>NC_086455.1:60095227-60777727 GCF_028390025.1 Pseudophryne corroboree
ATGGGGAGCAGTCACTCAGGGAAGGAACTTCCAAGGACAGTGGTCAAGTCAGGAGACTTCCCTACACATAACTATACTGGAACTAAGGGCCATTTACAACGCCCTGAGTCAAGCAGAGCCCCTGCTTCAAAACCAACCGGTGCTGATTCAGTCAGACAACATCACGGCGGTCGCCCATGTAAACCGACAGGGCGGCACGAGAAGCAGGTCGGCGATGGCAGAAGCCACAAAGATTCTCCGATGGGCGGAGAATCACGTCTTAGCACTGTCAGCAGTGTTCATTCCGGGAGTGGACAACTGGGAAGCAGACTTCCTCAGCAGACACGACCTACACCCGGGAGAGTGGGGACTTCATCCAGAAGTCTTCCAACTGATTGTAAGCCGTTGGGAAAGGCCACAGGTGGACATGATGGCGTCCCGCCTAAACAAAAAACTAGAGAGATATTGCGCCAGGTCAAGAGACCCTCAGGCGATAGCTGTGGACGCTCTAGTGACACCGTGGGTGTACCAGTCGGTTTATGTGTTCCCTCCTCTGCCTCTCATACCAAAGGTACTGAGAATAATAAGAAGACGAGGAGTAAGAACGATACTCGTGGTTCCGGATTGGCCAAGAAGAGCTTGGTACCCAGAACTTCAAGAAATGATCAGAGGACCCATGGCCTCTACCGCTCAGACAGGATCTTCTACAGCAGGGGCCCTGTCTGTTCCAAGACTTACCGCGTCTGCGTTTGACGGCATAGCGGTTGAACACCGGATCCTAAAAGAAAAAGGCATTCCGGAGGAAGTCATTCCTACGCTGATTAAAGCTAGGAAAGAAGTAACCGCAATCCATTATCACCGTATTTGGCGAAAATATGTTGCGTGGTGTGAGGCCAGGAAGGCCCCAACAGAGGAATTTCAGCTGGGTCGTTTTCTGCACTTCCTACAGTCAGGAGTGACTATGGGCCTAAAATTGGGTTCCATTAAGGTCCAGATTTTGGCTCTGTCGATTTTCTTCCAGAAAGAACTGGCTTCACTGCCTGAAGTTCAGACATTTGTAAAGGGAGTGCTGCATATTCAGCCCCCTTTTGTGCCTCCAATGGCACCTTGGGATCTCAACGTGGTGTTGAGTTTCCTAAAATCACATTGGTTTGAGCCACTTAAGACCGTAGATCTGAAATATCTCACGTGGAAAGTGGTCATGTTATTGGCCTTGGCTTCGGCCAGGCGTGTGTCAGAATTGGCGGCTTTGTCATGTAAAAGCCCTTATCTGATTTTCCATATGGATAGGGCAGAATTGAGGACTCGTCCCCAGTTTCTCCCTAAGGTGGTATCAGCTTTTCACTTGAACCAACCTATTGTGGTGCCTGCGGCTACTAGGGACTTGGAGGATTCCAAGTTACTGGACGTAGTCAGGGCCTTGAAAATGTATGTTTCCAGGACGGCTGGAGTCAGGAAAACTGACTCGCTATTTATCCTGTATGCACCCAACAAGCTGGGTGCTCCTGCTTCTAAGCAGACTATTGCTCGCTGGATTTGTAGCACAATTCAGCTGGCGCATTCTCTGGCTGGACTGCCGCATCCTAAATCTGTAAAAGCCCATTCCACGAGGAAGGTGGGCTCTTCTTGGGCGGCTGCCCGAGGGGTCTCGGCTTTACAACTTTGCCGAGCTGCTACTTGGTCAGGGTCAAACACGTTTGCTAAATTCTACAAATTTGATACCCTGGCTGAGGAGGACCTTGAGTTCTCTCATTTGGTGCTGCAGAGTCATCCGCACTCTCCCGCCCGTTTGGGAGCTTTGGTATAATCCCCATGGTCCTTACGGAGTCCCAGCATCCACTTAGGACGTTAGAGAAAATAAGATTTTACTCACCGGTAAATCTATTTTTCGTAGTCCGTAGTGGATGCTGGGCGCCCATCCCAAGTGCGGATTGTCTGCAATACTTGTACAAAGTTATTGTTGTTAAAGGGTTATTGTTGAGCCATCTGTTGAGAGGCTCAGTTGTTATCATACTGTTAACTGGGTATTGTATCACGAGTTATACGGTGTGATTGGTGTGGCTGGTATGAGTCTTACCCGGGATTCAAAATCCTTCCTTATTGTGTCAGCTCTTCCGGGCACAGTATCCTAACTGAGGTCTGGAGGAGGGTCATAGTGGGAGGAGCCAGTGCACACCAGTTAGACCTAAAGCTTTCTTTATAGTTGTGCCCAGTCTCCTGCGGAGCCGCTATTCCCCATGATCCTTACGGAGTCCCAGCATCCACTACGGACTACGAGAAATAGATTTACCGGTGAGTAAAATCGTATTTTCTTCTGTAGTCTCCCTCCCTTTAATTTCCATATAATGTTTACTTTATTATGCTATTTGTGTGCTAGTCTGCAAGCAACCAATGACTCACTATTTTATTAAGTAGAATAGCGGTAAAGGTAAAAAAAAACAAGCACCAGCTGAGACTATAAAGTGGTGCCAGGTTTTGCTTTATCTTCAAAGGAAGAGTGGAAGTAGCTAACCTTCACAATTGTGTCTTCGTACATTTCCGTTCATGCATTTAGTCACATCAGACGAGTTTTTATATTTGCATACACACATCCTGGTAACAAGTATATAGTGAAGATTTGGGTGTGCCCAGTGTACAATAAACCCTTGTTCCTGGTAACCTGAGGCTATTTTCTGAGCTGTATTACTTTGTTAGTCACCGGCTCACAGGTAGAAGGCAGCATATGATTTACAGTGAATGGCTTAAGATGTCAGGCACATTGTACAATCCTAAAAGGTCAAATAAATGGGGGGGGAAATGTAGGGGGTATTTTTTTTTTTTATATTTACCAATTATGCAGTTCCTTAGTGATTATAATGAGGCAGCTGATGTTCAAAAGTGTACGCACAGAGGTCTAAACATAATAGCCAAGTGCTTTGCGGCAAGTGTTGGGATTTCTGTGCTTTATGCTCGAGCTTGTCCTTATTTATGATAATGCAAACCTGCAGGGCAAATGCTCTCTTGTTACATCATCCACCTACTTTAGCACAAATGTACTTGGTTTTATGGAGAAACACATAGATTTGGACTGACAGGATGTGCCTGTGTGACCAGCGTGGGTGGGGGACAGAGCCAGGATCAAGTGGCACAGAGATGGTCGGCCCAGTGCATATTGTTGCACCTGGGCCCACCACTCGCTAGTTCTGCCACTGAACAGAAGGACTGCATTACAACTACAAATCTCAGGATCATTATGTGGCCACTCACCTCTACCTTGAGAACTCCAGGACCAGGCTTACTACCTCGCCGCCAGAGAACATCAAGTCTGCCCCTGGGCCTAACCCTCAAGATGAGCAGGGAACTGTAGGTGAGAGGACCAGAACCAGCAGGGACATCTCCATTGGTCCTGAGTGTGCTCCCCACATTCTCAAAACCAGCCGTACTATGATTGAATCAAAATAATGTTAGCCCACTTTCCCCCACTCCCCTGTGTTTTGTTTTTTCCCCCCCCTTCCACCTCACTGTGTGCTTTTCCTGAAATGTTTACCTCCACTGATTGTACACCCTGCCATTGTGCCATACATACAGGGTACATCATACTACTACACAAGTGTCAGTTTTCCCATATATGCACTTGGCCGTTGCATGGCTCACCTCCCACAGTGTAACCTTCGAAGTGCGCCCAACATGTACACTTGTGGATGGGATGAAAAATACATGGACCCTGGTGGTTTTGTTGGGACCTTACTCTGAACTTTAGGACTCTGAAATCACCCCCATTTTGTGTAATCTCTGCTAGGGGTAGACTGTTCCACCCTGGGTAATCCTACGCTGTGCGACCAAGATGGCTGCCGCACCTGGTACCTTGTGAGGGTGGAATACACAACCCTTGGAAGTTATTACCCAAAATGTCTACACCAATCCTGCATTATGCTTTCTGTGTGCTTAAGGTTCTCTTTTATGTCTGTGTGGCTTATCTATTGCTGTATTAAATCTTCTGAACTATGTGCATTGTTTTTGATGTCTGTAAAGCGCCTTGAGTCCTGTTGGAGAAAGAGCGCTATATAAATAAAATTATTATTATTAACTTTGTGATAACTGTAAATAATAGGCGGGCGGAATAATGTAGAGCCCGTATAATGAAAAAGTGCCAAAACAATTTTCAGGGCAATTAAAGTGCAATTTTATAAACATTTTAACAAAATCAATAAATACAGTACAAAAGAAAGTGTCCTATCAGCCATACAGAGCAAATAATCCTCCGTATCCAAGTACAGGTTGAGTATCCCATATCCATATATTCCGAAATACGGAATATTCCGAAATACGGACTTTTTTGAGTGAGAGTGAGATAGTGAAACCTTTGTTTTTTGATGTCTTAATGTACACAAACTTTGTTTAATACACAAAGTTATTAAAAATATTGTATTAAATGACCTTCAGGCTGTGTGTATAAGGTGTATATGAAACATAAATGAATTGTGTGAATGTACACACACTTTGCTTAATGCACAAAGTTATTAAAAATATTGGCTAAAATTACCTTCAGGCTGTGTGTATAAGGTGTATATGTAACATAAATGCATTCTGTGCTTAGATTTAGGTCCCATCACCATGATATATCATTATGGTATGCAATTATTCCAAAATACGGAAAAATCCGATATCCAAAATACCTCTGGTCCCAAGCATTTTGGATAAGGGAGACTCAACCTGTATTCTGAAACCAGCTGTCAGACACAACTACAGATCTAAAGGTCAGTGGTTGCTGCAACCTCCATAAGGAGAGCTAACGTGTCAAGTGGAATGTTGGGATAAACAAGTACTCTGGGCCTGGTTCTGAGTCATACCTAATGCAGCTGCCATTCCAGTCGCTGATGCAAATTCATTTCCTGAACTGCAATTCCCCTTCACTTATATGTTAATGCTTGCATTATACCACTTTCAGACAGAAAAGTCTGAAAGTCCCGGCAATTGCCCGGCATTTCAGTGTCGGGTCGTTTTGCCGGGACCTGCCTGACCCCCCCTTTCACACAGACATGCAAATTACCGGGTCGAAAATTTCGACCCGATAATTTGAAGATCTCTGTGTGAAAGGGTCTACCCGTGTCATAATTTCCGTGTTTCCGACAGGCCAATCTAGCACCAGCGATGCGCGGGGCTGCGCATCGCTATCGCTGTATGGGGTACACACTGTGCGATCCTGCTTAAATTCTAAGCAATCTAGTCAGATTGCTTAGAATATCGCTCCGTGAGTACCCCCCTTAACTCTCTCTGCACATGTTACATCTGCCCCACCTGCAGTGCAACATGGTTTTGCCCAATTGCTAACTTTTTTGGCTTGCTAACAAACCTGAATAACACGCCTTGGCCACAAATTTGACACCTAAAACCAACAGAGGGTGGTCACTTACATGGAACCCACTTGTATTTTACTTGGCCCCACACGCCTTTGGGCATGAAATAGGCTGACAAAGTGGGCGCATGTACTACTGATTTGAATGGCTGTAGCATACCTCCCAACATGACCCTCTCCAGGAGGGACAGAATGCTCTGCTCCTGGACTTTCCTCTTAATTTATGATTGCCATCACCTGTGTTAAACAAGTTAATGGATAAAAAGAAAAAACAATCTGGAACAGCGCTTAGCATTTAATAAAAACTTTTTTTATTTTATTGTCTATAAAATTAAATAAAAAATAAAAGATAATAAATAAAAAATAATAATATATATATGAAATTGCGGGAATTATGCAATTATACAGTTACCGGCCGGATTTCTTATAATATACATTCAATCCATAAAACAATTAATATGTATATAATACACAACTGTTGCACACAGCAAGAAATTTTAAA
Source organism: Pseudophryne corroboree (assembly GCF_028390025.1). Lineage (NCBI taxonomy): Eukaryota > Metazoa > Chordata > Amphibia > Anura > Myobatrachidae > Pseudophryne > Pseudophryne corroboree. Next base: position 60,101,044 of record NC_086455.1, read on the forward strand.
ATAATTATATATTTAGGCACAACAGAATAAACTCCACTAATAGGAATGACTTTTTATGTTGACAGATATAACTTAGCAGGCGTCCCTGCGCTGTATAGTGCCACTTGTATTATCCGTTTATTTTGTTTGGACAAAACTTGTATAATTTATCCTTCCTTTAAGAAGCAAAAATGAAGCAACAGTCTCTGTGTGGAATATACGGCAATTCTGATGTAAAACTGTCCATGTATCAGCACAGCGGCATGATAAGAAAACTGTTATATGAACGTGGTAATTTGAGACTCCCTTTAACACCAGATAACGCACCAACCTCTATATAATGATGTTGTATAGCTCAGATGAAGGAGAGTCCTCCTTATTCCCCCTTAGCACTGGGGTCCGGAAAACCGGGTACTGAGATATGCGGTGTTTAAGAGGCAGTCAGCGTCTCCTGGAGTGAATGAATAAGCCGGCCGGCTGTAGCTCACTTGTCATCACAATGGATAAAAAGGTGTTTTACCACAGGTGAGGGCAATCATAAATTAAGGGGGAAGTCCAGGAGCAGAGCAGTGTGTCCCTCCTAGAGAGGGTCATGTTGGGAGGTATGCTGTAGTTTTGCAAGGGTTAAATAGTGGGCCACAAATTTGACACCTTAATATAACAAGGTGGTAACTTACATATAATGCACATGTATACTGCCTGGCCCAACACTGTTTTGGGCAATAAATAGGCTGGCAACGTAGGCACATGAAACATATTTTTACCATTTTAAATAATTAGCTGTAGTTTTGCAAGGGTTTAAATAGACTTGGGCCAAAATTGGACACCTGAATATAGCATAGGGTGGTCAGCTGGTGTTACTTTAGGTCTAATACTTAACCTTCCATCAAGGCCTGGGTTCACAAGCATTTGGTTTCCCAACAACCCAATGATTCCACACACCCAAACTGTTAATTTGTTCCCATCGCTGTGCATCGTAAACAGACTAACTCAAACACATACTGCAACATAGACTAATGTGGTGTTGGAATGCTTTTGAGGTGTTTTTGCAAAAAAATAAAAAATTAATAATAAAAAATGGTCACATAATAATACAAGCTAGCGCAAACACTGTGTAACTTAATACAAGCTAGCGCAAATACTGTAACTTAATACAAGCTAGCGCAAACACTAACTTAATAAAAGCTAGCGCAAACACTGTGTAACTTAATACAAGCTAGCGCAATTACTGTAACGTAATACAAGCTAGCGCAAACACTGTGTAACTTAATACAAGCTAGCGCAATTACTGTAGCGTAATACAAGCTAGCGCAAACACTACAGTATGTAAATTAATACAAGCTAGAGCAAATACTGTAACTTAATACAAGCTAGCGCAAACATACCAATTCCGTTTAGTCTATCTGCATATATTCAGATGTAATAGGAATAAATAAGCTACAAAAAATTGGTTTTATTGAAAGATGTAAAATTACTGAAATCACCATTATAAGCAATATACTGCAGCACCAGCTCTTTTAAGTATATATCCATCGGGACACGCCCCCGTTTGGCCGCCTGATTGACAGGCAGAGGAAATTGCATATTCTTTGGCACCCCCGCAGAAAGTGCGGGCACATGCGCCCGTGGGGGCAATCGTAATAATTCTGGTTGGGTCGCGATTTGCCATCCAACCTGAATTAGCCCCTTAATGACCAGACTATCTCCTATATATTTGCCTTAATCTGTGACTCTGTGCCCGTAACGCTGGGCGGAGTCACAGAGCTGGGCGGAGTCAACTGCATCTGCTGCAGGGAGCTACCCCATACCCAGCAGCAGTCAGGTGCAAGACCCTACCTTACAGTATAGGAGGTGAGGATGGCCACTAGCTGCCGGCTGCTGTGCCTGCCCCCCCCCCCCCCCCCCCCCCAATCACCTGTGACAGCGGGCTGTGTGCTGTGCAGTGCGGGTCCCGAAAAAGGGGCGGAGCTACGGTGGCACGAATGGGAGGAGCTACACGTACTAGAGGGGCGGAGCTACACGGGACCAGACAGCTGAACAGTGGTGGAATCAGCATTGCAGTGACGGCCAGCCAGACTTGGTAAGTGGAGGGTGAGAGAGAAATGTGTGTGCGTGTGTGTATATAGTGGAGGTGTGTGTGTGTGTATATATGGTGGGGTGTGTGTGTTTGTATATATGTGTGAATTGTGTGTGTGCGAGGTATGTCTGTGTGTGCGCACTTTATGGACGCCACTGCTGGGGGGGCCATTATATGCAAGGACGCTACTAATATAGGGGGGGCATTACGTATAAGGACGCTACTAATATAGGGGGGGCATTACGTATAAGGACGCTACTAATATAGGGGGGGCATTACGTATAAGGACGCTACTACTATAGGGGGGGCATTACGTATAAGGACGCTACTACTATGGGGGGGGCATTACGTATAAGGACGCTACTACTATAGGGGGGGCATTACATATAAGGACGCTACTACTATGGGGGGGCATTACGTATAAGGACGCTACTACTATGGGGGGGCATTACATATAAGGAGGCTACTAATACTGGGGGGCATTACATATAAGGACGCTACTACTGGGAGGGCATTACATGTAAGGATGCTACTACTACTGGGGGGGCATTATGTATAAGGACGGTACTACTACTGGGGGCACATTATGTATAAGGATGCTACTACTATAGGGGGGCATTACGTATAAGGACGCTACTATTACTGTTGGGAGGCATTACATATAACTGCTACTACTACTGGGGGGCATTACGTATAAGGACGCTACTACTTCGGGTGGGGCATTACGTATAAGGATGCTACTATTACTGTTGGGGAGCATTACATATAACTGCTACTACTACTGGGGGGGCATTATGTATAAGGACACTACTACTATTGGGGGGGGCATTATGTATAAGGACGCTACTACTACTGGGGGGCATTACGTATAAGGACGCTACTACGGGTGGGGCATTACGTATAAGGATGCTACTATTACTGTTGGGGAGCATTACATATAACTGCTACTACTACTGGGGGGGGGCATTATGTATAAGGACACTACTACTATTGGGGGGGCATTACGTATATGGACGCTACTACTACGGGTGGGGCATTACGTATAAGGACGCTACTACTACGGGTGGGGCATTACGTATAAGATGAATAAGATTGTGCTACATTGTGGCGTAATTTTAAATGGGGGTACTATTGTGTGGCCATGCCCCTTAGTTGTGAGACCACACCACTTTTCCCGATGCACAACAAAGGAATATGGGAGGGCGCAAAATTCATAGTTTGCAGGGGGGCGCCGAACACCCTAGCACCGGCCCTGGCCACCAGTAGCAAAAGTACACCACGGCCACTGACACTATCTGCAGGGAGGGGAACAGCGCTGATATGGAGGGTACTTGCAAGCAGCGAGTCGCCGCCCGCAGCTCCTCTCCCACCTACACACCATACCTGCCGCCTGACACCCACACCCCAGGGAGAGGGCGCTAGCTCAGGCACCGCTAAATCAGCATCTGCAGCATACACACAAGGGCTGCCATGCTCAGCGGCAAGCGGTGCGGAGCATGTGCAGCGGGACAGCGCCAGGACGGGACACGCACTAATCAACATTGCTGCTGGGCCGGAGCTCCCTCCGTCTGCAGCCTAAGGACGCGCGCCGCACCTCTCCAGGGAAACACCATGCCTGCCCGCCCACAGGGCTCCGGACGCTTACCTATGCTCCGCGATCACAGCAGCTGACGCTGCCATGCAGGATGGAGGAATGACGCCCGTCAGATGGGGCGGACAGTGTGCGGCGGAACGGGGCCAGGAAGGAATGCTGACCACGACCCATTGCTGCTGGGTCGGAGTTCCCTCCCTCTGCAGTCACCATCTCACAGCAGCAGCCTGGAGGTTAGTGGCCACCACGACCCGCACATCCTTACCTCACACATACCTCACACATACCTCACATATACCTCACATACCTCACACATGACAGCAAAGGTACACACACTGTGACATCACACCTGTAGCCCACCCCTATATCTGCTAAGTACTCCCCGTCACTATGCCCTGTCACCCTCATCCTGCTCTCTAACTGCCTGTCTGTGTACTGGCCTTCACCCCTCTTACACCATCACCAACCCTCACTAACTACCACAGAGACTATGTGCACTGATATCTGCCCCTCCACCACCTGCAGCGCCCCTGGACCCCTCCCCATCCCCCGCAAACCCCCGCACCTGCCCCTCCACCACCCGTGGCACCCCCACCCACTGCGCCTTCGGATACCCTACCCCACCCGCAGTGTCTTCCAAACCCCTCCCCCATCTGCAGCAGCCCCTCCCCCATCCGCTGCACCCCCGGACCCATCCCCTGCACCCCCACCCCTCCAGCAACCGCAACACTTTCGGTCCCACTACCCCACCCGCAGCACTCACCCCACCACCAACCACTCCACCTGCGGACCCCCTACACCACCTGCTCCTCCACCACCTACAGCCCCTCCCGATCCACCGCACCCTCACCCCCCTCCCTCCCCCCTACCTCACCCGCAACACCTGCACCCTTCTCCACCAGCAGCGCCTCCGGAACCCCTCCCCCATCCGCAACAGCCCCTCCCCCGCCTCCCCCACCCACAGCACCCCCACCCCTCCCGCATCCCCTGACCCCCTCCCCATCCACTGAACCCCCGCACTCACCCCTCCCCCATCCGCTGCACCCACTGACCCATCCCCTACACCCCCACCTCTCCAGCAACCGCAACACCTTCGGACCCACTACCCCACCCTCAGCACCCACCCCTCCACCACCCACTGCACCTCCGGACCTCCTACACCACCCGCTCCACCACCTGCAGCCCCTCCCCATCCACCGCACCCCCACCCGCAGCGCCTCCAGGCCCCCTACCTCACCCGCAACACCTGCACCCTTCCAACCTGCAGCGCCTCCGGAACCCCTCCCTCATCCGCAACAGCCCCTCACCCGCCTCTCCCCCACCCACAGCACCTCACCTCTCCCACACTCCCGGACCACCTCCACCATCCGCTGCACCCCCGCACCCACCCCCTATCCCACCCGCGTACACACCCCTCCACCACCTGCAGCACCTCCAGACCCCCTCCCCCATCCACCGCAAACCCCCACCCACAGCGCCTACGGACCCCACACCTCAACACACACGGACCCTCCCTCCTCCGGACCCCTAACCCCATTCACTGCACCCCCCCCCCCCTCTCCCACCCGCAACGCCTCCACACCTCCTACCCACCCGCCACACCCTTTCCCACCCGCAGTACCTCTGGAACCCCTCCCCCATCCAGCCCAGCATCTGCCCCTCCCCCACACACAACGCCCCCCCGGCCCCCTCCCCCGGTACCCACCCGCGGCGCCTCCAGACCCCCTATGCCACCCGCCCCTCCACCACCTACATCACCTCCGGACCCCCTCCCCCACACCCCGCATCTGGCTCTCCCCCGCCCGCTGCACCTTTGGATCCCCTACCCCACCCACGCAGCAGGCCCTTCCCAATCCGCATCGCCTACACCATTCGCAACAGCACCGCACCCGCCACTTCCCCACCCACGTTACCCCCGCATCCACCCCTCCCCCACCCACCGCGCCCCCTGGACACCTCCCCCATCCACTGCACACCCGCACCCACCCCTTCCCCATCTGCAGCGCCTTCGGAACCCCTCCTCCATCCGCAACAGCCCTGCAGCTGCCATCCCCCACCTGCGACACCCCTGCTCCTACCCCACCCACAGCGCCTTCATACCCCCTCCCCCATCCGCGGTCCCCACTCCCCAAACCCCTTCCTGTTGCAAGGGACTACGCCCCCTTCACCATCGGAAGGCCTTTCATTGTGCAATATTCAAACACTAACAAAACTAGGAATGCAGGGAATACTCCATATATTGAACCCCAGAAAGGCGTGCAGGGGTTAAAGGGGCGTAGCCCCTTCCGACGGTGTGAAGAGCGCCCGTAGGGCGCGATGAAGCACCTAGTTTCTTTTAAATAGGAGCCAGCAACAGGAACAGAGGTTTTGCTAGTAAATCAAAGCTGCAGCTCTCTGTTTTAAGTTTATAACCGTGCATAGTCATTCAAGTCCATTCTAGCTGCACAGGTACAACCAGCCCATTCATCGGACAGGTACAGCTACTTCTTCAAGCAGGTACATTTAAATATAAATTGCTGACATTAGTAAAACTTTCTCAGCTCTAGTAATTACAGAAGAGGAGCTACACTTCAACATTGCTCTTCTCATTTGCTACATTCATTCCAGACTTATTACAACACAACTTAGGAAACTCTCCATTAGCAAAGTGCACTATAAAACGTTACGTAACTTAGCGAGCTGCAACAGCTGGAGGTTACGTGGCCACAATTGTAGAATAATTCATATGTTACTACTTTTAATTGCATATTTTAGCCTGTTAAGATTGTTACTTATTGACGTTGCACATTGTAATTTGTATTTTATGTACATTGTTTGTGATAACCTTTTCCAAGTGCTTTCAGTGGAAAAAAAAGGCTTCACAGAATTGTTCCAGTGTAATAAAAATACTGAAAGACGATTGTGTAATTATTGTGTATGTTTAATACTGTTTGTACTGTATTGTGAATTGACCGTGGCACCTGCCTCCGCTTGATACTATAGTCACCAACATGTGGTAAGGATACTGAAAGAAGTAAGGCCATGCACACATAACACAGAAACTAGAACCTGTAATACTTACCTGTAAACTGTTGATTCACGTGACACTTACCGGAGTATCAAACATTTGAAACTAACCAGGTTTGTTGATTAGAAAAATATAAAATAGAATTCTTTATTTTATATTGCGAATTACTGGGTCACTCCCAAGTTCGCACAGAGGATTCCCTGAGGATGTTTGTAGGGTGTTTTTGTAGACCTACTGCAGCCGAGTGTCATAGCGAGTTTCCCTGTACCAATCCCCATTTACTTATGCTGCTGGACCAGAAGCTGATCACCTTATTGGTAAACAGCCCCCTCTGCCCTCTATTAGCTACCGTGCAGGGCCTGGTCCAGGTCAGTGACAAGTGGGGGTCAACTGACACCAGTCAGGAAGTGTGGCAGCAGCGTGCCTATGCATACACAATACCTATTGATATCAGGTGCCAGTAGTAGGAGCCTGAGTAGAAATGCAGTTCCAGGTGCCGCGCTGAAGGATCCTGGTGGTGGCAGCAAAACACCCACCCACTGCGGTCAGTTACAGGCAGTTGCTGACAGTAAGAGGGAATCCACTATTGGCCCAGGTCCCAAATCTGTGATCGTTTGGCATAGGCAGTGAGGCGCTTATGGTCACACCCTATAAAGGGGGTTAACGGTCAAGGCCAGCACTCCAGCCCCAGTAGTAGAGCACCATCCTCCAGCTCCAGTGGCCGAAGCCAGTGCTCCCACTCCCCACCTCCCCAGTACAGCACCAGCCTCCCGGTGATGCCTGCACTCCCGCTAACACCCAATAAAAGGGGTTAGCCTATTATATGCTATGGGGCTGCCAGGGCTGGCCCAACCATCATGCCAGGTACACAGCTGAGTAAGTCACCACAGTGAGGAGGGCGCTGGGCAGCCTGACCATACCCTCAGCTTATCCGGAAGCCCCATTCCCGGCTCTAGCAGCTCCTGCAGTGTTCCCTTCTCTTTCAGCTGCAGCTCCCTCTAGATGCTGGGCAGGTGGGTACGCATGTAACACATGCTGATGTAACCCTTCCTACACACGGGGATGCCCCAGTGCTGCAGGGTCAGTATAATGAGTATATTGGGTCAGTATGAGTATTTGAAAGTGACATTACTGTGTTTCTGTCACCCCTGCCTCCCCAGTCACCCACGCGCGAACTCTTCCTATAAAAAGTTTTTCAAGGGGCACCAAAATCTATATTTGCTTACCTAAAAAAATTAAGCTCGGGCTGGGCCTGGGGGTTGCCCTGCCAGAGAGGATTTTGTGATCTACAGCTACTTATTCACTTGGTACAATACGGTGTATGTGCCAAATATGCCAGCAAATGTCATTACCAAAAGCTTGTTGGGCCAGGCAAAATACAAATGGGTCATATGTAAGTGACCACCCCCGATCTATTTCAAGTGTCACCTTTGTGGCCCAAGACAATTTAACCCTTGTAAAACCACGGCTACGTATTCAAAATGGTAAAATATGGTGCATTTCCCCACTTTGCCAGCTTATTTCATGCCCACAATCTTGTTTGGGCCAGTCAAGATACAAGTGGGTCATATGTAAGTGACCACCCTTTGTTGGGTTCAAGTGTCAAATTTGTGGCTTAAGACTATTTAACCTTTTCACAACTACTTATTCAATATGGTGCCTGTGCCCACTTTGCCAGTATATTTCATGCCCAAGTTTGTTGGCACAGGCAAAATACAATTGACATGTTTTGTAAGGGATAGGTGTTTTGTTTTTTTATACAATGTTAACTAACTTGATTTAACTGTTGATTTAACTTGATTTAACTGTTTCAATACAACATGCTCTGAATAAGAAGCTGGAGCTCGAATAAGAAGCTGGAGCATAAATAAGAAAATAGGATTTTAATTACCTACCAGTAAATCCATTTCTGGTAGTCCGTAGAGGATGCTGGGGTACATTTAGTACCATGGGGTATAGACAGGTCCTTTGGGAGCCACTGGCATTTTACGAGTTTCATAGTGTGGGCTGGCCCCTCCTTCTATGCCCTTCTACCACACTCAGTCTAGAAACTGTGCCCAAAGAGATGGACATACTTCGAGAGAAGGAAATACACAGAGGTGAGATTCACACCAGCTCACACATAACAAAAAAGAAAGCCAAGCTAACCAACTTGGAACAATTCAGCAACAGCTGAAATAACAATACTGAACCAAGTAACAATGCAGGAATACCAAGCACTGGGCAGGCGCCCAGCATCCTCCACGGACTACGAGAAAAGGATTTGCCGGTAGGTAATTAAGATCCTATTTTCTCTTACGTCCTAGAAGATGCTGGGGTCCATTTAGTACCATGGGGATGTACCAAAGCTCCCAGTACAGGAGGGAGAGTGCTGAGGTTCCTGCAGAACAGATTGACCAAACTTTAGGTCCTCAGAGGCCAAAGTATCGCACTTGTAGAACTTAGCAAACTTATTCGACCGAGACCAAGTAGCTGCTCGGCAAAGCTGTGAAGCCGAGACACCCCGGGCAGCCACCCAGGAAGAACCCCCTTTACGAGTGGAGTAGGCCTTAACCAATTTTGGACACGGCGAGCCTGCCATAGAATAAGCAAGCTGGATAGTAAACCTGATCCAACGAGAAATCGTCTGCTTAGAAGCAGGACACCCAACCTTGTTGGGATCATAAAGGACGAATAAAGCGTCCAACCTCCTGTGACTAGAAGTTCTCTTCACATAAATTTTCAAAGCCCTCACCAAATCCAAGGACTTTGAGGTAATTGAGGAGTCAGTAGCCACTGGCACCACAATAGGTTGGTTTAAATAAAAAGATGACACAACTTTTGGATGAAACTGCTGACGCGTTCTGAGCTCAGCCCTATCTTCATGGGAAATCAAAAAGAGGCTCTTGCATGACAATGCCCCTAATTCTGACACACGTCTAGCAGATGCCAATGCCAACAGTGTGACCGCCTTCCAAGTAAGAAACTTGACGTCCACCTCCTGCAAAGGTTCGAACCAATCCGATTGCAGGAACTGCAGCACCACATTAAGATCCCAAGGTGCCATAGGAGGCACAAAGGGTGGTTGTATGTGCAGAACCCCTTTCAAGAATGTCTGAACCTCAAGGAGAGCAGCCAATTGTTTCTGGAAGAAAATGGACAAGGCCGAAATCCGGACCTTGATGGAGCCCAAGCGTAGGCCCACATGTACACCAGCTTGCAGAAAGAGGAGAAAACGTCCCAGTTGAAACTCCACCGTAGGAAACTTCCTGGATTCACACCAAGACACATACTTTTTCCAAATCCGATGGTAATGTGATAAAGCTGAATATTTATCGTATATAAATCACTTTAAGAGGTCTAAGAACACTGTACGCTATCTACGTAAGAAGTACCGTAAGGGTACGCAAGTTGCGTAGCGATCGCTCAGCCGTAGTCGAGACGCTCATGCGTCACGTTCGCTTACGGCCCAGTGATCACAGGCAGGCACGCTATTGGCTGCCGACTAACATAATGATTCGCTATAGCGTAGCGTACGCTCGGGACCACGAGGAGATCACCAGCGGTGCAGACGCTTACAACGTTTAAACCTTTATATCTATACCTTTAACAGTGAGATACACAGTATACCTTAGTGTAGAGACAGAGTGTAAGTGCAACCTGGTGTAACCTGATTAACTACAAAGCTGCTTGAGCGTCACCGACGCTCAGAGAATACTTAACACTATAAAGAATACACAGATACCTGGGCTTAGGGTCCGAAACCTATTATATGTATTATGACTATTATACTTGCAAAAAGAATCACAGTACAAAGCATACACTACAATATAACATAAACCAACTAACCAGATAAACTACACAGGAAATACAATACAATACAATTAAAGGAAAATACGAGAGAGATAGAGAGAGAGAGAGAGATAGAGAGAGAGAGAGATGGCTCACAGTAAGACAATATGATTACGGAGAAAACTTACGCACAAAGGGAACGATCGCATGCGCCTCGATATCCAGCTCCCGATTATCAGCAATGAGAACCGTTGAAGAGAGAGAGCTGGATACGGTCGGCCTGCCTATTTATGCCCCACACACAATACAATTCAATGGTCCCTACAATCTCATTGTTCATTGGACACAGGAATTCGGCTTCGCATTATAACAAAAGGTCATAGGTTGATTCATACAGGTGGGCTGTGACTATTTCCAACTGCTCAGGTGGGAGGGAAACTGGGTTTCCCGCCGCATGGGTAATAAAGTGCAAATAAAGTAAATGTTCATAAACTTCTTATGTCCATAACTATTCGCACGAGCGATTGATCTGTTTCAAACCAACACCGGAATATTTCTAATTAAATATTCTTCCGATGGATACTAAACACCACTGTATTACTCCTGTCTGACCCTTCGTATCAAACAAAGAGGGATTCCTCTGTTCATAAACATTCTATATTAACCAAACTTTCAGAATCTATCAAAGGGACCATGATCTACAAATTACATTATTAGTGAAAATATGTAATGATTGAGTCGCACGCTACGATCGCATAAACTCTACCGTAAATACGCATACCATGCGCCTGCGGGTGCCCGCGACTGTGAGTATGCGCACGTACGGGAGAGCGTACGCATGCGCAGCACGGACCTGTGTGAGGTGCAAATATGGTAGTGTGCATAGAGATATTTTTCTGACTTTGACAGTCCACCCTTTGGCAGTCAATAATAACTGCCACCTTCTAAAACATTTCAAAAGGAGAAAAATATATGTCAGGGGTTAATTCATTTCCATGGTTGGGTAAGGGAGGAGAGAGGAGTAGGTGGGAAGAGGGTATGACCTAGTGAGATAGCAGAAGCATGTGTGTATGAGTCCATGTTTGGGGGGTCATGTATCATCGTGCCGTACGTGTTGTAAATCAAGCTTCGAGGTATTGCGAAGTATACATTTGAATTCCTTCTTATCCCGTGGTACGGGTCTGTGGATGGGCTGTCAAACTTTACCGAGCTCTTTTCGGATTTTGAACAAAATGGGGAGCACATTTTAGTTGATGATACATGAATGGGGGAATATGTGATTGCTGATATCTGTGCCTGTATTCCCTATACTATGTGTGTCATTACCTGAGGGTTGTAGAAATGAAGAAAAGACATAATTACGGTAAATGCGGTGGTATTCTATGTCAGGTTAATGTACATCTGTCGGTTGAAGTTTTGTTCGGTATCAGTTGAAAGTCGTCTTCTTTGCGCTGTGTTGCCCATTAGGTGTGAGCAAAAAGCTTTGTCAATGCCATTAGATTTACAAAAAATGTTGGGCTAGCGTAAGTTTAAGAATTCTAGGGAAACTGGGGATCCATGGCAAAGTTCATCAAATGTCCATATCTCAAGTGGTCAAAACTTCTTCTTTGGTCTATCCGTTGTCCGTATAGCGTCTCGTCAACTTCCTCGTCCAAGTGGGTCTTTTTATCTTGGAGAAAAACCAGAAAAACAGGTGAAAGAAACGGACCGTAGAAATCGCATTTTCATCACATCATTGTTTCTATCATTGGGTCATAAATCAAATCCAGGTTAATTACAGTTTCCTCACTCCTCAAACTCATTACCTTAGTACGACGATTGCACCTCATTAAAGCCTGACCGCATCTAAATATCAAACCGATCGTTATGATAACACCTAAGATACATAGGAGAAACTTCCCAACATCCATTATGACTCCTTGAGCCCAGTCTCCCAAACCGGAGAACCAATTTCGCGGGTTCAACCATGACACCCAACCAGTCAGCTCATTACCTACAGCAGCAAGAGTGAGATTGTGTTTTCGGCGAAATTCCCACTTCAATTGGAGAATATCGTCCATCTTTTGGTCTATGACCTCGACCGGATCCTCTGTGCTATTCGTGATATACGTGCAACACTTCACGCCGTACTGTGTTGCCAATGTAACACAATATCCGCCTGTCACTGCTGTGAGGTAATTAAGAACCATTCTATGCTGCACCAGTTCAGTTTTATAAGCTTGAAGTTCCCTTCCAGTATATCTAAACGTGTCATCATACATTTCAGTGATATTGTCTAACAAATTTGCGAGCGCCGATATGTATTTATAATTTAGCACTCCTCTAGCGGTGCGGGTGAAATCTAACGCGATTAAGAATTGAATCCCGGTGGATTCACTTATCAGATCAGAGGCCGGATGCTCTGTCTTCTCTATCAGGTGCCTTTTAACGACGTGCTCGTAATGGGTGTGAGTATAAGGAGCTTGGGCACCACGATGTATGTCTTTCATTTTGTCATGTGTTACAGTCATCACTTCAGGCAATACTTTTCCAATATAACACAATCCTTCAGAGTTTGGGGCAAGCCACTTGTACGCCTTTCTCCCGCATATGAAATATGCATCATCGGGGAGAACATATGGGACGGAGAAGGACATAACCATATTACACACCTTCCAGGTGAAATCTCCTAACCCTAATTCTTCCATCTGCTTAATACACGTATCAGGTTGTACGATATGTGCACAGTATCCTGGTGATACTTCTCCAACTCTCGTAATCCTATTTCCTAAGGTGTACCTATACCGGAAAGATTTTCCTCTACTGGCTATGTGGCGTACAAGCTCTGTATCTGTAGGCATTCTATCTGCTCTATGCGAAAAGGTCATGGTGTGGTTACTCCATGACACTTCCCAATTTCCCGGCTTTCTGGGATTGGAGATGTTGAAACATAATAGGGACCTATCCACATGGTATTGGTGGAGCTTCAAACTAGGAGGGCTGGAGATATTAAACCTCCTGTCCACCGGTCTCCCACCATTTAACTCAAGTACCTCCCCTATCGTTAAAGGAAATGGCACTAGCCCTGATTTGCTATGACCTTGAGGTACTTGAGAGCATACCCAACAATCTGTTTTGTTTAACACATTACCCACTAAGGAGTGATAGTCACTCAATGGATGCCGGTCCATATGGATATTAAAACTGGATTGGCATTTCTTAATGCACCCATCTTCAATGACATTGTTACAGAGCCTACAGATACAGTTTTCTTCAGCTAACAATCCGTCACAATTTCTCCTATGGTCAATGCTATCGGATCGTTTTCTGATACTCGCCTTTGCTTGTTGGTTAGGTTGATCTTGGAAAACTACGCCTCCATCTTTATCATCAGAACCCATTCCAGAACCTCTATCGACCTCCATGGTACTCTCGCCGGAACAGACTGCTCTGGTCAACATCATGGTCAACAGGAAAATCCGGATCACAGTCTCTTGGGGCAAGTCCATCTTATAGGAGGAAACGGAGAAGAATGAGAAGGAGGAAAAATAAATTTGAGGGAGAGGGGATGGGAAGTGGAGAAAAACAATAAAAGGGAGTGGGGAGTCGACAACAGCTCTCGGTCTTCAAGGCTCAGGTGCCGCCTCAGTCCTCCTTGAACAGACACTCCAGTGATACAACCTCTACCGTCTGTTCCTTATCACGGGACTTCTCTGGATCAGCAACCTTCTTGCAGTGGGATGAATGGACCCAAGTCTCTCTCTCAGCAACCTTCAATGCCGTAGTGCTAGTCAATAAGACCTGGTATGGTCCTTCCCATCTGTCAATAAGGCAACCTGAGCGTAGAAAATTCCGTATCATTACATAATCCCCAGGTTCAATGTCATGACAATTACTATCAGGTAGATCAGGAATCACCAACTTCAGACTATCATTTTGATTCCTTAACTGTTTACTCATGTTAATCAAGTACTTTACAGTTACTTCATTGTTACATTTCAAATCATCCTGAGGGTTAATCATGGCATGCGGTTGTCGACCAAACAAGATTTCAAAGGGAGACAGATTAAGAGGGGACCTGGGAGTGGTTCTGATACTGTACAATACAATGGGTAAAGCTTCTGGCCATGTCAATCCTGTCTCTGCCATCACTTTACTCAATTTATTTTTAATAGTGCTGTTCACTCTTTCGACCTTCGCACTCGCCTGTGGACGGTACGGAGTGTGCAGCTTGCTATCAATTCCCATCAACTTACACATTCCTTGAAAGACATCACCTGTAAAATGGGTACCCCTATCACTTTCGATTATTCTAGGGATACCATATCTACATACAAATTCCTGCACAATTTTCTTAGCAGTAAACATAGCGGTATTTGTAGCCGCAGGAAATGCTTCGACCCAATTTGAGAAAACATCTATACAAACAAGTACATATTTCAAATTCCGACAAGGGGGTAATTGTATAAAATCAATTTGTATTACCTGGAAAGGGCCGCCGGCAGGTGGGATATGGGATGGTTCTGTAGGTATTGCCTTTCCAATATTCTTTCTCAAACAGGTAAGGCATGACATTGCTCTTTTACTCGCATGAGAGGAGAATCCTGGGGCGCACCAGTATGCTCTCACCAATTTGCACATTCCTTCCTTGCCTAGATGAGTCAGCCCGTGAGCTGCTTCAGCCAGACATGGAAGATATGCTCTGGGGGCCACTGGTTTACCATGTCCATCCGTCCAGAGTCCTGAAGACTCCTGGCCACATCCCTTTGCCTTCCAGACTGCCTTTTCCTGTGTGGAACACAAATTTTGCATTTCACACAACTTCTGTGTGTTAATGGTATTAAATACCATTAATTGTGTTGTGTCTGTCTGTATGGGGGTAGCAGCTGCTAACTTAGCAGCTTCGTCTGCTCGGCTGTTACCAAGTGATACCGGGTCTTGGCTATATGTGTGTGCTTTACATTTGATAACAGCCACTCTGTCGGGTTCTTGTATCGCTGTTAGAAGCCTTTTTATGTGAGCTGCATGCGCTACCGGTGTACCAGCTGCCGTCATGAAATTTCTGAGGCGCCATAGGGCTCCGAAATCATGGACTACCCCGAATGCGTATCTAGAATCGGTGTAGATATTGGCTGACTTACCCTTAGCCAATTCACATGCTCTGATTAGGGCGACCAGTTCAGCAACCTGGGCTGAGTGAGGTGGGCCTAGCGGTTCCGCTTCTATGGTGTCTTGGTCATCTACGACTGCGTATCCAGTACACAAGTCTCCCGAGTCTGACTGTCTATGGCAACTACCGTCCGTGTAGAATGTGAGTTCTGCATCTTTCAGTGGGTTGTCACTGATGTCAGGCCTTGCGGTAAAATTTTGGGTCAAATATTCCATACAATCATGTGTATCTTCCTTTGTATTAAATCCTCCTTCCCCATCACTCTCACCTTCCACCCTTTGTGCCTGACCAGGCACACCTGGGAGATACGTTGCAGGATTTAATGCACTGCATCTCCTTATGGTGATGTTTACGGGGGCCATTAGTGCCAATTCCCATCTTGTAAACCTCGCTGATGAGACGTGTCTGGTTTGGGCAGAATTCAATAAGGCTGATACTGCATGTGGCGTATGGATTGTGAGGTTGTGGCCTAGCACGACGTCTTCGCTTTTTGTCACTAGCAATGCTATCGCAGCAACGCTTCGCAAGCATGTGGGGAGGGATCGCGCTACCGTGTCTAGTTGAGCGCTGTAGTATGCAACTGGCCTGCTGGCATCACCGTGTTTTTGGGTTAGTACACCTGCCGCGCAACCAGCACTTTCTGTTCCGTATAGTTCAAAGGGTTTCCCATAGTCTGGCATACCTAGTGCTGGTGCCTGCGTTAGGCACTGTTTGAGTCTCTCAAATGCTGTTTCGGACTCGTCTGTATGCGAAATCCTATCAGGTTTGTTTGAGGAGACCATTTCCTGCAAAGGTAACGCCAAAATGGAAAACCCTGGGATCCAATTACGGCAATACCCACACATTCCTAAAAACGTTCTGATCTGTTGCTGGGTTTGTGGCAGAGTCATGTCTCTAATTGCTTGGATTCTATCAGCGGTCAGGTGTCTCAGTCCTTGTGTTAGACAGTGTCCCAAATATTTTACCTTAGTTTGGCATAATTGTAACTTGTCTTTGGACACCTTGTGTCCTGTGTCTGAAAGATGAAACAGGAGCTGTTTCGTATCCTTCAGAGATGCTTCCAGTGAATCTGAACACAGTAATAAATCGTCCACATACTGTATCAATACTGATCCACTGTCTGGTTGGAAAGACTGTAAACAATCATGCAAAGCCTGAGAAAATATACTTGGACTATCTATGAAACTTTGGGGTAATCGAGTCCACGTGTATTGGACTCCTCTGTATGTGAATGCAAACAAATATTGGCTGTCAGGGTGCAGAGGTACCGAAAAGAAAGCGGAGCAGAGGTCAATAACAGTGAAAAATTTGGCAGTGGGAGGGATTTGCATTAGGATGACAGCTGGATTTGGCACTACGGGGAACTGACTCTCAACTATTTTGTTAATCCCCCTTAGATCCTGCACTAGTCTGTAACCCCTCCCCCCACTCTTTTTAACAGGGAAGATGGGACTATTGGCAGTGCTGGACGTTCTTACCAGAATGCCCTGTTGTAGCAAGCGCTCTATTACTGGGTAAACTCCTAACTCCACCTCTGGCTTCAGAGGGTACTGTGGGATTTTTGGAGCTATCCTACCATCTTTTACTTGCACCACTACTGGAGCTACGTTTGCCATTAATCCAGTGTCTTGTCCGTCTTTTGTCCAAAGTGACTCTGGTATCTGAGATGTCATCTCTTCTATTTGGGATGGATTCCTATTTGTCATAATGGTATGTGACATTAATTTTGATGGGGAGTCTAACATGTCTCGCACTTCCTGAGCGTGTTTCTCAGGTATGTCCAAGAATACGCCTTCAGGAGTACAATAAATGACGCACCCCGTTTTACACAGTAAGTCTCTTCCCAGGAGATTGGTTGGTGCCGATGCAGCCAGCAAAAAGGAATGCTTGGTATGCAAAGGCCCTATTGTAATCTCGGCTGGTTTGCTAACAGGGTAGTGCTGGACTACTCCTGTTACTCCCATGGCTGGAATTGTCCTACCAGTGGTTCTCATGCCCACTGTCGAATTTATCACTGACTTGGCCGCCCCTGTGTCTACAAGAAAGTTTAAAGTTTTACCAGCTACATTAATTGCGATCTCGGGTTCACTTCCAAGATTGGCAATTAATTTTACTGGCTGCAGATTACAGGTATGGCCACACCCCTATTGGGTATGGTGACCTCCCTGAATCCCGCTGGCAGCAACTACTTGTGAGGGAGATAGTTGGGAACTACCAGAGGCATGCCAGTCTCTGTTTGGGGGATATCTTTTTGTTTCCCCTGTATGTGGCTCATAACTCCGTTTCTGCGGACCTTGCTCCCAATGTCGTGTGTCGTGTCGTTGTCTAGGGGGTTGGTATGAGTTTCGTGGATTCTTTACTCTACAATCTCGTGCCATGTGTCCCTGTTTGTGACAAGAATAACAAGTAACCATACTTGACTTACCCACAGGATTTGGTGATACAAACAAAGGCTGCCTTGTGGTCAGAGCCTGTATACTTACTGACATTAATTTATCACCTTGTTGTTCCCTGTGTCTGGTGATGTTTCTATCGTGATCAATAGCAGCCTCTCTCAAAGTAGCCACAGACAGACCTCGCCAACATGGTTGTGTGGTCTGTACCCTAGTCTTCAATGACTCTTTTAAACCATCCATCAGTACCGATACTGCTACTTCCCGATGGTTTGTGTCTGTTTTAATGTCCTCTATGCCTGTGTATTTTGCCATTTCTAATAATGCTCTGTGAAAATACTCTGCAGCTGTCTCTGACTCCTTCTGTTTAATGGAGAATATCTTATTCCATTTAGCTACTGCTGGGAAATACTCTTTTAACTGCAAGTTTATTCTTTTCACATTATCTTGGTTGTACACATCTGTAAGAGGTACATCATGATCTAGTCCGCAATCAGCTAAAAATTGAGTTGCGTCGACATTTGAGGGTAAACATGCCCTCAGCAATATCTGCCAGTCTTTATTGTTGGGCTCTGCAGTGTTACCTAAGTCTCTGATGTATTTTTGACTGGCAACTAAGTCTTTTCTAGGGTCAGGAAATTCAGACACTATGGTCCTTAATTCCATTCGGGAAAATGGAGTGTACATGGCAATGTTCCTAATGGGAGTGGCTCCTGATGCGTCTGTTTTCCCATTTGGCACTGCTATTACTCTAACAGGTGTAATTCTAACAACCTCATTCTGTGTAGATTCTACAGGCTGTGGTGAAATAGTTTCAGCATAATGCATGGTGCCGTACTTACCAGTTGATACGACCTCACCTATCCCTCCGCTAGGGGCCTTTACTAATCTCGTGGGTGGAGCTGTGCCTACTGTGGTCTCTGCTATGGTGGCTGCTAGAGAGAGCGCTGAAATCGTTGCCGATTCGTCCTCTTGATCACACTCCTGAGGAAAGTTCAAAACAGGGTACAACTTGCACGGGTTAATACTTGCATGGGTTAATGGGTTAACGTTATCATTAACATTTACACAGTTACTAAGTGATTTTGTGTTACACCTTAGTGCGTCTTTCTCCGCAATCAACTTCTCTCCTGATATATATGGTGGCGGTGGGGCCGTGGCAATCAGTTTTCTGTTAGAGCCAGATCCCGCCGCCTGAGCCAAACCTCTCTGTATCTCACCTTCCTGTTGCCACAACTGTAAATAATCATAATGCTGGATTCGTCTCTTTGTTGATTTTATGAGACATATCCTCCTCCTTAAATTTTGTAACACTTCTGAGCTGAAGCTCCCTACTCTTGGGAATTTCTCCCCGTCATGTACAGTCATTCTCTCCCATTCATCACATAAAGTTTCTGTGTGACTTCCATATTTCTCACACATTATATACCTGGCCGACCCAATTGGTCGGACCACTGAATCAACCCGAACCGAGGTTGATCGCCCCCTACCTGAACAAGTGGCCCCCATAGTTCGAAAGTGTTGCTTTATTTAGCCAACCCTTACGAAAAACCAAATGTCAACAATAGGCTGACGGTGGCGGTTTACCGAGTACCCCACTCACTCGCCCACGCCGACCAATACGACCTGATCACACCGATATGGTGCTGGCGTACTCGACCTAGGGCCCCTGCGACCTGAACCTCTATTTACTGGAACCTGCGAGGGTTATCCGAAGAACACTTACTCTTTCCAGTAACTATTGGTTGCTGGATAGTTCCTGAGTGAGCAGCGAACTTCCCTTAAAATAAAAAAATTACACAAATCACGTTAGAGTGTACAAATAGCGTTTGTGACCCCTTTACTCTAATGGTATTAGGTCAGATTACTAACTACTGCACACACTTACGTGCGGTCCAGTCGTTCAGTACACAAACAACTAAGCTTATGTACGGAAAGACCAATGGAATCGAAACTTACGACTGCGAATTCCTTCAGCCAGAGCTTATATGGCCTATATGGGTGTTGCACCAACCCTTTTCGGTGTTGTGCCTGTGAACTGTATAGCGGACTTCCTTGTCGGCTGTACCTGGACCTCCTGGTCTGTTACAGTATGACCTCCTGGTCTTGTTACAGTATGACCTCCTGGTCTGCTATACTCTAATGCTCAAAATTGTATATTTAACCAGAGATGCCTCCCTAGCCACCGTGCACGTCACTTACACGCATGTACCTCACGAGTACTCGACTTTTCTTGTGGTTCAACCTTTAAAAATTGTAAAAACACTCACTCATCACATGTACACTTTTGTTTCTATTTCTATTTCTGCGCAGAAATTTTTCTTCAGATCAGGTGTGTTACCAATTAGGAGCAGGATCTGTTAATTAAAATTTCGGACACCCAAAAATAGACTTGCGTTATTTCTCGCCTCGCGTTATTTATCGCTTTGCGTTATTTATCGCTTTGCGTTATTTATCGCTTTGCGTTAAAAATCAACTTATCGTGACTTGAGCTACGTGGGCGTAACCGGACGCTCCGTTGCGTAACGTACGCTGCGTGCGTCGGCCTTTGGATTGCGTACGCAAGTCTTTGTTAGAGACACGTATACGCAAAGCAAAGATCCACCGTAACACAATTTATACTTTTATCAATGTAGATGATCCTTGATCATCTACCACACAAACACACTGACTTCGCCTTATCTCCCAGGCAAAACTGTGTGTTTGTCTATCTTTTAACTATATTATCTTTACTCTTAAACTATGAAATAACGGCAAATCTCTTTTAGCACTTCTATCAACTATAAAAACTGGCAGACAGGAGAGTGATATACGAAAATGAAAAAGAAAAAGAAATGCAGATATATATATGTGTGCGTGCGTGTGTACGCAAGACAGAAAAATAAACAGTTTTAAAAGACACTAGCGTTTTGTTCTTACCTCCGGTTCCCGGATTCCTTCAGCACTCTTTACTTAAGCGAAGCAGACGCTTATCCTGTCAGCACTACGAGGGATACAACCTCCCGCCCTTTGCTGAGGGATAATGTCTGCTGATCTACCTAGTGCAGATATGTGAAGGACGGGCGAGCCGCCAATTGATAAAGCTGAATATTTATCGTATATAAATCACTTTAAGAGGTCTAAGAACACTGTACGCTATCTACGTAAGAAGTACCGTAAGGGTACGCAAGTTGCGTAGCGATCGCTCAGCCGTAGTCGAGACGCTCATGCGTCACGTTCGCTTACGGCCCAGTGATCACAGGCAGGCACGCTATTGGCTGCCGACTAACATAATGATTCGCTATAGCGTAGCGTACGCTCGGGACCACGAGGAGATCACCAGCGGTGCAGACGCTTACAACGTTTAAACCTTTATATCTATACCTTTAACAGTGAGATACACAGTATACCTTAGTGTAGAGACAGAGTGTAAGTGCAACCTGGTGTAACCTGATTAACTACAAAGCTGCTTGAGCGTCACCGACGCTCAGAGAATACTTAACACTATAAAGAATACACAGATACCTGGGCTTAGGGTCCGAAACCTATTATATGTATTATGACTATTATACTTGCAAAAAGAATCACAGTACAAAGCATACACTACAATATAACATAAACCAACTAACCAGATAAACTACACAGGAAATACAATACAATACAATTAAAGGAAAATACGAGAGAGATAGAGAGAGAGAGATAGAGAGAGAGAGAGATGGCTCACAGTAAGACAATATGATTACGGAGAAAACTTACGCACAAAGGGAACGATCGCATGCGCCTCGATATCCAGCTCCCGATTATCAGCAATGAGAACCGTTGAAGAGAGAGAGCTGGATACGGTCGGCCTGCCTATTTATGCCCCACACACAATACAATTCAATGGTCCCTACAATCTCATTGTTCATTGGACACAGGAATTCGGCTTCGCATTATAACAAAAGGTCATAGGTTGATTCATACAGGTGGGCTGTGACTATTTCCAACTGCTCAGGTGGGAGGGAAACTGGGTTTCCCGCCGCATGGGTAATAAAGTGCAAATAAAGTAAATGTTCATAAACTTCTTATGTCCATAACTATTCGCACGAGCGATTGATCTGTTTCAAACCAACACCGGAATATTTCTAATTAAATATTCTTCCGATGGATACTAAACACCACTGTATTACTCCTGTCTGACCCTTCGTATCAAACAAAGAGGGATTCCTCTGTTCATAAACATTCTATATTAACCAAACTTTCAGAATCTATCAAAGGGACCATGATCTACAAATTACATTATTAGTGAAAATATGTAATGATTGAGTCGCACGCTACGATCGCATAAACTCTACCGTAAATACGCATACCATGCGCCTGCGGGTGCCCGCGACTGTGAGTATGCGCACGTACGGGAGAGCGTACGCATGCGCAGCACGGACCTGTGTGAGGTGCAAATATGGTAGTGTGCATAGAGATATTTTTCTGACTTTGACAAATGCTTAGATGTTACCCTCTTCCTAGCTTGGATCAGAGTAGGAATGACCTTGTTCCAAGCTAAGATCTGGCGTTTAACCTCCATGCCTTCAAACGTAGCCGCAGTAAAGGCCCATACACACTTGCCGATAAAATGAGCGACGTCCCTCATTTTCCCCCTCCCTGAGCGACGTCGCTCATTTTATCGGCAAGTGTGTATACAGCCAGTGACGACCGATGCGCGGCCCCACGGGTCGGCAACAATCGTCTCTGTCGGTAGGGCATGCAAGCAGGATCTGGACTGTCGTCCAGGACCTGCATGCACGGCTGGCGGAGGCGTGACGTCACTGGTCAGTGTGTACAGTAAGCACACCGACCGGCCGGCCCGGGAGGGGAAACATTAGATGACGTCGCTCACAGAGCGACATCGTCTAATGTGTACGTACCTTTAGTCTTGATAGGCGAACTGTACCTGTAGTAGACGGTCCTCGCGAAGAGGAAGAGGCCTCGGATCCTCCAGCAGTAATGCTAAAAGATCTGCGTACCAAGCTCTTCTTGGCCAGTCCAGAGCAATGAGGATCGCCAGAACACTTGTTCTTTTTAGTAGTTTGAGAATCCTTGGGATCAGTGGAAGTGGAGGGAACACATACACTGACTGGAACACCCACGGAGTTACCAGGGCGTCCACCGCCACTGCTTGTGGGTCTCGTGACCTGAAACAGTACGTCCGAAGCTTCTTGTTGAGGCGAGAGGCCATCAAGTCTATCTGATGTACACCCCATCAGCTTGTTACCTCTGCGAATACCTCCGGGTGGAGGCCCCATTCTCTTGGATGGAGATCGTGTCTGCTGAGGAAGTCTGCTTCCCAGTTGTCCACTCCCGGAATGAAGATTGCCGACAGCGCCAGCTCGTGCCTTTCTGCACAGAGGAGGATTCTTGTTACCTCTGACATCGCAGCTCTGCTCTTTGTTCCACCCTGCCTGTTTATGTAGGACTCTATATGTGACTGGTGACACATTTTCACCCATACGGACTATAGCTGCTTCAAGTGCGCATTTATTTATTGCGGTTGTTTATGTAGGACACCGCTGTGACTTTGTCCGACTGAACCTGAATGGCTCGATAATGTAGAAGAGGCACTGCTTGTAGAAGGCCTTTGTATATGGCCCTTAGTTCCAGTATGTTTATTGGAAGGACAGAATCCTGGCTTGACCACTTTCCTTGGAAGTTTACACCCTGGGTGACTGCTCCCCAACCTCTGAGACTTGCATCCGTGGATAGAAGAATCCAATTCTGAGAAGTTTGCAGGCCACCAGAGGAGTGGAATTCTGGCTTTCAGCGACAGGCATATCCGCGGCTGCATGTGAAGATGTGATCCCGATCACTTGTCCAGGAGATCCAGCTGGAAGAACCTTGCATGGAATCTTCCATACTGTAGAGCCTCATAGGAGGCTACCATCTTTCCCAGAAGGCGAATGCACTGATGAACCGATACCCGGGTTGGCTTCAAAACATCCCGGGCCATTGATTGGATCACCAATGCTTTCTACAGTGGTAGAAACACCCTCTGCACTTCCGTGTCTTGTATCATCCCCAGGAAGAATCTCTGTGTCAGTTCCAAATGTGACTTTGGAAGGTTGAGGATACACCCATGATCACGGAGCAGTTAAGTTGAGAGAGCAATACTCTGCAACAGCTTCTCTTTGGAAGATGCCTTTATCAGCAGATCGTCCAGATATGGAATTATGTTCACTCCCTGTTTTCGTCGGAGGAGCATCATCTCCGCCATGACCTTGGTGAACACCCTCGGTGCTGCGGAGAGGCGGAATGGCAATGTCTGGAACTGGTAGTGACAGTCCTGTAGTGCATACCGTAGATAAGCCTGGTGAGGCGGCCAGTTCGGAATTTGAAGGTACGCATCCTTGATATCCAGGGATACTAGGAATTCCCCCTCCTCCAGACCTGAGATAACCGTTCTCAGAGACTCCATTTTGAATTTCCTCAAGTAGGGGTTCAATGACTTCAGGTTCAATATAGGCCTTACTGAACCGTTCGGTTTCAGTACCACAAACAGGTTTGAGTAATAACCCTTGGTTTTTAGGTGAGGTGGAACTGAAACAATGACATTTGTTTGTACCAATTTTTGAATGGCTTCCTGCAGGATAGCACTTTCTGTCAGCGAAACTGGTAAGCCTGATTTGAAGAATCTGTGAGGTGGGAGTTCCTGAAACTCCAGTCTGTAGCCCTGGGTAACAATGTCTGTTACCCAGGGGTCTAGGCACGATGACGGCCAGACATGACTGAAATCTTTTAGTCTCGCTGCCACCTGCCCAATCTCCAGGCTGGAGATTTGGAGGAAGCAGAACCTGGTTTCTGTTCCTGGGAACCTGTTGGTGTAGGTTTTCTGGAATTTCCCCGACCTCCTCTAAAGAAGGTGTGTGTGGGGGGGGGTTTACATTTTGCGGTCCGAAAGGACTGCAGTGTATGCGTAGGATAAGATTTCCTAGCCGGTGCTGCTGCGGAGGGAAGAAATGTCGACTTACCCGCAGTTGCCGTGGAAATCCACGCATCCAATGCGTCCCAAAATAGTGCCTGACCTGTGAAGGGCAGGCTCTCCACACTTTTCTTGGATTCTGCATCCGCAGTCCATTGGCGTAGCAAGAGTCCTCTACGTGCCGATACTGCCATGGTAGTAGCCTTTGCATTAAGCAGGCCAATGTCTTTCATGGCCTCCACCATGAAACCTGCAGAATCCTGTATGGGACGTAAAAAACAAATCACTGTCACTCCTATCCATAGTATCTAATTCCTCTAGTAATGTGCCTGACCACTTTACTATGGCTTTAGAAATCCACGCACAAGCAATAGTGGGCCTTAAAGCCACGCCTGTAGCAGTATATAGTGATTTGAGTGTAGTTCCAATCTTGCAGACAGCCGGCTCCTTTAAGGCGGTTGAACCAGGGACCGGTAAAACCACCTTTTTAGACAACCTAGATACAGAAGCATCTACTATAGGTGGGTTTTCCCACTTCTTTCTATCCACTTCAGGGAAAGGGAAAGCAATGAGAATTCTTTTAGGGATCTGGAATCTTTTCTCTATGTTTTTCCAGGATTTTTCAAACAAGGAGTTTAACAGGGAAGGTAAGCGAGGATTTCTTAGTTACTGTAAAATAAGATTCCTCTTCCTACTCAGGTACCTTCTCAGAAATATGCAAAACATCCCTAATGGCTTCAATCATCAGTTTCACCCCTTAGGCAAGGGATGCATCTCCTGCCTGCATATCCTCATCACCGTTCCCTATATCAGAGTCGGTATCAGTGTCAGCTTGCATTATCTGGGCAAGTGTACATATTTGCGGGTATGTAGGTGGAGGATTAGACAAAGTAGTGGGAGCTGAATACTTCAAACCCTCTACAGATTTTTTTTAAAACTGCGACTCTTTCTAAGTATGTGACATCCTAGTTGCAATCTGGGATATCATAGAAAAATATAATTTGACGGCAGATAAGAACCACTTGGCCATCTAGTCTGCCCCATTTTTATCCTTTAGGTAATCTCAACCCTTTTTAACCTTAATTCTTTGTAAGGATATTCATATGCCTATTCCAAGCATGTTTAAATTGCTCTACAGTCTTAGCCTCTACCACCTCTGATGGGGGGCTATTCCACTTGTCTACTACCCTTTCTGTGAAATAAGTTTTTCTTAAATTTCCCCTGAACCTACCTCCCTCCAGTTTCAGTGTATGTCCTCGAGTTCTAATACTCCTCTTCCTTTGAAGAATGTTTCCCTCCTGAACTTTGTTAAAACCCTTGGTATATTTGAAAGTTTCTATCATGTCCCCCCTTTCCCTTCTTTCCTCCAAACTATACATGTTAAGATCTTTTAGTCTTTCCGGGTAAGTTTTGTGATGTAGGGCATGCACCATTTTAGTTGCCCTTCTTTGTACACTCTCTAATGTATTTATATCCTTCTGGAGATATGGTCTCCAGAACTGGGCACAGTATTCAAGATGAGGCCGTACCAATGACCTATACAGTGGCATTATCACTTCTTTTTTCCTGCTACTGATTCCTCTCCCTATGCAACCAAGCATCTGACTTGCCTTTCTCATTGCTTTGTTGCATTGCTTTCCTGCCTTTAAGTCACTTGAAATAGTGACTCCTAAATCCCTTTCCTCCTCAGTAGTTTCCATAATAGTACCCTTGATACTATATTTAGCCTTTGGGTTTTTGAGACACAAGTGCATGATTTTGCATTTTTTAGCATTAAACTGTAGTTGCCACATTCTTGACCATTTCTCAAGCCTAGCTAGGTCATCAATCATTTGTTTTACCCCTCCCGGTGTGTCTACCCTGTTGCAAATCTTTGTATCATCTGCAAAAAGGCATACTTTCCCTTTAATACCATTTGCAATGTCACCAACAAAGATATTAAAGAGAACTGGTCCAAATACAGATCCCTGGGGTACTCCACTGGTAACATTTCCTTCCAAAGATTGCACTCCATTTACTACAACTGTCTGTTTCCTATCCTGCAACCAGGTTCTTATCCATTTAACTATTTTGTAATCTACCCCCACGCTTTCAAGTTTATTTAGCAGTCTGCGATGTGGGACAGTGTCAAATGCCTTACTAAAGTCTAGATATGCTACATCTACAGCTCCCCCTTGATCTATTATTTTCATCACAGAGTCAAAAAAGTCAATAAGATTTGTTTAGCATGATCTCCCACCAGTAAATCCATGCTGTTTTGGATCCTGTAAGTTGTTTGATTTAAGATATTCCACTTCTCTTTCTTTTAATAGTTTCTCATACGTCCTAGAGGATGCTGGGGACTCCAAAAGGACCATGGGGTATAGACGGGATCCGCAGGAGACATGGGTACTTTTAGACTTTGAATGGGTGTGAACTGGCTCCTCCCTCTATGCCCCTCCTCCAGACTCCAGTAAGATTCTGTGCCCAGAGAGACTGGACACACAGCAGGGGAGCTCTCCTGAGTTTCTCTGAAAAAAGACTTTATTCAGGTTTATTATTTTCAGGGAGCACTGCTGGCAACAGGCTCCCTGCTTCGTGGGACTGAGGGGATAGAAGCAGACCTACTACTGTGAGTTAAAGGTTCTGCTTCTTAGGCTACTGGACGCCATTAGCTCCAGAGGGTCTGATCACTTGGTATAGCCTAGCTGCTCGTTCCCGGAGCTGCACCGTCGTCCCCCTCACAGAGCCAGAAGAAAGAAGCCGGGTGAGTAACCGAAGTACAGAAGACTTCACTACAGACGGCAGAAGACTTCAGTGTCTATGAGGTACCACGCAGCGGTCGCGCTGTGCGCCATTGCTCCCACACACAAGCGGCACTACAAGGGTGCAGGGCGCAGGGGGGGCGCCCTGGGCAGCAATAGACCTCATGTGTTAGCCTGGCAAAGAGGTATACAATGCATAGGCACTGTATACAGACCCCCGCCAGTATAAAAATTACAAAAAGTAGCAGGACTGAAGCGCGCCGATAAGGGGGCGTGGCTTAGCCCTCACTGCTCTATCAAGCTCCATTTTCTCCTCACAGAGACGCTGGCCCCGCCAAAACACTGATGAACAGCTCACAGTGTAAAACAGGGGGGGTGGGGGGGTGGAACAGTGATTTAGTGCAATATAGGTGGAAAAATAAAGCACTATATATATAATGAGCGTGTGGTAAATGAGCTGGTAAACGTTTTCTGTGTTTTCCCTGTCAGATACTGGGATCTACACCTTATAGTCAGTGTAATGTTAGTACACATGTGTCGACATGTCTGTGTGCTCTGCCATAAACCGCTATGGGAATCCCTCTGTCGGCACCGCCGACTCCTGATGTACTTGATTCATGAAATTAAGTGTCAGCATGTCGATAGTGGTATGTTTTTCCAAAACAAAAAACTATATGGGAGACACAGGCGTGTGTGGAGTGACCCTGTCAACACCAACTAATCTGACTGGGTATATGTATGGTACGGTTGCACTGATCTGTGGCTCGAGCACAGACGTAGTAATATTTGTGGGGGCGTAATATTAATAATATATATATTTCCCTCAGACCCCTCGGGGTCGCAAAAATGTTATTTTGCCCAGTGACTACTCCCTATTGTCGACACGAATACTATGTCTTATGTCGACCATAATGTTTCCTGATTATATCCACAACATCGGCATCCCGTACATGTTTCTCATACACATTAAGAACGTATTAATGTCACTAGGGACCCTGCTCTTCCTGACAAAAAAATATATATATATATGAGATATGTATATATAGATATATGTGTGTATATAGAAACAGAAAAACATAGAATTTGACGGCAGATAAGAACCACTTGGCCCATCTAGTCTGCCCATTTTTTTTTATCCTTTAGGTAATCGCAACCCTTTTTGAACCTTAATTCTTTGTAAGGATATTTATATGCCTATCCCAAGCATGTTTAAATTGCTCTACAGCCTTAGCCTCTACCACCTCTGATGGGAGGCTATTCCACTTATCCACTACCCTTTCTGTGAAATAATTTTTCCTTAAATTTCCCCTGAACCTGCCTCCCTCCAGTCTCAGTGTATGTCCTCGAGTTCTAATACTTCTCTTCCTTTGAAGAATGTTTCCCTCCTGAACTTTATTAAAACCTTTGGTATATTTGAAAGTTTCTATCATGTCTTCCCTTTCCCTTCTCTCCTCCATACTATACATGTTAAGATCTTTTAGCCTTTCCGGGTAAGTTTTGTGATGTTTTGCATAAATGTGTTTATTTATACCCCAAAAAATTTTTTATAATGAATGCTGAAGTAAACTTTTCCTTCTCATGTGCTGGTCGCTTGGTTGAATAACTCTAGGTCAGCCGGGACAAGATGGTTTCAAATAATCACGAGGAGTCCGAGTGTTTATTCTTTTCCTGCCGTGGATAGAATAAAGTGAGAGTCAACCCCTGTTCTTCACGGGGCCCTGACACAAAGGATCGTTTACAGGAAGCTAAGTGATATTTTAATTATATGCTTTGATTATACTTGCATTGCATGCACGGGGGGAGTGCTTGTATTCAGGAATGGTCGGTTACTTTATCATCCGATATAATTACCCTGGGGAGAGATGTGATACTCCTTAAGTTGGGTCATATCTAGAACATTGCAGCATACTGCCGTGCGACTACAAGGGATGGGACTCTTGGATGCGCGGGCCACTTCCATGGCGGTCTCGGCTAGGAGGACGTTGTGGATTCACCAAAGGGATGCAAGTGCTGACTCCGAAAGAAGTGGAGTCTCTTCCCCATGGAGGTGAAGCCTGGTTTGGTGATGGCCTTGTTAATATGCTCTCGGCAGGTGCCACGGGTAAGTCTACCTTCTTCCCCTGTGTTCCCTCACAACGGTTGGTGATGCATTGTTGTAGGATGCAGTCATTTCGACCGAATAGATAAAGATTCCCCTTTTCCTTGCAAGTAAAGGAAGGTAAAAAAGGTAAGAGGTCAGCTGCCTTTTCAGGTTCACAGGAGCAGAAATCATCCGTTGTTTTCTGCCACGTCCACCGCAGGATGTTGGGTCTATCTTGCGGGGGCCCACTCCGGTGGGACCACATCTAAAACTCTTCAGTCAGTCCTCGAAAGGACATGGACCAGTGAGTTATGGATAGAATCCCTAGGGGGTCATACGGGAGTTTCCAGGCGTTCCCCTCACCGATTTTTTCAAATGGACCTTACCGATCCTCCTCATGACAGGAAGGTAGTATGTGACACAATACAAGAGTGGTGTCAGGATCAGGTCATTGTCCTGCTATTCCGGTTTAAAAAAAAAAAAAGAGAAGAAGCTGTTTTTCAAGCTTTTCCGTGCTCCAGAGGCCGGACGGCTCGGTCGGTCAAATCCCAATATTCCTGCTTAAACTCCATGAGGAAATCTCTCATGGCAGGGTTCTCCACTCTGAAAGAGGATGAAGGAGGTCTGTTTACGGTGTCTTCCGCATTAGGCTTCCCTGAGGATTATTGTTGCCATTTCACCAGGGTGATGGCGGTATGATGGGTTTCCTTCGATAGTAAGGAGTCATAATTATTCTGTACTGGATCGCTCTCCGGATTACGGAGAGATCAAGAGGCCAAATGGTGCAAAACGTTGTTTTCTCCTTGACAGTTCTTCAACAACAGGACTTGCCAGAATCCCTGTTGGTCCCAACGACGCTGTGATCGGCTTGGGCAATATTATTAGATGCAGTACTGAGGAGAGTTTATTTGCTTTCAAAAAAAAATAAGATTTTACTCACCGGTAAATCTATTTCTCGTAGTCCGTAGTGGATACTGGGGACTCCGTAAGGACCATGGGGAATAGACGGGCTCCGCAGGAGACTGGGCACTCTAAAGAAAGATTTAGTACTATCTGGTGTGCACTGGCTCCTCCCTCTATGCCCCTCCTCCAGACCTTAGTTAAGGAAACTGTGCCCGGAAGAGCAGACATTATAAGGGAAGGATTTTGGAATCCCGGGTAAGACTCATACCAGCCACACCAATCACACCGTATAACTTGTGATACACTTATCCAGTCAACAGTATGAACAACAACAGGGCATCAACAATGGATGCCAACATAACATAACCCATTATTAAGCAATAACTATATACACGTATTGCAGAAAGTCCGCACTAGGGACGGGCGCCCAGCATCCACTACGGACTACGAGAAATAGATTTAGCGGTGAGTAAAATCTTATTTTCTCTAACGTCCTAGTGGATGCTGGGGACTCCGTATCAAACTTGTGGAATTTTGCAAATGTGTTTGAACCCGACCAAGTAGCAGCTCGGCAAAGCTGTAAAGCCGAGACCCTCGGGCAGCCGCCCAAGAAGAGCCCACCTTCCTTGTGGAATGGGATTTCACTGATTTTGGATGCGACAATCCAGCCGCAGAATGAGCCTGCTGAATCGTGTTACAGATCCAGCGGGCAACGGTTTGCTTTGAAGCAAGAGCACCCAACTTGTTGGGGGCATACAGGATAAACAGCGAGTCAGTTTTCCTGACTCCAGCCGTTCTGGCTACATAAATCTTCAAAGCCCTGACTACATCTAGTAACCTGGAATCCTCCAAGTCCCGAGTAGCCGCAGGCACTACAATAGGTTGGTACAAATGAAAAGATGACACCACCTTTGACAGAAATTGGGGACGAGTCCGCAATTCTGCCCTGTCCATATGAAAAACCAGATAGGGGCTTTTACATGACAAAGCCGCCAATTCTGACACACGCCTAGCCGAAGCTAAGGTCAATAGCATGACCACCTTCCACGTGAGATACTTTAGCTCCACGGTCTTAAGTGGTTCAAACCAGTGGGATTTTAGGAAACCCAACACCACGTTGAGATCCCAAGGTGCCACTGGTGGCACAAAAGGGGACTGAATATGCAGCACTCCCTTAACAAACGTCTGAACTTCCGGAAGAGACGCCAGTTCCTTTTGAAAGAAAATGGATAGGGCCGAAATCTGGACCTTTATGGATCCCAACTTCAAGCCCATAGTCACTCCAGACTGTAGAAAGTGCAGAAATCTGCCCAGTTGGAATTCCTCTGTAGGGGCCTTCCTGGCCTCACACCAAGCAACATAATTTCGCCATATGCGGTGATAATGCTTTGCTGTCACGTCCTTCCTAGCCTTTATCAGCGTAGGAATAACTTCCTCTGGAATGCCTTTTTCCACTAGGATCCGGCGTTCAACCGCCATGCCGTCAAACGCAGCCGCGGTAAGTCTTGGAACAGGCAGGGCCCCTGTTGCAACAGGTCCTGTCTGAGAGGCAGAGGCCATGGGTCCTCTGTGAGCATTTCTTGCAGTTCCGGGTACCAAGGCCTTCTTGGCCAATCCGGAACAATAAGTATTGTTCTCACTCCTCTTCTTCTTACGATTCTCAGCACCTTGGGTATGAGAGGAAGAGGAGGAAACACATAGACCGACTGGAACACCCACGGTGTTACCAGGGCGTCCACAGCTATCGCCTGAGGGTCTCTTGACCTGGCGCAATACCGTTATAGCTTTTTGTTGAGACGGGACGCCATCATGTCTACCTGTGGCAGTTCCCATCGATTTGTAATCTGAATGAAGACTTCGTGATGAAGTCCCCACTCTCCCGGGTGAAGGTCGTGCCTGCTAAGGAAGTCTGCTTCCCAGTTGTCCACCTCCGGAATGAACACTGCTGACAGTGCTTGTACGTGATTCTCCGCCCACCAAAGAATCCTGGTGGCTTCCGCCATCGCGACTCTGCTTCTTGTGCCGCCCTGGCGGTTTACATGAGCCACCGCGGTGATGTTGTCTGACTGAATCAGCACCGGTTGGTTGCGAAGCAGGGGCTCCGCTTGACTCAGGGCGTTGAATATGGCCCTTAGTTCCAGGATATTTATGTGCAGACAAGCCTCCTGACTTGACCACAACCCTTGGAAGTTTCTTCCCTGAGTGACTGCCCCCCACCCTCGGAGGCTCGCATCCGTGGTCACCAGGACCCAGTCCTGTATGCCGAACCTGCGGCCCTCGAGAAGGTGAGCACTCTGTAGCCACCACAGAAGAGACACCCTGGCCCTGGGGGACCGGGTGATCAGCCGATGCATCTGAAGATGCGATCCGGACCATTTGTCCAACAGATCCCATTGAAAGATCCTCGCATGGAACCTGCCGAAGGGAATGGCTTCGTACGATGCCACCATCTTTCCCAGGACTCGCGTGCAGTGATGCACCGACACCTGTTTCGGTTTTAAGAGGTCTCTGACTAGAGTCACAAGCTGTTGAGCCTTCTCCGCCGGGAGAAACACCTTCTTCTGGTCTGTGTCCATAATCATGCCCAGAAAGGGCAGACGCGTCGTAGGAATCAGCTGCGACTTTGGGATATTCAGAATCCAGCCATGCTGTTGCAACACTTCCTGAGAGTGCGCTACGCTGATCTGCAACTGCTCCCTGGACCTCGCCTTTATGAGGAGATCGTCCAAGTATGGGATAACTGTGACTCCTTGTTTTCTCAGGATCACCATCATTTCTGCCATTACCTTGGTAAATATTCTCGGTGCCGTGGAGAGCCCAAACGGCAACGTCTGGAATTGGTAATGACAGTCCTGTACCACAAATCTGAGGTACTCCTGATGAGGCGGATAAATGGGGACATGCAAGTAAGCATCCTTGATGTCCACAGACACCATAAAATCCCCCTCTTCCAGGCTTGCAATGACCGCTCTGAGCGATTCCATTTTGAACTTGAATCTTTTCAGATAAATGTTCAGGGACTTTAAATTTAATATAGGTCTGACCGAGCCGTCCGGTTTCGGTACCACAAACATTGTGGAATAGTATTCCTTTCCCTGTTGAAGAAGGGGAACCTTTACCACCACCTGCTGGAGAAATAGCTTGTGAATTGCCGCTACCACTACTTCCCTTTCTATGGGGGAAGCTGGCAGGGCCGATTTTAGGTAACGTTGAGGGGGCATCACCTCGAATTCCAGCTTGTATCCCTGAGACACAATCTGTATGGCCCAGGGATCCACCTGTGAGCGAACCCACTGGTGGCTGAAATGTCGGAGACGCGCCCCCACCGCTCCTGGCTCCACCCGTGGAGCCCCAGCGTCATGCGGTGGATTTAGTGGAAGCCGGGGAGGACTTCTGTTCCTGGGAACTAGCTGTAAGGTGCAGCTTTTTTCCTCTACCCCTGCCTCTAGCAAGAAAGGAAGCACCTCTGACCTTCTTGCATCTTTGTGCGCGAAAGGACTGCATTTGGTAATACGGTGCTTTCTTAGGTTGTGAGGGAATATATGGCAAAAAGTTTGACTTCCCAGCAGTAGCTGTGGAAACCAGGTCCGATAGACCGTCCCCAAACAATTCCTCACCCTTGTAAGGTAACACCTCCATGTGCTTTTTGGAGTCGGCATCACCTGTCCACTGCCGAGTCCACAGGACCCTCCTGGCAGAAATTGACATTGCATTAATTCTAGAGCCCAGTAGGCAAATGTCCCTCTGGGCATCCCTCATATATAGGACAGTGTCTTTTATATGCCCCAGGGTCAGCATAATGGTATCCCTGTCCAAGGTATCCATTTCCTCAGACAGATTATCTGTCCACGCTGCTACAGCACTACACATCCACGCTGACGCAATTGCCGGCCTCAGTAGAGTCCCTGAATGTGTATAAACAGATTTCAGGATACTTTCCTGCTTTCTATCTGCGGGATCCTTTAGGGTGCCGTATCCTGCGACGGCAGGGCCACCTTCTTAGATAAGCGTGTGAGAGCTTTATCTACCCTAGGGGAGGATTCCCAGCGCACCCTGTTCTCTGGCGGGAAAGGGTACGCCATAAGTAACCTTTTGGAAATCAGGACTTTCTTATCTGGGGAATCCCACGCTCTTTCACATAACTCATTTAACTCATGTGAAGGGAGAAAAGTCACCTCTTGCTTTTTCTCCCCATACATATAAACCCTCTTGTCAGGGACAGGGTTTACCTCTGATATGTGTAAAACATCCTTCATCGCTATAATCATGTAACGTATAGCTTTTGTCATTTTCGGTTGCAATTTTGCATCATCGTCGTCGACACTGGAGTCAGAATCCGTGTCGACATCTGTGTCAACCATTTTGGATAGTGGGCGCTTTTGAGACCCCGAGGGCCTCTGCGCTGTAGGATCAGGCATGGGTTGAGACCCTGACTGGCCCGAGGTATCAGCTATATCCAACCTTTTATGTAAGGAGTTTACATTATCATTTAACACCTTCCACATATCCATCCAATCAGGTGTCGGCACCGTCGACGGCGACACGTCAGTCAACTGCACTTGCTCTGCCTCCACATAGCCCTCTTCGTCAAACATGTCGACACACGCGTACCGACACACCACACACACAGGGGAAGCTCTAAATGAGGACAGGACCCCCACAAGGCCTTTTGGAGAGACAGAGAGAGTATGCCAGCACACACCCCAGCGCTATATAACCCAGGGATTACACAGATACTTAGTGTTTACACAGTAGCTGCTGTATTATGATTAATGCGCCTAAATTTATGTGCCCCCCCTCCCTTTTTTACCCTTCTACCGTGATTCTGCAGGGGAGAACCTGGGGAGCTTCCTCTCAGCGGAGCTGTGGAAGGAAAATGGCGCTGGTGAGTGCTGAGGAAGAAGGCCCCGCCCCCTCAGCGGCGGGCTTCTGTCCCGCAATTTTTTGTAAAATAAATGGCGGGGGCTCATACATATAACAGTGTCCCACTGTCTATATGCAGCTTTCGCCAGGAGGTATCAATTGCTGCCCAGGGCGCCCCCCCACTGCGCCCTACAGTGACCGGAGTGTGTGGGTTAGTGTGGGCACAATGGCGCACAGCTGCAGTGCTGTGCGCTACCTCATGTGAAGACAGGAGTCTTCTGCCGCCGATTTCGATGTCTTCTCCGCTTCTGCCGGCTTCTGTCTTCTGGCTCTGCGAGGGGGACGGCGGCGCGGCTCCGGGAACGGACGACAAGGTCAGGTCCTATGTTCGATCCCTCTGGAGCTAATGGTGTCCAGTAGCCTAAGAAGCGCAACCTAGCCGCAGTTAGTAGGTTTGCTTCTCTCCCCTCAGTCCCACGTAGCAGAGTCTGTTGCCAGCAGAAGCTCTCTGAAAATAAAAAAACCTAACTAAAATACTTTCTTATTAGCAAGCTCAGGAGAGCTCACTAAAAGCACCCAGCTCTGTCCGGGCACAGATTCTAACTGAGGTCTGGAGGAGGGGCATAGAGGGAGGAGTCAGTGCACACCATATAGTACTAAATCTTTCTTTAGAGTGCCCAGTCTCCTGCGGAGCCCGTCTATTCCCCATGGTCCTTATGGAGTCCCCAGCATCCACTAGGACGTTAGAGAAATAAGCAAATAAATAAAAAAGGGGAAGCTCTGAGAATTCTGGCGGACCTGCAACGGTGTCAATCTGTCAATACATTCAGTTGCTGAAAAAGATGGTTGCGGCCTACGAGGCCATTCAGTGAGCAGGTTGCAGGCCTGAGTGTTTAGCAAGACCTGTTGGACAAGTGGTCAGGTTCCCATCTGGGATAATCATGGTGTCAAGACCAGTATCTCGCTCCTGTGGTAGCGTTGCAATTCTCACCAAGGACAAGGGTCATGTTGGGATACTTGTCGCCTCATTAACGGTCTAAAGTTACGGGCCATCATAACGGTTTTCCACGGGCAATAACCGGAGAAGAAATGGCAAAAGCTAGAAAGATTTCCCGCTGGGCGACGAAAACATTTACGCGCTCTATCAGCGATGTTCGTTCCAAGAGTGGACAATCGGGAAGCAGACTTCCTCGGTGGACACGTTCTCCGTCCAGGAGGGTTGAGTCTTTCATCAAGCGGTTTTCACAGAAGTGACAAGTCTTTGGAGAATTCCGCAAATAGACAAGATGGCGTCTCGCCTCGACAAGAAACTGCAGAAATATTGTTCCAGGTCGAGGGTCCCTCAAGCGATAGCGGTGGATGCCCTAGTGACACCGTGGGTGTTTCGGTCGGTCTATGTGTTCCCTCCACTTCCACTTTTTCCAAGGATGTTAAAGATTATAAGAGGATTATTATTATTATGATTAATATGATATTAATATGATATTAATTATATGATATGATATTAATATGATATTAATTATATATAATTATATAATAATTAATATGATTATTATTATTATTATAAGGTTCAGGTGATCCTCATACGTCCTGACTGGGCGAGGAGGGCTGGTGTCCGAATCTTCAGCAATTACTCATAGGAGATCCCTGACGTCTTCCTCTGCGAGAGGATCTGTTGTAGCAGGGGCCGTGTGTGTTCCAAGACTTACCGCAAACTAAACTAAGGTTTCCATGGACGACTTGGAGATTTAACGTCGGATCCCAGTCCGAAAGGGTATTCCCAGTGAAGTCATCCCTACTCTTCTTCAGGCTGAAAAGAAGTAATGTCAAAACATTACCACCATATTTGGAGGAAATTATGTGTCTTGGTGTGAATCCAAGAAGGTTCCTACGGAAGAATTCCAGTTGGATCGTTTTCTGCATTCTTTTGTTACAAGATCGTGTGGATGCGATCTTAGGTTGGGCTCGTTTAAGGTTCAGATTTCAGCCTTATCGGTTTTCTTCCAAAAACAATTGGCCTCCTTTCCAGAGTTTCAAACTTTCGTTAAAGGAGTCTTACACAGCCATCCTCCCTTTGTGCCTCTGTGGCACCATGGGATCTTTAGGTGGTGTTGCAGTTCCTGCAATTTCTTTGGTTAAACTTTTCAGTAGGGATGAGTTAAAATTCCACACTTGGAAAGTGGTCATGCGGTTGACCTTGGCATCCGCAAGGCGGGTGTCTGAGTTGGCGGCTTGGTCTCACAAGAGCCCTGTTTAATCTTTCATGAAGATAGAGCGGAGTTGAGAACTCGGCACCAGTTTCTACCAAAAGTGGTTTAATCGGTTTCTTGTGAACCAACCTATTGTGGTGCCAGTGGCTCCTGACGCCTGGGCGACATCGAAGTATCTCGATGTGGTCTGAATTTTGAAATTTTGTGTTGGCAAATTGGCTCATCAGGATAACAGAGGCTCTGTTTATCCTATATGCTCCCAACAAGATTGGGGTTCCTGCTTCCAAGCAGACCATTGCTTGCTGGAACTGTAATACGATTAAGCTTGCTCGTTTTACGGCTGGATTGCCGTTACCAAAATCGGTGAAGGCCCATTCTACCAGGAAGGTGGGCTCATCCTGGGCGGCTGCCCGAGGGGTCTCATTTTTATAGCCTTGCAGAGCAGCTACTTAGTCGGGTTCAAACAATTTTGCGAATATTCTACAAGTTTGATACCCTGGCTGATGAGGACCTCTTGTTTGGGCATTCGGTGCTGCAGAGTCATCTGCACTATCCCGCCCGTTATAGAGCTTTGGTATAGACCCCATGGTCCTTTTGGAGTCCCCAGCATCCTCTAGTACGTATGAGAAAATAGGATTTTAATACCTACCGGTAAATCCTTTTCTCTTAGTCCGTAGAGGATGCTGCAGTTATTGGTTATGGTTACACTCATGTTGTGTTTCCTTTCAGTCAGTCTGTTTCTGACGTTATTCATGCCATGGCATGCGGTATGCTATTATTGGTTGTGTTTACACACAGGTTGTGTTACATTTTCGGTCAGCATATTGCTGTATATTTTTTCAAGCCGTCGGCTGGTGTTCTATTGAATGCCACGTTCTGCGGCATGTTGAGGTGTGAGCTGGTATGATGCTTACCGTGTTTAAACAATAAATTCTTTCCTCGAAATGTCCATCTCCCTGGGCACAGTTCTATAACTGGAGTCTGGAGGAGGGGCATAGAAGGAGGAGCCAGTTCACACCCATTCAAAGTCTTAAAGTGCCCATGTCTCCTGCGGATCCCGTCTATACCCCATGGTCCTTTTGGAGTCCCCAGCATCCTCTACGGACTAAGAGAACAGGCTTTACTGGTAGGTATTAAAATCCTATTTTTTCCATTACTTTCCCTACTACTGGCTTACTGGTCTGTAGTTACTTGCTTCTTCCTTGCTTCCACTTTTATACAATGGAACTACATTTGGTCTTTTCCAGTCGTCTGGAATGGCACCTGTATTTAGTAACTGGTTAAATAATTCTGTTAATGGTGCCACCAGTACATCTTTTAGCTCTTTTAGTATCCTTGTGTGTATCCCATCTGGCCCCATTGATTTTTCCATTTTTAGTTTTGAAAGTTCTGTTAGGACCTTCTCTTCTGTAAATGTAGTTTCATCTACCTTATTTTTATGAATGTCCTTTCAGCTTAACTGTGGCCCCTTCCCTTCTCCTTCTGTAGTAAATACGGAGCAAAAATAATGATTTAGGTGATCTGCTATTGCCTTGTCTTCTCCACCAAATTCTCACTCTCTGTCTTAAGTCTTATTATTCCTCGTTTTGATTTTTTCCTTTCATTTATATACTTAAAAAAAGTTTTGCCCCCTTTATCTACTGACTGGGCCATTTTCTCCTCAGCTACTGCCTTTGCACGTCTGATCACTTTCTTAGCATCCTGCCGTCTCTCAAGATACACCTCTTTGTCGTTATTATTTTGAGTCTGTTTGTATTTCCTAAAAGCCAGCTTTTTTGCTTTCACACTAGTGGATACTTCTTTTGTGAACCACACTGGCTTCCTTTTCCTGGTGCTTTCCTAACCCTTTTGATACAAAGGTCTGTTGCCCTTAGTACTGCCCTTTTCAGGTTTTTCCACCTCTCCTGCAATCCTTCCAAGTCCCTCCAGCCCGGCAATGAATCACTTAAACATCTCCCCATTTTTGCAAAGTCAGCATTCCTAAAGTCCAACACCTTTGTTTTTGTGTGACAGGAGTTGGATCCTGTCTTTATACTAAACCATACTGCTTGATGATCACTGGATCCCAGGTGCTCACCCACATATGTCTGATATCCTGTCACCATTTGTGAGAATTAAATCTAATATGGAGTCTTTGCGAGTGGGCTCCCTCACCAATTGCTTGAGAGATGCTCCCTGTAAGGAATTTAGAAATTTGCCACTTTGTTAGGATCTCCTGCTCTGTGCTGCCACGTCGCCATGGCAACCGGGAGGCAAGTGTTAGCGAAGTAACCTGAGCGCAGCTGATACTCCGGTCCGGGTTTTTACTGTGTAGTGGTTACAGGCTCTGTGCACGGCAGGGAATCCGGCGCTGGTTTTGTGCTCACAGTCTGTGAGGTCTGAGTGGGGCGTGGACAGCACCTGCTATATAAACCATCCTCTCAGGCTAGGCAAATGCTGCTGAATCTTTGTTTGTTAGTCAGTTCCAGAGAGTTAGCTAGTACTGTGTGACTTTGTATTTACTTGTTGCTTACTGCGAATAGGCCTTGGGATTCGGTACTTCATTCTGCCAATCCGGTCCTAGCAGTAAGACTGGAGTCAGTTGTTTGACCTGCTGGGGTTCTTTTGCTATTCTGTGAACCCAGCAGGTTTGCGGCTGTACTCTCAGACCTGCTTGCTTAATCCTCCCTCACTGTGCAGGGCGTCCAGGTGTCAGTTTAGTGGCAGTAAGCTGAACCTGTGCCCTGCAAGTGGGGGTTAGGATTGTGGATACTCTCCTTGTGTCTATATTTCTATCTCTGACCAAGGAGTTTATTCCCACACCCGTTGGTAACCCTTTGGGTAGTTCCATTGTTGCTCTTAGCAACATCATTTCAGGTGCTCCACATGTTAAATCACTACACCTCGCTTCATTGTCCGCTCTATTCCATCTGAGCATTCCTGACACTAGGGAGACACCCAATTCCTGAACCTTTGGGCTTCTCCGTTCACTTTGTGTTTATTAGTTATTCCATCACCTCCTGTGTATGTTATGTTATACTGTCTGTGAGTTCGTTTGCTTCGCTTCCCTCTCTGTTCATACACCGGTATACTCCTGTTAGCACTGGTGTGCGTAACACACTTGTAGCTGAACTAGCAAAAGACCCCTCCCAATTTACATCAGGTAAATTAAAGTCTCCCATGATTATGACTTCTCCCTTTAAAGCCATTTTAGTGATGTCCAACAATAGGTTCCTGTCCAAATCCTGCCCCTGGCCAGGTGGTCTATAGATCACCCCAATGCGAATAATATCCTTCTCCCCGGTTTCTATGGTGACCCAAAGGGCCTCAGTTTTGTCTTCAATATTTTGTATTAAACTAGCATTTATGCTTTTTTTCACATACATTGCTACCCCTCCTCCGATTCTTCCCATTCTATCCTTCCTAAATAAATTGTATCCTGGTATAGCAATGTCCCAGTCATGATTCTCATTGCACCATGACTCTGTAATTGCCACAATATCCAGGTTATCCCTTGTCATTATTGCAATTAGCTCTGGAATTTTGTCTCCTAAGCTCCTACCATTTGCACACATAGCTTTAAGAATTTTCCCTGTGCATCTGTTACTAGTAGCCATGTAAAAAAAAGTACAAAATAAATTACAAGTTTAAAGTTGAAATTACTTGTTTGGTGATGTTGCTCAGTGTTTGTTATTTGTTTTCTTTTACTAATCAGTAATCATACTGTCCTTTACACCACGACTACACCTCACTAAATATAAAGATATAGTACACCTGACCACAATGGCCAAATGTTCAGCATGCAATATCATTCCCCTTAAAGAATCCACCCATGGGGGTTCGGATTCAGATGGCTGAGACAGTCCTGAGTACATGGAATAGACTCCTCAGGAGAAGATAAACACTCTGCAGCACAGGACACAGAGTCCTTAGACATGGTAATGTGGATATACACTTAAACACACACAGGAAAATGTCAGATACAGTTTCCCTCCAGAGTACCTTCAGAGAGTCACAGAGTATAAGGAGCCAGCCACACAGCACCCCTATAGGCAGCTATTATAATAAAAGCCCGGCACTGACTAACCAACCTTAATAGGTTAATTTGTACTACTATCACCCCCCCCCCCCCTGTCTATAACACCCTGGTACCGCAGAGGTATAGCTGAAGTTATGTGGAGGGCAGCGCACCCTGTCAGCGTCTCTTTCCTATGATCTGCAGGGAGAAAATGGCGCTGGTGAGTGCTGGATCCGCTCTGAGAGGAAGCCCCGCCCCTTGTAATGGCGTGCAGCTTCCCGCACTAATTGTTTATACTGGCCTGAGGTTTCTTTGTGCTAGCAGC
Organism: Pseudophryne corroboree; assembly: GCF_028390025.1. NCBI lineage: Eukaryota > Metazoa > Chordata > Amphibia > Anura > Myobatrachidae > Pseudophryne > Pseudophryne corroboree. The sequence continues at coordinate 60,143,061 of NC_086455.1, forward strand.
GGGATTAGCCCGTTAGCTGCGTGACCAGTGTAGGGTGTATCCGCGCTGGCTCAGGACGCCCCTCAAAGCGCCTACAATGTGTTGCTGAACCTTCCGAAGCGCAGCCTGTCAGAGCTGCGCTCCCATCCTTGTGCTGCCATGCCCGCCAGCGACCAGAGAACCGGGACGTCAGCGCTGTGCTCACCACTCTTCTTTCTTCTGCCTGTTAGGGGGTGGCGGCCATGCTGCGGGAGTGAGCGGTTGCCTCATGGGCTTGCGATCAGCACCCTCAGGAGCTCAGTGTCCTGTCAGCGGAGTAGAGAACCATTAACTCTTCAGGAAGTTGGTTCCTACTCCCCCCCCCCCCAAGTCCCACGAAGCAGAGAGGCTGTTGTCAGCAGCCTTCCTGTACCTAACTCTAGAAAACAACAAAACTAGAAAAACTCCTAGGAGCTCCCCTAGCTGTGACCGGCTCCTCCGGCCATATTTTCTAAACTGAGTCTGGTAGGATGGGCATAGAGGGAGGAGCCAGCCCACACTATTAAACTCTTAAAGTGCTAGTGGCTCCCAAAGGACCCGTCTATACCCCATGGTACTAAATTGGACCCCAGCATCCTCTAGGGCGGAGAGAAAAAATTTATGTGACACAGGGTTTTTAGCACTGGAAACCCTGCAAGCATTTTTTTTTATAATTGGATCTGCGGATATTGGGAGCACGCATACCCACGGTAATCGAAAATTAGGAGTGAGGTCGAAAAGGATTTTTTAACTCGCTATACCTCGCTCTCAATTTAAATCCCCTCATAAAGTCTTCTTCTGAATTTCACAAACAGTTGTGAGCCCGTTGGGGAGTTCAGACCCACACAGTGGCCACTGCAAGCCGCAGCCTTTAGCGGGTTTGTCCTCAAAATTTAAAGCCACACTGATATTAACATTATTCTTTGGACAATACATCTATTCTCAGAACTGGAAAGTTCTAAATGAAATGTTTATTTTTTGTCAATGTTATAATAAGAATTTACTTACCGATAATTCTATTTCTCATAGTCCGTAGTGGATGCTGGGGACTCCGTCAGGACCATGGGGAATAGCGGCTCCGCAGGAGACAGGGCACAAAAAGTAAGCTTTTAGGATCACATGGTGTGTACTGGCTCCTCCCCCTATGACCCTCCTCCAAGCCTCAGTTAGGTACTGTGCCCGGACGAGCGTACACAATAAGGAAGGATCTTGAATCCCGGGTAAGACTCATACCAGCCACACCAATCACACCGTACAACTTGTGATTTGAACCCAGTTAACAGTATGATAACAACGAAGAAGCCTCTGAAAAGATGGCTCACAACAATAATAACCCGATTTTTGTAACAATAACTATGTACAAGTATTGCAGACAATCCGCACTTGGGATGGGCGCCCAGCATCCACTACGGACTATGAGAAATAGAATTATCGGTAAGTAAATTCTTATTTTCTCTAACGTCCTAGTGGATGCTGGGGACTCCGTCAGGACCATGGGGATTATACCAAAGCTCCCAAACGGGCGGGAGAGTGCGGATGACTCTGCAGCACCGAATGAGAGAACTCCAGGTCCTCCTTAGCCAGAGTATCAAATTTGTAAAATTTTACAAACGTGTTCTCCCCTGACCACGTAGCTGCTCTGCAAAGTTGTAATGCCGAGACCCCTCGGGCAGCCGCCCAAGATGAGCCCACCTTCCTTGTGGAGTGGGCATTTACAAATTTAGGCTGTGGCAGGCCTGCCACAGAATGTGCAAGTTGGATTGTGCTACAGATCCAACGAGCAATCGTCTGCTTAGACGCAGGAGCACCCATCTTGTTGGGTGCATACAGGATAAACAGCGAGTCAGATTTTCTGACTCCAGCCATCCTTGAAATATATATTTTCAATGCTCTGACAACGTCCAGCAACTTGGAGTCCTCCAAGTCGCTAGTAGCCGCAGGCACCACAATAGGCTGGTTCAAGTGAAAAGCCGAAACCACCTTAGGCAGAAACTGAGGACGCGTCCGCAGTTCTGCCCTGTCCGAATGGAAAATCAGATATGGGCTTTTGTACGATAAAGCCGCCAACTCTGATACTCTCCTGGCTGAAGCCAGGGCCAGTAGCATGGTTACTTTCCATGTAAGATACTTCAAATCTACCGATTTGAGCGGCTCAAACCAATGGGATTTGAGAAAATCCAAAACTACGTTGAGATCCCACGGTGCCACTGGAGGCACAATCGGGGGCTGTATATGTAGTACACCTTTGACAAAGGTTTGTACTTCAGGCACTGAAGCCAATTCTTTCTGGAAGAAAATCGATAAGGCCGAAATTTGAACCTTAATAGACCCCAATTTGAGGCCCATAGACAATCCTGCCTGCAGGAAATGTAGGAATCGACCCAATTGAAATTCCTCCGTTGGGGCCTTCTTGGCCTCACACCACGCAACATATTTTCTCCAAATGCGGTGATAATGTTGTGCGGTCACTTCCTTCCTGGCTTTAATCAAGGTAGGAATAACTTCCTCTGGAATGCCCTTTTCTTTTAGAATCCGGCGTTCAACCGCCATGCCGTCAAACGCAGTCGCGGTAAGTCTTGGAACATACAATGTCCCTGCTGAAGCAGATCCCTTCTTAACGGTAGAGGCCACGGCTCTTCCGTGAGCATCTCTTGAAGTTCCGGGTACCAAATCCTTCACGGCCAATCCGGAGCCACGAGTATTGTTCTTACTCCCCGTAGCCGTATAATTCTCAGTACCTTTGGTATGAGAGGCAGAGGAGGAAACACATACACGGACTGATACACCCACGGTGTTACCAGAGCGTCCACAGCTATTGCCTGAGGATCTCTTGACCTGGCGCAATATCTGTCCAGTTTCTTGTTGAGGCGGGACGCCATCATGTCCACCTTTGGTTTTTCCCAACGGTTCACAATCATGTGGAAGACTTCCCGATGAAGTCCCCACTCTCCCGGGTGGAGGTCGTGTCTGCTGAGGAAGTCTGCTTCCCAGTTGTCCACTCCCGGAATGAACACTGCTGACAGTGCTATGACATGATTTTCCGCCCAGCGAAGAATCCTTGCAGCTTCTGTCATTGCTCTTCTGCTTCTCGTGCCGCCCTGTCTGTTTACGTGGGCGACTGCCGTGATGTTGTCCGACTGGATCAACACCGGCTGACCCTGAAGCAGCGGTTTTGCCAGGCTTAGAGCATTGTAAATCGCTCTTAGCTCCAGTATATTTATGTGAAGAGACGTCTCCAGGTTTGACCACACGCCCTGGAAGTTTCTTCCCTGTGTGACTGCTCCCCAGCCTCGTAGGCTGGCATCCGTAGTCACCAGGACCCAGTCCTGTATGCCGAATCTGCGGCCCTCTAACAGATGGGCACTCTGCAACCACCACAGAAGAGACACCCTTGTTCTTGGTGACAGTGTTATCCGCTGATGCATGTGCAGATGCGATCCGGACCATTTGTCCAGCAGATCCCACTGAAATATTCGTGCGTGGAATCTGCCGAATGGAATTGCTTCGTAAGAAGCCACCATCTTTCCCAGGACTCTTGTGCATTGATGTACTGACACATTTCCTGGTTTTAGGAGGTTCCTGACAAGTTCGGATAACTCCCTTGCTTTCTCCTCCGGGAGAAACACCTTTTTCTGAACAGTGTCCAGAATCATTCCCAGGAACAGCAGACGTGTCGTCGGGGTCAATTGAGATTTTGGAAGATTCAGAATCCACCCGTGTTGTTGAAGCACTACTTGGGTTAGTGCTACTCCGACTTCCAGCTGTTCTCTGGACCTTGCCCTTATCAGGAGATCGTCCAAGTAAGGGATAATTAATACGCCTTTTCTTCGTAGAAGAACCATCATTTCGGCCATTACCTTGGTAAAGACCCGAGGTGCCGTGGACAAACCAAACGGCAGCGTTTGAAACTGATAATGACAGTTTTGTATCACGAACCTGAGATACCCTTGGTGTGAAGGGTAAATTGGGACATGCAGATAAGCATCTTTTATGTCCAGGGACACCATGAGGTCCCCTTCTTCCAGATTCGCTATCACTGCTCTGAGTGACTCCATCTTGAACTTGAATTTCTGTATGTACAGGTTCAAGGATTTCAGATTTAGAATAGGTCTTACCGAACCGTCCGGCTTCGGTACCACAAATAGTGTGGAATAATACCCCTTTCCCTGTTGTAGGAGGGGTACCTTGACTATCACCTGCTGAGAATACAGCTTGTGAATGGCTTCCAATACCGTCGCCCTTTCTGAGGGAGACGTTGGTAAAGCAGACTTTAGGAACCGGCGAGGGGGAGACTTTTCGAATTCCAACTTGTAACCCTGAGATACTACCTGCAGGATCCAAGGGTCCACCTGTGAGCGCGCCCACTGTGTGCTGAAAATCTTTAGTCGACCCCCCACCGCCCCTGAGTCCGCTTGCACAGCCCCAGCGTCATGCTGAGGGCTTTGTAGAAGCCGGGGAGGGCTTCTGTTCGTGGGAAGTAGTTGCTTGCTGCACCCTCTTACCCCTTCCTTTGCCTCTGGGCAAATATGACTGTCCTTTTGCCCGCTTGTTCTTATAGGAACGAAAGGACTGCGGCTGAAAAGACGGTGTCTTTTTCTGTTGGGAGGTGACCTGAGGTAAAAAAGTGGATTTTCCGGCTGTTGCCGTGGCCACCAGATCCGATAGACCGACCCCAAATAATTCCTCTCCTTTATACGGCAATACTTCCATATGCCGTTTGGAATCCGCATCACCTGACCACTGTCGCGTCCATAAACTTCTTCTGGCAGATATGGACATCGCACTTACTCTCGATGCCAGAGTGCAAATATCCCTCTGAGCATCTCGCATATAAAGAAAAGCATCCTTTAATTGCTCTATAGTCAATAAAATACTGTCCCTATCCAGGGTATCAATATTTTCAGTCAGGGAATCCGACCACACCACCCCAGCACTGCACATCCAGGCTGAGGCTATTGCTGGTCGCAGTATAACACCAGTATGTGTGTATATACTCTTCAGGGTAGTTTCCAGCCTCCTATCAGCTGGATCCTTGAGGGCGGCCGTATCAGGAGACGGTAACGCCACTTGTTTTGATAAGCGTGTGAGCGCCTTATCCACCCTAGGGGGTGTTTCCCAGCGCGCCCTAACCTCTGGTGGGAAAGGGTTTAATGCCAATAACTTCTTTGAAATTAGCAGTTTTCTATCGGGGTTAACCCACGCTTCATCACACACGTCATTCAATTCCTATGATTCTGGAAAAGCTACAGGTAGTTTTTTCACACCCCACATAATACCCCCCTTTGAGGTACCTGCAGTATCAGAGATATGCAAAGCCTCCTTCATTGCCGTGATCATATAACGTGTGGCCCTATTGGAAAATACGTTTCTTTCTTCACCGTCGACACTAGATTCATCTGTGTCGGTACCTGTGTCGACTGACTGAGGTAAGGGACGTTTTACAGCCCCTGACGGTGCCTGAGATGCCTGGACAGGTACTAACTGGTTTTCCGGCCGTCTCATGTCGTCAACTGACTTTTGCAGCGTGCTAACATTATCACGTAATTCCATAATTAAAGCCATCCATTCCGGTGTCGACTCCCTAGGGGGTGACATCACCATTACCGGCAATTGCTCCGCCTCCACACCAACATCGTCCTCATACATGTCGACACACACGTACCGACACACAGCAGACACACAGGGAATGCTCTTATCGAAGACAGGACCCCACTAGCCCTTTGGGGAGACAGAGGGAGAGTTTGCCAGCACACACCAAAGCGCTATAAAAATGTATATAAACAACCCTAAAAGGTGTTGTTTCTGTTATATGCGCTTAATATATAAAAATATCGCCAAAATATGCCCCCCTTCTCTGTTTTACCCTGTTTCTGTAGTGCAGTGCAGGGGAGAGTCCTGGGAGCCTTCCTCACAGCGGAGCTGAGCAGGAAAATGGCGCTGTGTGCTGAGGAGAATAGGCCCCGCCCCCTAAAACGGCGGGCTCTTCTCCCGGAGTTTGCGATATATGGCAGGGGTTAAATACATCCATATAGCCTCAAGGGCTATATGTGATGTATTTTAGCCATAGAAAAAGGTATTATACATTGCTGCCCAGGGCGCCCCCCCCAGCGCCCTGCACCCTCAGTGACCGCTGGTGTGAAGTGTGCCGACAACAATGGCGCACAGCTGCAGTGCTGTGCGCTACCTTATGAAGACTGAAAGTCTTCTGCCGCCTGTTTCCGGACCTCTTCAACTTCGGCATCTGCAAGGGGGTCGGCGGCACGGCTCCGGGACCGGACTCCATGGCTGGGCCTGTGTTCGATCCCTCTGGAGCTAATGGTGTCCAGTAGCCTAAGAAGCAAATCCATCCTGCACGCAGGTGAGTTCACTTCTCTCCCCTAAGTCCCTCGTAGCAGTGAGCCTGTTGCCAGCAGGACTCACTGAAAATAAGAAACCTAAAAAACTTTTTCTAAGCAGCTCTTTATGAGAGCCACCTAGATTGCACCCTGCTCGGACGGGCACAAAAACCTAACTGAGGCTTGGAGGAGGGTCATAGGGGGAGGAGCCAGTACACACCATGTGATCCTAAAAGCTTACTTTTTGTGCCCTGTCTCCTGCGGAGCCGCTATTCCCCATGGTCCTGACGGAGTCCCCAGCATCCACTAGGACGTTAGAGAAATATTAAATACTTCAAATGAGGTAGTCCCTTTGTAAGCACCAATTTGCTAATAACAATTTGTCGAACAATACATTACAATGGGTTGGGTTTGAGATGTCGGTGGTCAAAATACCAACTGTGACATCCCAATGTAGAAAATCCCAACTGGGGGGAGGGGGAGTAAGTATACTTACCTTTCCCCAATGACCCTTAACCCACTCGTTCCGTAGCCTAAACCTAACGCTCCACCCCCTCCTACAGCCTAACCCAAACCTTTCCCGGGGAGCCTAATCCTAACCCCCCTTCCCCTGTAACCTAACCCCCGTGTGGCTTACCCATCTACTGGCCCGAAAAACAGACGATTGGGATCCGAACGGTCAGGATTATGGTTACAGGAATGTGTCCCTAGTCAGAATGCCAGCATTCCAAGAAGTGTTGGAATTCCGGCGTTGGCATTTTGTCTGCCAGGATCCTCTCCGTTGTGATCCTGACTGGATCCCATTAGAAGTAATCATAGTGAACATGCCATGATGGGGATTGTACTGCTCAAAGACTCCCAGTGTCGAGTTTATTTCGCTGTACAAATGGAAAGTAACAACAGTTATTTCTGGAAACTTATCAACCCTTCTCCAGCCTAATGGAGCCATTTTGTTGGCGCCTTTGCCTCTGCTCATGGACAGACGGACCCCACTAACTTAGCATGGATCAGTCACTCGCCCCCTAGATCCAAGTGGCCTAAGGGACCTTTTCCGTCAGGGGGAGGAGCCACGACGCAAGGCCTCTAGTATTACGCGTCCAATCACAAACCCGCCCAGGAAACGCGATAGTGCTTTCTCAATGGCTGAATAGCTTGTCAAGCAACCTTAGGCCCACATCAGCCAGAGTGGTCATTCTCATTGAGTGATTAATCAGGCCGCCCTATCCCTATCTTTCTGTACTGCGCATACTCTCATTGGTCACTGTCATTAGCTGGGACTCTAGCCGCTTCCTGGGCGGCGGCCAATCAGCGCCGTGAGTGACGAGCTATACCATGTTAACCACTCGCTGCCCCGGCGCCGGGAACTGGCTGACGGCTCCCAATCCGCAGCGGCACGTCACGGCGCCGCCAGCCAATGGGCGGAGTGTGGAGGCGAGAGCAGGGAGACACCGCTGGGTCAGGCAGGGAGCTCGGCGGGGGGGACCCAGGCACAGACTGACAGGACAGCGCCGGTCACAGCCCCAGGTGAGGAGACGAGGACCAAGCAGGGGGGCTCCGGTTTGCCGCCGACGCCGTGTCACGTGTACTCGGTGTGCCGCTGTCATGTGACCGTGTGGTGGTGTCAATCATCATCGCCGCTTGTATCATATGTTACATGTATGTAGCTGTAGGATACATGTAGTTAGATGCCCCTATAGGCCTACATCCAATGACTCTCGGCCAGCGAGTGGTCGCTGAGTCCTAGCTACCCTGTTACTGGTCACACACATTCACTGGTGTTTCCTGGATCTTCAGTTGGGGGATGTCCAGTGGGATAGGGATGTTGAGCTCCTGCAGTGTCCCGTGGCCTGGGATGGGGCCCCTGTGGTGTCTCGTGGCCGGGGTTCCTGTGGTGTCTCGTGGCCGGGGTGGGGTTTCTGTGGTGTCTTGTGGCCGGGGTGGGGTTCCTGTGGTGTCTCGTGGCCGGGGTGGGTTCCTGTGGTGTCCCGTGGCCGGGGTGGGGTTCCTGTGGTGTCTTGTGGCTGGGGTGGGGTTTCTGTGGTGTCTCGTGGCCGGGGTGGGGTTCCTGTGGTGTCTCGTGGCCGGGGTGGGGTTCCTGTGGTGTCTCGTGGCCGGGGTTCCTGTGGTGTCTTGTGGCCGGGGTGGGGTTTCTGTGGTGTCTTGTGGTGTCTCGTGGCCGGGGTGGGTTCCTGTGGTGTCCCGTGGCCGGGGTGGGTTTCCTGTGGTGTCTTGTGGCTGGGGTGGGGTTTCTGTGGTGTCTCGTGGCCGGGGTGGGGTTCCTGTGGTGTCTCGTGGCCGGGGTGGGGTTCCTGTGGTGTCTCGTGGCCGGGGTGGGGTTCCTGTGGTGTCTCGTGGACGGGGTGGGGTTCCTGTGGTGTCTCGTGGCCGGGGTGGGGTTCCTGTGGTGTCTCGTGGCCGGGGTGGGGTTTCTGTGGTGTCTCGTGGCTGGGGTGGGGTTTCTGTGGTGTCTCGTGGCTGGGGTGGGGTTTCTGTGGTGTCTCGTGGCTGGGGTGGGGTTCCAGTGGTGTCTCGTGGCCGGGGTGGGGTTTCTGTGGTGTCTCGTGACCGGGGTGGGGTTCCTGTGGTGTCTCGTGGCCGGGGTGGGTTACTGTGGTGTTTCGTGGCCGGGGTGGGGTTCCTGTGGTGTCCCGGGGTGGGGTTCCTGTGGTGTCTCGTGGCCGGGGTGGGTTACTGTGGTGTTTCGTGGCCGGGGTGGGGTTCCTGTGGTGTCCCGGGGTGGGGTTCCTGTGGTGTCTCGTGGCCGGGGTGGGGTTTCTGTGGTGTCCCGTGGCCGGGGTGGGGTTCCTGTGGTGTCTCGTGGCTGGGGTGGGGTTTCTGTGGTGTCTCTTTGCCGGGGTGGGGTTCCTGTGGTGTCTCGTGGCCGGGGTGGGGTTCCTGTGGTGTCTCGTAGCCGGGGTGGGGTTCCTGTGGTGTCTCGTGGCCGGGGTTGGGCTCTTAACGGTATCTAGTGGGATGGGGCCCCTGCAGTGTGTCGTGGCCTGGGATGGGGCTCTTATGGTATCTAGTGGGATGGGGCCCCTGTGCTGTCTTGTTGTCGGGGTGGGGTTCCTGCGGTATCTCGTGGCCAGAGATAGGGCTCCTGCTGTGTCTCGTAGCCTGGGATGGGGCCAGAGATGGGGCTCCTGCGGTGTCTCGTGGCCAGGGATAGGGCTTTTACGGTATCTAGTGGGATGTGGCCGGGGTGGGGTACCTGCGGTGTTTCATGGCCAGGGATGGGGCCCCTGCAGTGTTTCGTGTCCGGGATGCAGTTTCTGCGGTGGCCAAAGATGGGGTTTCTGCGGTGGCTGGGGTGGGATTCCTGCGGTGTCTTGTGGCTGGGGTGTGGTTCCAGCAGTGTCTCGTAGCCAGGGATGGGGCCCCTGGAGCTTCTAAGGTGGCTGGAGATGGGCCTCCTGCAGTATCTCATGGCCTGGGATGAGGCTCTTGCAGTATCTAGTGAGATGGGGCCCCTACGGCTTCTGTGGTGACCATGATGCAGCTTCTGCGATGGTCGGAGATGGTGCTCCTGCTATGTCTCATGGCCTGGGATGGGGCTCTTATGGCATTAGTGGGTTGGGGCCCCTATGGTGTCTTGTGGTCTGGTTCCTGCAGTGTCTCGTGGCCAGGATGGGGCCCCTTCAGTGTCTCGTGTCCAGGGTGCAGCCCCTGTGGTGGTCTGAGATGGAGCTCTTCCTGTGTCTCGTGGCCTGGGAGGGGGCTCTGGCTTATCTTGGCTTGAGAGGAGGATCCTGTTGTGTCTTGTGGCCAGGGATGGAGCTTCTGCAGTGTTAATTAGCCTGGGTTGGAGGGGGGGGGGGGGGGGGGGGGGGTTGGGGATGTTGCAGTATGTTATGCATCCTACAGGGATGAATTTCATATTTGTTTTATACCCATTACAAATCTTTTGCCAAACTGGGATGCCTAGTTCCCACAGAGGCACTATGCCCTGTTTTGTGTCTTGGTATCTTAGTACTACTGGACATTATGCAATGACAGTACAGTGTTTCTATTCTTTATATTTTGGTGCTGCGTTCCGTGTGCACAAATTAGTGTTGCCTGTTTCCTGTGTTATTTGGTCTTCTCCCAAGATGACATTGTTATTTCTTTTGCAGGGGAGGCTGTGGTGAGGCATCCTGCTGTGTATCCCTAACCAGCAGATGTTGCATGGAGTCTGTTCCCAGTCAGTGATCTGCCTCAGTCAATGTGCAGGAGGCCGGGAGGGAAGCAAGATGTATGCGGTCGCCCACTTAGAGCTGCTGCTCATATTCTCATCAGATGGAAGGATGAGTTAGCCAAAGATATTTGTGCTTTTAATGCTTCCGTCTGGGCTTTGATTTGGATCCCACAGGCAGGCCCTGTGTGTTACTCCAGCTTCCCTCCCACTTACAGCAACAGATTGTCTATAACATGAGGTGCAGAATATATAAAAGGAAAGTAATCATCCTCACTCTGGTGGTGGCTGCCTGTGGCTTGGCACTATGGAACAGTGGCAGGCAAAAGAAAAATGATTTTGTTCAGGACGTGGATGTTGAAAAACCCCACAGTAGGATACACGTATCTCCAGGGATTAGGAAGATGTCCAACGAGTCTTTGGCTGAGAAAATACAAAAGCCAGAAGTGGATAATATGACGTTAGTGTACAGATCTGTGGTTTTCCAGCTGAATTTTGACCAGACCATCAAAAACTTGGAAAAAATAACCAACCGGCCACAAGACGACGTGGTAGTTGTAGTGCAAGTGCACAATCGCCCAGACTATTTACGGCATCTCTTGGGCTCCCTGCGTAATGCAAAGGGCATTGAGAATGTATTACTGATATTTAGTCATGATTATTGGTCCCCGGAGATAAATCAGATTGTTGCGGGGGTGGATTTTTGTCAAGTGCTTCAGATATTCTTTCCTTTCAGCATTCAACTGTACCCCAACGAATTTCCTGGCCACGACCCCAAGGATTGTCCTAGGGACATCGAGAAGAAAGATGCCATTAAGCTCGGCTGCATTAATGCCGAGTATCCAGATTCTTTTGGACATTACAGAGAAGCCAAATTCTCCCAAACTAAACATCACTGGTGGTGGAAATTGCATTTTGTCTGGGAAAAGATAAAAGTTTTGAAAGATCACAAGGGTCTGGTTTTGTTCATTGAAGAAGATCACTATCTGTCCCCAGATTTTTACTATGTGCTTAAAAAGATGGCAAACAAGAAAAATGAAGAATGTGCAGACTGTGATGTGTTGAGCCTGGGGACTTATGTTCGTCTCCTGTCGTTCTCGGAAAAAGCGGATAAAGTGGAGGTAAAGACGTGGAAGTCCACAGAACACAACATGGGTATGGTCATGGACAGAGACACCTATCAGAAACTTATCCAGTGTACGGATACCTTTTGCTCTTATGATGATTATAACTGGGATTGGACTCTTCAGCACTTGACTGTTACGTGTCTTCCCAAGTTCTGGAAAGTGATGGTGCCTGAAGTCCCCAGGATTTATCACATTGGGAGTTGTGGAATGCACCATAAGAAATCTTGCAAACCAACTACAGAAAGTGCCATCATTGAGGCTATGTTTACAGGCAACCAGCAGTACTTGTTTCCTGAGAACATCGCGATTAGCAGGCGATACTCAATGGCCGCCCTATCGCCTCATGTTAAAAACGGAGGATGGGGAGATATTAGAGACCATGAGTTATGTAAGAGTTACCGCAGGCTACAGTAACGGTGGGGCCGGAGTTGTAGTATTGCTGACTCTCTCTTCAGAATATTCCAAGTTTATGGAGTTTATGAATTTACGCTCTAATTTCAATTTAACCGTTTTGTCAAATGTTGTCCCATAATCGTCCATTGTTTCTATTTGTGTGAAAATCTGATTGGAAAAATCGAATTATGCCTCTTTATTTCTTACTAATTACAGAAGTCAAACATGCATCATGTATAACATGCCTATGGATATAATTTTCAAAATAAATAATGAACTGATCTTAGATTGGTATTGTCACTGACCCATAAGACCATTGAGGGATGTGTCTAATTAGTGAAGGTGTTGCCATATGTGACTTTTACTGCAACAACAAAAAAAAGTTATTATTTTTATTTATTAACATTGTATTGCTAAACTGTTTTAGAAGTAAACGAGCTTCCTGAACTAGGGGGCCGCAGTGTCGGACTGGGGGATGCAGTGGTAGGGGCCCATGCATAGTGTGTGGCCAGCCACCACGTTGGTTTACATAACCATTAGAGACTGCATGGGCTGGGGCCCTTGATATATATACTGTACAGTCAATATTGCTAGTGCATGCATGATAATGTAGCAGATTAATAATAGCAATGCATGATAGAAAATACACCATAGGCCTGTGCATTGTAATGGAACATATGCATAAAGTATAATTCAAGTGCACAGTCTGGAACCTCTTCCCTAGAGGAGGAGATATGGGGGGGGGGGGGGGGCAGTAGGGCCCACCGGGGGTCTCCCCTGTGGGCCAGTCTGACCCTGGGTGGCCATGATGCTTTGGTGTCCTTTTTAAACCTTTTAATAGGTACACACATTTCCTGGCCTCTTAATGTCATTTTTACACAAAAAAAAACTATACCATACTCCAGTTTTTTAAATAGATACATTTAGACATGATCTCTCCCCCCCCCCTCCCCTAGATATTTGTATCGTCTGTTTTATATCTTGCTTGTTTAAGAATGTGTTGTGGGGTTTTTTTTTTTTTTTCCTGCCCTTCCTTTTCCCCCCTAACAGGTTAGTGCACTTACAGTAGATCACCTTTGCTTATTGCACATGAAACCTGATACAGGACACAAAGCTGTGCTTAAAGAGGAAAGGGCAGTGGTGGGGTGGGGAGGAAGTCGCAGTGGAACAAGCCGAAAACACGGCTGACAGTTTGGGGAGTAAGTTAAAATGATTCACCTATACCACAAATTTTGCTGGCTAGTCTTTAAAAAAAAAACACTTATACCCCTTTTCCACTCGCTCTTAGAAACACGGGTACATGCGCGGGGGCGCGCATTTACCCGTGTCTTGCCCTAGTGGAAAAGGGTTCCCCGGCAAATTCCCGGATCAAGTGATCCGGGAATCCTACCCGGGTAGCTAGCCGGGTTGAACACGTGTTCAACCCGGCTAGCTGTCTAGTGTGAACGGGTGCCGTGTCGAGGCGACACGGCTCCCGTTCACAATGTATAGGGAGGGCGGCGCTGGGAGATCATGTGATCTCCCAGCGCCGCCCCTGCCGCGTCAGTAGTAGCGTCACCAACCCGGCAATATGCCGGGTTGGTGAGCGCTGTTCAAAAGGGGCTGTAGCACGGGTCGCAGCCGTGTCAGGCGACACGGCTGCGACCCGTGCTTTTAGTGGAAAAGGGGTATAATTGACTCTTACGAAACCAGTTTTAAAGAGGAACAGTAAATCTTGTCGTTAGTACCATCCGGTGCCTAAGCTTCAATAGCTGACTTTTATTTATAGTAGGTCCCTCACTTCTACTTTCAGTAAGCGGTCTGAAGCCATTCTCTTATACCCCTTTCATACCAGAAATGCAGGGGTCTTACCCGGGAATCTGGTCCCTGGATCATGCAGGGACATTCCCGGGTAAGACCCTTTGCATACTGCAGTCAGTAGCCCGGCATATTGCCGGGTTGCTGACGGCGGGGGCGGCGCAAGAGATCACATGATCTCCAAGCGGCGCCTGCTACATAGAGTGAACGGGAGCCGGGGCGCATTGACCCGGCTCCCGTTCACACAGACCCAAGTTCCCGGGAGGACCCCGGGACCAAGCCTGGTCGATTGCAGGGTTGAAATGCCGGGACAGGAATCCCGGGATTTTGACCCTGTACCCTTTCACACCGAGAAATTTCCCGGGTTGGTGTGCGTTCATGTGCAATAACCTGGGAAATTTTGGGCTGTGTGAAAGGGGTATAACAAACATAGTTACTGCACTTCTAATACAGCCGTGCACAAGTTAAGGAGACTAGTATACTGAGCTTGGGAAACCCCTGATGCAGTGTAACGTTGTATCGAATCTCCATACACACTGCACTATCTACTGTACAATTGTGCAATATATATTTACATGTTTACTGTAACAACACCATGGCGTCTTCCTATCTGATGGGACGATTCAACCACCCAGTATATCAAAGAAGACTTAGGTGGATTTGGGCATACACGCTATATAGTAGTCTTTGCGATTGCTGTGGATGGCAAGATTGGCCAATGTATCATATAGTGTGTACAGATTACGACATAGGAGGTCTTTCAGACCCAGCCGCAGAGCAGTTTGCCAGGGGCAGCAATCTGTGCAATGGCTGTGTGGACACGCACTGCGGTCGCATCCCCGATGTGATAGACAGCAGCGGGCATTTGCGGGGTGACGTTGGGAGGGGGGGGGGGGGGAAGTTTTCGGGGAGGCTGTGTGACGTCACACACAGCCGCTCTCAACAAAAAAATGGCTGCCGATCATCTGACGCTGCCAGTGTTCAACCTTAGTTCCGAGGCGTTCACAATTAGATTGCGAACACACCAGAGTTGGGCGGCCTCGCACATACTGGGCGGCCCCCAGCACATGCAGTGATGAATGCAGATCTGGCTGCGTATATCTCTCAAAGTCTTATGTTGGAGGACAATTCTTCATTGCAGTAGATATTGTGTGTATATGTATATATATATATATATATATATATATATATTTTAATTTATTTATTTATTTTATTCAGCTGGGGTGTCACAAAGAGGTCTTAAAAATGCCACTAAGATTAGAGTAGTCATGAAGCGTACCAAAGCCAGAACTAGTAGAGTACTTTGTCCAGTACCAAATCAGCAGGAAGAAGAGCAAGAACTAAGAACTGCAGGGTAGTAATATACAGGAGCCCTGGAGACTAGGGGGTAAATGTAATAGGGTGCATGTAAAAAAAAAAATAAGTTTTGAGGATTCAAACTGGGCGCTGCTTTCTCCTTATTATATAGGGGAACTGTAGAATTTTACTTGGCGTTTACTTAGCTGTCCATTAATCACAAGGATATGTTACCATGGCAGCCAGTGAGGAGTCGGTAGGCAGTATGTATAGTCCGTGTTCTCTGCTCAGTGTGCATGAGGTGGTGAGAGCAGGTTGGTGATAATTTGCAGCTGTGATACCGGCAGTAAGGGCTGATTAAACATTCTTCTTGTGATTTATACTTTTCTCTAAAGGTAGAATTACCAGATCACCAGTATAACGCACGATTTGTGCTTGTTTAATCTGCAAGCACATACAGTAAATGCAGCATGTGCCTTTCACGTGGGGGACTTTGCATGATGGACTGGTTACAGCTCTTCCTATGTCTCTGACATGGCAGCTGCCTTTGTTTCAGTACTGTGTTATTCATGACAACTCTAATATGCATGAGGAGTCTGAGGTGAAACATCAGATGTGGTAGGAAGATGACGACTACATAGTGTGGGGGTAATCTTACCATGTGCTTCTGGTATGTGCTATACTAGGTAATGGGATGACCTGGGCCTGAACTTCCTCCTGTCTTATGTTCCTCTGAGGCTTTGTGTGTTAGTATTTGGCAGCCAAGCCCCAGTGCTCTGTAATTTACTATCCTGAATAAGTCCCATTTCCTGTGGTGCTGTGATTAGTAATGGTGTACTGGGGTGCGAGAACCCTGTCTGCAGTAAGGTTTGGTTGTGGGGTAGATCTATAAGGAGGATGCATGGTGCTTTTTAGAGAAAAAAACTGCTGGTTTATTGTAAAAAAGTTGAAAAGGTTTCTAACGTGCATCTGTATCCTCAGTGTATGTCATTAGTATCATTTCCTGTTACTGTGTAACCTCTAATGCTGATCACACACAGCCTGCTCCTAATGACAGGGTCATTGTCCCATGTGACTAATGTGGGTGATATCCCATCAGCCGGATCCCTTCTGTTTCCAACTGTTGTGTAAGATTACTGCACACACAACACAGCTGTCATCTTGTTATCGCAATTACCAACATACCCCTCCATTGAGTGTGTTATTATCCGCCATCCTGCTTATTTTCTGGCCACTCTCTGCTGCTGGCCTAATTGGTGGTCCAGGGCGTGTGGCCAGCTTTATAGCCGAGGGAATAAGTTCTAGTTTCAGACAAAGTTATCCTGTATCTGCAAAGTGACGGAGCCTTAAAAGCTGCTTTGTTTAAAGTCTTATTCACACCTGCTTGAAACGTGTTATAATTGGGGAAACAACAAAACCCCTGTAGTGTGCTGTACTTCGACATGTTCCACTTTCACCAATGCAGTATTATGGTAGTCACACTAACCCAGCATTTCCCAAACTCCAGGTTTTAATGATAACCTTGGGGGTCATTCCGAGTTGTTCGCTCGTTATTTTTTTCTCGCAATGGAGCGATTAGTCGCTAATGCGCATGCGCAATGTCCGCAGTGCGACTGCGCAAAGTAAATTTGCTATGCAGTTAGGTATTTTACTCACGGCATTACAAGGTTTTTTCTTCGTTCTGGTGATCGTAATGTGATTGACAGGAAGTGGGTGTTTCTGGGCGGAAACTGGCCGTTTTATGGGTGTGGGCGAAAAAACGCTACCGTTTCTGGGAAAAATGCGGGAGTGGCTGGAGAAACGGAGGAGTGTCTGGGCGAACGCTGGGTGTGTTTGTGACGTCAAACCTGGAACGAAACTGACTAAACTGATCGCAGATGCCGAGTAAGTCTGGAGCTACTCAGAAACTGCTAAGAAGTGTCTATTCGCAATTCTGCTAATCTTTCGTTCGCAATTTTGATAAGCTAAGATTCACTCCCAGTAGGCGGCGGCTTAGCGTGTGCAAAGCTGCTAAAAGCAGCTTGCGAGCGAACAACTCGGAATGACCCCCCATGCTTGGTGGGCAGAGGTGACTTAATTAGAACATTGGTCAATTTGATTTAAGCACTCTTAAAACTTGCACTGTTAAGGAGCCTTGAGGACCCAGTTTGGCAACCACTGCACTAACCCATGAGATAGGCTGTGCTGTATTCTTACAGGGTTGTTGTGGTGGTTGTTGTTGCTGGAAACGTGCAGCAAAAAAAAAAAAACGTATCAATCCTGTTTTTAATGTACTTTTCAATCACGAACCATGTAAATGGGTTCCAGCCACTAGATAGACAGGGTCTAGTTAGACCGTCAATAGGTCAACCTCATATGGCCTACATGCAATAGGTCAACACGGTTAAAAGGTCGATATGACAATTATCGACACAAGTTTTGTTATCAACTTTTGCTTCATTTACCATCCATGTGGAATACAATGTATTATTTAACAGTTTCTTATATAGCGCAGCAAATTCCGTTGCGCTTTACAGTTGGGAATAGTAACCTGTGGCGGTTGCAGCGAGCCTCGTTGCCCGAAGCGTAGCGAGCGTACACGGTACACTAATTGGGGTCATTTAAACATGCAAAATGACACTTTTTTTTTTAAACTTGTTTTGACCTTTTGCGGGTCGATCATATGGGGTTGACCTATTGCCTGTCTGTCTGAAACCTGTAGATCTATCCTACCTCACATAGTGTTACCAGCCGTAAATGTTTTCTGCTGCCAGTAACCTTTTATTTCTGAAAAGAATGTAGACATACTGCCTTCCTAGCACCATTTATCCACATCCACGCACTTTCCTGTTAGATAGCGGAGGAAGGAATTGGCTCCAGTGTGTGGGGAAGGTCTTCTCTCATGCTGCATTAAGGGACAACACCCTGTGCTCCGGCTCCATGTAAAGCAGTCACCCCCTACATACAAACCACAGCTACAGGTCCACTTCCAGGAGTTACCATTTGCACACGAGAGGATCATGGCTCCATCTAATTGGCTCTATCCACGGCAACAAGCTTACATTAGTGTCAATACATTGTATGTTTCTAGATGGATTCTTGTCAAGCAAAACTGTGTGCTCCAACATTTGAAATACTTGATTTGGTGTCTGGGATGCGATTTATCAAGCAGTAATATTAACATCTTGTTGATGATTGTGCTACTTGGAGGTGGTAGTGTTTTCCTGTCTATGAATGACACTGTTTGGAATGGGTGTAGTATGTTATGACGGCGGTCGGGCTCCCAGCGGCCAGCATACCGGCGCCGGCATCCCGACCGCGGGCATACCGACAGCTGGACGAGCGCAAATGAGCCCCTTGCGGGCTCACTGCGCTCACCACTCTGCGGGCACGGTGGTGCGCTAAGCGTGCCACGCTATCCTCCCTCCAGGGGGGGTCGTGGACCCCCAAGAGGGAGAAAAGCTGTCAGCATGCCGGTGCCGGTATGCTGGTCGTCGGGAGCCCGGCCGCCGGCAAACTGAAGACCACCCGTTTGGAGTGTCTGAACTAGGAACCAGTACGGTCACTGGCTTTTAATGGATTGCTAGCTTGTATTTGAAGATTGCTCTGGTACAAGGAAATATCTGTGCCCACCGTACGTAGACAACAGCTGCACATTAATAACACTGACGGGCCACATCATGGGCATACTTCAACCTGTGGCCCTCCAGCTGTTGTGGAACTACACATCCCAGCATGCCCTGCTCTGTTTTAGCATGCCTTAATAGCAAAACTGTGGCAGGGCATGCTGGGATGTGCAGTTCCACAGCAGCTGGGGGGCCGCAGATTGAAGAACCATGGGCTACATGAACATTACCAAGCAATCCTCTCCACAA
Organism: Pseudophryne corroboree; assembly: GCF_028390025.1. Taxonomy (NCBI): domain Eukaryota; kingdom Metazoa; phylum Chordata; class Amphibia; order Anura; family Myobatrachidae; genus Pseudophryne; species Pseudophryne corroboree. Next base: position 60,162,031 of record NC_086455.1, read on the forward strand.
TGTCACCACTGCAGTAAATGAGAGTAAGTAAACATGGCTTTTGGAGTCTGCTGTATATGAATTAGTTAATGTTCTTGGCTTATTTTTTGCTATTGTAAAACTGTTAGCACTCATTAACAACAAACTGGAAGTTCAGGCTTAGTGCCACAAAACTAGGTCTACCGCCTTGTGCCCCAGGTTATATATTTTAACTTCCTGGAGCATTTGGCAGACTGACTTCACTTAAGCACTTTACCTTGGCATGTAACATAATGCAGTATTGTACTTTAGCGCAGCTGCTGGACGCTGAGGCTGGGTGGCAACACTACATGTCCCTGCCGGGCCGGCTGGTGACCGCACACAGATACCGTGGCTGCTAAACTGATTTCTAGTTACTCAAAAGCGTTCCGATCATTCCCGTGCATGTGCTGACATTTAATCAGTTTGGCTATATTGGTACACAAAAAATATTTATTTTACGTTCTACATGCAGTGATATGCAATTATTACAGCCCACATGCGCTATAAATTAAGAATGCAGATGGACTTTTCTCATAATATGTTCTGGAAATGTATCAGTAATTGGAGATTAATAGATATGGTTTAGTTAAACTGTAAACTACAGAGGTAGCATGTATATTTTTTAGTTTGTAGTATGAAGTTGTTGGTGCTGGTTAGCATCACTTATTATTAGTGATGTGCACTGGAAATTTCTCTATCGTCCTAAGTGGATGCTGGGGTTCCTGAAAGGACCATGGGGAATAGCGGCTCCGCAGGAGACAGGGCACAAAAGTAAAGCTTTTACAGGTCAGGTGGTGTGTACTGGCTCCTCCCCCTATGACCCTCCTCCAGACTCCAGTTAGATTTTTGTGCCCGGCCGAGAAGGGTGCAATTCTAGGTGGCTCTCATAAAGAGCTGCTTAGAGAGTTTAGCTTAGGTTTTTTATTTTACAGTGATTCCTGCTGGCAACAGGATCACTGCAACGAGGGACAGAGGGGAGAAGAAGTGAACTCACCTGCGTGCAGGATGGATTGGCTTCTTGGCTACTGGACATGAAGCTCCAGAGGGACGATCACAGGTACAGCCTGGATGGTCACCGGAGCCACGCCGCCGGCCCCCTCACAGATGCTGAAGCAAGAAGAGGTCCAGAATCGGCGGCTGAAGACTCCTGCAGTCTTCTTAAGGTAGCGCACAGCACTGCAGCTGTGCGCCATTTTCCTCTCAGCACACTTCACACGGCAGTCACTGAGGGTGCAGGGCGCTGGGAGGGGGGCGCCCTGGGAGGCAAATGAAAACCTTTAAAAAGGCTAAAAATACCTCACATATAGCCCCAGAGGCTATATGGAGATATTTACCCCTGCCTAAATGTACTAAATAGCGGGAGACGAGCCCGCCGAAAAAAGGGGCGGGGCCTATCTCCTCAGCACACGGCGCCATTTTCTGTCACAGCTCCGCTGGTCAGGAAGGCTCCCAGGTCTCTCCCCTGCACTGCACTACAGAAACAGGGTATAACAGAGAGGGGGGGCAAAATAAATGGCAATATATTAATATAAAAGCAGCTATAAGGGAGCACTTAATCATAAGGCTATCCCTGTCATATATAGCGCTTTTTGGTGTGTGCTGGCAGACTCTCCCTCTGTCTCCCCAAAGGGCTAGTGGGTCCTGTCTTCGTATAGAGCATTCCCTGTGTGTCTGCTGTGTGTCGGTACGTGTGTGTCGACATGTATGAGGACGTTATTGGTGTGGAGGCGGAGCAAATTGCCAAATATGAGGATGTCACCTCCTAGGGGGTCGACACCAGAATGGATGCCTTTATTTGTGGAATTACGGGATAGCGTCAACTCGCTTAAGCAGTCGTTTGCCGACATGAGGCGGCCGGACACTCAATTAGTGCCTGTCCAGGCGCCTCAAACACCGTCAGGGGCTGTAAAACGCCCCTTGCCTCAGTCGGTCGACACAGACCCAGACACAGGCACTGATTCCGGTGGTGAAGGTGACGAATCAACCGTATTTTCCAGTAGGGCCACACGTTATATGATTTTGGCAATAAAGGAGATGTTACATTTAGCTGATACTACAGGTACCACTAAACAGGGTATTATGTGGGGTGTGAAAAAACTACCAGTAGTTTTTACCGAATCAGAAGAATTAAATGACGTGTGTGATGAAGCGTGGGGTGCCCCGATAAAAAACTGCTAATTTCAAAGAAGTTATTGGCTTTATACCCTTTCCCGCCAGAGGTTAGGGAGCGCTGGGAAACACCTCCTAGGGTGGACAAAGCGCTAACACGCTTATCAAAACAAGTGGCGTTACCCTCTCCTGAGACGGCCGCACTTAAAGATCCATCAGATAGGAGGATGGAAAATATCCAAAAAGGTATATACACACATGCAGGTGTTATACTACGACCAGCTATTGCGACTGCCTGGATGTGCAGTGCTGGGGTAGTTTGGTCAGAGTCCCTGATCGAAAATATTGATACCCTGGACAGGGACAATATTTTACTGTCGTTAGAACAAATAAAGGATGCATTTCTTTATATGCGTGATGCACAGAGAGATATCTGCACACTGGCATCACGGGTAAGTGCTATGTCCATTTCGGCCAGAAGAGCTTTATGGACACGACAGTGGACAGGCGATGCGTAGAGGAGTTATTTGGGGTCGGTCTATCGGATTTGGTGGCCACGGCTACGGCCGGGAAATCCACCTTTCTACCTCAAGTCACTCCCCAACAGAAAAAGGCACCGACCTTTCAACCGCAGCCTTTTCGTTCCTTTAAAAATAAGAGAGCAAAGGGCTATTCATATCTGCCACGAGGCAGAGGACGAGGGAAGAGACAGCAACAGGCAGCTCCTTCCCAGGAACAGAAGCCCTCCCCGGCTTCTACAAAAGCCTCAGCATGACGCTGGGGCTTCGCAAGCGGACTCGGGGGCGGTAGGCGGTCGTCTCAAGAATTACAGCGCGCAGTGGGCTCACTCGCAGGTAAATCCCTGGATCCTGCAGATAATATCTCAGGGGTACAGGTTGAAATTAGAGACAGAGCCACCTCGCCGTTTCCTGAAGTCTGCTTTACCAACGTCCCCCTCAGAAAGGGAGACGGTTTTGGAAGCCATTCACAAGCTGTATTCTCAGCAGGTGATAGTCAAGGTACCTCTTCTACAACAAGGGAAGGGGTATTATTCCACTCTTTTTGTGGTACCGAAGCCGGATGGCTCGGTAAGGCCTATTCTAAATCTGAAGTCCTTGAACCTGTACATAAAGAAGTTCAAGTTCAAGATGGAGTCACTCAGAGCAGTGATAGCGAACCTGGAAGAAGGGGACTTTATGGTATCCTTGGACATCAAGGATGCGTATCTCCACGTTCCAATTACCCCTCACACCAGGGGTACCTCAGGTTCGTTGTACAAAACTGTCACTATCAGTTTCAGACGCTGCCGTTTGGTTTGTCCACGGCACCTCGGGTCTTTACAAAGGTAATGGCCGAGATAATATTTCTTCTTCGAAGAAAAGGCGTATTAATTATCCCATACTTGGACGATCTCCTAATAAGGGCAAGGTCCAGAGAACAGCTAGAGATGGGTTTAGCACTATCTCAAGAGGTGCTAAAGCAGCACGGATGGATTCTGAATATTCCAAAATCCCAATTAATGCCGACAACTCGTCTGCTGTTCCTGGGGATGATTCTGGACACAGTTCAGAAAAAGGTTTTTCTTCCCGAAGAAAAAGCCAAGGAGTTATCTGACCTGGTCAGGAACCTCCTAAAACCAGGAAAGGTGTCTGTACATCAATGCACAAGAGTCCTGGGAAAAAATGGTAGCTTCTTACGAAGCAATCCCTTTCGGCAGATTCCATGCAAAGGGATCTGTTGGACAAATGGTCAGGGTCGCATCTTCAGATGCACCTGCGGATAACCCTGTCGCCGAGGACAAGGGTATCCCTTCTGTGGTGGTTGCAGGAGGCTCATCTATTGGAGGGCCGCAGATTCGGCATGCAGGATTGGATCCTGGTGACCACGGATGCCAGCCTGAGAGGCTGGGGAGCAGTCACACAGGGAAGAAATTTCCAGGGAGTGTGGTCGAGCCTGAAAAAGTCTCTTCACATAAGCATTCTGGAACTAAGAGCAATCTACAATGCTCTAAGCCAGGCGGAACCTCTGCTTCAAGGAAGACCGGTGTTGATCCAGTCGGACAACATCACGGCAGTCGCCCATGTAAACAGACAGGGCGGCACAAGAAGCAGGAGGGCAATGGCAGAAGCTGCCAGGATCCTTCGCTGGGCGGAGAATCACGTGATAGCACTGTCAGCAGTATTCATCCCGGGCGTGGACAACTGGGAAGCAGACTTCCTCAGCAGACACGACCTTCACCCGGGAGAGTGGGGACTTCATCCAGAAGTTTTCCACATGCTATTAAACCGTTGGGTAAAACCAATGGTGGACATGATGGCGTCTCGCCTCAACAAAACACTGGACAGGTATTGCGCCAGGTCAAGAGATCCGCAGGCAATAGCTGTGGACGCGCTGGTAACACCTTGGGTGTACCAGTCGGTATATGTGTTTCCTCCTCTGCCTCTCATACCAAAGGTATTGAGGATTATACGGCAAAGAGGAGTAAGACTAGTGGCTCCGGATTGGCCAAGAAGGACTTGGTACCCGGAACTTCAAGAGATGGTCACGGACGATCCGTGGCCTCTACTTCTGAGAAGGGACCTGCTTCAGCAGGGTCCTTGTCTTTTTCAAGACTTACCGCGGCTGCGTTTGACGGCATGGCGTTTGAATGCCAGATCCTAAAAGGAAAAGGCATTCCAGAAGAAGTCATTCCTACCTTGATAAAGGCAAGGAAGGAAGTCACCGCGAAGCATTATCGCCGTATTTGGCGAAAATATGTTGCGTGGTGCGAGCAGCGGAGTGCTCCGATGGAGGAATTTCAACTGGGTCGTTTTCCTACATTTCCTGCAATCAGGATTGTCTATGGGTCTCAAATTGGGATCTATTAAGGTTCAAATTTCGGCCCTATCAATATTCTTCCAAAAAGAATTGGCCTCAGTCCCTGAGGTCCAGATTTTTATCAAAGGAGTACTGCATATACAGCCTCCTGTGGTGCCTAAGGTGGCACCGTGGGATCTAAATGTAGTTTTAGATTTCCTCAAATCCAATTGGTTTGAACCACTAAAGAATGTGGATTTGAAATATCTCACATGGAAAGTGACTATGTTACTGGCCCTGGCTTCGGCCGGGAGAGTATCTGAACTGGCGGCTTTGTTTTATAAAAGTCCTTATTTAATTTTCCATTCGACATAGGGCAGAGCTGCGGACGCGTCCGCATTTTCTCCCTAAGGTGGTATCAGCGTTTCACCTGAACCAGCCTATTGTAGTGCCTGCGGCTACAGACGACTTGAAGGACTCCAAGTTGTTGGACGTTGTCAGAGCCTTAAAAATATACATTTAAAGGACGGCTGGAGTCAGAAAATCTGACTCGCTGTTTATACTGTATGCACCCAACAAGTTGGGTGCACCTGCTTCTAAGCAGTCGATTGCTCGTTGGATTTGTAACAAAATTCAACTTGTACATTCTGTGGCAGGCCTGCCACAACCTAAATCTGTTAAGGCCCATTCCGCAAGGAAGGTGGGCTCATCTTGGGCGGCTGCCCAAGGGGTCTCGGCATTACAACTCTGCCGAGCAGCTACGTGGTCAGGGGAGAACACGTTTGTAAATTTTTACAAATTTGATACCCTGGCAAAGGAGGACCTGGAGTTCTCTCATTCGGTGCTGCAGAGTCATCCGCACTCTCCCGCCCGTTTGGGAGCTTTGGTATAATCCCCATGGTCCTTTCAGGAACCCCAGCATCCACTTAGGACGATAGAGAAAATAAGAATTTACTTACCGATAATTCTATTTCTCGGAGTCCGTAGTGGATGCTGGGCGCCCATCCCAAGTGCGGATTATCTGCAATACTTGTACATAGTTATTGTTAACTAATTCGGGTTATTGTTTAGGAAGCCATCTTTCAGAGGCTCCTCTGTTATCATACTGTTAACTGGGTTTAGATCACAAGTTGTACGGTGTGATTGGTGTGGCTGGTATGAGTCTTACCCGGGATTCAAAATCCTCCCTTATTGTGTACGCTCGTCCGGGCACAGTACCTAACTGGAGTCTGGAGGAGGGTCATAGGGGGAGGAGCCAGTACACACCACCTGACCTGTAAAAGCTTTACTTTTGTGCCCTGTCTCCTGCGGAGCCGCTATTCCCCATGGTCCTTTCAGGAACCCCAGCATCCACTACGGACTCCGAGAAATAGAATTATCGGTAAGTAAATTCTTATTTTTTCGGGTTTTGGATTCGGTTCCGCGGCCGTGTTTTGGATTCGGACGTGTTTTGGCAAAACCTCCCTGAAATTTTTTTGTCTGATTTGGGTGTGTTTTGGATTCGGGTGTTTTTTTTTACAAAAACCCCTCAAAAACAGCTTAAATCATAGAATTTGGGGGTCATTTTGATCCCATAGTATTCTTAACCTCAATAACCATAATTTCCACTCATTTCCAGTCTATTCTGAACACCTCACAATATTATTTTTAGTCCTAAAATTTGCACCGAGGTCGCTGGATGACTAAGCTAAGCGACCCAAGTGGCCGACACAAACACCTGGCCCATCTAGGAGTGGCACTGCAGTGTCAGACAGGAGGGCCTATTTAAAAAATAGTCCCCAAACAGCACATGATGCAAAGAAAAAAAGAGGTGCACCAAGGTCGCTGGATGGCTAAGCTAAGTGACCCAAGTGGCCGACACAAACACCTGGCCCATCTAGGAGTGGCACTGCAGTGTCAGACAGGATGGCACTTCAAAAAATAGTCCCCAAACAGCACATGATGCAAAGAAAAAAAGAGGTGCACCAAGGTCGCTGGATGGCTAAGCGACCCAAGTGGCCGACACAAACACCTGGCCCATCTAGGAGTGGCACTGCAGTTTTCTAGCGAGAGGATGAGTGCTTCCATCCTCATGTGAATCTGAACCACTAGCCATGAATATAGGCCAGGGCCTCAGCCGTTCTTTGCCACTCTGTGTCGTAAATGGCATATTGGCAAGTTTATGCTTCTCATCAGACGCTTTTAATTTTGATTTTTGGGTCATTTTACTGAACTTTTGTAGTATACTTGACGACACAGAGGTAGAGCAGTGGACTACTGTACCGTACTGCTATATATATATATATATACTGGTGGTCAGCAAAATTCTGCACTGTCCTCCTACTATATACTGCGCACAACTAAAATGCAGCACAGGTATGGATGCATAGTATACTTAACGACACAGAGGTAGAGCAATGGACTACTGTACCGTACTGCTATATATATACTGGTGGTCACAGCAAAATTCTGCACTGTCCTCCTACTATATACTACAATTCAGCACAGATATGGAGCGTTTTTCAGGCAGAGAACGTAGATATTTTCAGCAGACTGAGCACAGATATTTGCAAGCACACTGAGCACAGATATTTGCAAGCACACTGAGCACAGATATTTGCAAGCACACTGAGCACAGATATTTGCAGCACACTGAACACAGAAACTGAGAGAACGCAGCCACGTCCTCTCGCTATCATCTCCAAAGCACGAGTGAAAATGGCGGCAACGCGCGGCTCCTTATATAGAATACGAATCTCGCGTGAATCCGACAGCGGGATGATGACGTTCGGGCGCGCTCGGGTTAACCGAGCTAGGCGGGAAGATCCGAGGCTGCCTCGGAACCGTGGAAAATGGGTGAAGTTCGGGGGGGTTCGGATCCCGAGGAACTGAACCCGCTCATCACTACTTTTTATTAAGGCAGTATTGAATTCCTTGGGTGTCATTTGGCAATCACTGCAAGTAGCCAATTTCATCCTCTGTTAGCGATTTTTAACGAGTGTGCTGCAACACAGCCGGGAAACTTGGTCAGACGCACAGTGGGTGTCATTCAGACCTGATCGTTGGGCTGTTTTTTGCTGCCCTGCAATCAGATGGGTGGTGTGCGATCACATGGGTAGCAGAGCTGCACAAACTGATTTTGTGCAATCTCTGCACAGCCCAGGACTTACTCTTCCTGTGCAATAGAATCCTGATGATTGGAGGCGGAGCTGACGTCGGACACCCTCCCTCAAAACCCCTGAGCCCATCTGCGTTTTTCCGGACACTCCCTGAAAACAGTCAGTTGCCACCCACATATGGCCTCTTCCTGTTAATCTCCTTGCGAACGCCCGTGCATTCGGATTTTTTGCACCATCCCGTCACTAGGTGCCGATGCCTGTAGCTGTTGAACGGCGCGTCTGCGCATTGCGGTGCATGCGCCGTTATGACCTGATTGAACGCTGTGCGAAAACGCACAGCAGCTATCAGTTCTGAATGACTCCTAGTGGCTGGGCTGGGCACAGACAACTTTAGCATCTTGTTCATTGTGCCCTGTTATAAGCCCAACCTGCTGGGCCTGTACTGTAGCCTGTCAGTGTCAATGCTGCAATAGCAGCTGTTGCTATAGCTCTATATATATATATATATATATATATATATATATATATATATATATATATATATATATATATATATATATATGTATATATCTATATCCAGCAGCAGGATTAATAGCTGCTGGTCCCAATGAACATTGTACTGCTAGATATTTACAGAACATCCCTCCCACCTCGGTCACTCACCCGAATACAGATCAAATGTCAGTACAGGCATTTGGAGAGGGAGGGGGGAGGGGAGGGGGTTGATGAATGTTCTACATGGGTTAGAACTGTAATTCGGGATGTCGGGTCACGCTTACACATGATTGCTCTTGTGTGATATTTTCAGTTGTACAAAGCACTAATCATATTTATCTAACAGATTAAACACCACAATTATCGACTAACATGGTGTATACTGGGCTGTAACACACGCGCTGGTTTGTCCGGCTTTTTGCCATCCGACAGAGCCTTTCACACACAACGGCTTTGAGCCGTGTGTAATGCTGTGCGCATGCGCAGCAGCAGACACGGCTTGCAAAAAAAAACGTGTGTGAAAGCTCTCATTCAAACACACGGTTCTCCGCCTTCAAAGACGGCCCGGCCCCGACACGGTAGCCGGACCTTCCAGTGGATATTTCCGGCTGCAACCCGGCAGCCGTGCTGGGGCCGTGCAGTATTAAAGGACCCTACCCCTCACATTGTTCATTACAATACCGGCACGGGGAAAAGCTATCCGTCTTTTTCCCGGCCGTCAATAGCCGGCGCATGTGTTTCAGCCCTCAGGCTACTCACTATCTCCTCGCACTTCAGTAGTTAGCTGCGTGGCCTGCACACATTTCTTGTTATATTGAAATAGCTTCTATGTTTCTGCAAACCGGGACTGTATATGCTAACACTGAGCAGTATCAGACACACATTTATGGCAGCAGCCAGTTGTTTCACATATATCAAGATTCCTTGCCTTAATATGTTCTCTGCAGAGTCCAGAAAGGTGACCATGCAGTCCGTGCTCTGGCTAATTGCAGAACCTCCAATCCACGTGCGGATCGGCGTACAGATCCACAGCGATACAGAGATGTGGTGTGTGTGAGGGCTCATCCATAGGAACATGTCTACATTGTGATGCAGTTATACCACCAGCAACGGCTCTGTTGATCCACACAGACAGCAATGAAATGTGATCATATTGGACATGGATTATTTTGTAGTGGCTACATTCATGTCCCGGTAGCAAATATTACAGAAACAACCAGTATTATTGATCAGGTGCTTACTTAAGGCTGCGTTTCCACAGCAGATGTTACAGTACGGGTCAGTGACCCCAAATTAAAGTATACACAATAAACTTAAAACAGCGCTAATAAATTACTAATCAATGTACAATGGAATGGATTAGGAGTTTCCAAACACATTAAATAAAACAAATATTTATATAAAAAATATCGCCAGTACTGGTAACTTTACCCTTCCGGCTCTGTGAGGAGGACGGCGGCACGGCTCTGGGACGAACGGCAGTTGGAGACCTGCGTTCCGACTTCCTCTGGAGCTAATGGTGTCCAGTAGCCTAAGAAGCAGAGCCTATCACTTAAGTAGGTCTGCTTCTCTCTCGTCAGTCCCACGATGCAGGGAACCTGTTGCCAGCAGTGCTCCCTGAAAATAAAAAACCTAACAAAATTATTTTTCAGAGAAACTCAGGAGAGCTCCCATGTAGTGCACCCAATCTCCTCTGGGCACAGGATCTAACAGGTCTGGAGGAGGGGCATAGAGGGAGGAGCCAGTGCACACCATACTAAAAGTTCTTTATAGTGCCCATGTCTCCTGCGGAGCCCGTCTATACCCCATGGTCCTTAGGGAGTCCCCAGCATCCTCTAGGACGTAAGAGAAAAATAGATTCTGCAAAGAAAACAATAGAGCCACCTACAAGAGAGAGAAAAGGCCAATAAGAAAAGCAACACACACACTGTCAGCACTAGAACGGGCACACTGTAAATTACATGTAACATAACTATTAGATACTACATGTAAACACAAATAATAAATTAAACATTAAACACCATACAAAATGAACAAATTATAAACCACTACAAAGGAGCACTGCACACCCATACATACTCTGTTTTGTAATATACTAATTCTTTTTTATTTAAAAAGTTGTGTTAAATACGCCAACCGCAACACAACAGTAAGAAATGTGCAAGCTAACAAACGCACATTTTTATGCAATATACTGCAATAAAAACTCACTCAGAAATGTGCTATGCACCACGTCCATCTTGCTTCTGTCTTGCTTCAGTATTTTTCACCATACACCCACTCACACAGGCTGCATACAAGGCGTTTAAATAGCCAGTACAATTATTACTGGACCTATTTGCATAATTGACACCTGTGCGAATTACCGCACTGGAATCACACGCAGCTATAAATCGCAAGACAGCTGTGCAAACACATGCCACCAGCAACATGGCTACACGTGAGCAGATGGCAGCAGAGATGGACATGGTGCAGCAGCAGATGTCCGCATTGACAGCTAGGCGCCTAGCGCTGCGGAGACAGATGCTGCAAGCTGCCAGTGCGGATGTTGAAAGAGCAGGACCCAGTACTGTTGAAACCCCATCTTCTGATACACAGGAGTTAGGTGTGAATCCCCTGCCAGACATAGATACTGGGGAAACTGAGGGCGATTCTGGACTACCATCTCAAACCCAAAGTACACAACCAGCTAGTGAAGAGGAAGATGGTGAGGAGGGACAGGACGATAGCTCACAGGCTACATCCAAAAAACGAAGAAGACACCCCGCCTTCACTAAGAGGGAGTTACGTGTTTTGGTCACACAGGCCATGGAAAAAATTCATAGAGGCAGCAAAAACATGGGTGCTGCAACCAAAGATCGAATCTGGAGGGACATCACTGATTCTGTTAATGAAGTCGGCTCAATTGTCCGCACCTCACAGGAAGTTAGAAGACGGTAAGTGTATATTGACACACCATTTTCTGTCCTAATTATTATTACAAACTTAGCTAGATGTGATGTTGCCTATAGCAACCAAATACATAACATGTGTACTATCAATAAAAACAGGTATTCATAACTTTTATGTCCCTTACCCCTAATTCTACTCACATATGTAGTTGGGCCGACTTCAAATCCCGCCTGAAGGGCAAGAGGTCTGCGGAGTGGAATGCCTCGAGGGCAACAGGGGGAGGTCCAGCTGCCACTGTGGAGTACACAGATCTTGAGGAGCTGGCGATGGACTGTGTGAGCTACGAGGAGGCGGGTGGGGTGTCTCATATGGACACGGACCTGCCTGAAATAGTAAATCTACATGACTTGCCAGGTAAGTTTACACACATATTCCTAAAAATCTAATTTAGTGGTTCCAAAAGTCTAATGTTGATTTTTTCTTCCCTTTTTCCACTCATTTTTCTATTTGCATTTAACATAACACAGCACAGGTGGGTGAGCAGGTAGAGTCAGAGGAGGGTTATGAGGCTGAGGTGGGGGGGACCTAGTGTCTCTGCCAGTGTGGGACCACATATTCCATCGGTCCAGTTTCCAACTGGCCCCCCCCACCCAACCCTCTGCTATCCCGGACATCCTGTCTCAAATTGCCAGGTATGGTGAGAGCCTGAATGCTTTTCAGGACAGGATGATCCGGGAGGTAAGCCAGATACCTGTCCGGCTCACTGAGCACAGAACCAGTGTGGAGCAAGGTGTAGCTCAACTCTGCCAAGGTCTGGCAGAGATCAGGCAGGGCCATGAGCAACTCGCCTCCTCGTTCCAACAAATTGCCAATTCCATTCTGCAAGGGCTCCAGGACATCGCTGGCTGCCTTGCCCACAGTGGCAGAGAGCCAGCCACGTCTGCTCCCTCCCCTCCCTCTGCCCAGGAAGAACATCCCACTGGGCAGGGCCCTCGAAGGTCACTTTGCAGACCGAGCCGTGAAGAACATCATCAGGCGGGGAAAAAGAAGAGAAAGTGATGTCTCTCCAGATGCCCAGCACCCATGTTTGACATGTTGCCTCTATGGTTTTTTTTTGGCTTGTGTGGCCAGAATGTACAACTCCCTCAAGGTGAAAGGGGGTTGTGTTCTTTTTGGATTTGTAGCCTGTGAGTTATTTTCCTGTACACTTGAGCCATCTTCCTCTTCCTAGCGTGCTGTGTATGTTAGGGTTGGTGTATTGGGTCCAGAATCGACCTCAGTTCCCCTAAAAGTATCGTCTGGCTGGGGGTTCACAACATATACTTAGTAAATATTATACTTCATATTTTGCCAGTAGATGGGGTTACCATAGTACTGGGTTCTGCTATGCAAATTTGCCACTGGCAGCTGCTTGCTGCTATGTCCATCTTTGTATGTGATGCTCATTTGTAGCCATGTTGTGTTGCTGCTTTACTTTATTTATTGAAGTAAAAAAAGAAAAAGAAAACACTTGTTTGTGTGTTTTATTAAAGGTTATGCACTCTTGAAAACTGTGCCCTGTAAACTTTAACATGGCATATTTACATTTGTGGAACAAGGGTTACAATCAGAATATTCTTACAAACATTGAATATTATAATGTAAAAAATGTATGCCTTGCACAACACTTAACTGGGCATATAAAACGAAAAAAACTTGGAATTGAACTTGGGTTACTAGGGGCAACATGGCATAGTATTAGATATGGACACATATTCCCAAAACAAAGAAAGTGTTATTAAGTAACATTAAGTGTAGGCTGCATTATGTTGTTCATGTTATTTGGTATGTACAAAGGAATATGTCTATTTCGAGAACATTTAGCTGATGTAGTTTATAAGTTGGTTTATTCACACTTGATTAAATTGCAAAGTATTCCGCAAATAATTTAAACATGCAGTTAACATCAAAGTATTTGACCAAATAATTAAAAGACAGTGCATTATTTGTGAGTGTGTCAGATTTAGACCTGGTAAATGTACATTTGTTATGTGGGCATACAATTGCTGTTTGGAGTCATTTGTAACTGCAGTGTTTGGCAAGTAATTGCTGAACAGGTGAATTCATTTGCTAATTAATTGCTAAATAGGGCAGACACACTTGTAACAATACTTCGCAAGTGCTGAGTAGCTGCAGACTTACTCCTCGGCTGCGTTAAGATAGCGAGCATTTGTTGTGTACTTTTTACCATCGGATACGCATTTCTGCTCAAAACACGCCTACTGCCGGTTGCATACTCACACACTAGCTGCCCACTTTCACGCCCATTTCGTTAGATAGCGAAGCCGAGCCTCTGCCACGCCTCCGTCACTCCCTGTTTTCGGTGATGTAGTACGAGCTGATTTTCAGTTAGTAATTTTGCACAAGCGTCGTATCGCTCCCTTTGCGCACGCGCATTTCTGCTTTCGCGCATGCGCAGTTTGCGATTTTTTTTGCCGTTTGCGATGCGATGAACTGCTGCGATCAACTCGGAATGAGAGCCAATATGTACCCTAGAAAGCACCGATAACCTAGGCTTAATAGCCTGTTATGCCCCTTTGAGTCATGTCCACCACCCCTTATATCTAGGGACTCGCTGGACCAGGGACTGCCATGACCTCCCCGGCATCTGTGAAAACAGTGCATGTGAGCCGCGGCTCCATCCTGCATCCGGCTAGCTCATGTCTCCCCCAAACCCCCCCCCCCCCCCCCCTCCCGCTGTACACCTAGCGCCTTTGTCCAGTAGCTTCTTGGTCTTACAGCTCCCGGAAGCCGCTGAGCGGGAGAGCTGTGCAGCGCAACGGTGCCCAGCGGCGGCATTGATCCGAACGCCGCTGGGAGCGGGCGAGCGCCCAGCGGTGGCAGTGTGATCTTACCGCCTCAGGGAGCTGCGCTGCTGGGAGCCGCAACTGGATTCCAGGAAGCGGGGGAGGTGTGCAGCGTGATGGCGTCCAGTGGTGGTAGTGTGATCCGACCACCGCTGGGAGCCGGGGAGCGGTTGAGGTGGTCTGTAGTATGGAGCGTGATGGCGTCCAGCGGCGGCAGTGTGATCTGACCGCCGCAGGGAGCCGCGCTGCTGGGAGCCGAGATTGGATTCCAGGAAGCTGGGAAGGTGTGCAGCATGATGGCGTCCAGCGGCGGCAGAGTGACCTGGGAGCCGCGTTGCTGGGAGAGGAAGTGTGACGGCACTCAGCGGCGGCAGTGATCTGACCGCGGCTGGGAGCAGGGTGCAGATACAAACACACCTGTAAAGAAAATTGTCTCCCCACATATGGCGGGGCAGCAGCAGTAGCTGACCACCCCACTATCACAGCAACAACCAGGCCCAACGGAGCGGCGGCAGCGTGAGCTGACTGCCCGCTCATTACCTTTGTGTAGCGTGGAGGCTCCGGCAGGGCTTCTCTCTAAGCTCCGTCCAGCTCCTGCAGCCATGGCTGAGTCAGCTATTGCTGATGAAGGTCTATGGTGGGGCTTCTCTGTCCAAGCACCGACAAGCCTTCGCTGCACAACAGCAGCACACATTCCCGGACCCACACTTCTTAATAAGCTGGGAAGGGAGTGTGATTGGTAAGGGCCCCATACACTACAACGATATGTCTGAGGTTTAAGTCGGATGTAATTTCCCTTGAACTCCCCCGGGACCTTCTCGGGAGTGATTCCATACGATTTGGCACCACTTTTGTGCTATTTTTGCATAAGATATATTGCATGCGATTGATGAAGCCGCTATACATTGCATGTAATATATCTTGCTCCATTTACTTGATTCCCCTTCAATCGGGAAGTTATTTTTCTCTGGCTGGGTCCACAGGTTATCCACAGGATAACATTGGGATATGCCGGAGAGACAGCGGAAATGGCACCAAACGGTCACAAGCTTTCTGGCCTCCCAGGATGCATCGGGGCTTCACCATATAATCCCGCCCACTGACTCAGTTAAATCAGTTTTTTTGCTTGGTGCGGCAGTAGCCGGACCATGGTTACTTGGCTGCTGTTAATAAAGCAGCCTGAAGCTTTTATTATTTTATTTTTATAGTCTTACTATGCTTTTTTTTTTAGTGACTTTTCTTAACAGCGTCTTAAACGCATATTAGAAAGAGTCGCTTCAACAACTCTCCACCGGGTCGCAACAATGCTTACCTTCGCGGTATAGTGCTGTCTCGACGGGCGTCCGTGTCGGATGATTCTAGCAGGTCCAGCAGACGTAACCAGGCTGTGGCCGGAGCATGGGGAGAAGGTAAGTCTATGGATTTGCAATGTGTTAGAGCAAATTAATGCTAATTAGGAGCTGACGTGTGGAAATTTAAAATGTTTTATTGTATTGATAACATTAAATTTAACACATAAAAACAATAAAGGTAATATAATAAAACCAAGATTAGAAGCAAGACACCTTGAACTTATAAATATATATACTGGAAATAGTACCCTCCGATTTTGGTGAGGAAACAGATCCAATTAAATATCCATATGGAAATCCACAATCAGGTAAGCAGCTGATCCACAAGTGTCTATTATTGGTTGCTGTAGTGAGGATCTAAGTGCAGCAATACAAGAAACTGCTGTATGAATGAATATGTACCTCTCCGTGGGCTGGTCCCGACCGAGCGTCCTCGGTCGTATGTTCCTGCAGTGCCCAGTGCTTGATAATACGGCAGAGGAGAGGACGTGCTTATCCCGAAGTTGGTGGATAGTTTATCAGCGGCGTGCTGGCAAGGGTCACCGGCGGCAGTTGGAAAAGCCGGGACAGGAGCCGAGGTATCTCTGTGGCTCAACCTGATGGTAGAAGTCACCGGCGGCAGGTGGAATAACCGGGACGGGAGTCAGAGTGCGACAGGCTCAGCGTACAGATAGAAATTACCGGCGGTGGAAGGAGAAGCCGGGGCGGGAGCCGAAATGTCATGGGCTCGGACAGCAGCTTGCTACCTGTATGGTGGATGAAGTCAAGGTGTGCAAATAGGCGGGGTCCTAACGCGTTTCGTCACAGACCATGTGACTTGCCAGCACGCCGCTGATAAACTGTATCCACCAATGCTCGGTCGGGACCAGCCCACGGAGAGATACATATTCATTCATACATATTCATTCATACAGCAGTTTCTTGTATTGCCGCACTTAGATCCTCACTACGGCAACCAATAATAGACACTTGTGGATCAGCTGCTTACCTGATTGTGGATTTCCATATGGATATTTAATTGGATCTGTTTCCTCACCAAAATCGGAGGGTACTATTTCCAGTATATATATATTTATAAGTTCAAGGTGTCTTGCTTCTAATCTTGGTTTTATTATATTACCTTTATTGTTTTTATGTGTTAAATTTAATGTTATCAATACAATAAAACATTTTAAATTTCCACACGTCAGCTCCTAATTAGCATTAATTTGCTCTAACACATTGCGCAGCCATCTTTTTTTCTTACCTTATTCATCTTTAATTGTACACGCACACAGTGTTCTGTGGCATCGCACGTGGTAGAGCAATTTTATTTATAATACCCATATCTTTGGGCATTGTTATCTAAGGCGCTTTTTGGCAATTCTTTGTTTTTGCTTCAAGTCTATGGATTTCCTATTACTAGGGGTTCCGGACACAGCTACACTGTATTGGTGGAGACTACAGTGTGTTGATGCGCCGACCACTCTTAGGTGCGACAGCGCTATGCTTTAGGGATCATAGGCGCCATGACTAGGTTGAGGACGCGATCATTAGAGTTTAAGTCAACAGGGGGAATTAGACGCGCTCCTGCCCGCCCCTCCCCCAAGTTCATGACCAGTTTCTGCGCGTCTCCCATCCATGAACTGAATGACCTCACTTCCGTCTCAGATGCTACCATGAGGGTACTCGATCGCAGCTTAGACGCTGCGGTTGTGTACACTAGAAATTGCCGGACCGAGTCGCAGGCCTTAGCGTCTGCATACACGCGGCATTCACTGAGCGTCTGTGTCTTTCATCAGTTATCAGAACGGCAGTGTCACCAGTAGTGGCTGAATCCACTCAGCGTATTGCGAGCGTATTGGATGGATATGGAAGTGTGGGGAGTCTCCCTGTATCCCGCTCTATGGAGGAAGGGTTATACAGTACTAAAATTCTCTCTACTTGTTAGTATGAATTGTTAATTTTGGTACATATTGCATATGAGACCTGTATATTACTGTTGTTTCTGCATGTTATGTTTGAAAAAAAAACCTGTTAAAAACAGAACTACAATTTTCCTACTTACTTGTAAGTTATTAGGATGGTGATTGTATTCTCATATGACAATGTTTAATGTTTTAACATGTGACTGACAGCTAGTATGTGTGCTGACTTTTTTATGTTGTCAGTCCTGTTCTGATCCTCAATTCAGGTGCACGGTTGTGGTCAGATTGATCTCACTTCTATATATCTATATATAGGTGATTTTCAGTCACAAATTGTGTAGTCATAAACAGAATATTACCATGTCTGTGAGCGGCAAAAGTGATGAGGAGAATTTATCAGGCACTCCTACATCCCTAACATGTTTATCTTGAAAAACAGGGTTAATTGGTATAGGCCAGTTGGTCACTTATGAGGGGTTATGTGCGAACGGTTTTGCTTTTCAGCAAAGTAAAAAACAGGAAGTGGTTTAACAACCAGCAGAGCCACCATGGAGTATGTTCGCACAGACTTTGTCTTAAATAGCGGACAGATTAACTCCGGCAGCGCCACCCCAGGGAATAGGTTACACTATTAACCCATACATGCAGCTTCCTCACTACGGTTTGGATCCAGTAGCCTCTACAAGTAACCAAGGTACAGGTAAGACTAAGACAGATAACGTCTATGTTGCAGACTACACAAGATGATACAACAGATGATACAGTATATTCAAATACTCCGTATGATGATCAATCGCAGAGTTTCAGCTCAGAGGATGTAGCTGAACTTATTGATGCAATGAAGGCTATTCTATCTTTGGAGGAAACAGCCAAAACAGTGTCAAAATCTAAAGCACCTGTGTTTAAACGAACAAAAACAGTTAAGACTGAATTCCCAGCGTCAGAGGATCTGACGGAAATGATGGAAGAATCTTGGGCGATGCCCAGTAAAAAAATATAAGATTCCGAAAAAATGGGATTCTTATTATCCATTTCCTGCTGCGGATTGTTCAAAAAGAGAACTTCCTCCGAAAGTAGATGCACATGTACTGCGACTCGTGCATAAATCTGCTTTACCATTGTCATCTACCTCACTAAATGATGTCACAGACAGAAGGGTAGATAGCTTCTTGAAAAACGAGTTTTATGGTAAGAACTTACCTTTGTTAAAACTCTTTCTGCGAGGTACACTGGGCTCCACAAGGAATGGACAATGGGGTGTAGAGTAGGATCTTGATCCGAGGCACCAACAGGCTCAAAGCTTTGACTGTTCCCAGAATGCATAGCGCCGCCTCCTATATCACGCCGCCTCCCTGCACAGGAGCTCAGTTTTTAGTTAACCAGCCCAATGCAGTAGCAGGAAAAGAGACGACAACGGTTAGTAGCCACAACACCGCATTCTCACGACAGGAGACGTGTCAGCGGCTAATGCCATACCAACCCAAAGAAGCTAAGTGCGTCAGGGTGGGCGCCTTGTGGAGCCCAGTGTACCTCGCAGAATGAGTTTTAACAAAGGTAAGTTCTTACCATAAAATTTGTTTTCTGCTGTGGGGTACACTGGGCTCCACAAGGAATGGACAATGGGGATGTCCTAAAGCAGTTCCTTATGGGAGGGGACGCACTGTAGCGGGCACAAGAACCCGGCGTCCAAAGGAAGCATCCTGGGAAGCGGCAGTATCGAAGGCATAGAACCTTATGAACGTGTTCACAGAGGACCACATAGCCGCCTTGCACAATTGTTCAAGGGTCGCACCATGTTGGGCCGCCCAAGAAGGTCCAACAGACCGAGTAGAATGGGCCTTAATGTGAACAGGAGCAGAGAGACCAGCCTTCACATAAGCATGTGCAATCACCATTCTAATCCATCTGGCCAGAGTTTGCTTGTGAGCAGGCCAGCCCCGTTTGTGAAACCCAAACACAACAAAAAGAGAATCAGATTTCCTAATAGGAGCAGTTCTCTTCACATAGATACGGAGAGCCCGTACCACATCCAAAGACCGCTCTTTGGGAGACAGATCAGGAGAAACAAGTGCCGAAACTACAATCTCCTGAATCAGTCAGGGCCGGACTGAAACTAAAAATAGGCCCTGGCATTTTTTAAGCAGACAGGCCCACCTCGGTGTCAGCATCTGACTCCTCCCCTTACTATTCCTGACTCCTCCTACTTAGTATATGCTCTTACAAATATAATTAATATAACAACATACAAGCGTACATCGTTCTCTATTAAAATACACAGAACAAAGCTCATCTTGCAGGGGATTCCATCATGTGCCAAAGTCAGACATTTGGTTGGTTCTGTTAGGTAAAGCGGAGACTTCATTGGTGTAGATTACACAAAAAGAAAAGGGAATGCATTCCCCCCTCCCCCCCACACAAGAGTGCTATTAAAAAAGTGATGAATTTGCGCGCGCCGCAAAAAAAGGGGCGTGCCCTTGCTGAAATGGGTGTGGCTTTGCAGGGAAAGACTACCTTAAACCCCAGTTTTGAAACTTGCACGCCCAGACGTTGGCCACCACAGGAAAAAAAAATAATCCCGATTCATGCCCCTTATATTATTTGTCATTTTTCCTCCTTATAGTAATGCCCAGTATACATTATGCCACATACTGCAATTGACCTTAGACATTATGCCACACACCATAATGCCCCCGACACAATATGCCACACACCACAATGCCCCCGACACAATATGCCACACACCATAATGCCCCCGACACATTATGCCTCACACCATAATGCCTGTGACATATTATGACATGATTACGCCACGCATCGCAATGCTTGTTATACATTATGCTACACACTGCAATGCCCATGATACATTATGCCACACACCGCAATGCCCGTTATACATTATGCCACACACCGTAATGCCTGTGACACATTATGCCACACACCGCAATGCCCGTTATACATTATGCCACACACCGTAATGCCTGTGACACATTATGCCACACACCTCAATGCCCGTTATACATTATGCCACACACCGTAATGCCTGTGACACATTATGCCACACACCGCAATGCCCGTTATACATTATGCCACACACCGTAATGCCTGTGACACATTATGCCACACACCTCAATGCCCGTTATACATTATGCCACACACCGTAATGCCTGTGACACATTATGCCACACACCGCAATGCCCGTTATACATTATGCCACACACTGCAATGAGCCTGAGACATTATACCACATACCACAATGCCCGTGATATAGTATACCACACACCGTAATGCCTGTGACACATTGACACACACCGCAATGTCCGTGATACATTATGCCACACACCGCAATCCCCATTACACGCCACGGCGGGGTCTGCGGGGGCAGTAGTTACGCCAGTGGGGTTGACCACAGAGGAGGACACATCTGTGCATACCAAAGCAGAGCTGTAAGTATACATTTTTGTGCCCTGAGTAGATAAAGAGCATTGGTGTCCCTGTCCATACACTAGGCGGGTAGAGTGCGCGCCGTAGGAGCGCATCGAAAAATAGGGTTTGGTCTCACTAGGTAGGGGCGTGACCACACAATAGTACCCTAATTCAAATTATGCCACAGTAGTGAAGGGGGGGGGGGGGACGGAGGGGGAGAGAAAGAACAGAGAGAGGAAGAGAGAGGGGGGTGAGGATATAGAGAGAGAGAGAGCGCAGAGAGGACAGACAGAGAGAGAGTGAGAGTCAACAAGGATATGTCTACACCTGCTCTCACCCTAGCTGGGGGGCAGCACTCTCCCTGCAGTGCTGATGCTGCAGATGTCCGTCTGCTGTGCTGCTGCCGGGATCCAGGAACAGGGGCTCAGGCAGGCAGACTGGATGCTTGTGGCAGGTGAGTGGAGGAGGCAGGAGCCGGTGCACATGGTTAGCAGGATGCACGAGCACAGGCAGGCAGGCAGACACTTTCATCTGAGCATTGCACCTGCTGCTCAGCTACCTGCCCGCGCGCGCCTTTCAGTTCATACCCAGCGCGACTTAACACGGAACTCCGCCCACTCAGCTCCCCACCCTGCCCGCATGTCTCATACTCTGGCCGGCTCGGTCGCGTCATGACCACACATGAAACTCCGCCCGCTCCGTCCCGCCCAGGACGTGGTGCTGCAGGACTCATATATGGGGTCTCACTGTGCCCTCAGCTCCCCCTGCTCGCACCACTCGTACTTGCCGCTCAGTCGCGTCATGACATCACTATGCAAATGACGCGTCCGCTCAGCACAGCGCCGCCAAGGAGGCGGTGCTGCAGGTGGACTCGCAATGGATGAATAAATCGGCCCACCTGGCCATCGGCCCTTCTGGCATGTGCCAGAAGTGCCAGATGGCCAGTCCGGCCCTACTCCTGATTAAGGTGGAACGAAGAAACCACCTTAGGTAGATAGCCGGGACGAGTCCTAAGAACCGCCCGGTCACGGTGAAATATCAGATATGGGGAACTACAGGACAAGGCACCCAGATCCGACACTCTTCTAGCTGAAGCAATAGCCAGCAGAAACACCACCTTAAAAGAAAGCCACTTAAGGTCAGCTGAACCAAGAGGTTCAAACGGAGACTCTTGTAACGCCTCCAAAACCACCGACAAGTCCCAAGGAGCCACAGGCGGGACATAGGGAGGTTGGATACGCAACACGCCCTGAGTGAAAGATGAACATCAGGCAAAGTCGCAATATTTCTCTGAAACCACACCGACAAGGCAGAAATATGAACCTTTAGGGAGGCCAGACGCAGGCCCAACTCGAGGCCTTGCTGCAGAAAAGCCAAAAGTTTGGCTTGGAAGCGTCATAATTGTTGGCTTGGAAGCGTCATAATTGTTAGATGCGCACCATACAAAGTAGGAATGCCAGACCCTATGGTAAATCCGAGCAGAAGCCGGTTTCCGAGCCTGCAACATAGTTTTAATGACCTCTTCAGAAAAACCCTTAGCCCTGAAGACGGAAGCTTCAAGAGCCACGCCGTCAAAGACAGCCGGGCTAAGTCCTGGTAGACACAGGGGCCCTGAACGAGGAGGTCTGGCCGTTGTGGAAGTAGAATTGGACGCTCTGACGATAGGCCTTGCAGATCTCAGAACCAGTGCCGTCTGGGCCACGCTGGAGCTATGAGAAGCAAAATTCCTTTATCTTGCTTGAACTTCCGAATTACTCTGGGCAGGAGTGACACCGCAGGGAACACGTATGGCAGCCGAAACCTCCACGGTACCGCCAGCGCATCCACGAATGCTGCTTGAGGATCCCTTGTCCTTGCTCCGAAGACCGGAACCTTGTGATTGTGTCGAGACGCCATCAGATCTACGTCTGGAAGGCCCCACCTTTCCACTAGGAGTTGAAACACTTCTGGATGGAGGCCCCACTCGCCGGCATGCACGTCCTGACGACTGAGAAAGTCTGCTTCCCAATTCAGGATTCCCGGAATGAATATTGCCGATATGGCCGGTAGATGGCGTTCTGCCCACTGTAGAATCCGTGAGACTTCCTTCATTGCTAGGCGGCTTTGAGTGCCGCCTTGATGATTTATGTAAGCCACTGTGGTGGCGTTGTCCGACTGTACTTGAACAGGACGGTTCTGAATTAAATGCTGGGCCAGGTTCAACGCATTGAAGAGGAGGGACTCCTCCTTGGTCCACCGCCCCTGAAGGGACTGTTGCTCCAGCACCGCGCCCCAACCTCTTAGACTGGCATCTGTCGTCAACAGGACCCAGTCGGATATCCAGAACGGACGGCCCCTGCACAGTTGTTGGTCCCGGAGCCACCAGAGCAGCGACAGACGGACCTCCGGAGTCAATGAGATCAATTGAGACCTGATCCGGTGAGGCAGGCTGTCCCATTTGGCTAGAATCAGCCTCTGGAGAGGGCGAGAGTGAAATTGAGCGTACTCCACCATGTCGAATGCCGACACCATGAGGCCCAGCACATGCATCGCCAAATGTATCGACACTTGCGGACGAGATAGGAAGCAACGAATCCTGTCCTGCAGTTTCAGGAATTTCTCCTGAGACAGGAACAACCGCTGGTTGTGAGTGTCCAATAGTGCTCCTAGATGCACCATGCTCCACCCGTGGGCTTTCAGAAACCGGACCATCACATCTAGATGACGCAGGAGAAGTTCTGGGGAATTTGCCAGGATTAACAAGTCGTCCAAATACGGCAGTATCCTGACCCCTTGACGGCAGAGTACCACCGTCAACACCGCCATGACTTTTGTAAAGACTTGCGGAGCCGTTGTTAAACCAAAAGGTAACGCCCGAAACTGGTAATGGCAGTTGCCAATCGCAAATCTCAGGTATTGCTGATGAGACACTGCTATAGGAATATGCAGGTAAGCATCCTGTATATCCAGGGAGACCATGAAGTCCCCAGGTTCCAAGGCCAGAACTATAGAGCGAAGGGTTTCCATCCGGAACCTGGAAACCTTCACAAACCTGTTCAATGCCTTGAGGTTGAGAATGGGCCGGGAGGACCCATTCGGTTTTGGGACTAGAAACAGCGGAGAATAGTACCCCCGGCCCCTCTGCGCAAGAGGCACCTGTACTACGACTCCTTTATCCAGGAGGGTCTGTACCACCGAATGTAGAGTGTTTGCCTTTGTCTTGTCCAACGGGACATCAGTCTGGCAAAATCGATGAGGGGGTCGGTTTTTGAAGGCTATGGCGTAACCTCGCGTGAAGACTTCCCGTACCTAGGCATCTGAAGTGGTCTTCAACCATTCCTGGGTATACCCTAGAAGCCGGCCCCCCACCCTGGGATCCCCCAGAGGGAGGCCCGCCCCGTCATGCGGCAGGCTTATTTGTCTTGGAAGCTGGCTGACGGGCCACCCAGGCTCTTTTGGGCTCAGGCTTACCAGGTTTGGAAGTGCGGGCCTGCTTGTTGTACGCCTGACCTTTTGCTTTACCTGAAGGACGAAAGGGGCGAAAGGAAGTACCTTTAGCCTTCGACACAGAAGGAGCAGTACTTGGCAGACAGGCAGTTTTGGCAGTAGCCAAGTCAGCCACAATCTTATTTAAATCCTCCCCAAACAGAATATCTCCCTTGAAAGGGAGTACCTCCAGGGTTTTTCTAGAGTCCAGATCCACAGACCAGGATCTCAGCCACAATATCCGGCGAGCCAGGACTGACATAGTAGAGGCATTGGCTGCCAGGATACCGGCATCAGAAGCCGCCTCTTTAATATAACGAGAAGCTATGACAATATAAGTCAAACATTGTCTAGCATGGTCAGAGGAGATTTCAGCTTCTAACTCCAAGGCCCATGCTGCAATAGTGGGCCTTTGTGCAGCACCCGTGAGGGTGTAAATCGCTTTCAGACAACCCTCCACACGTTTATCCGTAGGCTCTTTTAGAGACGTGACGGTGGTGACCGGTAGAGCTGAGGAAACCACCATCCTAGCCACATGTGAGTCCATTGTAGGAGGCGTTTCCCAATTCTTAGACAGCTCTGGCGCGAGGGGATAGCAAGCCAGCATCTTCTTTTGAGGCACAAACTTCGTACCCGGGTATTCCCAGGGTTCCTGACGTATATCCACTAGGTGGTCAGAGTGAGGTAAAACTTGTTTAATCACCTTCTGACGCTTAAACCTATCTGGTTTCTTAGGAGGAATGGATGGCTCGGGATCATCCGTAATCTGTAAAATTAACTTAATAGCATACAAGAGATCAGGAACATCCGCATGTGAACTACCCTCCCCATCAGCCGTATCTGAGTCAGAACCTGTGGGGTCAGTGTAAGTGCCGTCTTCATCCGACGAGGTGTCAGTGACAGCAGTGGATTGTGAGGAGACAAGCGCTCGCTTAGAGGACCCATTGGACGTAGGCGAGCGACGGTCAGACTTTTTAGTAGTCAGGGACTGGTTCAACTTCTTTATTTGAGCAGATAAATCGTCCGCCCATGGCGGGTTAGCTGCAGGGACCACAAATGGTTGCACCGGCATTGGAGGTCCCATAGGGGGTGTTAGTTTATGAACTAGCGTATGCAGAAGCGTGGAAAAAGCGACCCACGGCGGGTCATTCTTTGCCCCCCTTGCCACCATCCCACTGGGGGGCAAGGAGCCCCCTGAACCAGAGCCCAAAGCTGCTATATTCTCCTCATAGGTATCTGCGGCTTCAGCAACACCTGCAGTGTGTTCAGCCCCAGAACAGTTACCCTCAGAAGCAGACATTATATAACTTACAGTATGAGGTAACACAGTACAATTATCAGCAGCACAATACCTCTAGCCCAAACCCCTGCGCAGTGTAGTCAGCACCAGCAGAGATAAAGGAGAGAGATGGTGACTAAATCACAGAGAAAAATACGTAATACAGTATATCTTTGTGAAAATCCTATATTAGATAAAGACACCTGCGCTGTGTTATACCAGTGGGTTAATCCCTCTAATCTCTCAAAAAATCAAAATGACATAATTAATGATAGAGAAAATACAATTCAAAAAGGACGGTAGGTTTTTATGTTGAATTAATAAAATAATTTATTAAAATATTTGAAAACATATAGAACTTATGACATCTATATTTGGCTAAAAAAGACTCAGTTCATGGGTCATCAGCTTAAAAAGCTCAGTTCGTGGGTCAAGGACATTCACTCCTGAGGAAGCTGGTAGTTAACATCAGCGAAACGCGTAGAGACGATACTGCTGGACAGATTTCACTGATTATCCCCTGCTAAATTGGAGAACTTTCTACTTTCGACTGACCCGGACGGCAAGAATTGGTCTCTCCACCTTGGACCCAACCTGTTATGGTGAGATGGGAAAAAAATCCCTACCTGCATGAAAAAGCTTGCACATTGTGCTTAAAAGAGGGACTTTCAAAAGTTGTCACTCACCAAATATCCTTACTGTGGACCGTAATCTGGAGAGAATCCTAGCCTGGGGTACTATTTAATTCTCCTAGGGGAATAGTGAATGTCCTTGACCCACGAACTGAGCTTTTTAAGCTGATGACCCATGAACTGAGTCTTTTTTAGCCAAATATAGATGTCATAAGTTCTATATGTTTTCAAATATTTTAATAAATTATTTTATTAATTCAACATAAAAACCTACCGTCCTTTTTGAATTGTATTTTCTCTATCATTAATTATGTCATTTTGATTTTTTGAGAGATTAGAGGGATTAACCCACTGGTATAACACAGCGCAGGTGTCTTTTCTTTTGTTTTTTGTGACTATATTGGGGATTACCACCCCCTACACCAGCTGCTATTGACAGCGCACCCCATCCATATTTCTCCTTACTATATTAGATAAAACCTGACGCACCAAGCCCCCTCAGGTTATAGAATATAGGGATAGCAGGTTGAGTGAAAGACCCGAAATGGACACCATTCAGCTATCAAATGCACACACAAATAGTCACAGTCTGTTCAATGCAGAGGTTATTACTGACAATAATACTGCACTGGACTAGCTTATACAGCTATATAGCATGAGATATAACAGTACACAGTAAGCATCAGCCTTGACAGTAGCCGCTCGTAGAGCAGTTTGGCTATGCACTTGGAAAGCAGGTGCTGAATCCAAGAAAGAATTAGAAGCATGGCCTTTCAATGGTAATATATTGTTTGGGAAACAATTGTCTGATATTCTAGAATCGGAAGCTGAATCCAAAA
The DNA here is from genome assembly GCF_028390025.1 of Pseudophryne corroboree. Lineage (NCBI taxonomy): Eukaryota > Metazoa > Chordata > Amphibia > Anura > Myobatrachidae > Pseudophryne > Pseudophryne corroboree. The sequence goes on from NC_086455.1 coordinate 60,189,164, forward strand.
AGGTCAGATTTCTGGATAGTTATAACCCTAAGACTAGGGGTTCAAAGTTTCGGCCATTTGGATAGCAAGGCAAAGCAAAAGCTAAAGAGGAGTCTAAGCAACCCCAGTTCAATAGATCAGCCAGGGGTAGGAAGCAATGGGCTAGTAGAAAGCCAGCTTCCAAGCCTGAACAGAAACCATCAGCCTGAAGAGACGGGCCTCTACCTGGAGGATTCCAGGGTTGGGGGCCGACTCCTTCGTTTTGCACACATATGGCAACAGTCGACGACAGATGCTTTGGTGCAGAAGGTGGTATCTATCGGGTATGGGTTCCTATTCAGGAGGCAGCCTCCTCAAAGATTGTTTTGCACCAGCCTGTCTTGTATAGAGTCAAAGGCCAATGCCCTGCAAGAAGCAGTTCAGAAATTGCTTCAGTCGGGTGTGATTGTCCCAGTACCTCCATCACAAAGGGGACAGGGTTTTTACTCCAATGTATTTTTGATTCAGAAGCCAAATGGGTAATTCCGACCAATTCTCAATCTCAAAAACGAGTTTTATGGTAAGAACTTACCTTTGTTAAAACTCTTTCTGCGAGGTACACTGGGCTCCACAAGGATTGGACAATGGGGTGTAGAGTAGGATCTTGATCCGAGGCACCAACAGGCTCAAAGCTTTGACTGTTCCCAGAATGCACAGCGCCGCCTCCTATATCACCCCGCCTCCCAGCACAGGAGCTCAGTTTTTAGTTAACCAGCCCAATGCAGTAGCAGGAAAAGAGACGACAACAGTTAGTAGCCACATACACCACACTCTCACGACAAGATAAGTGTCAGCGGCTAATGCCATACCAACCCAAAGAAGCTAAGTGTGTCAGGGTGGGCAGTGTGGAGCCCAGTGTACCTCGCAGAAAGAGTTTTAACAAAGGTAAGTTCTCACTCATTTTCTGCTACGGGGTACACTGGGCTCCACAAGGATTGGACAATGGGGATGTCCTAAAGCAGTTTCTTATGGGAGGGGACGCACTGTAGCGGGCACAAGAACCTGGCGTCCAAAGGAAGCATCCTGGGAAGCGGCAGTATCGAAGGCATGGAACCTTATGAACGTGTTCCCGGAAGACCACGTAGCCGCCTTGCACAATTGTTCAAGGGTCGCACCACGTTGGGCCGCCCAAGAAGGTCCAACAGACCGAGTAGAATGGGCCTTAATGTGAACAGGTGCAGAGAGACCAGCCTTCACATAAGCATGTGCAATCACCATTCTAATCCATCTGGCCAGGGTTTGCTTGTGAGCAGGCCAGCCACGTTTGTGAAATCCAAACAAAACAAAGAGAGAATCAGATTTTCGAATAAAAGCAGTTCTCTTCACATAAATAAGGCGAGCCCGTACCACATCCAAAGACAGCTCTTTGGGAGACAAATCAGGAGAGACAAAGGCCGGAAACACAATCTCCTGATTAAGGTTAAACGAAGAAACCACCTTAGGTAGATAGCCGGGACGAGTCCTAAGAACCGCCCGGTCACGGTGAAATATCAGATATGGGGAACTACAAGACAAGGCACCCAGATCCGACACTCTTCTAGCAAAGGCAACAGCCAGCAAGACCACCACCTTAAGGGAAAGCCACTTAAGGTCAGCTGAACCAAGGGGTTCAAACGGAGGCTCCTGCAACGCCTCCAAAACCACCGACAAGTCCCAAGGAGCCACAGGCGGGACATAGGGAGGTTGGATACGCAACACACCCTGAGTGAAAGATGAACATCAGGCAAAGACGCAATATTTCTCTGAAACCACACCGACAAGGCAGAAATATGAACCTTTAGGGAGGCCAAACGCAGGCCCAACTCAAGGCCTTGCTGCAGAAAAGCCAAAAGTTTGGCTGTACTAAACTTGGAAGCGTCATAATTGTTAGATGCACACCACACAAAGTAGGAATGCCAGACCCTATGGTAAATCCGAGCAGAAGCCGGGCTATAGTTTTTAATGACCTCTTCAGAAAAACCCTTAGTCCTTAAGACGGAAGCTTCAAGAGCCACGCCGTCAAAGACAGCCGGGCTAAGTCCTGGTAGACACAGGGGCCCTGAACGAGGAGGTCTGGGCGTTGTGGAAGTAGAATTGGACGCTCTGACGATAGGCCCTGCAGGTCTGAGAACCAGTGCCGTCTGGGCCACGCTGGAGCTATGAGGAGCAGATTTCCTTTTTCTTGCTTGAACTTACGAATTACCCTGGGCAGGAGTGATACCGGAGGGAACACATACGGCAGCCGAAACCTCCACGGTACCGCCAGCGCATCCACGAATGCTGCTTGAGGATCCATTGTCTTTGCTCCAAATACCGGAACCTTGTGATTGTGTCGAGACGCCATCAGATCCACGTCTGGAAGACCCCACTTTTCCACGAAGAGTTGAAACACTTCTGGATGGAGGTCCCACTCGCCGGCATGCACGTCCTGACGACTGAGAAAGTCCGCTTCCCAATTCAGGACTCCCGGAATGAATATTGCCGATATAGCCGGTAGATGGCGTTCCGCCCAAGGTAGAATCCGTGAGACTTCCTTCATTGCCAAACGGCTTCGAGTGCTGCCTTGATGATTTATGTAAGCCACTGTGGTGGCGTTGTCCGACTGTACTTGAACAGGACGGTTCTGAATTAAATGCTGGGCCAGGTTCAACGCATTGAAGACCGCCCGCAATTCCAGAATGTTGATCAAGAGGAGAGATTCCTCCTTGGTCCGTGTTGCTCCAGCACCGCGCCCCAACCTCTTAGACTGGCATCTGTTGTCAACAGGACCCAGTTGGATATCCAGAAGGGACGACCCCTGCACAATTGTTGGTCCCGGAGCCACCAGTGTAGCAACAGACGGACCTCCGGAGTCAAGAAGATCATTTGATATCTGATCCGGTGAGGCAGGCCGTCCCACTTGGCAAGAATCAGCCTCTGGAGGGGGCGAGAATGGAATTGAGCATACTCCACCATGTCGAATGCTGATACCATTAGGCCCAGCACCTGCCGAATGTATCGACACTTGCGGACGAGAAAGGAAGCAACGAATCCTGTCCTGAAGCTTCAGGACTTTCTCCTGAGACAAGAACAACCTCTGGTTGTGAGTGTCCAACAACGCTCCCAGGTGTACCATGCTCTGAGCAGGGACCAGGGAGGATTTCTTCCAGTTGATGAGCCACCCGTGGGCTTGTAGAAACCGGACCGTCATATCCAGATGACGCAGGAGAAGATCTGGGGAATTTGCCAGGATTAACAAGTCGTCCAGATACGGCAGTATCCTGACCCTTTGACGGCGGAGTACCACCGTCAACACCGCCATAACTTTGGTGAAGACTCGCGGAGCCGTTGTTAAACCAAAAGGTAATGCCTGAAACTGGTAATGTAGGTTGCCAATAGCGAACCTCAGGTATTGTTGATGTGACACTGCTATAGCAATATGCAGGTAAGCATCCTGTATGTCCAGGGAGACCATGTAGTCCCCAGGTTCCAAGGCCAGAACTATAGAGTGAAGGGTTTCCATACGGAACTTGGAAACCTTCACAAACCTGTTCAATGCCTTGAGGTTGAGAATGGGCCGGGAGGACCCATTCGGTTTCGGGACTAGAAACAGCGGAGAATAGTACCCCCGGCCCCTCTGAGCAAGATGCACCTGTACGACGACTCCTGTATCCAGGAGGGTCTGTACCACCGAGTGTAGAGTCTTTGCCTTTGTCTGGTCCAAAGGGACGTCTGTCTGGCAAAATCGATGAGGGGGTCGGTTTTTGAAGGCTATGGCGTAACCTCGAGTGACGACTTCCCGTACCCAGGCATCTGAAGTGGTCTTCAACCATTCCTGGGTATACCCTAGAAGCCGGCCCCCCACCCTGGGATCCCCCAGGGGGAGGCCCGCCCCGTCATGCGGCAGGCTTATCGGTCTTGGCAGCTGGCTGACGGGCAGCCCAGGCTCTTTTGGGCTTCGGCTTACCAGGCTTGGAAGTGCAGGCCTGCTTATGGTACGCCTGACCTTTTGCTTTACCTGAAGGACGAAAGGACGTACCATTAGCCTTCGACACAGAAGGAGCGGTATTAGGCAGACAGGCAGTTTTGGCAGTAGCCAAGTCAGCCACAATCTTATTTAAGTCCTCCCCAAACAGAATATCTCCCTTGAAACGGAGTACCTCCAGGGTTTTTCTAAAATCCAGATCCACAGACCAGGATCTCAGCACAATATCCGGTGAGCCAGGACTGACGTAGTAGAGGCCTTGGCTGCTAGGATACCGGCATCAGAAGCTGCCTCTTTAATATATCGAGAAGCTGTGACAATATATGACAAGCATTGTCTAGCATGGTCAGAAGAGATTTCAGCTTCTAACTCCAAGGCCCATGCTTCAATAGCCTCTGCAGCCCATGTAGCTGCAATAGTGGGCCTTTGTGCAGCACCCGTGAGGGTGTAAATCGCTTTCAGACAACCCTCCACACGTTTATCCGTAGGCTCTTTTAGAGACGTGACGGTGGTGACAGGTAGAGCTGAGGAAACCACCATCCTAGCCACATGTGAGTCCACTGGAGGAGGCGTTTCCCAATTTTTAGACAGCTCTGGCGCGAGGGGATAGGGAGCCAGCATCTTCTTTTGAGGCACAAACTTCGTACCCGGGTTTTCCCTGGGTTCCTGACTTATATATCCACTAGGTGGTCAGAGTGAGGTAAAACTTGCTTAACCACCTTCTGACGCTTGAACCTATCTGGTTTCTTAGGAGGGACGGATGGCTCGGGATCATCCGTAATCTGCAGAATAAACTTAATAGCCTCCACAAGTTCAGGAACATCCACATGTGAACTACCCTCCCCATCAGCCGTATCTGAGTCAGAACCTGAGGGGTCAGTATATGTGCCGTCTTCATCAGACGAGGTGTCAGTGACAGCAGTGGATTGTGAGGAGATAAGCGCTCGCTTAGAGGACCTCTTGGACTTAGGCGAACGTTGGTCAGACTTTTTAGTAGTCATGGACTGGTTCAACTTCTTTAATTGAGCAGATAAATCGTCCGCCCATGGCGGGTTAGCTGCAGTGACCACATACGGTTGTACCGGCATTGGGGGTCCCATAGGGGGAGTTAGTTTATGAACTAGCGTATGCAGAAGCGTGGATAAAGCGGCCCACGGTGGGTCAGTATGTGCCTCCGTTGCCACAGTCCCACTGGGGGGCAAGGAGCTCCCAGAACCAGAGCCCACAGCTGCTATATTCTCCTCATATGGCTCCGTGGCGTCAGCAACACCGGCAGTGTGTTCAGCCCCAGAACAGTTACCCTCAGAAGCAGACATGATATAATTTGCAGTATGAGGTTAACACAGTACAATTATCAGCAGCACTATTACCTCTAAACCCAAACCCCTGCGCAGTGTAGTCAGCACTAGCAGAGATAAAAGGAAAGATATGGTGACTAAATCACAGAGAAAAATACGTAATACAGTATATCTTTGTGAAAATCCTATATTAGATAACACCTGACACACCAAGCCCCCTCAGGTTATAGAATATAGGGATAGCAGGTTGAGTGAAAGACACGAAATGGACACCACTCAGCTATCAAATGCACACACAGAAAGTCACAGTTTGTACAATGCAGAGGTTATTACTGACAATAATACTGCACTGGACTAGCTTACACAGCTATATAACAACTAGGTCTACGGGCGCTCTTCACACCGTCGCAAGGGGCTACGCCCCCTTAACCCTTGCATGCCTTTCTGGGGTTTAATATTTGTATTATATGGAGTATTACCTGCATTCCTTTGTTAGTGGTTAAATATTGCACAATGAAAGGGCGTGCGATGGTGAAGGAGGCGCAGCCCCTTGCGACGGCGTGAACAGCACCTGCAGGGCACGATGTACAGAATGTAGCGGGTGCGGGGGGGACTGCGGATGGTGTCTGTAGATGCTGCGGGTGGAGGGAGGCAGAAGTGGGGGTGGGGCCCAGATGGGGAAGCTTCGGGCGGTGCTGCGCGTGGGGGAGGGGCAGAGGAGTGGGGGATGCAGATGGGGGAGGGGTCCGGAGGCACTGAAGGTGGGGGAGGGGCAGGGGTGCCACGGGTGGGAGAGGGGCAGGTGTGGGGATGTTGTGGATGGATGAAGGGTTCCGGAGGTGCTGTTGGATGGGAAGGGACGGGAGTGCCGGGGGTGGGGTAGGGGACCGCAGGCACCATGGGTAGGGTAGGGGCAGGTACGGGTGTTGCGGCGGATGGGAAAGGAGGTCCGGAGGTGCTGCAGGTGGTGGAGGGGCAAGTGCGGGGGTGCCATTGGTGGGGGAGGGGTGGGTGAGAGGGGGACCGCTGATGGAGGAGGGTGTCTGCAGATGCTGCGGGTGGAGGGGGGCAGGTGTGGTGGGAGACATATAAGGGGGGTGAATGGTGGAAGGGGCCTGGAGGTGCTGTGGGTGGTGAAGGGGTGGAGGAGTGGGAGCCACGGGTGGTGTAGGGGGTCTGGAGGCACAGCATGTGGGGGAGGGGTGGAGTGCCGCATGTGGTGGAGGGGAAGGTGCGGAGGTGTGGTGCATTGGGGAGAGGTCTGGAGGCGCTGCGGGTACTGTACATGCCATAAAAGGTAGTTGGAGGGTATGCAGTAACAGAGCCAGGACAGGGGTGACAGGGTCAGAACAGGGGTGACGGTGCCAGGACAGGGGTGACGGGCCAGGACAGGGGTGACGGGGCCAGGACAGGGGTGACGGGGCCAGGACAGAAATGATAGGGACAGGATAAGGGTGACAGGGCCAGGATAAGGGTGAAAGGGCCAGGATAAGGGTGGCAGGGCAAGGCCAGGGGTGACAGGGACATGACAGAACACAGGGCACGGGAGAGATTGGTATTAGGGACAAAACAGTGGTGACAGACAGATGTGTCTTACCGGAGTCACTGCTGCTGGCTGCTGCTGTTCCACACCAACCTGTTGGGATCTGCTGCTGCTGGAGACTTGGCATGGCTGACTCTCTCAGGCTGGAGTCCTGCATCCTCTGCCCGTCCGCATCCCTCCCCCCTCCTCAGTCACACACCGCAGACCTCGCGCAGCTGCCGGGCACTGTGGTAAGGTGAGACTGGAAATGACTGGTTAGCCCCCAGGAGATGCTGCGGATGGAGGGAGGAGGGGGTCATAGCATGCACGTGGCGCGGACCTCACGGCTTCCGGGCACTGTGGTAAGGGGAGACTGGGAGTGACTGGTTAGCTCCCAGGAGACGCTGCGGCTGGAGGGAGGAGTGGGTCAGAGCCTGCAAGCAGCTCGGATTTCTGCAGCGCTACCCGCCAGCTAAAGTGTGTGAATGAGCTGGGCGCACTCCACTGCGGGTGGCAGCGCTGCAGCTAGCGGTGGGGTTGCCGGGGCTGGAGATAACAGAGGCAGTATGGAACCTGCACAGCGGCAGGTGCCCCACTAAACTGCAGCTAAGAAGCGTGGAGTGTGCCAGAAAGTGACGCTCCTCCGCATCAGAGAGACCCTGCTGAGTATGCCGATGTGGGGGGTCAAGCACACAGTGAGCCGGTGCCCGTCTGTCTGTATGACATACCCCTCACACACCCCCATACCTCCCAAATGTCCCGATTTTCGCGGGACAGTCCCATTTTTTGGGGTCTGTCCCGCTGTCCCACACGCGGGTCGCAGTGTCCGGCGGTGGGGGGGGGGGGCAGTTGGAAAGCTCCTGTACTCGCTGTTCTGCTTAGCAGAGCAGCGGTGAATAGTGGAGACAGAGGGAGAGGGGGCATCAGGGGGTACGGATTAATGGGGGGGTTCCAGCAGCAGAGCCGGATTAAGGTGGGGGGGCAGGGGATACGTACCGTTGGCCCCACAGTTTTAGGGGACCCCCCGGCTGGAGTAGCTCTGTCCCAGCTGAGAAGCTCCCCCCCCCGTCCTGCCAGCAACAGCGGCAGCATTGTGCTACAGTCAGCACACGCTGCTGCATATTGGCAGGTCTGTGGTGTTGCAGGGAGGCAGCAGTCTCCCTGCTTTCTTCTCCCTGTGCGGGTGTGTAGGGGGGAGCGACCACCTCCTCTGGATTTAGCCCCAGCTGAGGGGCCAAAATCCCATCAAAAAAATAAAAATAAAAATCGAAATTTGCATAAGGGGCGTGGCCGCGAGGGGCGCGATTAGGCCACGCCCCCAACCCACAGTAGGCACAGCAATGAGATAGGGCTCCCCTGTCACAAGTGCCCTGGGCCCCCCGGACTCATAATCAACCCCTGGGAGCATGCCAGCAGCTCACAGAGCGCTGGGCATGCTCCCTCACTGACGAAAACGGGGACCCTCCCGTGAAGCCACGCCCCCTTTTCGCCGAGTGTGTTTCCCTCCTGCCTGGAGAAAGCTCCTGCAGAAAGCTGGGAGGTCTGCACCCCTGCCTGTGCCATGCCCAATGCCCATGCTATCTGCTTCTGCTCCTAGTCTCCTGTAGATTTGTCCAGATCTCTGTGACTCATTTGACTAACTCCGCCCAGTGTTGTAACTCCGCCCAGCGTTAGCAAATGAATCACAAGGTCACAGAATAGGGCTATTATATAGGAGATAGATATACCAGTATACAGTAAGAACTGGATGTATATCACAGGGTAATTGTACTATAAAACCCTGACTAAGTGCACTCTTTCTTAACTATCACTGTCTAAAAAGGCAGGTAGAATACTTAAGTGTCATGTAAAGGCACAGCGCTGACAACCAGGCGGCTTTACATAGGAGGATTTGCCCAAGCAGTCCCAGGAACAGTGAGCTGAGGGATAATAGCGCCGCAGACACTGACAGGGAGTGAGGAAAAGACAGATATGCAGCTCCAGGGCGGGAACACTTGCTAGAAATGGCACCCTGGGGATGGGCTTCAGGTCAAAGCCTTATCCCCTCTGCTGGCAAAACCACTGGGTACTGTGGGCGATATAAGAATTGGTTTAGAGAGAAAACCTGATCTGTGCCCATGCCCTGGTGATCTAGTGGGATCGCCTGTACTGTCACAGTGTCCACCGCCAGCTTGCGAGGCCCGCCTCCCACTGACCGTGCCGGATCGCGATAAAGACCGGGTCCCGCAAGGACCCACTTACCACCTCCCGAAGCGCGGCCACGCGATCCTTGAGAGCCCCAGCCGTGTGTGTCTAACGTGAAGAAAACTGGAGCCTCCGCTGTAGGTACCCGGCAACCAGGGCTCGGGAGTGTACAGCGCCGCTGGGGAGAGCTGGAGCTGCAGCAGTGAATGTCACAAGACATTTACCACCGCTTGACCATTACCATTACCTTGAAGTCTTCACTTTTTACCTCATAAAAAGCTTTGCTTACTGCAGCACCAACTTACAAAACTGAGCTCCTGTGCTGGGAGGCGGGGTGATATAGGAGGCGGCGCTGTGCATTCTGGGAACAGTCAAAGCTTTGAGCCTGTTGGTGCCTCGGATCAAGATCCTACTCTACACCCCATTGTCCAATCCTTGTGGAGCCTAGTGTACCCCGCAGCAGAAATGTTAAACAAATACATTTGGATTCCAAGGTTCCACATGGAGACATTACGCTCCATAATGTTGGCTATGGAACCGGGAGATTACATGGTATCTTTGGATATATAGGATGCTTACCTACATCTGCCTATAGCAAGGTCTCATCAATGTTACCTCAGGTTTGCCATCCTCCAGGAACATTTTCAGTGCCAAGCCTTGCCCTTTGGGCTAGCAACAGCACCCAGGGTGTTTAGTTTACCAAAATTATGGTGGTTATGGTAGCTTACCTCCACAAGCAGGGGATAAGAATATTTCCATACCTAGACGACCTGTTAATCCTAGCACATTCGCAGGAGTTACTTTTGAGCCATCTTCAACAGACAGTAGTTTGTTTACAGAGACACGGGTGGCTCATAAACTGGGAAAAGTCGTCTCTGAATCCGTCACAGACGATGGTTCATTTGGGGGCCATATTGGATTCAGTTCTACAGAGAGTTTTCTTACCAGAGAATAAGATAGTCAAGGTGCAGGTCATGACTCAGGAGCCGTTGCACACTCAGACAATGTCAGTCCATGCAGCAATGCGACTGTTGGGTCTGATGGTATCAACCTTCGACATGGTGGAATATGCACAATTCCACTCCAGACCACTACAGCACCTTATTCTGACCAAATGGAACGGAAATCATCTGACAATAAAAAAAACCAGATGATAAAGTTTCCGGTAAACGTAAAAAGGTCTCTAGCTTGGTGGCTACAGACAGACCATTTAAACAAGGGGAGACCCTTTTGGATAAAAGAATGACAAGTCCTGACAACAGATGCCAGTCTTCAAGGCTGGGGAGCGGTACTAGAAAGCCTTTGGTTCCAGGGAAAATGGTCCATAAGGGAAAGTCGCCTGCCAATAAATCTGTTGGAAATAAGGGCCATTTATATGGCGCTAGTTCAGGCAAAGGACAGTCTGCAAGGAAGACCGGTCCAGATTCGCTCATACAATGCAACAGCAGTAGAATAACTCAATCATCAGGGAGGAACTCACAGCAAAAGATTGATGGAGGAGGTAACTCCCATACTAAGGTGGACAGAACTCCATCTTCCAGCATTGTCAGCAGTGTTTGTTCCAGGTGTACTGAACTGGGAAGAGCATTTTCTCAGTCGACACACCATTCAGGAAACCGAATGGGCATTACACCTAGGGAGGCCAATCCCGGGATCGGGATCGGCGGGATCCCGGGATTTGGGCCCAAAAATGCCGGGATTTGAATCCCAGGATTGGAGCTTCCAATCCCGGGATTCAAGGGATTACAGTGCGCATGTGCGGGAGGGTGGGTGTAAGTAATGACACTTACTATTAGGCGGGCGGCCGCGGCAGCCATGAACAATCTGAACGCGGCAGCACTTCAAATGTAGCGCCAGCCGCCAGCCAATCAGAGATGGCGGCTTGGCAGCCAATCAGGGAAGCTGCCGCAGCAGCCAATCAGGAGCCACTGCTGCGAACGCTTCCCTGATTGGCTGCCGGTCCGCCAGCTCTGGTTGGCTGGCGGCCGGCGCTTCATTTGAAATGCTCCCGCGTTCAGTGAGTCCATGGCTGCCGCAGCCGCCCGCCTAATAGTAAGTGTCATTACTTACACCCACCCTCCCTCTCGCGCCGCTACCTACATCCTCCCACCCGCACCACTACCTACACCCACCCTCCCTCACCGCTACCTACACCCTCCCTACCTCCCGCACCGCTACCTACACCCTCCCTACCTCCCGCACCACTACCTACACCCTCCCTACCTCCCGCACTACTACCTACACCCTCCCTACCTCCCGCACCACTACCTACACCCTCCCTCCAGCGCTGCTCCCTACAACCTTCACTGGTCCCTACTGCAATCCTGGGAATCCCGGGATTGACCGTTTTTCAATCCCGAATCCCGGGATTGAAAAAACGGCCCGGGATTGGCCTCCCTAATTACACCCAGAAGTGTTTCAGACGATAGTAAACAGATGGGGTTTACCAGAAATAGACCTCATGGCATCTCGTCTAAACAACAAAGTTCCGAGGTACGGATCAAGAACAAAGAATCCCGGAGCAGTCCTTGTAGACGCACTGTCAGTAAAATGGAAATTTCATCTGGCATATCTGTTCCCTCCAATCTCTCTGTTACCCAGAGTAGTGAGGAAAATAAGCAAAAGGAGCCATAATTCTAATAGCTCCAGCTTGGCCAAGAAGGCATTGGTACACAGATTTACTGAGGATGTCCGTGGAAACACTGATACTGCTCCCTCAACCTCCAGATCTGCTAATGCAGGGTCCTTGTTGTCACAGCCATCTGGATCGTCTGTCTTTGACGGCGTGGCTGTTGAAACCTCTATCTTAGAAGCTAGAGGATTTTCAAAACAAGTAATTCAAACTATGCTTAGAGTAAGAAAGCCTTCTTCAGCTCGTATTTATCATCGAATATGGCAAGCCTATATTCATTGGTGTAGTGAAAAAAGTTTGAATCCAAGATCTTTTAAAGTATCCAGGATTTTGGATTTCCTTCAAGCAGGATTGAAAGTAGCTTCCTTGAGAGTTCAGGTATCAGCATTAACCGTATGGTTTCAGCGAAAGATTGCTGACTTACAGGATGTGCATACTTTTTTTCAGGGAGTTGTACACATTCAACCTCCATTTGTTCCTCCTGCAGCTCCCTGGGATTTGAATCTAGTTCTTAAATTCCTTCAGGCACCTCCGTTTGAACCACTTAAGAGAGCAGATCTTAAATGGTTAACGGCTAAAGTACTCTTTCTACTGGCAATGGCCTCAGCTAGAAGAGTATCAGATTTAAGAGCACTGTCGTGCAAGTCTCCTTTCCTAAGTTTTTTCCCCCCGATAAAGCAGTTCTCAGAACTAGATCTGGTTATCTTCCGAAGGTGGTTTCAAAGTTTCACCTTAACGAAGAGATTGTAGTCCCAGCTTTTCAGGTATCGGGACTGTCTGCGGGAGAAGCGTCGCTGGACGTAGTCCGAGCATTAAGAATCTACATAGATCGTACTAGTGCCATCAGAAAAACAGATTCTCTCTTCATCCTCTACGGATTCCATAGGAGAGGTTGGCCTGCTAGTAAACAGACGCTGGTAAGATGGCTCCGAATAGTATTATCAGAAGCTTATTCTCGTGCTGATCTCCCTACTCTGGCTAATGTCTCTGCTCACTCTACACGTAAGGTAGGTCCTTCATGGGCAGCACAACATGGTACTTCAGCAGAACAGATATGTAAGGCAGCCACATGGTCTTCCATAAACACATTCATCAGACATTATGCCTTGGATACTTTTGCCTCTCATGACGCAGAATTCGGGTGAAAGGTTCTCCTGTGTAATCAGGAGCGTCCCCACCACTAAAACTGGCTTTGGGAATCCCAATGTTATCCTGTGGATCTTAACATAACGTATATTTTATGTATTTGCCAACTCCATTGCACTGCTGTAGTGCCCCTTGGTAACAGCATAGCCTTTTCTAACACTGTGGGGCAGATGTATTGAGCCTGGAGAAGTGATAAAGCAGTGATAAGTGGAAGGTGATAACGCACCAGTCAATCATTCTGGATTTGAAAAAGGACAGTTAGGAGCTGATTGGATGGTGCGTTATCACCTTCCACTTATCACTTCTCCAGGGTTTAATACATCTGCCCCAATGCCTGTTCTGGATGTAGCACGTGGTGCTACTTCCTTCCCTCACATTGGCCAGTGTAAAGCCAGTGGCATATAAGCTCCGCTCCTGCATGACACATTTATTTGACACAGGTGAATTTGTGGTGTGCTATTCTCAGATGGCAAATGTACAGAAATGTGAATGTCACACATATAAGGAAGTGAAGTGGCTGGGAAGTGAATATTTGCATGCATTATATATTGCATTATTACCTCCTTTGTACTGTGTGGGAGGGAGAGGAATGGAAATGTAATTATGGTATTTAAGTGCATCCATGCTTTAAACACTTAGGAGGCATTTAGTTAGCAGTACGCCACCAAATACTACCACACTGGCTGCACACACTGCCATCATCTCACCGTAAAAACATCACTACTTCACAAAGATACCAGTGACGGAATCCGGTCAGGATCCCGGTAGTCAAAATACTGGTGCTGGAATCCAGACTAGGGTCACAAGCTCAGCACTGGAATTCTGAACAAGCATGTGCCAGCACATCTGAGAGGAAAGCCGCGGAGTGGAAGGGGGGCAGCAAAGGTTAAGTAAGTATACTTACCTTCCCCCTGTGGAGATTCTCAACAGCGGGATGCCACAGTTAGTATTCAGACCGCCAGCATTTGAATCCCAACTCCCTGTGAGAAAGGGCCACTGCCTGACTGTTCTGCGGGATTCCTGTGGTAGTTAATCCTGCAATGGACAACAGATGCCTTTCAAAACGATGAGTCATTCCTACTTTTTGGGGGAAATTCAATTGTTTGAAAAGTCACTTGGGTGTCTGTTTTTCCTAACAATTGAATACCCCCTTTGTGTCTCCTAATGACTCAGAACTCACAGTCTGCAGACCAGGTCATGAGGTTTTCGGTGAAATAAGGTGCAGTTCCTGCCTTGACATTAATCCAATAACTGGTTTCTACAAGCAAGTTTTTCATGATAAAATCTGCACTTGAAAATAATAATTTTCACCATTATTGTGCTGGAATCCTACGGTAAACACTACAGAAGCTACCGCATTAAATGAGGGGACACCATATTTTTTTACTTGACACAAGATGCAAGCAGATTGACACTAGATCATCTCTATATCCAGAAAATGTCTGTGTAGTAGTGTCAGGTACTATTGTCTGGTGACCACACACAAGCACGAGACAATATCTGCTATGGGGCATATAATTTGATGGGGGGGGAATTGCCCTCTAAGTGTGTTCTTGCCAGTATGGGGACAACTGGTGACAGCCCCCATTTTTTATTAGTGCAGGGTGATAGGCGATCATCAGATGAGACCTTGTGAGGGGCCACATCATTTGAAAGAGGAAAGACTTCTGAATCAATGAAGAGCAGGTCTGGGAAGATCTTCCTTCACCCATGAACTACTCCACTTTCTGTACCGGAAGGGGGTATAGCATCTATGGGAGAACTTTATTTGCAACAATACAACAGATTTCCCTTATCAAAGCAGAGGGACAAATTTGATGTACAAGGCAGTGGCTCCCAAACTGTCCTCAAGGCACCCTTACTGTAGGTTTTAGGTCTATCCATGGCTCAGCACAGATGGTTACATCAACTTGACAGAGGTAATTATTAAGTCACCTGTGGTCAAGCATGGATATACAGTACATAAAACCTGGACCGTTTGGGTGCTTTGAGGACAGATTGGGAATCATCATTCTTTTATACCAGAGGTTGCCAATCAGCCATAATGACGGAGTTAAAAAATAAGTTTTTACTTACCGATAAATCTATTTCTCGTAGTCCGTAGTGGATGCTGGGACTCCGTAAGGACCATGGGGAATAGCGGCTCCGCAGGAGACAGGGCACAAGAATAAAAGCTTTAGGATCAGGTGGTGTGCACTGGCTCCTCCCCCTATGACCCTCCTCCAAGCCTCAGTTAGGATACTGTGCCCGGACGAGCGTACATAATAAGGAAGGATATTGAATCCCGGGTAAGACTCATACCAGCCACACCAATCACACCGTACAACTTGTGATCTGAACCCAGTTAACAGTATGATAACAACGAAGGAGCCTCTGAAAAGATGGCTCACAACAACAATAACCCGATTTAGTTAACAATAACTATGTACAAGTATTGCAGACAATCAGCACTTGGGATGGGCGCCCAGCATCCACTACGGACTACGAGAAATAGATTTATCGGTAAGTAAAATCTTATTTTCTCTGACGTCCTAGTGGATGCTGGGACTCCGTAAGGACCATGGGGATTATACCAAAGCTCCCAAACGGGCGGGAGAGTGCGGATGACTCTGCAGCACCGAATGAGAGAACTCCAGGTCCTCCTCAGCCAGGGTATCAAATTTGTAGAATTTAGCAAACGTGTTTGCCCCTGACCAAGTAGCTGCTCGGCAAAGTTGTAACGCCGAGACCCCTCGGGCAGCCGCCCAAGATGAGCCCACTTTCCTTGTGGAATGGGCTTTCACAGATTTTGGCTGTGGCAGGCCTGCCACAGAATGTGCAAGTTGAATTGTACTACAAATCCAACGAGCAATAGTCTGCTTAGAAGCAGGAGCACCCAGCTTGTTGGGTGCATACAGGATAAACAGCGAGTCAGACTTTCTGACTCCCGCCGTCCTGGAAACATATATTTTCAGGGCCCTGACAACGTCAAGTAACTTGGAGTCCTCCAAGTCCCTAGTAGCCGCAGGCACCACAATAGGTTGGTTCATGTGAAAAGCAGAAACCACCTTAGGGAGAAACTGAGGACGAGTCCTCAATTCTGCCCTGTCAGAATGAAAAATTAAGTAAGGGCTTTTATATGATAAAGCCGCCAATTCTGACACACGCCTGGCTGAAGCCAGGGCTAACAGCATCGTCACCTTCCATGTGAGATATTTTAAGTCCACAGTGGTGAGTGGTTCAAACCAATGTGACTTAAGGAGCCTCAAAACAACATTGAGATCCCAAGGTGCCACTGGAGGCACAAAAGGAGGTTGTATATGCAGTACCCCTTTTACAAATGTCTGAACTTCAGGTACTGAAGCCAGTTCTTTCTGGAAGAAAATCGACAGGGCCGAAATTTGAACCTTAATGGACCCTAATTTTAGGCCCATAGACAGTCCTGTTTGCAGGAAATGGAGGAAACGACCCAGTTGAAATTCCTCTGTAGGGGCCTTCTTGGCCTCACACCACGCAACATATTTTCGCCAAATGCGGTGATAATGTTTTGCGGTTACATCCTTCCTGGCTTTGACCAGGGTAGGGATGACTTCATCTGGAATGCCTTTTTCCTTCAGGATCCGGCGTTCAACCGCCATGCCGTCAAACGCAGCCGCGGTAAGTCTTGGAACAGACAAGGCCCCTGTTGGAGCAGGTCCTTTCTTAGAGGTAGAGGCCACGGGTCTTCCGTGAGCATCTCTTGAAGTTCCGGGTACCAAGTCCTTCTTGGCCAATCCGGAACCAGGAGTATCGTTCTTACTCCTCTCCTTCTTATGATTCTCAGTACTTTTGGTATGAGAGGCAGAGGAGGGAACACATACACTGACTGGTACACCCACGGTGTCACCAGAGCGTCCACCGCTATTGCCTGAGGGTCCCTTGACCTGGCGCAATATCTGTCTAGTTTTTTGTTTAGAAAGATATAGGATTTGGGTGGACTGCGCACAGAAATGTGCTAACGTTACGGGGAGTGCTGCTTGTGTTTAACAAGTTGGTCCTACTTGTTAAAATAATGGTAAAGAAGCAGAGAATTTTTTCACACTGCGCTCACCCCCGGTTTTAGATTTGCATGTATCTACCCTGGTGTAATAAATGGTGAGATGCTTAATTGATTATCAAAGTAATATTTATTTAATAACAATAAATGATAGTCCCGAATACTATGATTGCAATCTATTTGGCTGTGTAAAGCCTGCTTACTGGTTGTGCATAAGCATGCTTGATTCTAGGTTTAATGATGAAGTCCATTAACAGTGAAAATATGAATACAGAAATGAATGGAAAAAATGGAAAAATGAAAAAAATGAAAACAATGAAAAAAATGAAAAAAATGATGAAAAAATGATGAAAGAAATGTAAAAAATGAAATGAAAAAATGAATGAATGAAAAAAACGAAGAAAAAATGAAAATGGAGAAAAGTGTCTATTTGGTATAATTCAAACCGCGGCGTCCCGCTGGTGTGTACTGAGTGCACTTGTTTAAAATGACATTCTGCTATTGACAATTATACAGCAGTGGAAGGTGCGTGAGAATGAAAGGGGACTCTGGACTGGTCTGCCTCCCCCTGCTTCTGCCGCCGTCACTGTGACTGTGTTCTGTCACAGGTCGGAGGCTTGTCAGCCTGGGTTCGGTGCCTGTCTTGGAGGGGGAGATGCACGCACTGCGACCACTCTCAGAGTGGTTCGTTGCCGCACTTCCCCCACCTACAGAGACTCACCTCAGATCTCCTTCTCCCTTGCTGGATGTGTCAGCGGCAGGCTGTCTCCTCGATGCTTGGCCGTCGTCCGTGATCTGCAGACACTTCCTGGTCTTCAGTCACGTGACCGGGTTCCGTCTCTTGTTCCGCTTCTTCTGTTCGGTCATGCAGCTGTTGTGGATGGTGTAGGGAAATGCTCCAACGCGTTTCGGCCCTTGGGGGCCTTCCTCTGGGAGAAAAGAGTGTATGTAATTTCTCCTGTGGTGAAGAAATAAATAGGCTGATCTGTGGTTCCTTCGCTCTGATTGGATATCGTGCTTCATGTTATGAGAGGCAGTTGTTCTTGTCAATCACACTGTGTGCCCAATGAGAATGACAAGACATGTGATTAGTCTTTCATGGTCCTTTTTGATTGGTTTTGCAACTGTCAGTCATGTTCCTTGTCTTGCAATGAGTGGGTTTGTAATCTTGAAGCTTTGTTTATGGTTGCTATAGTAATGATTTCAGTCTGGTTAATGGATTAGTTCATTGTGCAGTGCAGAGATCAATGGGTATGGATGAGAATAATGAAATGGATCAAATGAATTGCATACAAATGGTGGAAAAATGTGAAAAATAAACATATAAAATGATAATATATGATAATAAATTGGATGAAATGAAATAAATAAATAATTAATATAAAATAAATGGATTAAATAATGAGAGATGAATAACACTATAACCTTAAAGTACATTGCTTTAATCTGCTGTATAGTGTAAGTGGGTGGGTTTGTGCGGGGTGGACTAATATGACCTCAGATGAGAATGGATGAATGATTGTAAACTGGAGTGTATTGAGTTTATTAGTGGTTTCTATATTGATAACAGACCAAAGTGGTCAATATTGCTTTGTGGGTGTTAGTTTTTTTTATTGACAAATGATAGATCTCACTTCATTGTCAAAATTGAGTCCTCTTGGTACTAGTGTGTCCATGTCAATCATAACTCGTAGTTCTTCTTTGTTTATCTGGTGGATGTAATTGCCCCCCCTCCACCTGGGTTTGACTTCTTTTAATCCAATGAATGTGAGTAATGTAGGATCACTGTTGTGAAATTGTTTGAAATGTTTGGATATTGGATGTTCTTCTGTTCCTTTTCTTATGTTCCGGATGTGTTCATTTAATCTTATCTTGAGTGGTCTCACTGTCCTCCCTACGTATTGCTTGTGACACGGGCATTCCAGTATATAAATCACCCCCTTGCTGTGACATGTTAGTGTTGTTTTGATTTTCATTGTTTTCTTGTTTGCGGTGGATGTAACTGTGTGGACAGGTTTAGTACTTCTGCTTTTAGTAGTGGTACATGCGTTACATGTACCACAGTAATAAAAGCCTCCTTTTATTTGGACTTTGTCTATAGTGGTCTGTTTTTGTGTTTTGGGTGCGATATGGTTCCTTACTATTTTCTGTCTGATGTCTGGCGCTTTTCTAAATATTATTCTGGGTGCTGTTGGTAAAACTTTCGCCAGTGTCTCGTCTTGTAATAAGATGGGCCAGTACTTGTTGATGATCTTCCTAACTTGATGGGAGTCTTTGGAGTATTGTGTGATAAAGTATATGTTGTCGTCCTGGGTTTGTTCCTGTTTATGGTGGTATTGTAACAAAGGTCCTCTGTCTAGTTCTCGTACTTTGTTGAATGTTTCTTGGATAATGGCACTGTCATACTTCTTTTCTATAAATTGGCTCTTTAGATTTTGTCCCTGTGTGTCATAATCTGTCAGGCGTGAGCAGTTTCTTCGTAGACGTTTGAACTGTCCTGTGGGTATGTTCTTTATCCAATTGTGATAATGACCGCTGGATGTATGAATATAGCTATTGACGTCTACTGGTTTGTGAAATGTATTGGTGTGAATAGTGTTGTCTGTTATGAAAATGTTAAGGTCCAAAAATTCTACCTTTTCTTTACTGAAATTGGTGGTGAACTGTAGGTTGTGGTGGTTTGTATTAATGTACCTTAGGAAGTTTTCTAATGTTGTTTGAGTGCCCTTCCATATGAAAAATATGTCATCTATGTATCTTGACCATAGGACGAGGTTCGCACCAAGCTCCGCCTTGGACCAGATGAATTCATCCTCCCAATGGCTCATGAATAAATTTGCGTAGCTAGGTGCGAACCTCGTTCCCATGGCCGTGCCAGTGACCTGTAGGTAAAATTCTTCTTCGAACCACAAATAGTTGTGTGTAAGTATGTGCTGTATGCATTCAGTAATGAAATCTCTCTGCGTGGGTGTCATGGTTTCGTCTTTTGTTAGAAAATGATGTACGCTGGAGATGCCCTGATCGTGATCTATTACTGTGTATAATGATGCTACATCACATGTGGCTAACCAATAGTCTTCCTGCCATGTGATTTTTTGTAGTTTATTCAGTATGTCAGTTGTGTCTTTTAGATGTGACGGTTGTGCTGATACGTATGGTTGTAGAAAGGTGTCTATATACTGAGAGAGGTTGGAAGTGAGTGAATTTATTCCAGATATAATCGGTCTGCCTGGTGGATTAAGTTTGTTTTTATGTATTTTAGGGAGATAGTAAAATACTGGGATGATGGGATGTGGTTTGTCTAGAAATGAGTGTTCTTTTGGTGTCAGGATCTCTGTATCCAACCCTTTCTTGAGGAGTGCCTGGAGTTCTTTTTGAAACTTGGTTGTGGGGTCTGTGGATAATTTACTGTAAGTGGTGGTGTCGTCTAGTATCCTATGTGCTTCCTTGAGATAATCCTCCTTGTTCAGGACGACTATCCCCCCTCCTTTGTCAGCCGGTTTCAATACTATGGTCGTGTCTTTGTTTAGGTCCGTTAGTGCTTTCAGTTCAGCTTTAGTCATGTTTGTCTTGTGTTTGGATGGTTTGTCACAAATTTTCAAAATGTCATGCTGAATCATGTTTGTGAATGTCTCTATCTGTTTGCCCATGATGTAGCTGGGGTAAAATGTAGATGGGGGACGGTGCTCAGTATGTTTGTATATGTCTGTATTTGGTGGTTTATGTTGTGGTATTGGTGTCTGTTGAAAAAAATTTTTTAGAGTGAGTTTGCGTGTAAATTTCTGAATATCCAAATGTGTGTTGAATTTGTCCATGTTGGTTGTTGGGGCAAACTTGAGACCTTTGTCCAAAGCACTGATGTGGTTTTTGTTTAGTGTTGCGTTGCTAAGGTTAAAAATTCCCTTTCCTGGAGTGACGTTGATCCTTGATCTTGCCTTTTTGCAACTTTGTCCCCCTCTGCATCCTCGTCTGCCTCTTCTTTTTTCCTTTTGAGTGTTTTCCTCTGTGTTGAGACGGGTTCCGTTGCTGGGCCCGTCTCCTGATCTAAAAAATGTTGGTTGACACATGATTCGTCTATGGGATTGTCTGAATTGAGTCTGGTCTCAGTGTTAATTGTGTGTAATTCTTCTAATTGGGGTGCAAGTACTGAATGTATGTCACGCCAACCTTGCTCTAGTGAATGTCGTGCTGTCTCGAATTCTAAATCATCTTCTAGATCGAGAGGAGAAAAGGAAATGTTGCTGGTTGAGCTGATTGTGGATAAATTCTCTAGATCAATGCTGTCTGTATCCCTTTTTGTGTCGATGTTTGTAGTGCTGTGGAGTTTTGTCATATATTGTTGGTAGGTCAATTTTAGTTTCTTGTATATGGGTGTGTTCTGGTTGTTGGTGGTGTTGGTAGTGTTTCGTCGTGTGAATAGATTGTGCTTGCCTGATGGCCTGTCCTTTGTCGGGCTTTTGGATTTCGTGTTTAGTGTGATAGATTTGTTAGTCTTAGGGCGGGATTTGTCCTTGATCCAGTATTTGTCCCTTAGTATCTTGTTTTTCTTAGTGAGTATGATTCTATCTTCACCCTGTTTTAATTTGGACAAAGTTAAATGTACTAGTGTCTTAAATTCGTCATCTTGCTCAAAAGGCTTTAATTTGGTGTTTAGGTCATCAATCTCTTTCTCTAGTAGGTTTTGTTCCTCTTTTTGTGTGTCGATCAGTAGTGTTATGAGTGATTGCGAACAGGTTTCCAGTATTTCATTCCACTTGGATATGAAAGGGGTATTGTTAGTGTAATGTGATGGGGTTTTCCTGATTTTTAACCCTTTTGGTGTTATGCTGTTGGTGCTGTACCATTCTAATGTCTTAATGTCCCACCATAATTTGTTTTCTTTCTGAATTATTTTTTCTAGCGTTTTGAATGTTGTGAGAAATGTACTGATGTGTAGATGTGAGGAATTTTTTGTGTCTAATTCTGTAAATACCAACTGTGCCCTTTTTGACCTATCATTTCTATTGCTTGTCAGTCCCATATGTGTAATGAGTATACTTCTTGCTGCAGTTCCTGGACCTTTTTTAGAAGTCAGAAAGATATAGGATTTGGGTGGACTGCGCACAGAAATGTGCTAACGTTACGGGGAGTGCTGCTTGTGTTTAACAAGTTGGTCCTACTTGTTAAAATAATGGTAAAGAAGCAGAGAATTTTTTCACACTGCGCTCACCCCCGGTTTTAAATTTGCATGTATCTACCCTGGTGTAATAAATGGTGAGATGCTTAATTGATTATCAAAGTAATATTTATTTAATAACAATAAATGATAGTCCCGAATACTATGATTGCAATCTATTTGGCTGTGTAAAGCCTGCTTACTGGTTGTGCATAAGCATGCTTGATTCTAGGTTTAATGATGAAGTCCATTAACAGTGAAAATATGAATACAGAAATGAATGGAAAAAATGGAAAAATGAAAAAAAATGAAAACAATGAAAAAAATGATGAAAAAATTATGAAAGAAATGTAAAAAATGAAATGAAAAAAATGAATGAATGAAAAAAACGAAGAAAAAATGAAAATGGAGAAAAGTGTCTATTTGGTATAATTCAAACCGCGGCGTCCCGCTGGTGTGAACTGAGTGCACTTGTTTAAAATGACATTCTGCTATTGACAATTATACAGCAGTGGAAGGTGCGTGAGAATGAAAGGGGACTCTGGACTGGTCTGCCTCCCCCTGCTTCTGCCGCCGTCACTGTGACTGTGTTCTGTCACAGGTCGGAGGCTTGTCAGCCTGGGTTCGGTGCCTGTCTTGGAGGGGGAGATGCACGCACTGCGACCACTCTCAGAGTGGTTCGTTGCCGCACTTCCCCCACCTACAGAGACTCACCTCAGATCTCCTTCTCCCTTGCTGGATGTGTCAGCGGCAGGCTGTCTCCTCGATGCTTGGCCGTCGTCCGTGATCTGCAGACACTTCCTGGTCTTCAGTCACGTGACCGGGTTCCGTCTCTTGTTCCGCTTCTTCTGTTCGGTCATGCAGCTGTTGTGGATGGTGTAGGGAAATGCTCCAACGCGTTTCGGCCCTTGGGGGCCTTCCTCTGGGAGAAAAGAGTGTATGTAATTTCTCCTGTGGTGAAGAAATAAATAGGCTGATCTGTGGTTCCTTCGCTCTGATTGGATATCGTGCTTCATGTTATGAGAGGCAGTTGTTCTTGTCAATCACACTGTGTGCCCAATGAGAATGACAAGACATGTGATTAGTCTTTCATGGTCCTTTTTGATTGGTTTTGCAACTGTCAGTCATGTTCCTTGTCTTGCAATGAGTGGGTTTGTAATCTTGAAGCTTTGTTTATGGTTGCTATAGTAATGATTTCAGTCTGGTTAATGGATTAGTTCATTGTGCAGTGCAGAGATCAATGGGTATGGATGAGAATAATGAAATGGATCAAATGAATTGCATACAAATGGTGGAAAAATGTGAAAAATAAACATATAAAATGATAATATATGATAATAAATTGGATGAAATGAAATAAATAAATAATTAATATAAAATAAATGGATTAAATAATGAGAGATGAATAACACTATAACCTTAAAGTACATTGCTTTAATCTGCTGTATAGTGTAAGTGGGTGGGTTTGTGCGGGGTGGACTAATATGACCTCAGATGAGAATGGATGAATGATTGTAAACTGGAGTGTATTGAGTTTATTAGTGGTTTCTATATTGATAACAGACCAAAGTGGTCAATATTGCTTTGTGGGTGTTAGTTTTTTTTATTGACAAATGATAGATCTCACTTCATTGTCAAAATTGAGTCCTCTTGGTACTAGTGTGTCCATGTCAATCATAACTCGTAGTTCTTCTTTGTTTATCTGGTGGATGTAATTGCCCCCCCTCCACCTGGGTTTGACTTCTTTTAATCCAATGAATGTGAGTAATGTAGGATCACTGTTGTGAAATTGTTTGAAATGTTTGGATATTGGATGTTCTTCTGTTCCTTTTCTTATGTTCCGGATGTGTTCATTTAATCTTATCTTGAGTGGTCTCACTGTCCTCCCTACGTATTGCTTGTGACACGGGCATTCCAGTATATAAATCACCCCCTTGCTGTGACATGTTAGTGTTGTTTTGATTTTCATTGTTTTCTTGTTTGCGGTGGATGTAACTGTGTGGACAGGTTTAGTACTTCTGCTTTTAGTAGTGGTACATGCGTTACATGTACCACAGTAATAAAAGCCTCCTTTTATTTGGACTTTGTCTATAGTGGTCTGTTTTTGTGTTTTGGGTGCGATATGGTTCCTTACTATTTTCTGTCTGATGTCTGGCGCTTTTCTAAATATTATTCTGGGTGCTGTTGGTAAAACTTTCGCCAGTGTCTCGTCTTGTAATAAGATGGGCCAGTACTTGTTGATGATCTTCCTAACTTGATGGGAGTCTTTGGAGTATTGTGTGATAAAGTATATGTTGTCGTCCTGGGTTTGTTCCTGTTTATGGTGGTATTGTAACAAAGGTCCTCTGTCTAGTTCTCGTACTTTGTTGAATGTTTCTTGGATAATGGCACTGTCATACTTCTTTTCTATAAATTGGCTCTTTAGATTTTGTCCCTGTGTGTCATAATCTGTCAGGCGTGAGCAGTTTCTTCGTAGACGTTTGAACTGTCCTGTGGGTATGTTCTTTATCCAATTGTGATAATGACCGCTGGATGTATGAATATAGCTATTGACGTCTACTGGTTTGTGAAATGTATTGGTGTGAATAGTGTTGTCTGTTATGAAAATGTTAAGGTCCAAAAATTCTACCTTTTCTTTACTGAAATTGGTGGTGAACTGTAGGTTGTGGTGGTTTGTATTAATGTACCTTAGGAAGTTTTCTAATGTTGTTTGAGTGCCCTTCCATATGAAAAATATGTCATCTATGTATCTTGACCATAGGACGAGGTTCGCACCAAGCTCCGCCTTGGACCAGATGAATTCATCCTCCCAATGGCTCATGAATAACTTTGCGTAGCTAGGTGCGAACCTCGTTCCCATGGCCGTGCCAGTGACCTGTAGGTAAAATTCTTCTTCGAACCACAAATAGTTGTGTGTAAGTATGTGCTGTATGCATTCAGTAATGAAATCTCTCTGCGTGGGTGTCATGGTTTCGTCTTTTGTTAGAAAATGATGTACGCTGGAGATGCCCTGATCGTGATCTATTACTGTGTATAATGATGCTACATCACATGTGGCTAACCAATAGTCTTCCTGCCATGTGATTTTTTGTAGTTTATTCAGTATGTCAGTTGTGTCTTTTAGATGTGACGGTTGTGCTGATACGTATGGTTGTAGAAAGGTGTCTATATACTGAGAGAGGTTGGAAGTGAGTGAATTTATTCCAGATATAATCGGTCTGCCTGGTGGATTAAGTTTGTTTTTATGTATTTTAGGGAGATAGTAAAATACTGGGATGATGGGATGTGGTTTGTCTAGAAATGAGTGTTCTTTTGGTGTCAGGATCTCTGTATCCAACCCTTTCTTGAGGAGTGCCTGGAGTTCTTTTTGAAACTTGGTTGTGGGGTCTGTGGATAATTTACTGTAAGTGGTGGTGTCGTTTAGTATCCTATGTGCTTCCTTGAGATAATCCTCCTTGTTCAGGACGACTATCCCCCCTCCTTTGTCAGCCGGTTTCAATACTATGGTCGTGTCTTTGTTTAGGTCCGTTAGTGCTTTCAGTTCAGCTTTAGTCATGTTTGTCTTGTGTTTGGATGGTTTGTCACAAATTTTCAAAATGTCATGCTGAATCATGTTTGTGAATGTCTCTATCTGTTTGCCCATGATGTAGCTGGGGTAAAATGTAGATGGGGGACGGTGCTCAGTATGTTTGTATATGTCTGTATTTGGTGGTTTATGTTGTGGTATTGGTGTCTGTTGAAAAAATTTTTTTAGAGTGAGTTTGCGTGTAAATTTCTGAATATCCAAATATGTGTTGAATTTGTCCATGTTGGTTGTTGGGGCAAACTTGAGACCTTTGTCCAAAGCACTGATGTGGTTTTTGTTTAGTGTTGCGTTGCTAAGGTTAAAAATTCCCTTTCCTGGAGTGACGTTGATCCTTGATCTTGCCTTTTTGCAACTTTGTCCCCCTCTGCATCCTCGTCTGCCTCTTCTTTTTTCCTTTTGAGTGTTTTCCTCTGTGTTGAGACGGGTTCCGTTGCTGGGCCCGTCTCCTGATCTAAAAAATGTTGGTTGACACATGATTCGTCTATGGGATTGTCTGAATTGAGTCTGGTCTCAGTGTTAATTGTGTGTAATTCTTCTAATTGGGGTGCAAGTACTGAATGTATGTCACGCCAACCTTGCTCTAGTGAATGTCGTGCTGTCTCGAATTCTAAATCATCTTCTAGATCGAGAGGAGAAAAGGAAATGTTGCTGGTTGAGCTGATTGTGGATAAATTCTCTAGATCAATGCTGTCTGTATACCTTTTTGTGTCGATGTTTGTAGTGCTGTGGAGTTTTGTCATATATTGTTGGTAGGTCAATTTTAGTTTCTTGTATATGGGTGTGTTCTGGTTGTTGGTGGTGTTGGTAGTGTTTCGTCGTGTGAATAGATTGTGCTTGCCTGATGGCCTGTCCTTTGTCGGGCTTTTGGATTTCGTGTTTAGTGTGATAGATTTGTTAGTCTTAGGGCGGGATTTGTCCTTGATCCCGTATTTGTCCCTTAGTATCTTGTTTTTCTTAGTGAGTATGATTCTATCTTCACCCTGTTTTAATTTGGACAAAGTTAAATGTACTAGTGTCTTAAATTCGTCATCTTGCTCAAAAGGCTTTAATTTGGTGTTTAGGTCATCAATCTCTTTCTCTAGTAGGTTTTGTTCCTCTTTTTGTGTGTCGATCAGTAGTGTTATGAGTGATTGCGAACAGGTTTCCAGTATTTCATTCCACTTGGATATGAAAGGGGTATTGTTAGTGTAATGTGATGGGGTTTTCCTGATTTTTAACCCTTTTGGTGTTATGCTGTTGGTGCTGTACCATTCTAATGTCTTAATGTCCCACCATAATTTGTTTTCTTTCTGAATTATTTTTTCTAGCGTTTTGAATGTTGTGAGAAATGTACTGATGTGTAGATGTGAGGAATTTTTTGTGTCTAATTCTGTAAATACCAACTGTGCCCTTTTTGACCTATCATTTCTATTGCTTGTCAGTCCCATATGTGTAATGAATATACTTCTTGCTGCAGTTCCTGGACCTTTTTTAGAAGTCAGAAAGATATAGGATTTGGGTGGACTGCGCACAGAAATGTGCTAACGTTACGGGGAGTGCTGCTTGTGTTTAACAAGTTGGTCCTACTTGTTAAAATAATGGTAAAGAAGCAGAGAATTTTTTCACACTGCGCTCACCCCCGGTTTTAGATTTGCATGTATCTACCCTGGTGTAATAAATGGTGAGATGCTTAATTGATTATCAAAGTAATATTTATTTAATAACAATAAATGATAGTCCCGAATACTATGATTGCAATCTATTTGGCTGTGTAAAGCCTGCTTACTGGTTGTGCATAAGCATGCTTGATTCTAGGTTTAATGATGAAGTCCATTAACAGTGAAAATATGAATACAGAAATGAATGGAAAAAATGGAAAAATGAAAAAAATGAAAACAATGAAAAAAATGATGAAAAAATGATGAAAAAATGATGAAAGAAATGTAAAAAATGAAATGAAAAAATGAATGAATGAAAAAAACGAAGAAAAAATGAAAATGGAGAAAAGTGTCTATTTGGTATAATTCAAACCGCGGCGTCCCGCTGGTGTGAACTGAGTGCACTTGTTTAAAATGACATTCTGCTATTGACAATTATACAGCAGTGGAAGGTGCGTGAGAATGAAAGGGGACTCTGGACTGGTCTGCCTCCCCCTGCTTCTGCCGCCGTCACTGTGACTGTGTTCTGTCACAGGTCGGAGGCTTGTCAGCCTGGGTTCGGTGCCTGTCTTGGAGGGGGAGATGCACGCACTGCGACCACTCTCAGAGTGACATGGACACACTAGTACCAAGAGGACTCAATTTTGACAATGAAGTGAGATCTATCATTTGTCAATAAAAAAAACTAACACCCACAAAGCAATATTGACCACTTTGGTCTGTTATCAATATAGAAACCACTAATAAACTCAATACACTCCAGTTTACAATCATTCATACATTCTCATCTGAGGTCATATTAGTCCACCCCGCACAAACCCACCCACTTACACTATACAGCAGATTAAAGCAATGTACTTTAAGGTTATAGTGTTATTCATCTCTCATTATTTAATCCATTTATTTTATATTAATTATTTATTTATTTATTTCATTTCATCCAATTTATTATCATATATTATCATTTTATATGTTTATTTTTCACATTTTTCAACCATTTGTATGCAATTCATTTGATCCATTTCATTATTCTCATCCATACCCATTGATCTCTGCACTGCACAATGAACTAATCCATTAACCAGACTGAAATCATTACTATAGCAACCATAAACAAAGCTTCAAGATTACAAACCCACTCATTGCAAGACAAGGAACATGACTGACAGTTGCAAAACCAATCAAAAAGGACCATGAAAGACTAATCACATGTCTTGTCATTCTCATTGGGCACACAGTGTGATTGACAAGAACAACTGCCTCTCATAACATGAAGCACGATATCCAATCAGAGCGAAGGAACCACAGATCAGCCTATTTATTTCTTCACCACAGGAGAAATTACATACACTCTTTTCTCCCAGAGGAAGGCCCCCAAGGGCCGAAACGCGTTGGAGCATTTCCCTACACCATCCACAACAGCTGCATGACCGAACAGAAGAAGCGGAACAAGAGACGGAACCCGGTCACGTGACTGAAGACCAGGAAGTGTCTGCAGATCACGGACGACGGCCAAGCATCGAGGAGACAGCCTGCCGCTGACACATCCAGCAAGGGAGAAGGAGATCTGAGGTGAGTCTCTGTAGGTGGGGGAAGTGCGGCAACGAACCACTCTGAGAGTGGTCGCAGTGCGTGCATCTCCCCCTCCAAGACAGGCACCGAACCCAGGCTGACAAGCCTCCGACCTGTGACAGAACACAGTCACAGTGACGGCGGCAGAAGCAGGGGGAGGCAGACCAGTCCAGAGTCCCCTTTCATTCTCACGCACCTTCCACTGCTGTATAATTGTCAATAGCAGAATGTCATTTTAAACAAGTGCACTCAGTTCACACCAGCGGGACGCCGCGGTTTGAATTATACCAAATAGACACTTTTCTCCATTTTCATTTTTTCTTCGTTTTTTTCATTCATTCATTTTTTCATTTCATTTTTTACATTTCTTTCATCATTTTTTCATCATTTTTTTCATTTTTTTCATTGTTTTCATTTTTTTCATTTTTCCATTCATTTCTGTATTCATATTTTCACTGTTAATGGACTTCATCATTAAACCTAGAATCAAGCATGCTTATGCACAACCAGTAAGCAGGCTTTACACAGCCAAATAGATTGCAATCATAGTATTCGGGACTATCATTTATTGTTATTAAATAAATATTACTTTGATAATCAATTAAGCATCTCACCATTTATTACACCAGGGTAGATACATGCAAATCTAAAACCGGGGGTGAGCGCAGTGTGAAAAAATTCTCTAGTTTTTTGTTTAGACGTGACGCCATCATGTCCACCTTTGGTTTTTCCCAACGGTTTACAATCAGGTGGAAGACTTCTGGGTGAAGTCCCCACTCTCCCAGGTGAAGGTCGTGTCTGCTGAGGAAGTCTGCTTCCCAGTTGTCCACTCCCGGAATGAACACTGCTGACAGAGCTATCACATGATTTTCCGCCCAGCGAAGAATCCTTGCAGCTTCTGCCATTGCCCTCCTGCTTCTCGTGCCGCCCTGTCTGTTTACGTGGGCGACTGACGTGATGTTGTCCGATTGGATCAATACCGCCTGACCCTGAAGCAGGGGTTTCGCTTGACTTAGGGCATTGTAAATGGCCCTTAGTTCCAGAATGTTTATATGAAGAGATGTTTCCATGCTTGACCACAAGCCCTGGAAATTTTTTCCCTGTGTGACTGCCCCCCAGCCTCTCAGGCTGGCGTCCGTGGTCACCAGGACCCAATCCTGAATGCCAAATCTGCGGCCCTCTAGTAGATGAGCACTCTGCAGCCACCACAGAAGAGACACCCTTGTCCTTGTCGACAGGGTTATCCGCTGATGCATCTGAAGATGCGATCCGGACCATTTGTCCAGTAGATCCCACTGAAACGTTCTTGCATGGAATCTTCCGAATGGAATCGCTTCGTAAGAAGCCACCATTTTTCCCAGGACCCTCGTGCACTGATGCACTGACACCTGGTCTGGTTTTAGGAGGTTCCTGACTAGCTCGGATAACTCCCTGGCCTTCTCCTCCGGGAGAAACACCTTTTTCTGGACTGTGTCCAGAATCATTCCTAGGAACAGTAGACGTGTCGTTGGAATCAGCTGCGATTTTGGAATATTTAGGATCCACCCGTGCTGACGTAACACTACCTGAGATAGTGCTACTCCGACTTCTAACTGTTCCCTGGACCTTGCCCTTATCAGGAGATCGTCCAAGTAAGGGATAATTAAGATGCCTTTTCTTCGAAGAAGAATCATCATTTCGGCCATTACCTTGGTAAAGACCCGAGGTGCCGTGGACAACCCAAACGGCAGCGTCTGAAACTGATAATGACAGTTTTGTACTACAAACCTGAGGTACCCTTGGTGAGACGGGTAGATTGGGACGTGGAGATAAGCATCCTTGATGTCCAGAGACACCATATAGTCCCCTTCTTCCAGGTTTGCTATCACCGCTCTGAGTGATTCCATCTTGAATTTGAACCTCTTTATGTAAGTGTTCAGGGATTTTAGATTTAAAATTGGTCTCACCGAGCCGTCCGGCTTCGGTACCACAAACAGCGTGGAATAATACCCCTTTCCCTGTTGTAGGAGGGGTACCTTGATTATCACCTGCTGGGAATACAGCTTGTGAATGGCTTCCAAAACTGCCTCCCTGTCGGAGGGAGACTTTGGTAGAGCAGACTTCAGGAACCGGCGAGGGGGAAACGCCTCGAATTCCAGTTTGTACCCCTGCGATACCACCTGTAGAATCCAGGGGTCCACTTGCGAGTGAGCCCACTGCGCGTTGAAATTCTTGAGACGGGCCCCCACCATGTCTGAGTCTGCTTGTAAAGCCCCAGCGTCATGCTGAAGACTTGGCAGAAGCAGGGGATGGCTTCTGCTCCTGGGAAGCGGCTGCATGGTGCAGTCTTTTTCCCCTTCCTCTGCCCCGGGGCAGGAAGGAATGGCCTTTAGCTCGCTTGTACTTATGGGAACGAAAGGACTGAGTTTGAAAAGACGGTGTCTTTTTCTGCTGATGTGAAGTGACCTGGGGTAAAAAGGTGGATTTTCCAGCCGTTGCCGTGGCCACCAGGTCCGATAGACCAGCCCCAAATAACTCCTCCCCTTTATACGGCAATACTTCCATATGTCGTTTGGAATCCGCATCGCCTGACCACTGTCGCGTCCATAACGCTCTTCTGGCAGAAATGGACATAGCACTTACTCTTGATGCCAGGGTGCAAATATCCCTCTGTGCATCACGCATATATAGTAATGCATCCTTCAAATGCTCTATAGTTAACAGTATATTGTCCCTATCCAGGGTATCAATATTTTCAGTCAGGGAATCCGACCACGCGACGCCAGCACTGCACATCCAGGCTGAAGCGATTGCTGGTCGCAGTATAACACCAGTATGTGTGTATATACTTTTAAGAATATTTTCCAGCCTTCTATCTGCTGGTTCTTTGAGGGTGGCCGTATCAGGAGACGGTAACGCTACTTGTTTAGATAAACGTGTGAGCGCCTTATCTACCCTAGGGGGTGTTTCCCAACGTGTCCTAACCTCTAACGGGAAAGGATATATAGTGCCAATAATTTTTTAGAAATTAGCAGTTTTTTGTCGGGGGAAACCCACGCTTTATCACACACCTCATTTAACTCATCTGACTCAGGGAAAACTATTGGTAGTTTTTTCACACCCCACATAATACCCTTCTTTGTGGTACTTGTAGTGTCAGAAATGTTCAATGCTTCCTTCATTGCCGTGATCATGTAACGTGTGGCCCTACTGGACATTACGTTTGTCTCCTCACCGTCGACACTAGACTCAGTATCTGTGTCTGGATCTGTGTCGACCCACTGAGGTAACGGGCGT
The DNA here is from genome assembly GCF_028390025.1 of Pseudophryne corroboree. NCBI lineage: Eukaryota > Metazoa > Chordata > Amphibia > Anura > Myobatrachidae > Pseudophryne > Pseudophryne corroboree. The sequence continues at coordinate 60,221,148 of NC_086455.1, forward strand.
TTTAGGGCCCCTGACGGTGTCTGAGACGCCTGGACAGGCACTAATTGATTTGCCGGCTGTCTCATGTCATCAACCGTTCTTTGCAAAGTGCTGACATTATCACTTAATTCTTTAAATACGATCATCCAGTCAGGTGTCGACTCCCTAGGGGGTGACATCACTAACCCAGGCAATTGCTCCGCCTCCACATCATTTTCCTCCTCATACATGTCGACACACACGTACCGACACACAGCACACACACCGGGAATGCTCTGATAGAGGACAGGACCCCACAAGCCCTTTGGAGAGACAGAGGGAGAGTCTGCCAGCACACACCAAGCGCTATATATATATATATATATATATATACAGGGATAACCTTATATAAGTGTTAATCCCTTATAGCTGCTGTTTATATAGTTTTTAGCTGCCAATAGTGCCCCCCCTTCTCTTTTTTACCCTGATTCAGTAGCAAGTCTGCAGGGGAGAGTCAGGGAGCCGTCCTTCCAGCGGAGCTGTGAGGGAAAATGGCGCTTGTGTGCTGAGGAGATAGGCTCCGCCCCTTCACGACGTCCTTATCTCCCGCTTTTTCTGTAAAAAATGGCAGGGGTTAAAATACATCCATATAGCCCCAGAGCTATATGTGATGTATTCTTTAGCCAATCTAAGGTATATCATGTTATATTGCGTCTCAGGGCGCTCCCCCCCAGCGCCCTGCACCCTCAGTGACCGGAGTGTGAAGTGTGCTGAGAGCAATGGCGCACAGCTGCGGTGCTGTGCGCTACCTTAGTCTGAAGACAGGATCGTCTTCTGCCGCCGATTTCACCGGACCTCTTCGCTCTTCTGGCTCTGTAAGGGGGCCGGCGGCGCGGCTCCGGGACCCATCCAGGCTGAACCTGTGATCGTCCCTCTGGAGCTAATGTCCAGTAGCCTAAGAAACCCGATCCACTCTGCACGCAGGTGAGTCCGTTTCTTCTCCCCTTAGTCCCACGATGCAGTGAGCCTGTTGCCAGCAGGACTCACTGAAAATAAAAAACCTAAAATATACTTTTATTCTAAGCAGCTCAGGAGAGCCACCTAGCCTGCACCCTTCTCGTTCGGGCACAAAAATCTAACTGAGGCTTGGAGGAGGGTCATAGGGGGAGGAACCAGTGCACACCACCTGATCCTAAAGCTTTTATTCTTGTGCCCTGTCTCCTGCGGAGCCGCTATTCCCCATGGTCCTTACGGAGTCCCAGCATCCACTAGGACGTCAGAGAAATAGGATTTTAAATTACCTACCGGTAAATCCTTTTCTCATAGTCCGTAGAGGATGCTGGGATCCACTTTAGTACCATGGGGCATAGATGGGTCCACCAGGAGCCATTGGCACTGAAAGAGTTTGAGTGTGCGCTGGCGCCTCCCTCTATGCCCCTCCTACCAGACTCCATCTAGAAACTGTGCCCAAGGAGACAGACATCTTTGAGAGAAGGATTATACACAGATAGTGGCAAGATTCATACCAGCTCACACATACAAGGCAAACCAAGCTAACGAGCTTGAAACTCAACAATAGCTGAAACATTACTTAACCAAGTAACAAAGGCAGTACTCAACCAAGAACAAAGTTGAACTGAACCAGATAACCACTGCAGGATCACGAAGCGCTGGGCAGGCACCCAGCATCCTCTACTGACTACAAGAAAATGATTTACCGGTAGGTAATTCAAATCCTATTTTCTCTTACGTCCTAGAGGATGCTGGGGTCCACATTAGTACCATGGGGATGTATCAAAGCTCCCAGAACGGGAGGGAGAGCGCAGAGGCTCCTGCAAAACTGACTGATCAAACTTTAGGTCCTCAGAGACCAAATTATCGAATTTGGAAGCAGAGACACCCCGGGCAGCTGCCCAGGAAGAACCCACCTTCCGAGTAGAGTGGGCCTTAACAGATTTTGGACAAGGCAATCCTGCCGTAGAATATGCATGCTGGATAGTGAACCTAATCCAGCGAGAAATCGTCTGCTTAGAAGCTGGACACCCAATTTTCTTGGGATCATACAGGACAAACAGAGTCCGATTTTCTGTGATGAGCAGTCCTTCACATAGATCTTCAAAGCCCTCACCACATCCAAGGACTTTGATGGAATTGAGGAGTCAGTAGCCACTGGCACCACACTAGGTTGGTTGATATGAAAAGCGGACACAACCTTTGGAAGGAACTGCTGACACGTCCCGAGCTCAACTCTGTCTTCATGCAAGATTAAATAGAGGCTTTTACAGGACAAAGCCCCCAATTCCGACACACGTTGAGCAGAAGCTAAGGCCAACAAAATGACAGCCTTCCACGTGAGAAACTTGACCTCAACCTCCTGTAGAGGCTCAAACCAATACGATTGCAGGAACTGCAACACCACGTTAAAATACCAGTGTGCCGTCAGCGCCGCAAAGGGAGGCTGGATGTGCAGAACCCCTTTCAAAAAGGTCTGAACCTCAGGGATTGCAGCCAACTATTTCTGGAAAAAAATAGATAAGGCCGAAATCTGGACCTTTATGGATCCCAAACGCAGACCCATATCCATACCTGCTTGCAGGAAGAGGAGAAACCGTCCAAGTTGAAACTCCACCGTAGAAAATTTCTTGGATTCACACCAAGACACATTTTTTCCAAATGCGATGGTAATGTTTAGACGTTACCTCTTTCCTAGCCTGTATCAGGGTAGGAATAACCTTGCTCGGAATACCCTTACGGGCTAAGATCTGGCGTTCAACCGCCATGCCGTCAAACATAGCCGCGGTAAGTCCTGATAAGCGAACGGCCCCTGTTGCAGAAGTACCTCGCGAAGAGGAAGAGGCCACGGTTCTTCCAGCAGTAGATCCGCGTAGCAAGCTCGCCTTGGCCAGTCCTGAGCAATGAGAATTGCCTGAACCCTTGTTCTCTTTATGAGCTTTAGAATTCTTGGAACGAGTGGAAGTGGAAGGAACACATACACGGACTTGAACACCCACGGAGTTACCAGGGCACAAACTGCCACTGCTTGAGGGTCTCTTGACCTAGAACAGTACCTCCGGAGTTTCTTGTCGAGACGGGAGGCCATCATGTCTATTTGAGGCACACCCCAACGACTGGTCACGTCTGTGAACACCTCTGGATGAAGGCCCCATTCTCCTGGATGGAGATAATGTCTGCTGCGGAAGTCTGCTGACATGTTGTCCACTCCTGGAAGGAAGATTGCTGACAGCGCCAACGCGTACCTTTCTGCCCAGAGGAGGATTCTGGTCACCTTTGACATTACAGCCATTCTCTTTGTTCCGCCCTGTCGGTTTATGTAGGCCACCGTCGTCACATTGTCCTACTGTACTTGAATGGCCCGATCTTGTAGAAGATGAGACGCTTGGAGAAGACTGTTGTACACGGCTCTTAGTTCCAGAATGTTTATTGGAAGAATGGCTTCCTGATTTGAACATCTTCCTTGGAAGGTTTCCCCTTGGGTGACCGCTCCCCAACCTCCGAGACTTGCATCCGTGGTCAGAAGGATCCAGTTCTGGATTCCGAACCTGCGGCCCCTCAGAAGGTGAGGCATTTGTAACCACCAGAGGAGAGAAATCCTTGCCTTTGGTGAAAGACGTATCCTCTGGTGCATGTGCAGATGAGATCCCGACCATTTGTCTAGGAGATCCAGTTGGAAGGGTCGAGCATGGAATCTCCCGTACTGTAGAGCCTCTTAGGAGGCAACCATCTTCCCCAGAAGGAGAATGCACTGATGAACCGATACCTGGGCAGGTTTTAAGTAGTGATGAGCGGGTTCGGTTCCTCGGAAACCGAACCCCCCCGAACTTCACCCATTTTACACGGGTCCGAGGCATACTCGGATTCTCCCGTATGGCTCGGTTAATCCGAGCGCGCCCGAACGTCATCATCCCGTGGTCGGATTCTCGCGAGATTCGTATTCTATATAAGGAGCCGCGCGTCGCCGCCATTTTCACTCGTGCATTGGAAATGTTAGGGAGAGGATGTGGCTGGCGTCCTCTCCGTTTATTAATGATGCTGCATATATTTGTGCTTATTGCTTAATTGTGGGAACTGGGGAGCAGCTGTATTATATAGGAGGAGTACAGTGCAGAGTTTTGCTGATCAGTGACCACCAGTTTTATCCGTTCTCTGCCTGAAAAACGCTCCATATCTGTGCTCAGTGTGCTGCATATATCTGTGCTCACACTGCTTTATTGCGTGGACTGGGGACCAGCAGTATTATATAGGAGGAGTACAGTGCAGAGTTTTGCTGACAATGACCACCAGTATATATAGCAGTACGGTACAGTAGGCCACTGCTCTACCTACCTCTGTGTCGTCAAGTATACTATCCATCTAGTTCTATACCTGTGGTGCATTTTAGTTTTGCAGTTTGCGGACAGTGACCACCAGTATATATAGCAGTATGGTACGGAAGGCCACTGCTCTACCTACCTCTGTGTCGTCAAGTATACTATCCATCCATACCTGTGGTGCATTTCAGTTGTGCACAGTATATATAGTAGTAGTCCATTGCTATTGATACTGGCATATAATTCCACACATTAAAAAATGGAGAACAAAAATGTGGAGGTTAAAATAAGGAAAGATCAAGATCCACTTATACCTCGTGCTGAAGCTGCTGCCACTAGTCATGGCCGAGAAGATGAAATGCCATCAACGTCGTCTGCCAAGGCCGATGCCCAATGTCATAGTAGAGAGCATGTAAAATCCAAAAAACAAAAGTTCAGTAAAATGACCCAAAAATCAAAATTGAAAGCGTCTGAGGAGAAGCGTAAACTTGCCAATATGCCATTTACGACATGGAGTGGCAAGGAACGGCTGAGGCCCTGGCCTCTATGTTCATGGCTAGTGGTTCAGATTCACATGAGGATGGAAGCACTCATCCTCTCGCTAGAAAAATGAAAAGACTTAAGCTGGCAAAAGCACAGCAAAGAACTGTGCGTTCTTCTAAATCACAAATCACCAAGGAGAGTCCAATTGTGTCGGTTGCGATGCCTGACCTTCCCAACACTGGACGGGAAGAGCTTGCGCCTTCCAGCATTTGCACGCCCCCTGCAAGTGCTGGAAGGAGCACCCGCAGTCCAGTTCCCGATAGTCAAATTGAAGATGTCACTGTTGAAGTACACCAGAATGAGGATATGGGTGTTGCTGGCACTGGGGAGGAAATTGACAAGGAGGATTCTGATGGTGAGGTGGTTTGTTTAAGTCAGGCACCCGGGAAGACACCTGTTGTCCGTGGGACGAATATGGCCATTGACATGCCTGGTCAAAATACAAAAAAAAAAAAAAAAAAATCAGCTCTTCGGTGTGGAATTATTTCAACACAAATGCGGACAACAGGTGTCAAGCCGTGTGTTGCCTTTGTCAAGCTGTAATAAGTAGGGGTAAGGACGTTAACCACCTCGGAACATCCTCCCTTATACGTCACCTGCAGCGCATTCATCATAAGTCAGTGACAAGTTCAAAAACTTTGGATGACAGCGGAAGCAGTCCACTGACCACTAAATCCCTTCCTCTTGTAACCAAGCTCCTGCAAACCACACCACCAACTCCCTCAGTGTCAATTTCCACCTTACACAGGAAAACCAATAGTCCTGCAGGCCATGTCACTGGCAAGTCTGACGAGTCCTCTCCTGCCTGGGATTCCTCCGATGCATCCTTGAGTGTAACGCCTACTGCTGCTGGCGCTGCTGTTGTTGCTGCTGGGAGTCGATCGTCATCCCAGAGGGGAAGTCGGAAGACCACTTGTACTACTTCTAGTAAGCAATTGACTGTCCAACAGTCCTTTGCGAGGAAGATGAAATATCACAGCAGTCATCCTGCTGCAAAGCGGATAACTCAGGTCTTGTCAGCCTGGGTGGTGAGAAACGTGTGTCCGGTATCCACCGTTAATTCACAGGCAACTAGAGACTTGATTGAGGTACTGTGTCCCCGGTACCAAATACCATCTAGGTTCCATTTCTCTAGGCAGGCGATACCGAAAATGTACACAGACGTCAGAAAAAGAGTCACCAGTGTCCTAAAAAATGCAGTTGTACCCAATGTCCACTTAACCACGGACATGTGGACAAGTGGAACAGGGCAGACTCAGGACTTTGATAGCCCACTGGGTAGATGTATTGCCTCCCGCAGCAAGAACAGCAGTGGCGGCACCAGTAGCAGCATCTCGCAAAACGCCAACTCGTTCCTAGGAAGACTACGCTTTGTATCACCGCTTTCCATAAGAGGCACACAGCTGACAACCTTTTACGGAAACTGAGGATCATCGCAGAATGGCTTACCCCAATTGGACTCTCCTGGGGATTTGTGACATCGGACAACGCCACCAATATTGTGCGTGCATTACATCTGGGCAAATTCCAGCACATCCCATGTTTTGCACATACATTGAATTTGGTGGTGCAGAATTATTTAAAAAATGACAGGGGCGTGCAGGAGATGCTGTCGGTGGCCTGAAGAATTGCGGGCCACTTTCGGCATTCAGCCACCTCGTGCCGAAGACTGGAGCACCAGCAAACAGTCCTGAACCTGCCCTCATCTGAAGCAAGAGGTGGTAACGAGGTGGAATTCAACCCTCTATATGCTTCAGAGGATGGAGGAGCAGCAAAAGGCTATTCAAGCCTATACATCTGCCCACGATATAGGCAACGGAGGGGGAATGCACCTGACTCAAGCGCAGTGGAGAATGATTTCAATGTTGTGCAAGGTTCTGCAACCCTTTGAACTTGCCACACGTGAAGTCAGTTCAGACACTGCCAGCCTGAGTCAGGTCATTCCCCTCATCAGGCTTTTGCAGAAGAAGCTGGAGACATTGAAGGAGGAGCTAAAACAGAGTGATTCCGCTAGACATGTGGGACTTGTGGATGGAGCCCTTAATTCGCTTAACCAGGATTCACGGGTGGTCAATCTGTTGAAATCAGAGCACTACATTTTGGCCACCGTGCTCGATCCTAGATTTAAAACCTACGTTGTATCTCTCTTTCCAGCAGACACAAGTCTGCAGAGGTTCAAAGACCTGCTGGTGAGAAAATTGTCAAGTCAAGCGGAACGTAACCCGTCAACAGCTCCTCCTTCACATTCTCCCGCAACTGGGGGTGCGAGGAAAAGGCTAAGAATTCCGAGCCCACCCGCTGGCGGTGATGCAGAGCAGTCTGGAGCGAGTGCTGACATCTGGTCCGGACTGAAGGACCTGCCAACGATTACTGACATGTCGTCTACTGTCACTGCATATGATTCTGTCACCATTTAAAGAATGGTGGAGGATTATATTAGTTACCGCATCCAAGTAGGCACGTCAGACAGTCCGTACGTATACTAGCAGGAAAAAGAGGCAATTTGGAGGCCCTTGCACAAACTGGCTTTATTCTACCTAAGTTGCCCTCCCTCCAGTGTGTACTCCGAAAGAGTGTTTAGTGCAGCCGCTCACCTTGTCAGCAATCGGCGTACGAGGTTACTTCCAGAAAATGTGGAGAAGATGTTCATCAAAATTAATTATAATCAATTCCTCTGTGGAGACATTCACCAGCATTTGCCTCCAGAAAGTACACAGGGATCTGAGATGGTGGATTCCAGTGGGGACAAATTAATAATCTGTGAGGAGGGGGATGTATACAGTGAAAGGGGTGAGGAATCGGAGGAGGATGATGATGAGGTGGACATCTTGCCTCTGTAGAGCCAGTTTGTGCAAGGAGAGATTGCTTCTTTTTTGGTGGGGGCCCAAACCAACCAGTCATTTCAGTCACAGTCGTGTGGCAGACCCTGTCGCTGAAATGATGGGTTCGTTAAAGTGTGCATGTCCTGTTTATACAACATAAGGGTGGGTGGGAGGGCCCAAGGACAATTCCATCTTGCACCTCTTTTTTCTTTCATTTTTCTTTGCATCATGTGCTGTTTGGGGACAATTTTTTTGAAGTGCCATCCTGTCTGACACTGCAGTGCCACTCCTAGATGGGCCAGGTGTTTGTGTCTGCCACTTGTGTCGCTTAGCTTAGCCATCCAGCGACCTCGGTGCAAATTTTAGGACTAAAAATAATATTGTGAGGTGTTCAGAATAGACTGAAAATGAGTGGAAATTATGGTTATTGAGGTTAATAATACTATGGGATCAAAATGACCCCCAAATTCTATGATTTAAGCTGTTTTTGAGGGGTTTTTTTTGTAAATAAACACCCGAATCCAAAACACACCCGAATCCGACAAAAAAATTTCAGGGAGGTTTTGGCAAAACACGTCCGAATCCAAAACACGGCCGCGGAACCGAATCCAAAACCCGAAAAATTTCCGGTGCACATCTCTAGTTTTAAGACATCCCAGAACATGGATTGTAACACCAACGCTTCCTCTCTTGGAAGAAACACCCTCTGCACTTCCGTGTCGAGGACCATTCCCAGGAAAGACAATCTCCTTGTCGGCTCCAGATGTGATTTTGGACGGTTCAGGATCCAACCGTGATTCCTGAGTAGCTGAGTCGTAAGAGTGATGAACTGCAATAACCTCTCCCTGGACACGCCCTTTATCAGTAGATTGTCCAGGTATGGAATTATGTTCACGCCCTGCCTGCAGAGAACCATCATCTCTGCCATCACCTTGGTGAACACCCTCGGTGCCATGGAGAGACCGAATGGCAGTGCCTGGAACTTAAAGTGACTGTCTAACAGTGTGAATCGGAGATAAGCCTGATGCAGCTGCCAAATTGTAATGTAGAGGTACGCATCCTTGATATCCAGGGATACCAGAAACTCCCCCTCCTCCAGACCTGAGATTACCGCTCTCAAAGATTCCATTTTGAATTTGAACTCCCTCAGATAGGGTTTAACGATTTCAAATTAAAAATTGGCCTGACCGAACAATCTGGTTTCGGTACCACGAAAAAGGGTCGAATAGTAACCCTTGTTGTGCATATGAGGTGGAACTGGGACAATGACCTGTGACCCTTCCAATTTTTGAATGGCTTCCTGTAGGATAGCCCTGTCTGCCAGCAAAGCTGGTAAGCCTGATTTGAAGAATCAGTGAGGTGGGAGTTCTTGAAACTCCAGCCTGTACCCCTGGGACACAATATCCTGTACCCAGGGGTCCAGGCCAGACGACAACCACACATGGCTGAATCGTCTGAGCCTCGCCCCCACCGGCTCCTCCTCAAGGCCGTTCGGTCCACCGTCTTGCTGAGAATTTTGATGTACCAGAAGCAGGCGGTCTTGGGAGCCTGCAGTAGGAGGTTTTTTGGATTTTGCCCACCCTCCTCTAAAGATGATGTTATGCGGCTTGTTCTTTCTGGTTTTAGGAGTCCGAAAGGACTGTGACGTAGCTAAAGAAAAGGGTTTCTTCGTAGCAGGCGCAGCTGAAGGAAGAAAAGGTGACTTACCCGCGGTTGCCGTGGAAATCCACGCATCTAGCGCTTCCCCAAATACAGAAAGAGAACACAGCGCTAAAAATTCATAAATTTAAACACATTAATACATCTGAATTAAAAAATATTATGAATATAATTATAAAAAGACTTGTCATGTATAAAGATATGTCAGTTGACCAAGAATGGGGATAAAAAAAAAGTTAAATTTGATACTGTTTATCTGCTGCAACACCTTAAGACCGTGTTCCTTAGCTAAGATGGTGAAGTTCACAAAGGTAAACAGGTGATTGTGTGGATGTCCATATTGTTACCAGCCTTGTGTTCCTCATAGAAGGATCCGTAGCAGTGGTTCCTGATGGCAACGGGACTCCATGCAATATTGTTGGTATCCTGGTCCACAGCGGGCTTGGAATGGCTTGTAAGTGAAAACCGGATTGATGAATTGCCGGCAAGTTCCTCCACAATCCTGTTAGATGAGCAAGGAGGACACAGCTCTTTCTGGGTGCAGTGTGTAGTTGTCTCCTGATGCGTTTCGCTGCTCTGGACAGCTTTGTCAAAGGTGTGGACAGGATACCAACAATATTGCATGGAGTCCCGTTGCCATCGGGAACCACTGCTACGGATCCTTCTATCAGGAACACAAGGCTGGTAACCATATGGACATCCACACAATCACCTGTTTACCTTTGTGAACTTCACCATCTTAGCTAAGGAATACGGTCTTAAGGTGTTGCAGCAGACAAACAGTATCAAATTGAACTTTTATAATCCCCATTCTTTGTCAATTGACAAATATATTTTTACATGACAAGTCTTTTTATAATAATATTCATAATATTTTTTAATTCAAATGTATTAAAATGTGTTTAAATTTATGAATTTTTAGCGCTGTGTTCTCTCTATTACATGTACTTGTAGGGAGACGGACCATCTCCCACTATACAGCAGCTAGGAAAGCATCCCATTCCAGCGCCTGACACTATACCTTGGTATATAATCCTTTGCTTTCCCAAATAGAGCCTGACCTGTGTAGGGTAGGTTCTCCACGCCTCTCCTGGATTCTGTGTCGGCAGACCATTGGCGCAGCCAGAGTCCTCTACGAGCCGAGACAGACATGGAAGATATCCCTGCAGCCATCGAACCCAGGTCTTTCATGGATTCCACCGTAAATCCTGCAGAATCCTGTATGTTACGTAAGAACAATTCAACGTCACTTTAATCCATTGTATCCAATTCCTCAAGCAACGTGCCAGTCCACTTTACTATAGCCTTAGAAATCCATGCACAGGCAATAGTAGGCCGTAATATCGCCCCCGAAGCAGTGTATATGGATTTGAGCGTAGCGTAAATTTCGCGATCAGCCAGTTCTTTCAACGCGGCAGATCCCGGGACAGGTAAAACCACCTTTTTTGACAGTCTGGACACAGATGCCTCAACTATGGGTGGGTTTTCTCATTTCTTTCTATCCTCCTCAGGGAAGGGGAATGCAACCGGAACCTTTCTTGGGATCCGGAATTTTTCCTCTGGGTTTTCCCAGGATTTTTCAAATATAGCATTTAACTCTTTAGACGCAGGAAAGGTTAGCGAGGCTTTCCTATTATCCGTGAAGTAAGCCTCCTCAACCTGTTCAGGTATTGCGTCAGCAATATCTAACACAATTCTAATAGCTTCAATCATGAACTGCACCCCTTTTGCAAGAGATGCCGCCCCCCGCAGCACGTCCCCATCACAGTCTACCGTTTCAGAGTCGGTATCTGTGTCGTCTTGCATAATCTGAAGAGAGCACGTTTTTTTGAGTGAGTGCCAGGGGGCCCTGAAGGTGCCGACCCGGACCAAACAGCCATAGAGTTGCAGTTTCATTCTGTGCTACCCTAGTAGAAATCTGAGAAATCGTACTCTTAATAGAGGTTAACCATTCAGGTTCTCTTATTGAAATCTGTGCTAAACCAGAGCAATCTTGATTACATGGAATGGGATCATCCTGAGAGGACATATCCTCTGCAGCATATGACACAGAATCCCTAGACATTGGTTATGTGAGACAGCAAACAGCACCCCACACACACACACACACACAGGGAAATGGCAGACAGAGTTTCCCCCCTAAGAATGCCAAGAAAGACACAGAGTTTGGAGCCAACCCACACAGCGCTTTAGGAGATAAAATGACACCCTTTACCAGCGCCAGCTGTGTACCTTAATAGGTTACACAGTCTATTGCACAGCCTCGCCCCCATTCTACAAACCCCTGGTACCGTACAGATAGCTGGACTTGATGTGGAGGGACAGCTCTCCATCAGTGTCTCTGCATGCATGAAAGATGGCGCTGAACGCTGCTGGGTCCGCTGAGAAGCTCCGCCCCCTTTTCTGGCGCTGCTTCCCGCTCTGTTTGTTTGAATTTTATACTGGCCTGAGGAATTGTGCTGGCTGTGATCTGGGGTCCCCAACAGGCTTGTCGACCAGTTTGAGTATAGGCGCTGGCTCAGGGCGACCCTAAACAGCGCTGCACCAAGTACCACTGAGCCCCAGAGCACAGTTAGTACTGCGCTCCCAAACCTGTTGCCGCCATCTTCACACCGGCTCCCCGCTTGTCAGGGGGGGCAGTGACTAACTCGCCACCGTCTTCTGGCTCTGTAAGGGGGTTGGCTGCATGCTGCTGGGGTGAGCAATCCCGTGGCAGGGAACGATCGATCCCCTCAGGAGCTCAGTGTCCTGTCAGCGGTGATAGTGGCTCAGATCCCTTAGGGCGGACACTGCTCCCCCCCCTTAGTCCTATGAAGCAGGGAGGCTGTTGCCAGTAGCCTCCCTGTGCCTAAACTCTAGTCAAAAAAATAAAAACTAAAGAAACTCCTATGGAGCTCCCCTAACTGTGACCAGCTCCTCCGGGCACATTTTCTAAACTGAGTCTGGTAGGAGGGGCATAGAGGGAGGAATGGCTCCTAGTGGACCCGTCTATACCCCATGGTACTAATGTGGACCCAGCATCCTCTAGCACGTAAGAGAAAAGTTTCTTTACAAACATTGAGCATACAAGTGGTTAGCTGGATGCCTAATTATGTGTCAGTAGCACTGCAAACAAGAAGCTAGTTAGCCCTCCACCTGCACAGAATATAAGAGCAGCAGCTTACATGGTGAATGGTGTGAGAGTACAGTCACTTCCCTTGCCGATGGTGCACTCCCCACAAGGATCAGTAACTAGGATAAGCTGACCAGACCCTGCGGCGCATATATCCATTTCAAATAACTGGTGCTTCCCTCCACAAGTACCAATGATCTGCTTGTACAGTGGTGTAAGGGAAGCAAACCATAAGGTAATCTGAATGAGCCCTCAAAGGAAGATCAGCAACTGCAATTTATTCCAAGATGTTTTTCAGAAGAAAGATAACAGCATCTGACCAGAACTTTACTAACTACATGCTGGCTGGCATTCCGCCACCGCAGAGAAGGCTGGCCCATTACAACCAGCAGTAGGTAGCATGGACGTATGCATGTTTGTTTGCTAAATTCTGGTTTTAGATTCTTTATGCTATTCAGATCGGTTTTAATTTTGTTACCTGGTTTTTGACAAAAACAAATTGCAAATGTCACTCAAGAATACATTTCAAGGAGAACTGCCATTTTTTTCCCACCAACGTGCAAGTGAAAGGGTAATCCTACATCATCCAGATGCTCCAACCTGGCAGTCACTATGCATGAGTCTCTGAGGCTACCCATCATCCTCGGACAACCTTACACCAAGCTGATCAGACTGGAGCCCTTCCCAGCTGTCACACCTGCAGAATCACTGGCATGGAAAACTCCAAAACCATAGGAAGTCCGGCCAGCAGGAGTGGGGTGCAAAGGGGAAAGCACGGCTGTCATTTTTTTCACATATACTACTACTAATAAACGTACACACCTTGGCGCCACGGAGCAGCCAGGCTACAGAATCACAATAGAACATGTTTATTGTGTGCGCTTGAAGGTGGGAAGCTAATCCGCGCCACCGGAATATAAGGACAACTAACCCAGGATAGGAGTAATGATTTTCAAAGGAGAGTGGTTTATCTCTCTATACAATATATACGCAGACACCTACAGTCCAAGGAGAAATTACTCATAGGATCCCCACTCACTGATTTATTTATTTGTGTTACTGGACTCTTCATATGGAAGCCAGCACCTGATGGGACGCGTGTTCAGCCATCAGGCTCTGACCGAGGTTGCAAGCCTAAACAGCTGATCTCACACTGCACGGATGGAACTGCAATTGCGCAAGCTGCCGCGTCTGATCTCACCTCCGCTGCACAGATCATACTGCAAATGTGCAACCCAACACATCTGATCTCACTCTCCTCCACTGCACAGACCATACTGCAAATGTGCAACCCAACACATCTGATCTCACTCTCCTCCACTGCACAGACCATACTGCAAATGTGCAACCCAACACATCTGATCTCACTCTCCTCCACTGCACAGACCATACTGCAAATGTGCAACCCAACACATCTGATCTCACTCTCCTCCGCTGCACAGACCATACTGCAAATGTGCAAACCAACACGTCTGATCTCACTCTCCTGCGCTGCACAGACCATACTGCAAATGTGCAACCCAACACGTCTGATCTCACTCTCCTCCACTGCACAGACCATACTGCAAATGTGCAACCCAACACATCTGATCTCACTCTCCTCCACTGCACAGACCATACTGCAAATGTGCAACCCAACACATCTGATCTCACTCTCCTCCACTGCACAGACCATACTGCAAATGTGCAACCCAACACGTCTGATCTCACTCTCCTCCGCTGCACAGACCATACTGCAAATGTGCAAACCAACACGTCTGATCTCACTCTCCTGCGCTGCACAGACCATACTGCAAATGTGCAACCCAACACGTCTGATCTCACTCTCCTGCGCTGCACAGACCATACTGCAAATGTGCAACCCAACACGTCTGATCTCACTCTCCTGCGCTGCACAGACCATACTGCAAATGTGCAACCCAACACGTCTGATCTCACTCTCCTCCGCTGCACAGACCATACTGCAAATGTGCAACCCAACACATCTGATCTCACTCTCCTCCGCTGCACAGACCATACTGCAAATGTGCAACCCAACACATCTGATCTCACTCTCCTCCGCTGCACAGACCATACTGCAAATGTGCAACCCAACACATCTGATCTCACTCTCCTCCGCTGCACAGACCATACTGCAAATGTGCAACCCAACACATCTGATCTCACTCTCCTCCGCTGCACAGACCATACTGCAAATGTGCAACCCAACACATCTGATCTCACTCTCCTCCGCTGCACAGACCATACTGCAAATGTGCAACCCAACACATCTGATCTCACTCTCCTCCACTGCACAGACCATACTGCAAATGTGCAACCCAACACATCTGATCTCACTCTCCTCCACTGCACAGACCATACTGCAAATGTGCAACCCAACACATCTGATCTCACTCTCCTCCACTGCACAGACCATACTGCAAATGTGCAACCCAACACATCTGATCTCACTCTCCTCCACTGCACAGACCATACTGCAAATGTGCAACCCAACACATCTGATCTCACTCTCCTCCACTGCACAGACCATACTGCAAATGTGCAACCCAACACATCTGATCTCACTCTCCTCCACAGACCATACTGCAAATGTGCAACCCAACACATCTGATCTCACTCTCCTCCACTGCACAGACCATACTGCAAATGTGCAACCCAACACATCTGATCTCACTCTCCTCCACTGCACAGACCATACTGCAAATGTGCAACCCAACACATCTGATCTCACTCTCCTCCACTGCACAGACCATACTGCAAATGTGCAACCCAACACATCTGATCTCACTCTCCTCCACTGCACAGACCATACTGCAAATGTGCAACCCAACACATCTGATCTCACTCTCCTCCACAGACCATACTGCAAATGTGCAACCCAACACATCTGATCTCACTCTCCTCCACTGCACAGACCATACTGCAAATGTGCAACCCAACACATCTGATCTCACTCTCCTCCACTGCACAGACCATACTGCAAATGTGCAACCCAACACATCTGATCTCACTCTCCTCCACTGCACAGACCATACTGCAAATGTGCAACCCAACACATCTGATCTCACTCTCCTCCACTGCACAGACCATACTGCAAATGTGCAACCCAACACATCTGATCTCACTCTCCTCCACAGACCATACTGCAAATGTGCAACCCAACACATCTGATCTCACTCTCCTCCACTGCACAGACCATACTGCAAATGTGCAACCCAACACATCTGATCTCACTCTCCTCCACAGACCATACTGCAAATGTGCAACCCAACACATCTGATCTCACTCTCCTCCACTGCACAGACCATACTGCAAATGTGCAACCCAACACATCTGATCTCACTCTCCTCCACTGCACAGACCATACTGCAAATGTGCAAACCAACACATCTGATCTCACTCTCCTGCGCTGCACAGACCATACTGCAAATGTGCAACCCAACACATCTGATCTCACTCTCCTCCACTGCACAGACCATACTGCAAATGTGCAACCCAACACAGCTGATCTCACTCTCCTCCACTGCACAGACCATACTGCAAATGTGCAACCCAACACATCTGATCTCACTCTCCTCCACAGACCATACTGCAAATGTGCAACCCAACACATCTGATCTCACTCTCCTCCACTGCACAGACCATACTGCAAATGTGCAACCCAACACATCTGATCTCACTCTCCTCCACTGCACAGACCATACTGCAAATGTGCAACCCAACACATCTGATCTCACTCTCCTCCACAGACCATACTGCAAATGTGCAACCCAACACATCTGATCTCACTCTCCTCCACAGACCATACTGCAAATGTGCAACCCAACACATCTGATCTCACTCTCCTCCACTGCACAGACCATACTGCAAATGTGCAACCCAACACATCTGATCTCACTCTCCTCCGCTGCACAGACCATACTGCAAATGCAGAATACGGGCACAAGACTGTTCTAGATAGCAAACAATAGGGAGGGGGAGGAGGGGGGAGTGTTTTGGGGCTTGTTTGTTTTTTGTTGTTTTTTTTAAATTCAGAAAATGGAATGTGGAAACCCAAATAAGATTTTACTCACCGGTAAATCTATTTCTCGTAGTCCGTAGTGGATGCTGGGAACTCCGAAAGGACCATGGGGAATAGCGGGCTCCGAAGGAGGCTGGGCACTCTAGAAAGATTTATGACCACCTGGTGTGCACTGGCTCCTCCCACTATGACCCTCCTCCAAGCCTCAGTTAGGACACTGTGCCCGGACGAGCTGACATAATAAGGAAGGATTTTGAATCCCGGGTAAGACTCATACCAGCCACACCAATCACACCGTACAACTCGTGATACTATATCCAGTTTGACAGTATGAAAACAACTGAGCCTCTCAACAGATGGCTCAACAATAACCCTTTAGTTAGCAATAACTATTTACAAGTATTGCAGACAATCCGCACTTGGGATGGGCGCCCAGCATCCACTACGGACTACGAGAAATAGATTTACCGGTGAGTAAAATCTTATTTTCTCTAACGTCCTAGTGGATGCTGGGAACTCCGAAAGGACCATGGGGATTATACCAAAGCTCCCAAACGGGCGGGAGAGTGCGGATGACTCTGCAGCACCGAATGAGAGAACTCAAGGTCCTCCTCAGCCAGGGTATCAAATTTGTAGAATTTTGCAAACGTGTTTGCCCCTGACCAAGTAACAGCTCGGCAAAGTTGTAAAGCCGAGACCTCTCGGGCAGCCGCCCAAGATGAGCCCACCTTCCCTGTGGAATGGGCTTTCGCTGATTTAGGATGCGGCAGTCCAGCCGCAGAATGCGCCTGCTGAATCGTGTCACAGATCCAGCGAGCGATAGTCTGCTTAGAAGCAGGAGCACCCAGCCTGTTGGGTGCATACAGGATAAATAGCGAGTCAATTTTATTGACTCTAGCCGTCCTGGAAACATAATTTTTCAAGGCCCTGACTACGTCCAGTAACTTGGAATCCTCCAAGTCCCTAGTAGCCGCAGGCACCACAATAGGTTGGTTCAAGTGAAAAACTGATACCACCTTAGGGAGAAACTGGGGACGAGTCCTCAATTCTGCCCTCTCCATATGGAAAATCAGATAAGGACTTTTATATGACAAAGCCGCCAATTCTGATACACGCCTGGCCGAAGCCAAGGTCAATAACATGACCACTTTCCGCGTGAGATTTTAGATCCACGGTTTTTAGTGGTTCAAACCAATGTGATTTTAAGAAACTCAACCCCACGTTGAGATCCCAAAGGTGCCACTGGAGGCACAACCGGGGGCTGAATATGCAGCACTCCTTTTACAATGTCTGAACTTCAGGTACTGAAGAAGTTAATTCTTTCTGGAAGAAAATCGACAGAGCCGAGATCTGTATCTTAATGGAGCCTAATTTTAGGCCCATAGATACTCCTGCTTGTAGGAAATGCAGAAATCGACCTAGTTGAAATTCCTCTGTTGGGGCCTTTTGTGGCCTCACACCAAGCAACATATTTCCGCCATATGCGGTGATAATGTTTTGCAGTTACATCTTTCCTGGCTTGAATCAGCGTAGGAATGACTTCCTCCGGAATGCCCTTTTCCTTTAGGATCCGGCGTTCAACCGCCATGCCATCAAAACGTAGCCGCGGTAAGTCTTGGAACATACAGGGCCCCTGCTGCAGCAGGTCCTGTCTGAGCGGCAGAGGCCATGGGTCCTCTGAAATAATTTCTTGAAGTTCTGGGTACCAGGCTCTTCTTGGCCAATCCGGAACCACGAGTATCGTTCTTACTCCTCGCCTTCTTATTATTCTCAGTACCTTTGGTATGAGAGGCAGAGGGGGGAACACATAAACCGACTGGTACACCCACGGTGTTACCAGAGCGTCCACAGCTATCGCCTGAAGGTCCCTTGACCTGGCGCAATATCTTTTAGTTGAGGCGGGACGCCTTCATGTCCACCTGTGGCCTTTCCCAATGGTGTACAATCCTTTGGAAGACTTCTGGATGAAGTCCCCACTCTCTCGGGTGGAAGTTGTGTCTGCTGAGAAGATCTGCTTCCCAGTTGTCCACTCCGAGAATGAACACTGCTGACAGTGCTAACCCATGATTTTCCGCCCATCGGAGAATCCTTGTGGCTTCTGCCATCGCCATCCTGCTTCTTGTGCCGCCCTGTTGGTTTACATGGGCGACTGCCGTGATGTTGTCTGATTGGATCAGGACCGGCCCTTTGAAGCAGAGGCCTTGCCTGACTCAGGGCATTGTAAATGGCCCTCAGTTCCAGAATATTTATGTAGGGAAGTCACCTGACTTGACCAAAGTCCCTGGAAGCTTCTTCCCTGTGTGACTGCCCCCCAGCCTCAAAGGCTGGCATCCATGGTCACTAGGACCTAGTCCTGTATGTCGAACCTGCGGCCCTCTTGAAGATGGGCACTCTGCAGCCACTACAGTAGAGATAACCCTGTCTCCAAGGACCAGGGTATCAGCCGATGCATCTGAAGATGTGATCCGGACCACTTGTCTAACAGGTCCCCCTGAAAAGTTCTTGCATGGAACCTGCCGAATGGGATTGCTTCGTAGGAAGCTATCATTTTTCCCAGGACTCGCGTGCAATGATGCACCGATAACTGTTTTGGTTTCAGGAGGTCTCTGACTAGAGATGACAGCTCCATGGCTTTCTCCTCCGGGAGAAACACTTATTTCTGGTCTGTGTCCAGAACCATCCCCAGGAACAGTAGACGTGTCGTAGGAAACAGCTGTGTCTTTGGACTGTTTAGAATCCAACCGTGCTGTTGTAGCACTTTCCAAAAAAGTGCTACCCCGACTAGCAACTGCTCCTTGGACCTCGCCCTTATAAGGAGATTGTCCAAGTACGGGATCATTAAAAACTCCCCTTTTTCGAAGGAGTATCATCATTCCGGCCATTACCTTGGTAACACCCTCGGTGCCATGTACAGTCCAAACGGCAGAGTCTGGACTTGGTAATGGTAATCCTGTACCACAAATCTGAGCTACTCCTTGTGAGGGTAGTAAATGGGGACATGCAGGTAAGCATCCTTGATGTCCCGGGATACCATGTAATCCCCCTCGTCCATGCTTGCAATAACCGCCCTGGGCGATTCCATCTTGAACTTGAATTTTTTTAATGTATGTGTTCAAGGATTTTAAATATAAAAAAGGGTCACACCGAACCATGCGGTTTCGGTACCCCAAACCGTTGAAGTAGGGGCACCTTAAGTATTACCTGATGGGTATACAGCTTATTAATTGCCTCTAGCACAGCCTCCCTGCCTGAGGGAGTTGTCGGCAAGGCATATTTGAGGAAACGGCGGGGGAAAGACATCTCGAATTCCAGCTTGTACCCTTGAAATACTACTTGAATGAAACAGGGATCCACCTGTGAGCGAGCCCACTGATCGCTGAAATTTTTGAGACGACCCCCCACCGTACCTGGCTACACCTGTGGAGCCCCCACGTCATGCTGTGGACTCAGAGGAAGCGAGAGAAGAATTATGATTCTGGGAACAGGCTGACTGGTGCAGCTTTTTCCCTCTTCCCTTGTCTCTGTACAGAAAGGAAGCGCCTTTGACCCGCTTGCTTTTCTGAAGCCGAAAGGACTGTACCTGATAATACAGTGCTTTCTTAGTCTGTGAGGAAAACGGAGGTAAAAATATTTCTTCCCAGCTGTTGCTGCGGATACGAGGTCCCAGAGACCATCCCCAAATAATTCCTCACCCTTATAAGGCAGAATCTCTATGCGCCTTTTAAAGTCAGCATCACCTGTCCAGTGACAGGTCTCTAATACCCTCCTGACAGAATGGACATTACATTCATTTTGGATGCCAGCCGGCAAAATATCCCTCTGTGCATCCCTCATATATAAGACGACGTCTTTAATATGTTCTCATGTTAGCAAACTAGTATGTTTGACAGGGTCACCGACCACGCTGCAGCAGCACGCTCTGCAGGTTTCAGTCTAGTACCCGAGTGTGTAAAAACAGACTTCAGGATAGCCTCCTGCTTTTTATCAACAGGTACCTTCAAAGTGGCCGTTCCTAAAACGGCAGTGCCACCTATTTTGACAACCGTGTGAGCGCCTTATCCACCCTAGGGGATATCTCCCAGCGTAACTTATCCTCTGGCGGGAAAAGGTACGCCATCAGTAACTTTTTTTAAATTACCAGTTTCTTATCAGGGGGAACCCACGCTTCTCACACACTTCATTCATTCATCTGATGGGGGAACAAAACACTGCCTGCTTTTTCTCCCCAAACATAAAAACCCATTTTTAGAGGTTAATGTCAGAAATGTGTAACACATTTTTTATTGCCGGGATCAAGTCACGGAAGTTCCTAGTGGATTGTGTATATGTCTCAACCTTGACGACACTGGAGTCAGACTCCGTGTCGACATCTGTGTCTGCCATCTGAATGAGCGGGCGTTTTTGAGCCCCTGATGGCCTTTGAGACGCCTGGGCAGGCGCGGGCTGAGAAGCCGGCTGTCCCACAGCTGTTACGTCATCCACCCTTTTATGTAAGGAGTTGACACTGTCGGTTAATACCTTTCACCTAACCATCCACTCTGGTGTCGGCCCCACAGGGGGCGACATCACATTTATCGGCATCTGCTCCGTCACTATATAAGCCTCCTCCTCAAACATGTCGACACAGCTGTACCGACACCGCACACACACAGGGAATGCTCTGACTGAGGACAGGACCCCACAAGGCCCTTTGGGGAGACAGAGAGAGAGTATGCCAGCACACACCAGAGCGCTATATAATGTGGGGATTAACACTATAACTGAGTGAATTTTCCTCAATAGCTGCTTGTATATACAATATTGCGCCTAAATTTAGTGCCCCCCCTCTCTTTTTAACCCTTTGAGCCTGAAAACTACAGGGGAGAGCCTGGGGAGCTTTCTTCCAGCTGCACTGTGAAGAGAAAATGGCGCCAGTGTGTCTGAGGGAGATAGCTCCGCCCCTTTTCCGCGGCCTATTCTCCCGCTTTTTTCTGGATTCTGGCAGGGGTATTTACCACATATATAGCCTCTGGGGCTATATATTGTGGTATTTTTGCCAGCCAAGGTGTTTTTATTGCTGCTCAGGGCGCCCCCCCCCAAGCGCCCTGCACCCTCAGTGACCGGAGTGTGAAGTGTGCATGAGGAGCAATGGCGCACAGCTGCAGTGCTGTGCGCTACCTTGGTGAAGACTGATGTCTTCTGCCGCCGATTTTCCAGACCTCTTCTTGCTTCTGGCTCTGTAAGGGGGACGGCGGCGCGGCTCCGGGACCGAACACCAAGGACTGGGCCTGCGGTCGATCCCTCTGGAGCTAATGGTGTCCAGTAGCCTAAGAAGCCCAATCCGGCTGCAAGCAGGCGAGTTCGCTTCTTCTCCCCTTAGTCCCTCGCTGCAGTGAGCCTGTTGCCAGCAGGTACCACTGAAAATAAAAAACCTAATTCTATACTTTCTTTCTAGAGGCTCAGGAGAGCCCCTAGTGTGCATCCAACCTCGGCCGGGCACAAGATCTAACTGAGGCTTGGAGGAGGGTCATAGTGGGAGGAGCCAGTGCACACCAGGTGGTCATAAATCTTTCTAGAGTGCCCAGCCTCCTTCGGAGCCCGCTATTCCCCATGGTCCTTTCGGAGTTCCCAGCATCCACTAGGACGTTAGAGAAAAGGACATTACTGCACACAACACCCACTGATGCTGCAATAAATTAAGCTTCTTGATGGTAAGGACTCATCCTAAGCACTGCATGGGTGCAAATGGGAGGGGTGGGTGACTTACTTAAAAGTTACCCACCCACCTTGAGACCCGAGAGGGGCTGGGGCTTCAGCTGCATCAAACCACACATAAAGTAGACTCATAAATGATAGTTTAACACATCAGACAGATTTTATTTATCCGCACCAAGGAAACATTTCTCAGAACAGGTTATAAAGAAATATACAACTCTTTGGCACCCACAAAAAATAAAAAGGGAAAAATAGAATTAAAGTGGACCTGTCCATTATACCATAACTAGGGCAGCAATTTGGTGAATTTAATGCAGATTACGCAAGAGGCACTTTGTAACGAGAAGAAAGATTGCTGGTCTCAGTGTCTGAACAAAAGACCGACCAGCGGA
Organism: Pseudophryne corroboree; assembly: GCF_028390025.1. Taxonomy (NCBI): domain Eukaryota; kingdom Metazoa; phylum Chordata; class Amphibia; order Anura; family Myobatrachidae; genus Pseudophryne; species Pseudophryne corroboree. The sequence continues at coordinate 60,243,677 of NC_086455.1, forward strand.
AGCCTCTGGATCCGGTGCTGTGACACAAATCCATGGTTGCCCTAACTTAGGAGCCAATCTTTTCCAATCAGAAGCAACAGAGTGTACAACCAGCAAATCAGACCCTGCCCCATGACTGATATCACTACTGCCTAGGCTGAATGGCGGGTCAGCTCAAAAAATGGCTGCCTGCGGCATGCAGGGGACCGGTTCACTTTAAGAGAAACATCTTTGTAACACGAGAAAAATGACAAACACACTGGAATGGTCCAGCATCGCACTGTGTCCCATGGCACAGGCATAACTCAAGACCACTAATTTCAAAGCAAAATGGCTGTTTTCCGATTAACACAAACATAAAACACACACACATTTTTGTTGCTATATTTCAAATAATTACTAATCTAAGTCAAACAGCAAGGTATTCTCAAAATTAAAGGCACATTGTGTTTTGTGATCAGAGATTACATTCACACTGCTGTCCGCAGCACTGACTTCCTTTAAAATCTGAGTGGGGCTGGAGGAATTTAATACAGGGCACTGTGTATGCCCTGTCCCATCAGGGAGATCATCTTCATCAAGTTCTCTGGGTGCTAGATCTTTGAAACAGAGCCCCTGATCTTCCACTGTGGCGTGTTCGGTGACCAGCAGCTGGTCAGGAGACTGCGCAGGGATGGTGCAGGATGGGCACGTGGCCTGTGCGCTTTGTGGTCCATCCTCTACGATTGCATCAGTGTCAGATAGACCCGTGTTGTCTGACTGAGAGCCGACCTGCTCCTTCACCTCATTGTGATCTGCAGACTGCTCTCTCCGGCTCAGGTAACGCTCCTCTTCCAGCTCAGGTTTCTGCAGGGAAAACAGTAAACTGTGAAACATTTCATATAAAAGGAGCCGATTCACTTAGTACAGGTACACCATCGATAATCCGGCACCCTCTGTTCCAGCCCAGTGCCGGATTATCGGTAGCATAATTTACGGTGGTGTCGGCAACATCCTGACACCGCCCCCCCCCCCCCCCCCCTAACTCTATTCAGTGTGTCCCCTACAGCCCGATTCCCCACCCACAGCTCCACTCCACTCCACTCCGGCAGCCTAAGTGCCACCCACAGCCTAACTTCCCTCTGCACCTTATGTGTCCGGATTAAAAGAGGTGCCGGACCATCGGTGGTGTACCTGTACCTCATTGTGGAGGTTTTACACCTTACAAAATCATACAAAGGCATAAAACAATAGGCCAGATGTGCAGTAGATGCTCCTGCATTGTGTGCACAGAAATAAAGGTGTATAGTTTGGTATGCAGTCATTATGACAGCACGGCCACCATGTCAGCGTTAAGGCTCAAATACTGTAAAAGCATTATGTCGACATACTGAATGTCAGCATTTTGTACCAGACCTGTATGCAGAGCTGTGCCCCATTGGCTGGGATTACTACTAGTCATCATTAGTACAACATGCACCTCCGTATGTTTAGCGTTTGTGCCAGGCGTGCCATTAGCATCAATATTCAACTTGTCACAGTTCTGACCAGATGCCCTCACTGAGCTCTGCCCATGTCAGAACACCCCATTAGAGCCCAGTTACACATCCTCAGTTGCTAGTGGAGATGCATACAAATCTGCATTGCCTGGACTTGTGCACGCTAGGTTCCAGAACATGCGCAGTGTGGGAAAACACATTGTATGCAGTTGAGTTGTCAGCAGTCGGGATCACAGCGGTCAGGATACAGACGCCGGGATCCCCACTGCTGACAATGCCGCCAGTCGGAATCCCGGCTTACAGGGGCTTTTCCCACTCGTGGGTGTCCACGACAGCCATACAGTTGGAATAGAACCTGTGGCGAGTGCAACGTGCTACCACGCCCGCAGCGTGGCGATCCTGCAAGAGGATTCATTGCGCTTGCTCCGCTGCTGGCATACCGACGATTGGGATGCCGCTGTCGGTATACTGACGATCGGCAATCTGATAGTCGGTAAATCCTACTGATCCCAAACCCACACAAAACAGTGATATGCAGCAACTGGGCCAATTTTTCACCATGTAAATCAGTAATAATTCTATCCTTTATCAGGCATTCAGGAATGCTGCTAGATCCGTTCAGAGGACACTGATCAGTCTTGTTTGTACACTTGGCATTAATGGATACATCTCCTCCAGAGTTTGGAGTTTATCCCATATAACCCTCTCCTCACTTGTATCTCCAACTGTCTCGCTGCTATCTCTTCCTGGATTTCTCAGCGCTTTCTTAAACAGTTTGAGACTGAGCTAATTGTCTTCCCACCATCCCACATACCCTCACCTCCCAAAAAGTCATTGCCTACTGACCGTACAACCATCTCCTCTAGCCCCAAGTGCGGTCTATGACTCCTTCACACCACACAATCAGTACTTTTTTCCCAGTCCTGCTGTTTCAATCTCAAAAATAAGGAGAGAGAGTTATAGTAGACTTACAAAGGTTAACTCTTTCTGCGAGGTACATTGGGTTCCACAGGAAAACATGAGGGTGTAGAGTGGATCTTGATCCAAAGGCACCAACAGGCTAAAGCTTTAGGCTGACCCAGGATGCATTGGGGGCTCCTCTATTACCCAGCTTCCAGGCACTGGAGCTCAATTTTGTTAACCAGTCCAATGCAGGAGCAGGCAAGAAAGAAGGCAGATGTTAGTCACATAGAACCACATTCTCATGACAGGAGAAGGGACTAGCGGCTAATGCCATACAAACCCAATGTACTCTAGAAAGAGTTAACAATGGTAAGTCTACCATAACTCTCCTTATCTGCAGCAGGGTACATTGTGTTCCACAGGGAAACATCAGGGATGTCCTAAAGCATTTCATCAAGGGAAGGGACGCACATTAGCGGGTACCTGGCGTCCAAAGGAAGCATCCTGGGAGGCGGAAGTATCAAAGGCATAGAACCTAATGAACGCGTTCAGCAAGGACCACGTAGCCGCCTTGCACAATTGTTCTGCAGATGCAACATGGCGGGCCACCCAAGAAAGACCAACAGACAGAGTAGAATGGGCTTTAATAGCAGCAGGAACTGGGAGTCCAGCCTGCACATAAGTTTGTGCAATCACCATTCTATTCTAATCCATCTGGCCAATGGTTTGCTTATTCGCAGGCCAGTCACGTTTGTGAAAACCAAAACAAGACAAAAAGGGAATCTGACCTCCTGATAGAGGCAGTTCTCTCCACATATATACGGAGAACCCTTACCACATTCAAAGACCGCTCTTTGGAGGACAAATCAGAAAAGATAAAGGCAATAACCACAATCTCTTGGTTAAGGTGAAAAGATGACACTACCTTAGGTAAATAACCTGGGCGAGTTCTAAGAACTGCCTGGTCACGATTAAATATCAGAAAGGGTGGACAACAGGACAACGCACCGAAGTCCAACACTCTTAGCAGAGGCAATAGCCAGTAAAAAAAAGACCTTGGCTGTAAGCCATTTAAGGTCCACCTACTAAAGAGGTTCAAATGGAGACTCTTGCAGGGCATTCAGGACAACAGACAGATCCCATGGACCCACAGGAGGGACCTAGGGTGCCTTACGGATTCAGCTTCCCTGAGTGAATGTATGAACATCAGGTATAGATGCAATTTTTCTCTGAAACCAAACCAACAAGGCAGATATATGAACCTTGAGGGAGGCCAGACGAAGGCCTAAATCCAGGCCGTGTTGCAGAAAAGCCAGAAGTCTGTAAGTTCTGAATCTGTATGCATAATTCTTATCACACCAAATGAAGTAAGAATTCCAGACCCTGTAATAAATCCGGGCAGATGCCGGTTTGCGGGCTTTCAACAGCTTGAATGACCGCCTCAGAGAATCCTTTGGCCCTCAGGAGTGATGCTTCAAGAGCCACGCCATCAAAACCAGTCTGGCCAGGTCTGGATAAAGACAAGGGCCCTGTACGAGGAGGTCCAAGTGCTGAGGAAATAGAAGGGGACACTGTCGATGGACCCTGCAGGTCTGAGAACCAACGCTGTCTGGGCCACGCTGGAGCGACTAGAAGTAGTATTCCTCCTTCTTGCTTGAACTTCCGCAGGAGTGACACTAGAGGGAACACGTAGGGCAGCCGAAAGTTCCATGGAATTGCTAGTGCATCCACAAACGCTGCTTGAGGATCCCTGGTCCTTGATCCGAAGATCGGAACCTTGTGTCGAGCCGCCATCAGGTCTACATTTGGTAGGCCCCACTTATCCACTAGGAGTTGAAAAGTCTTCCGGATGAAGACTCCACTCTCCGGCGTGCACGTCCTGGCGACTGAGGAAGTCCACTTCCCAGTTTAGGACACCCGGAATGTACACTGATGATATTGCTGGCAGATGGCGTTCCGCCCAACAAAGGATTTTTTACACTTCCATCATAGCCATGCGGCTTCGAGTGCCGCCTTGATGGTTTATGTATGCTACCCTGGTGGCATTGTCTGACGGTACTTGAACAGGACTGTTCTGTACCAGAGGCAGGGTGAGAGTCAATGCATTCAACACCGCCAGCAACTCCAGAATGTTTATTGGGAAGAGTGATTCCTCCTTGGTCCATCGACCCTGAAAAGTGTTGCTCTAACACCGCACCCCATTCCCTCAGGCTGGTGTCCGTTGTCAGCAGGACCCAGTTGGGGATGCAGAAGGTATGGCCCCTGCTCAACTGCTGGAACTGTAGCCACCAGGTCAGGGACAGATGAACTTCCGGAGTTAAAGTGATCATGTGAGATCTGATCCGATGAGGTAGGCCGTCCTACTTAGAAATAATTAACCTCTGCAGAGGGTGGGATTGAAATTGAGTGTACTCTACCATGTCGAATACCACACCATCAAGCCAAGTACTTGCATCACCGAGTGTATCGACACTATGGGGCGACAAAGGAAGCATCTTATCCTGTCCTGAAGCTTCAGGACTTTTTCTGGAGACAGAAACAGTCGTTGACTGTTTGTGTCCAGGAGTGCCCCCAGGTGCACCATGCTCTGAGCAGGTACCAGCGAGTATTTCTTCCAATTGATGAGCCACCCGTGGGCTTGTAGGAAGCTTACAGTCAGTTGCAGATGACTGAGGAGGACATCGTGGGAGTTTGCCAGAATCAGCAAGTCATCCAGATACGGCAGGATCCTGACTCCCCGGTGACGGAGATGGGCCATCATTACAGCCATGACGTTGGTGAAGATCCGAGGAGCCGTAGCCAGTCCAAATGGCAGAGCCTTGGACTGATAGTGGAGGTCGCCAATAGCAAACCACAGATACTGCTGATGCGACATGGCAATAAGTATATTCAGGTACATATCCTGTATATCCAGGATATAGTCTCCAGGTTCCATAGCCAGTACAATTGAGCACAGTGTTTCTATATGGAACTTGGACACACTCATAGAAACAAAGAATTTGACAGCAGATAAGAACCATTTGGCCCATCTAGCCTGCCCCCCTTTTTTTATTTTTTTATTTATCCTTTAGGTAATCTCAACCCCTTTTGAACCTTAATTATTTGTAAGGATATTCATATGCCTATCCCAAGCATGTTTAAATTGCTCTACAGTCTTAGCCTCTACCACATCTGATGGGAGGCTATTCCACTTATCCACTACCCTTTCTGTGAAGTCATTTTTCCTTAAAATTTCCCCTGAACCTCCCCCCTCCAGTCTCAGTGTATGTCCTCGCGTTCTAATACTTCTCTTCCTTTAAAGAATGTTTCCCTCCTGAACTTTGTTAAAACCCTTGGTATATTTGAAAGTTTCTATCACGTCCCCCCTTTCCCTTCTCTCCTCCAAACTATACATGTTAAGATCTTTTAGACTTTCCGGGTAAGTTTTGTGATGTAGGCCATGCACCATTTTAGTTGCCCTTCTTTGTACACTCTCTAATGCATTTATATCCTTCTGGAGATTAGTGATGGGAAATCTAGTTCACTTTGCTGATTAGTTCATTATGATCTAGTTCATGAAAATATTAGTTCAGAAAATTAGTTCATCATTTCCCTCACTGACCGAGACTGAAAAGAGTGAATGTATTTAAAACTATTCTAGACTATTACACATAGAGTAGGTCATTTTTTAATACTAGCTCATTGTGGGAGTTATTAGTCTTGTTCAAATGATCAGATACAGTAATGTTTAATATGTCAGATTTTTTTTATATTTAAGAAAAGCAATAATTTATACAGCAACCTTATAGTGACATGTTTATCTCTGCAATACTAATCCCATTGTTGGTACCGATTTTTACTTCATAATATGCAGGTGAAAGTGCCAAATTCAGAGTAATGTAATAAGTCACTTTTTTCTGCTTTTAAAATACAGTAATTAAAAGAAAAAAAAAATCTCCCTTTGCCCCAATGCAACAGACCTTAGAGAGAGATAAAGTGAAGATGTTGCAAAGTAACCAATAAGCTTCTGTCATTTAACTTCAACAGTCTATAAAGTGACAGAAGCTGATTGGTTGCTAGGGGCAACTGCTCTACTTTATGATACTTGAAGGTTCATAGTACATATCCCCCCCCCCCCCCCCCCCCATGTCTTGTGTTGTGTGCAGTAATCAGACCCTACAGGATAGCATGCAGCACTCAGCACTGTGTCTCTAGCTGATTGGGAGTGTAGCTGGTCACCCAATATACTGGGGGAATGAATCATGGCTATATGCAGTTCAGGATCAGCTCCATACAATACGTATGCTGAGCACAGCAGTGCCACACATGGTAGCTTAGAGGCACTGTATTGACTCGTTCTGGTCATGGAATCAGAGAGCTGATCTGTGATCTGTATGAATCAGTGAACTGCTGAACTACTTGCAAGGAGAATGACTCATGAGTCGTCAGGACAATGTAGCTCAATCAGCGCCACAGAGTCCACACCATGTCTGAGCACAGCAGTGCCACCTGTGGCAGCAGAGATGTACTAAATCATGAGTATTATATGAGAGAGCTGAACAACAGTGCTGCTGCAGCAGCAGCACCTAGACACCCTGTAGAAGATTTAGCACAGCAGTATGCCCAGGACCTAGTACGTACCAGAAGCAGCAGCAAGTGTTTGGACATCTGGTCTAATAGTACAGTGATTGCATCACAGAAAGGTGAGCAGCATGACCGCACATGCTCACTCACAGACACACAAACTTTGGCTAGGCAGTGCAGATGCTATTTTTTTTTTTCTTATTAGATCTGTAATGCTGGGCTGTGTTGTACTTTTAACTTTCATTTTACAGCATTATATTCAGGAGGTAAAATCCAGTGAGTGAGACAGTGAGTAGCCTAATGCAGCTGCTGGCTCTATTCTGTCTGTGTCTAACTCCTCCCACCTGCTTTACTCCCTGATGAACTAATCTTTGCCAAAGCTGTGAACTGAACGAACTAGTTCACTTTGAAGATTAGTTCATTTTGAACTAATCAGTCATGAACTACCCATCACTACTGGAGATATGGTCTCCAGAACTGGACACAGTATTCCAGATGAGGCCATACCAATGACCTATACAGTGGCAATATAACTTTTTTCTGCTACCTGTTCCTCTCCCTATGCAACCAAGCATCTGACTTGCCTTTCTCATTGCTTTGTTGCATTGCTTCCCTGCCTTTAAGTCACTTGAAATAGTGACTCCTAAATCCCTTTCCTCCTCAGTAGTTTCCATTATAGTACCCTTGATACTATAATTAGACTTTGGGTTTTTGAGACCCAAGTGCATGATTTTGCATTTTTAGCATTAAACTGTAGTTGCCACGTTCTTGAAAATTTCTCAAGCCTACCTAGGTCCTCAATCATTTGTTTTACACCTCCCGGTGTGTCTACCCTGTTGTATATCTTCGTATCATCTGCAAAAAGGCATACTTTCCCTTCAATACAATTTGAAATGTCACCAACAAAGATATTAAAGAGAACTGGTCCAAGTACAGATCCCTGGGGTACTCCACTGGTAACATTTCCCTCCATTGATTGCACTCCATTTACTACAACCGCCTGTTTCCTATCCTGCAACCAGGTTCTTATCCATTTAACCGTTTTAGAATCCACTCCCACACTTTCAAGTTTATTTAGCAGTCTGCGATGTGGGACAGTGTCAAATGCCTTACTAAAGTCTAGATATGCTACATCTACAGCTCCCCCTTGATCTATTATTTTCATCACAGAGTCAAAAAAAAGTCAGTAAGATTTGTTTGGCATGATCTCCCACTAGTAAATCCATGCTGTTTTGACTCCTGTAAGTTATTCGATTTAAGATATTACACAACTCTTTCTTTTAATAGTTTTACCACTACTTTCCCTACTACTGATGTAACGCTTACAGGTCTGTAGTTACTTGCTTCTTCCTTGCTTCCACTTTTGTACAGTGGAACTACATTTGCTCTTTTCTAGTCCTCTGAAATGGCACCTGCATTTAGGGACTGGTTAAATAATTCTGTTAATGGTGCCACCAGCACATCTTTTAGTATCCTTGGGTGTATCCCATCTGGCCCCATTGATTTATCCACTTTTAGTTTTGAAAGATCTGTTAGGACCTTCTCCTCTGTAAATGTACTTTCATCTACCTTATTTTTATGAAATGTCCTTGCAACTTAACTGTGGCCCCTTCCCTTCTTCTGTAGTAAATACTGAGCAAAAATAATTATTTAGGTGATCTGCTATTGCCTTGTCTCCCTCCACCAAATTCTCACTCTGTCTTAAGTCATATTATTCCTCCATTTGATTTTCTCCTTTCATTTATATAGTTTAAAAAAGGTTTGCCCCCTTTATCTACTGACTGGGCCATTTTCTCCTCAGCTTCTGCCTATGTACGTCTGATCACTTTCTTAGCATCCTTCCGTCTGTCAAGATACACCTCTTTGTCGTTATTATTTTGAGACTGTTTGTATTTCCTAAAAGCCATTTTTTTTGCTTTCACACTAGTTTCACACTCAAACTTGTTCAGTGATTTGAGGTTGAGTATATGCCGGAAAGTCCCATTGGGTTTTGGAACTAGAAACAGGGTCAAGTAGTAACCTCTGCGGGACAGAGGTACCGGCACTACCACTCCTGTCTTCAGGAGGGAACTCACAACCTTTTGCAGAGCTTGCACCTTTAACAGATCCGAAGGGATAACCGTGGTGCAAAACTGGCGAATAAATCCAATTACAGAGTCCGTCATTACCACCTTCCCTGGCAGGGAATTCCACATCCTGATTGCCCTAACAGTGGAGAACCCTTTCCTCTGTTGCGTTCGGGTGAATTGTAGAAGTCGTCCTCCCACCCTGGGGTCCCCCAGGGGAAGGTCCACCCCGTCATGCGGCAGGCTTGTCTTGTTTAGAAGCAGGCTGATGGGCCGCCTAGGATTGTTTAGCCTTGGGCTGTGTGGTTTTGGGAGCACGAGACTGTCTCGGGTATGCCTGACCTTTTGCTTTCCCTTGAGGCCGAAAGGAACGAAAAGTGGTACCTTTTGCCTTCTGTGCAGAAGGATTAGTATTTGGGAGAAAAGCAGTCTTTGCAGCTGCTAACTCAGACACTATTTTATTAGGGTCTTTCCCAAACAAAATGTCCCCCTAAAAGGGGAGTACCCCCAAGGTCATTTTGGAGTCCAAGTCCACCTTCCATGATCTTAACCACAGAATACGGTGAGCCAGGACAGAAATAATCAACGCCTTGGCTGCCAACACACCCGCCTCAGAGGACGCCTCCTGAATGTAATAGGCGGCAGTGGTAATGTGAGACAGGTATTGTCTGGCATTCTCAGATATATCCACGGGCAGCTCTTCCTCTAATGCCTGAACCCATGCTTCAACACCTTTTTTAGCCCAAGAGGCAGCAAAAGTGGGTCTATGTACAGCACCTAAGGGAGTAAATAGATTTCAGACATCCCTCCACACGCTTATCTGTCGGTTCCTTCAGTGAAGTGACAGTGGTGACAGGCAGAGTGGATGACACCACTAGGCGGGTGACATGAGAACCCACCGGTGGTGGATCTTCCCACTTGTTACATAACTCTACAGGGAGAGGATAGCGAGCCAAGGCCCGTTTAGACAGAAGTAATTTCTTTCCTGGATTAGACCAGAGTTCATGCTTGATGTCCACCAAATGGTCAGAATGGGGCAATAGATTTTTTACCACCTTCTGTCATTTAAACATATCAGTTTTCTTAGCCACAGTAGTGGAATCCTCATCATCAGTGATTTGTAGGAGCTGCTTAATAGCAACCACTAGGGCAGGGACATCAATCTGCAATGGAGAATCCTCATCAGAAACACCTGATTCAGTGTCTGACAGGATAGTATGCTCCCCTCCTCTTCAGATGAAACATCTGAGAGATACGTGGATTGTGAGAAGGAAGCAGCTCGCTTAGATGACCCAGAGTAGACTTGTCTGACGAAGGATTGATTTAATTGCTGCAACTGGTTAACAAATTCTCCGCCCAAGGTGGATTAACCATAGGGACATAGTGTTCCCCCTAGGAATTTGAGGGCAGGGCGCCGGTCTGTGGGGGCACTTGTGCACGCATCTGACGGAGTCACTAAAGGGGGCGTGCCTAGCACCTACGGAGGTGCTGGGCTTCCCCCAAGCGCTCTCCCGTAGCGTGAATGGATGCTGTGCGCATGCGCACGGCATCTATACACGCTGGGAGAGCAGGAAGCGGGCAGGCTGTTTAGCAGGGCGCCACAGAAAGGGCAGGGCAGGTTTTGCCTTAATAAAAATCGGGCAGGGCGCGGCGCCCTGCTAAAACAGCCTAGAGTGAACACTAGGGATAATTTGTGGCTATATAGGGAGCGTAAGGTGTTCCAGCAGAGTACCTAGTAGGTTTGTGAACTCAGCCCAGGGTGGCTCCTGATAGTCCGCAGCTCCTGTAACCAGACTGGGAGATGTATGACACAAAGTACACAGACTATCATACATAACCTCCCCCTCTGGTAAATCTTTGGCGCATGCTCTGCATGATGCAGGAGCGTCCACAGACTTACAGCCCTTCTTGTTAGATATTGTACACAAATGCAACAACAGAGCGGTTTAGTACGATGAAGCCAGAGTATAATACCTGCGAATAATTCAGTTAGTATGTTACTAAATACACAGTACACAACACCTGCGAATAAATCTAGTATTATGTGACTGAGTACACAGTAGAATACACGTAATGGGCAAATACTATGCCGCACTAATAAATAAATAAATAATATATATATATATATATATATATATATATATATATATATATATATATATATATATATATATATATATATATATATATATATATATATATATATATATATATATATCTCAAAACAGACGGGCGGCACTCAGAGCATGTAATCAAGTGAAAGCGTGCAGTGACTTTATTGTCATAGAGACATCAACGTTTCGGGGTCGCAGCCCCGTCGTCAGGATAAGTGTACATAGACAAAATAAGTGTTTAAATACCTTAACTACAGGAGGCACTCCTCCCACTCGTGGAGTCCACGCCGCCCGGATCCCGGTTGAGACGTACCTCACTTCCGGAAGTGACGTAATGCCGGTCCGTCCAGCTGACGTGTAGCCAGTGAGGGGGAGATCGCCATGGTTACTGAGCACAAAAAAAAAGGAGAAACAGCGTGAACTGAATTTACATAAGTAAGAAGAATAAAAAAGTAGAAAAAGTGATTACTTTTACATTGCTTTGGGCAGTAATAATAAACGTGTGATGTGTGTAGGAAAAAATCATAAAATTGCAAACAGCGTGTTACACAACAGTGATCACAAACACAAATATATACACAAAGCAATGTATAGTGCGTGAATATAAATAAAGCATATCGGTAGACCTGTGACATTATTATGAGAACATGTTAAAGAGTTTGTCTTCAAAAATTTGTTAAACACCAGAGAGCACGTATAAACTCTCTTCATAATTAACCATAGTGATATAATCATAAAAATTTACTGACTGGAGCTTGTGGAACAATCTGATCTAAAGAGCTGCTTATCAACAATAAAAAATGCAAACAGTGTAACTAAACAAAAACCTCCTGTCTAGTAGAAATACATAAATAGAACAGGGTACGAGTGAAACTCTGTATTAATTAATCTAAAGGAAACATCTCAAGTTCATATATCGGCAAGGGGATCATCTCGGCAAGGGGATCATTATGTGAGCCTTTGGCTGTTTACTGTGATACCTATCTACAACCCTGCATCCAACAAACCAGTACTCATTTAAAAGATACATCCTCACTACTTAGGATGTTGCAGACGATTGATACACTTCCCCCAGACACGATACTATCATCAATTGACGTCACAAGTCTTTATACATGTATACCACATGAGGCAGGACTACTAGCGGTACGACGTCTAATCACCAATAATCCGCTGTATAAAGGTCCAGAGACTGAGTTTTTCTTACAACTACTCAGATACACCCTCACACACAACTACTTCTTACATGATAAAAAATATTACATTCAACGCACAGGCTGTGCGATGGGATCAGCGGTAGCCCCAGCCTTTGCAAACATTTACATGTGGGAAGTAGAAAAAGATTTATTTCTACAAGACCAATACATCAATTGCCACCTTAAGCTATACACTAGGTACATAGACGACGTGTTGATTTTCTGGACAGGGCCATTGGAACAACTACATACATTGATACGGACACACAATTTGACATCTAGTCCGGTTAAATTTACTATTGTTTCCAATCCAAACACAATTACTTTCTTGGATGTACAAATTACCTTACAGAATGGTAGAATCAATACGTCACTTTATGTTAAACCTACAGACAGAAACAACCTTCTCAAACGTGACAGTTTTCATCCTAGATCAACCACAGGTAGTTTACCTTTTTCTCAGTTTCTTCGGGTGTGTCGCATTGATAGCACACCAGAAAAAAGAGATCTAGATTTAGATATGATGTTAAAAAAATTTCAAGAGCGAGGTTATCCACTGAATGAGCTGCAACAGGCTAGGACACAAGCTCTTGAGTACACACGTGAACAACTGTTAGCCCCTAAAGAGAAAAAAACGCTGTCCGGTAGATTTCCATGGGTCACACAATATAACACCAGTAGCACACATCTTACTAAAAAAATGAAACAACTGTGGCCTATAGTGGCATCGGACAAGGAACTAGGTGAAGTTTTTGACTCTAAGCTCCTAGTCAGTCATACCAGAAACAAAAGCATTAGGGATTATGTGGTCAAAACCGACATATCTAACTTTGAAACGCACAAACGACATTTTCTCAGTAGGAAATTGGGCTGTTTTCGGTGTAGTGGCTGCACAACATGCAGCTATCTCACCCCGGGTGACAAATTTAGACATCCACATACAGGTAAGATATTCACCATACAATATCCACTTACCTGCGAGTCTAAATTTGTCATATACCTCATTATTTGCCCATGCGGATTAACATACGTGGGCAAAACGGATTGCACGTTCAAAACACGTATGGCGCAACACAGGTATGCAATCCGGGAGGCCATTAAAACAGGCGACAGTGAACAACCTGTAGCCAGGCATTTTGCCCAAGCCAAACATGGCATGGCCACGCTGAGGTACAAAATAATAGATCATGTACCCAAATCACTGCGAGGAGGTGATCGCTCTAAGAAACTACTGCAACTAGAATCCAGATGGATACATAGATTAAACACCATCCATCCGAAAGGTTTAAATGAATATATGAACTTGAGATGTTTCCTTTAGATTAATTAATACAGAGTTTCACTCGTACCCTGTTCTATTTATGTATTTCTACTAGACAGGAGGTTTTTGTTTAGTTACACTGTTTGCATTTTTTATTGTTGATAAGCAGCTCTTTAGATCAGATTGTTTCACAAGCTCCAGTCAGTAAATTTTTATGATTATATCACTATGGTTAATTATGAAGAGAGTTTATACGTGCTCTCTGGTTTTTAACAAATTTTTGAAGACAAACTCTTTAACATGTTCTCATAATAATGTCACAGGTCTACCGATATGCTTTATTTATTTATATTCACGCACTATACATTGCTTTGTGTATATATTTGTGTTTGTGATCACTGTTGTGTAACACGCTGTTTGCAATTTTATGATTTTTTCCTACACACATCACACGTTTATTATTACTGCCCAAAGCAATGTAAAAGTAATCACTTTTTCTACTTTTTTATTCTTCTTACTTATGTAAATTCAGTTCACGCTGTTTCTCCTTTTTTGTGCTCAGTAACCATGGCGATCTCCCCCTCACTGGCTACACGTCAGCTGGACGGACCGGCATTACGTCACTTCCGGAAGTGAGGTACGTCTCAACCGGGATCCGGGCGGCGTGGACTCCACGAGTGGGAGGAGTGCCTCCTGTAGTTAAGGTATTTAAACACTTATTTTGTCTATGTACACTTATCCTGACGACGGGGCTGCGACCCCGAAACGTTGATGTCTCTATGACAATAAAGTCACTGCACGCTTTCACTTGATTACATGCTCTGAGTGCCGCCCGTCTGTTTTGGTGTATTGTCGGGTCGTCACCCGAGGGAGGGCACCGTGAGCCAAGGAAGCCTTATCTAGGAACTGAGTGCCGGGTCACATTGTCTGTTTAATATATATATATATATATATATATATATATATATATATATATATATATATATATATATATATATATATATATATCCCAGACGCACCTAGTCCCTTAGGGTACAGAATATAGTGATGCGTAATACATATATCTGGGAAACACTGAAAGTGAAACCACACAGCAGATACAGGCACACACAGTCACAGGCAATGCAGATAATTATTATTACAATAACACTGCACTGGACTAGCATATGTACAGATACAGTATATAAAACATAGCACGGTCCTAGACTGGAGGTATGTATCAGAATACTCGTACAATATATTCTGTAATAGGTACACTTTCTTAACTAACGCTCTATGTATGAAGACATGTAGAACACTCGAGTGTTTGTAAAGTCACAGCGCTGTATATAGGCGGCTTTACAAGGGAGACCTTGCTCTGCAGTCCCGGAGACCAGACGCAGCTATGCTTAGAAGATGGTGCCCAGCGTCTAAGTCAGGGAGTGAGAGAGAGTGTGAGGCAGCTCCAGGGCGGTAAAATCTGCAGTAGATGGCGCCCTGGGCCGGGGGAGGAGCTACAGGTCAAGCACCGGCTCCCCTATGCTGGTCCTCACAGCCAGTACTACGGAGTCTTCTTAAAATGGGCGTTCGTATTATTTATTTATTTATTACCAGTTACTTATATAGCGCACACATATTCCGCAGCGATTGACAGAGAATATTTGGCCATTCACATCAGTCCCTGTCCCAGTGGAGCTTACAATCTATTTTCCCTACGACATGTACACACATTCACACTAGTGTTAATTTTGTTGGGATCCACTTAACCTACTAGTATATTTTTGGATTGTGGGAGGAAACCGGGGTACCTGGAGGAAACCCACGCAAGTACGGGGAGAATATACAAACTCCACACAGTTAGGGCCATGGTGGGAATTAAACCCATGACCTCAGTGCTGTGAGGCAGTAATGCTAACCATTACACCATCCGTACTGCCCTACACCTGAGTACACCCGACCTGTACTCCTATGCCCTGGCAGTCTAATGGGGTCCCTGCTCAGTGACAGTGTCCATGCCAGCGTTGCGGTCTGTCTAACTAGACCACGACAGGAACGTGATTTAATGGTGGGTACCGCCTGGGGGACCCTTTTACCTCCTCCCCGTAGCACCTACGCGAACAACCTAGAGCAGCTGCTACGGTGTGCCCAATGCCAGAGCGTCTCCGCCGCAAGTACACGGGAACAGACTGCAGGAGTATGCAACACCGTTTGGGAGGTGATGGAGCTGCAGCACAGAATGTCACACTGACATATCAGCGCTGTGGCCCTTAACGTCTTCTTAGAAAGCTTATCAGGCCTGCCCAGTGCAGCCCCCCGTTAAGTGACCTGCTGCTGAAGGTACAGTGCCTGAAGGCGGGGTTTATAGAGGAGGCCCCAATGCATCCTGGGATAGCCTAAAGCTTTAGCCTGTTGGTACCTCTGGATCAAGATCCACTCTACATCCTGATGTTTCCCTGTGGAACACAATGTACCCTGCTGCAGAAATGTCCAGGATCATACCCTTTCTTGACCAGGATGCTACTAAAACCCTAAGGGCTGTAACACACACTCCGGTTTTTCCCGGATGGCAAAAAGCCGGACAAACTTTGTCCGGCTTTTTGCCATCCGGGAGAAACCGGCAGTGTCTGTCACACAGGACGGCTTTGAGCCGTGTGTGATGCTGTGCGCATGCGCAGCATCAGACACGGCTTCAGATAAAACCGTTGTGTGTGAAAGCTCCCCTTCACACACACGGTTCACTGGCCGCAAAGACGGCCCGGCGGCCGCCGGACCTTCCAGTGGTGAGACCCGGCTGCAACCCGGCAGCCAGGCCGGCGCCGTGCAGTGTGAAGGGACCCTAGCCCTCACACTGTTAACTACAATGCCGGCACGGGAAAAAGCCGTCCGGCTTTTTCCCGGCCGGCAAATGCCGGGTAGTGTGTTTTAGCCCTTATTCACTCACTGGTCATTTCCAGATTGATTGTTGCCTCCGCCTATCTGGCCTCCTTGACTACAGCCTCTCTACACTCTAGTCTGTGCTCAATGCTATTGCCCGGCTCATCTTCCTCTCCAAATGTACTACATCTGCTTTCACTTCAGAACCAAATTCAAGCTTCTTACACTCACAAAGCTCTCACCCATTCCTCTCCCATTTACATCTCTGACCTTATCTCCATTCACACTCCTGCCCACTTCGCTCCACAAATGAATGCCGCCTCTCCTGCTAACTGATTACCCCCCCCCCACTAACTCCAAGATTCTGCCCGTGCTGCCCCCTACCTCAGGAATTCCCTACCTCTCCCTATCAGACTGTCCACCTCTCTACAAAACCTCAAACAGGCTCTCAAGACATGCTTTCATCAAAGCTAGTGTTCCTGCTAGGTTGTTTTAGTAGGGCACCACACCCTGACCAATTTTAAAGTGGCAAAATTCCGCTGCACTTATTGGTGTGCCCCGCTGAATGAGCCTGCCATCTAGCATACCTACCCATGAGCCGCAGTGGGTGGGAAAAGTTACGTATATCGTTTACCATCAGTGAATTGATGCCGTGCGCTTGGTCATAGCTTCAATTTACAGTGAGGGGAGAGCTTGGTGGGAGCCCAGCACGGACAGACGAAATGCTGTTTGCGCCGCGCTAGGGCACAAAACAGCATCGCGGACCTAATTTTGGCAAATTTCTGCTCGAAACTCTGTAGTCGGGAATTGAATAGCTCCGGGGGCTCCCTCCCGGCGCCATTAACAGCGTGCTAAATTGAATAGAGCCCTCGAAGGTAAACCTTTGCATGAGTGCTTGATCAATTAGTACAAAGTGGATTGCATAAGGCAAGTAGCATCAGTTAAACAGAAGAGCTTACAGTCACCCGGATGTGGGTCCTTTCATCAGTCATTTCAAGAACATTTATCAAAGGCTGGTCTTCTAGAGTGGACCATGGAATAGTAGAAGGGCGTAGACCACTTTCCAGGAACTCCGTCACATTATCTTCATTAATAAATCTTCTTTCCTACAGAAAAAAAATAAAACATTTCAAGTAACATTCGCTGACAAAACCACAAAAATATGCCGACACCATGGTGGAGAACCTTTAGTGTTAAACAGAGAACACTTTACATCACACCTAAAGAAGGCACGGACACAACAAATAAAATAAAAAAAAATACAAATGTATATTTTTTGTTTTTATTCCAGTGAAAATATAGAAAGCGGCATTCCGACTGTTGTAATCCAGACACATTTTTGTAAAGTACTGTAACACTTACCTTCCCCCTAACCCTAATACTTGCAGGTGGAATGTGTTGAGATTGCCGCTGTTGGGATGCTGATTACATCCCATATCTGTCCATCCATATCTACTCTTTGGGGGTAATTCAGACCTGATCGTAGCCTCAAATTTGTTAGCAGTTGGGCAAAATCATATGCACTGCACATGTGGCAGATATAACATTTGCAGAGAGAGATAGATTTGGGTGGGTTATATTGTTTCTGTGCAGTGTAAATACTGGCTGCTTTATTTCTACACAGCAATTTAGATTTCAGTTTGAACACACCCCACCCAAATCTAAAGGGGGGTACACACGGAGAGATCAGTGTTTAAAATCTAAGCAATCTGACTAGATTGCTTGGATTTTAAGCACGGATCTGTCGTGTGTATGCCCCCCAGCGATAGCGATGCTCAGGGCTATTGCCGGTGCCAGATTGAGCCTGCATGCAATTTATGGGGGGGGGGGGGGGGGGGTATTGCCAGTGCTAGATTGAGCCTACATGCAATTTATGGGGGGGGTGGAGAATTTACCGCAAATAATACGTATCCCCCCCAAGTGCTGCAATCCCTCCATTCCCGCAGGCAGCTGATCACCATGGTCATTAGGTCGACTGGTAGAGGGTAGACAATGGAAAAGATCGACAGGTACAAAAAGGTCGACGTGGAAAATGGTGGATTTAATATTTATTTTGTTTTTGCCGTCAAGTCACATAGAACCCCAATTAGTGTACCGCATCCCCTTACATGGCTCGACATGCTGCCGGCAAAGGGCCTCGCTGCGCTCAGCACAGGCTACTACTCTCACTCGTAGTCCATGTGGATGAAAAAGTTGAAAATAAAAGGCAAAAACCCTTCAAACGTTGTGTCGGCCTTTTACATGTCAACAATTAGTGGTCAAACTTTTTACTGTCACCCTATAGACCGGGTACCATGCAAATCTCCAGCCAGACAAATACAAAGCTCTAGCCACATACACATGTGGCTAAAACAAAACACACTGCTTCATGATAGTAAAGCAAAGCCACAAATAGATTATTTAGTTCAGTAATATGTATTGTGATATGTAACTAAAAAACATCTGATGTTTATTTTTGTAAAATGGTAAATATTGGAAACAAAAAAAGGAAAAAAAAAATTATTATTATTAATTATTATTTTTTTTTTATACTAAACTGTACACATACAGAAAAAACAGGTGTGGTTCAATAGATCTACAGTACAAAAGTTTGACAGTCAATAGGTTGACCCCAATTGGTCAACATTCAAAATGACGACAGGTACAGAAGGTCGACATGAAAATGGTTAACACAAGATTTTATTTTTATTTTTTTATATGTCAACATATCGGTGTCAAGATAGTGGAAACATGTACCCTTGCTGGCTCGCTACGCTTTGGGCAAGGTGACTATTAACAATTGTAGTCCATGTGGATGGACAATGATAAAAACTTTATTTAAAAAAAAAAAAAAAAAATAAGAATTTACTTACCGATAATTCTATTTCTCATAGTCCGTAGTGGATGCTGGGACTCAGTCAGGACCATGGGGAATAGCGGGCTCCGCAGGAGACAGGGCACATCTAAAAAAGCTTTTAGGTCACATGGTGCGTACTGGCTCCTCCCCCTATGACCCTCCTCCAAGCCTCAGTTAGGTACTGTGCCCGGACGAGCGTACACAATAAGGAAGGATCTTGAATCCCGGGTAAGACTCATACCAGCCACACCAATCACACCGTACAACTTGTGATCTGAACCCAGTTAACAGTATGATAACACAAACGAAGTAGCCTCTGAACAGATGGCTCACAACAACAGTAATAACCCGATTTTTGTAACAATAACTATGTACAAGCATTGCAGACAATCCGCACTTGGGATGGGCGCCCAGCATCCACTACGGACTATGAGAAATAGAATTATCGGTAAGTAAATTCTTATTTTCTCTAACGTCCTAGTGGATGCTGGGACTCCGTCAGGACCATGGGGATTATACCAAAGCTCCCAAACGGGCGGGAGAGTGCGGATGACTCTGCAGCACCGAATGAGAGAACTCCAGGTCCTCTTTAGCCAGAGTATCAAATTTGTAAAATTTTACAAACGTGTTCTCCCCTGACCACGTAGCTGCTCGGCAAAGTTGTAATGCCGAGACTCCTCGGGCAGCCGCCCAGGATGAGCCCACTTTCCTTGTGGAATGGGCCTTTACAGATTTAGGCTGTGGCAGGCCTGCCACAGAATGTGCAAGTTGGATTGTACTACATATCCAACGTGCAATCGTCTGTTTAGACGCAGGAGCACCCAACTTGTTGGGTGCATACAATGTAAACAACGAGTCAGATTTTCTGACTCCAGCTGTCCTTGAAATATATATTTTTAATGCTCTGACAACGTCCAGTAACCTGGAGTCCTCCAAGTCGCTAGTAGCCGCAGGCACCACAATAGGCTGGTTCAAGTGAAATGCCGAAACCACCTTAGGGAGAAATTGAGGACGTGTCCTCAATTCTGCCCTGTCCGAATGGAATATCAGATATGGGCTTTTGTATGACAAAGCTGCCAACTCCGAAACTCTCCTGGCTGAAGCCAGGGCCAACAGCATGGTTACCTTCCATGTAAGGTATTTTAAATCTACCGATTTTAAAGGCTCAAACCAATGAGATTTGGGAAAATTTAGAACCACGTTCAAATCCCACGGTGCCACTGGAGGCACTATTGGGGGTTGTATATGTAGTACACCTTTGACAAAAGTTTGTACTTCAGGCACTGACGCCAATTCCTTCTGGAAGAAAATTGATAAGGCCGAAATTTGAACTTTAATGGACCCCAATTTGAGGCCCATAGACAATCCTGCTTGCAGGAAATGTAAGAATCGACCCAATTGAAATTCTTCCGTTGGAGCCTTCTTGGCCTCACACCACGCAACATATTTTCTCCAAATGCGGTGATAATGTTGTGCGGTCACTTCTTTCCTGGCTTTAATTAAAGTAGGAATAACTTCCTCAGGAATGCCCTTCTCTTTTAGAATCCGGCGTTCAACCGCCATGCCGTCAAACGCAGCCGCGGTAAGTCTTGGAACATACAAGGTCCCTGCTGAAGCAGATCCCTTCTTAGAGGTAGAGGCCACGGATCCTCCGTGAGCATCTCTTGAAGTTCCGGATACCAAGTTCTTCTTGGCCAGTCCGGAGCTACCAGTATTGTTCTTACTCCTCTTTTCCGTATAATTCTCAGTACCTTTGGTATGAGAGGCAGAGGAGGGAACACATACACTGACTGGTACACCCACGGTGTTACCAGAGCGTCCACAGCTATTGCCTGAGGGTCTCTTGACCTGGCGCAATACCTGTCCAATTTTTTGTTGAGGCGAGACGCCATCATGTCCACCTTTGGTTTTTCCCAACGGTTCACAATCATGTGGAAAACTTCTGGATGAAGTCCCCACTCTCCCGGGTGAAGGTCGTGTCTGCTGAGGAAATCTGCTTCCCAGTTGTCCACTCCCGGGATGAACACTGCTGACAGTGCTACGACATGATTCTCCGCCCAGCGCAGAATCCTTGCAGCTTCTGCCATTGCACTCCTGCTTCTCGTGCCGCCTTGTCGGTTTACGTGGGCGACTGCCGTGATGTTGTCGGACTGGATCAACACCGGCTGACCCTGAAGCAGCGATTTTGCCAGGCTTAGAGCATTGTAGATCGCTCTTAGCTCCAGTATATTTATGTGAAGAGACGTCTCCAGGTTTGACCACACGCCCTGGAAGTTTCTTCCCTTTGTGACTGCTCCCCAACCTCGTAGGCTGGCATCCGTAGTCACCAGGACCCAGTCCTGTATGCCGAATCTGCGGCCCACTAACAGATGGGCAGTCTGCAACCACCACAGGAGAGACAACCTTGTTCTCGGTGACAGTGTTATCCGCTGATGCATGTGCAGATGCGATCCGGACCATTTGTCCAGCAGATCCCACTGAAATGTTCGTGCATGGAATCTGCCGAATGGAATCGCTTCGTACGAAGCCACCATCTTTCCCAGGACTCTTGTGCATTGATGTACTGACACAGTTCCTGGTTTTAGGAGGTTCTTGACAAGTTCGGATAACTCCCTTGCTTTCTCTTCCGGGAGAAATACCTTTTTCTGAACCGTGTCCAGAATCATGCCCAGGAACAGCAGATGTGTTGTCGGGGTCAATTGAGATTTTGGAAGATTTAGAATCCACCCGTGTTGCTGAAGCACTACTTGTGTTAGCGCTACACCGACTTCCAGCTGTTCTCTGGACTTTGCCCTTATCAGGAGATCGTCCAAGTAAGGGATAATTAATACGCCTTTTCTTCGTAGAAGAACCATCATTTCGGTCATTACCTTGGTAAAGACCCGAGGGGCCGTGGACAACCCAAACGGCAGCGTTTGAAACTGATAATGACAGTCTTGTATCACGAACCTGAGATACCCTTGGTGTGAGGGGTAAATCGGGACATGTAGATAAGCATCTTTTATGTCCAAGGACACCATGAAGTCTCCTTCTTCCAGATTCGCTATCACTGCTCTGAGTGACTCCATCTTGAACTTGAATTTCTTTATGTACAGGTTCAAGGATTTCAGATTTAGAATAGGCGTTACCGAACCGTCCGGTTTCGGTACCACAAATAGTGTGGAATAATACCCCTTTCCCTGTTGTAGGAGGGGTACCTTGACTATCACCTGCTGAGAATACAGCTTGTGAATGGCTTCCAAAACCGACGTCCTTTCTGAGGGGGACGTTGGTAAAGCAGACTTTAGGAACCGGCGAGGGGGAGACCTTTCGAACTCCAGCATGTAACCCTGAGATACTATCTGCAGGACCCACGGGTCCACTTGTGAGTGAACCCATTGATTGCTGAAAATCTTGAGTCGACCCCCCACCGTTCCTGAGTCCGCTTGTAAAGCCCCAGCGTCATGCTGATGGCTTTGTAGAAGCCGGGGCGGGCTTCTGTTCCTGGGCAGGGGCTGCTTGCTGCCCTTTCTTACCCTTTCCTCTGCCTCGCGGCAGATAAGACTGTCCTTTTGGTCGCTTTTTATAGGAGCGAAAGGACTGCGGCTGAAAAGACGGTGTCTTTTTCTGTTGGGAGGGGGTCTGAGGTAAAAAAGTGAATTTGCCGGCAGTTGCCGTGGCCACCAGGTCCGAAAGACCGACCCCAAACAATTCCTCTCCTTTATATGGCAATACTTCCATATGCCTCTTGGAATCCGCATCACCTGACCACTGTCGCGTCCATAAACTTCTTCTGGCAGATATGGACATCGCGCTTACTCTTGATGCTAGAGTACAAACATCCCTCTGAGCATCTCGCATATAAAGGAAAGCATCCTTTAATTGCTCTAGAGTCAATAAAATACTGTCCCTATCCAGGGTATCAATATTTTCAGTCAGAGAATCCAACCACACTACCCCAGCACTGCACATCCAGGCTGAGGCTATTGCCGGTCGCAGTATAACACCAGTATGTGTGTATAAACTCTTCAGTGTAGTTTCCAGCCTCCTATCCGCTGGATCCTTGAGGGCGGCCGTATCAGGAGACGGCAACGCCACTTGCTTTGATAAACGTGTGAGCGCCTTATCCACCCTAGGGGGTGTTACCCAGCGCGCCCTAACCTCTGGTGGGAAAGGGTATAATGCCAATAACTTCTTGGAAATTAGCAGTTTTCTATCGGGGTTAACCCACGCTTCATCACACACGTCATTCAATTCCTCTGATTCTGGAAAAAATACAGGTAGTTTTTTCACCCCCCACATAATACCCCTTTTTGAGGTACCAGCAGTATCAGAGATCTGCAAAGCCTCCTTCATTGCCGTGATCATATAACGTGTGGCCCTATTGGAAAATACGTTTGTTTCTTCACCGTCGACACTAGATTCATCTGTGTCGGTACCCGTACCCGTGACTGAGGTAAAGGACGTTTTACAGCCCCTGACGGTGTCTGAGACGCCTGAACCGGTACTAACTGGTTAGCCGGGCGTCTTATTTCGTCAACTGACTTTTGTAATGTGCTGACATTATCACGTAATTCCATAACTAAAGCCATCCATTCCGGTGTCGACTCCCTAGGGGGTGACATTACCATCATCGGCAATTGCTCTGCCTCCACACCAACATCGTCCTCATACATGTCGACACACACGTACCGACACACAGCAGCCACACAGGGAATGCTCTAATCGAAGACAGGACCCCCTAGCCCTTTGGGGAGACAGAGGGAGAGTTTGCCAGCACACACCAAAAGCGCTATAAATGTATATAAACAACCCTAGAAGGTGTTGTTTACTATATATGCGCTCTTAATATATAAATATCGCCAATTTATGCCCCCCTTCTCTTTGTTACCCTGTTTCTGTAGTGCAGTGCAGGGGAGAGACCTGGGAGCCTTCCTCACCAGCGGAGCTGAGCAGGAAAATGGCGCTGAGTGCTGAGGAGAATAAGCTCCGCCCCTTTTTCGGCGGGCTTTTCCCCGGTTTTTAAGAAACTGGCCTGGGTTAAAATACATACATATAGCCTTAATGGCTATATGTGATGTATTTATTTTGCCACTAAAGGTAATTATATTGCTGCCCAGGGCGCCCCCAGCAGCGCCCTGCACCCTCCGTGACTGAGTCAGTGAGCCGTGTGACAACAATGGCGCACAGCTGCCGTGCTGTGCGCTACCTTCAAGAAGACTGAGGAGTCTTCTGCCGCCTGCTTTCCGGACCTCCGTTCTGCCGTCTCTTCAGCGTCTGTAAGGGGGATCGGCGGCGCGGCTCCGGGACGAACCCCAGGCTGACCTGTGTTCCGACTCCCTCTGGAGCTAAGTGTCCAGTAGCCTAAGACTCCAATCCATCCTGCACGCAGGTGAGTTGGAAATCTCTCCCCTAAGTCCCTCGATGCAGTGATCCTGTTGCCAGCAGGAATCACTGAGATTGAAACCTAAAAAAAAAAAAACTTTTCTAAACAGCTCTTTAGGAGAGCCACCTAGATTGCACCCTCTCGGACGGGCACAAAAACCTAACTGAGGCTTGGAGGAGGGTCATAGGGGGAGGAGCCAGTACGCACCATGTGACCTAAAAGCTTTTTTAGATGTGCCCTGTCTCCTGCGGAGCCCGCTATTCCCCATGGTCCTGACGGAGTCCCAGCATCCACTAGGACGTTAGAGAAATGATAATAATAATAATAATAATAATATCATCATCAGTGTCAACCATATGTGTGTCAACCATTGTCAAATGACCTTTTGACCCCATCAACCTTTTACATGTTGACCATCTGGGGTCAACCTAATGACTGGCTTTTACTGCAGAGCTATCAACTGGATACCTAAAACAATATGTATGGAACAGTTTAATGTTATGCTGTGAAGGTCATGAGCTGAAACGGGCTGACATTGGAAACAAAAACACAAGGAAGGCTTCAAGAGACAAGGGGATTATGGGACAGCAGCAAAAACTTAAATATCTCGGCATAACAATACACGGTGAGACGCTATTGTCACTAGAACACAGCCTAATCATTCCCTAGTAACTGGTGCACATCAGTCATGTGCCTACGTGAGATCACTAGGCCCCGATAGGTTGTAATATAGTAAACCTATGGTGCATACTCAGTCTTGCATCATGTAAAAGGTTTCATATCACCGCCCTCTGCTGGTATAATAATGCATAATGGGAAATACATCTTACCTGCAAGGAGTTGCTGTTCACCCCAAAGTAGAGGTTTTTCCATGGTCCGAAGCACTCACAAGATTTGGTCAACTCGATAACTGTATTGTCTGTGGAAACATGCACTGCAATATCATCTGTATTCAGATTATACTGCGGCAGGAACTGTACAAACAAAACGTAAGCAGCATTCGTGTGTTTCACGCAAAATCTTAATTCACATTGATAGCAGCCGACTTCAGATGTTATACTGTTCTCGTCAACATCTTTAACATGTATAACCAGAGTCAGTGAGGTGGCATCCTGCGAACAAGTGAATATGGGGCACTCGGGAGGATCCTTAGCAAGGGAATTCTGGGAGTCACCAAGTGGGACCAACTCTACCACCTTCTTAGGGTCTTCATCCGGCGGAGGAGTTTCCAAAGCTCCTACGGATTGGGAGATCTCCTGCACATCAGAACTGGGGGAGCATGACCGCTTGGACCCTTGGTCCTGCATAAGCTTCAGGACATTTTGCTGGACCACTGGCACAGTGATCACCAGCTGCCTCTTAGTCTTGTTGAAGTGGGCCGTTCCTTGGTCATCCGCCACCAGATAGGGCAGCTTTATCTGCAATTTGTAGGCTGGTCTCTTGGATTCTAAGGACAGGGCCTTACCCTCGATATGCAGGTTTACCTCAGAGGCCGAGCTGAGCAAGGGCAAGTCCACAGTGATCACAAGTTCCTTGGGCACTGGACTGGGGGCAGAATCCCTGGCATCCCTGTAGTCCTGGATATCCACGTAGGAGCGGTGCCGGATGGTGTAATGAGGGATGGTGGGCTCTTGGGACGGTCTGCGCTCTCGGGGTGCTGGCTGGATCTTCTGTAGCTGATCTTGGTTACTGTGGTCACTTTTCTTGTGTCCGCCTAAAGCATCATATGGATAGGGAAAGTGCAGCGGGTCACTGGGGTCCTGAGGTTTGGGAGACACCCCAGCTGATGGCTTGCGGAGGACGCTGGCCTGCGGATGCCCTTTATAGGTCATGTCCAGGGTGCTGACGTTGCAGGTGTCCAGGGTGACGCTGAAGTTCTGGGACACAGTGTCCAGGGCGGTCAGATTGACCATGGCCAGGAATTTGTCGCTCTTGGTGGCCAGGCGCAGGGTGTCCGGGTGGAAGACCACATCGTAGATCACCTCCCTCACCCCCTCCGGGCCCAGCTCCTCTCGGGCCGGGCTCAGGGCGCAGGGCAGGCTCCACTGCTGGCCGGCCCGGCCCTCCTCGTCTGTGGCGGGCACGCAGTGCGGCTTGCAGACCGACGGGTTGCTGCAGACGTTCAGATAGCAGGCCTGGCGGCCCCCGACGCTGCTCTGCAGCACATGCCCGGGCTGCGGGTGCAGGAACTGGACGTCCACTCCCCTCTCTCGTTCCATCTCGCTGATCTCCCGCTCGTAGCGGCGCCGGTTCTCCGGGTCAGCGATCTCCTCCGCGTACTGTGCAAATAGCTCCCGGAAGCGAACGTCCTGGAAGGCGGCTCGGAAGCGCTCCAGCTCCTCCGGGGTCACGGATAGTTCCTCCAGCCGGGCCGCCGCCATCCTGCTCCAGCACTGATCTCCTAGGAGACGGGCGCGCACGGATGAGGTCGGAGAGGCGCGCCTGTAGGTTTCCGATTGGGCGCCGTGGAGCCACGTGGTAAGGGAGACCGCCGCTCGTCCAATCGGCAGGCCGCGTCGCGCCGGTTGCCATGGTGAGGGGATACCCCGGGTATTTGCAGTGTGAGCGGGATTACTGCAGCAGCGTGCGCTGAGGGGAGGAATGTGCTGCTGCAGGCGCGGTGCATTGTGGGTGGGAATGGGCCAGGGAGCAGCAGCAGCATGGAGCTTTGTTCTATAACCACATCCCTAGTCATTACACAACAGCTGATCTATCATTAGCTGCGCCAGAAATAGACAGCCTGTGTGTCTCCAGCTGCTGGTGTCCCAGCATGGCCTGCCATTCTCTAGAAGTGTATGTCTGTCAGTGGTGTACCTATAATGGGTGCAGGGTGTACAGGGCACACAACACTAGCACCCATGTATTATACTCACCTCGCCCACGTCTAATGCTGGGTACACAATAGGTGATGTGTTCACTGCCGACATATCGGATCCTGGGTACACACCAGAACGATGTACGAATGACCAAGCAATGTGTCGGACCCTGGGTACACACCAGAACGACATTCAAAGGATGGAACAACGTGTCGGATCCTGGATACACACCAGAACGACATACGAAAGATGGAGCAACGTGTCGGATCCTGGGTACACACCAGAACGATGTACGAATGACCAAGCAATGTGTCGGATCCTGGGTACACTCCAGAACGACATTCGAAGCATGGCGCAACGTGTCGGATCCTGGGTAC
This sequence comes from Pseudophryne corroboree, assembly GCF_028390025.1. Classification (NCBI taxonomy): domain Eukaryota; kingdom Metazoa; phylum Chordata; class Amphibia; order Anura; family Myobatrachidae; genus Pseudophryne; species Pseudophryne corroboree. Next base: position 60,271,484 of record NC_086455.1, read on the forward strand.
ACACCAGAACGACATACGAAAGATGGAGCAACGTGTCAGATCCTGGGTACACACCAGAACGATGTACGAATGACGAATCAATGTGTTGGATCCTGGGTACACACCAAAACGTTGTACGAAGGACGGAGCAACGTGTCGGATCCCGGGTACACACCAGAACGTTGGACGAAGGATGGAGCAACGTGTTGGATCCTGGGTACACACCAGAACGTTGTATGAAAGACGGAGAGACATGTCGGATCCTGGATACACACCAGGATGATGTATGACAGACGGAGCGACATATCGTTCCGTCCTTTATTTACACCGAAATAATTAGAATTTACTTACCGATAATTCTATTTCTCGTAGTCCGTAGTGGATGCTGGGGACTCCGTCAGGACCATGGGGATTAGCGGCTCCGCAGGAGACAGGGCACAAAAGTAAAAGCTTTAGGATCAGGTGGTGTGCACTGGCTCCTCCCCCCATGACCCCCCTCCAAGCCTCAGTTAGGATACTGTGCCCGGACGAGCGTACACAATAAGGAAGGATTTTGAATCCCGGGTAAGACTCATACCAGCCACACCAATCACACTGTACAACCTGTGATCTGAACCCAGTTAACAGCATGATAACAGCGGAGCCTCTGAAAAGATGGCTCACAACAATAATAACCCGATTTTTGTAACAATAACTATGAACAAGTATTGCAGACAATCCGCACTTGGGATGGGCGCCCAGCATCCACTACGGACTACGAGAAATAGAATTATCGGTAAGTAAATTCTTATTTTCTCTGACGTCCTAAGTGGATGCTGGGGACTCCGTCAGGACCATGGGGATTATACCAAAGCTCCCAAACGGGCGGGAGAGTGCGGATGACTCTGCAGCACCGAGTGAGAGAACTCCAGGTCCTCCTCAGCCAGGGTGTGCCTCTGACCAAGTAGCAGCTCGGCAAAGTTGTAAAGCCGAGACCCCTCGGGCAGCCGCCCAAGATGAGCCCACCTTCCTTGTGGAATGGGCATTTACATATTTTGGCTGTGGCAGGCCTGCCACAGAATGTGCAAGCTGAATTGTACTACACATCCAACTAGCAATCGTCTGCTTAGAAGCAAGAGCACCCAGTTTGTTGGGTGCATACAGGATAACAGCAAGTCAGTTTTCCTGACTCCAGCCGTCCTGGAAACCTATATTTTCAGGGCCCTGACAACATCTAGCAACTTGGAGTCCTCCAAGTCCCTAGTAGCCGCAGGTACCACAATAAGCTGGTTCAGGTGAAACGCTGACACCACCTTAGGGAGAAATTGGGGACGAGTCCGCAGCTCTGCCCTGTCCGAATGGACAATCAGATATGGGCTTTTGTGAGACAAAGCCGCCAATTCTGACACTCGCCTGGCCGAGGCCAGGGCCAACATCATGGTCACTTTCCATGTGAAATATTTCAAATCCACAGATTTGAGCGGTTTAAACCAATGTGATTTGAGGAATCCCAGAACTACGTTGAGATCCCACAGTGCCACTGGAGGCACAAAAGGGGGTTGTATATGCAGTACTCCCTTGACAAACTTCTGGACTTCAGGAACTGAAGCCAATTCTTTCTGGAAGAAAATCGACAGGGCCGAAATTTGAACCTTAATGGACCCCAATTTGAGGCCCATAGACACTCCTGTTTGCAGGAAATGCAGGAATCGACCGAGTTGAAATTTCTTTGTGGGGCCTTCCTGGCCTCACACCACGCAACATATTTTTGCCACATGTGGTGATAATGTTGTGCGGTCACCTCCTTCCTGGCTTTGACCAGGGTAGGAATGACCTCTTCCGGAATGCCTTTTTCCCTTAGGATCCGGCGTTCAACCGCCATGCCGTCAAACGCAGCCGCGGTAAGTCTTGGAACAGACATGGTACTTGCTGAAGCAAGTCCCTTCTTAGCGGCAGAGGCCATGAGTCCTCTGTGAGCATCTCTTGAAGTTCCGGGTACCAAGTCCTTCTTGGCCAATCCGGAGCCACGAGTATAGTTCTTACTCCTCTACGTCTTATAATTCTCAGTACCTTAGGTATGAGAAGCAGAGGAGGGAACACATACACCGACTGGTACACCCACGGTGTTACCAGAACGTCCACAGCTATTGCCTGAGGGTCTCTTGACCTGGCGCAATACCTGTCCAGTTTTTTGTTCAGGCGGGACGCCATCATGTCCACCTTTGGTCTTTCCCAACGGTTCACAATCATGTGGAAGACTTCCCGATGAAGTCCCCATTCTCCCGGGTGGAGGTCGTGCTGAGGAAGTCTGCTTCCCAGTTGTCCACTCCCGGAATGAACACTGCTGACAGTGCTAACACATGATTTTCCGCCCAGCGAAGAATCCTTGCAGTTTCTGCCATTGCCCTCCTGCTTCTTGTGCCGCCCAGTCTGTTTACGTGGGCGACTGCCGTGATGTTGTCCCACTGGATCAATACCGGCTGACCTTGAAGCAGAGGTCTTGCTAAGCTTAGAGCATTGTAAATTGCTCTTAGCTCCAGTATATTTATGTGGAGAGAAGTCTCCAGACTTGATCACACTCCCTGGAAATTTTTTCCTTGTGTGACTGCTCCCCAGCCGTTCAGGCTGGCATCCGTGGTCACCAGGACCCAGTCCTGAATGCCGAATCTGTGGCCCTTTAGTTGATGAGCACTCTGCAGCCACCACAGAAGAGACACCCTTGTCCTTGGAGACAGGGTTATCCGCTGATGCATCTGAAGATGCGATCCGGACCATTTTTCCAGCAGATCCCACTGAAAAGTTCTTGCGTGAAATCTGCCGAATGGAATCGCTTCGTAAGAAGCCACCATTTTACCCAGGACCCTTGTGCAATGATGCACTGACACTTTTCCTGGTTTTAGGAGGTTCCTGACTAGCTCGGATAACTCCCTGGCTTTCTCCTCCGGGAGAAACACCTTTTTCTGGACTGTGTCCAGAATCATCCCTAGGAACAGCAGACGTGTCGTCGGAGACAGCTGCGATTTTGGAATATTTAGAATCCACCCGTGCTGTCGTAGAACTACTTGAGATAGTGCTACTCCGACCTCCAACTGTTCTCTGGACCTTGCCCTTATCAGGAGATCGTCCAAGTAAGGGATAATTAGGACGCCTTTTCTTTGAAGAAGAATCATCATTTCGGCCATTACCTTGGTAAAGACCCGGGGTGCCGTGGACAATCCAAACGGCAGCGTCTGAAACTGATAGTGACAGTTTTGTACCACGAACCTGAGGTACCCTTGGTGAGAAGGGCAAATTGGGACATGGAGGTAAGCATCCTTGATGTCCAGGGACACCATATAGTCCCCTTCTTCCTGGTTCGCTATCACTGCTCTGAGTGACTCCATCTTGATTTTAACCTTTGTATGTAAGTGTTCAAATATTTCAGATTTAGAATAGGTCTCACCGAGCCGTCTGGCTTCAGTACCACAATATAGTGTGGAATAATACCCCTTTCCTTGTTGTAGGAGGGGTATTTTGATTATCACCTGCTGGGAATACAGCTTGTGAATTGTTTCCAATACTGCCTCCCTGTCGGAGGGAGACGTTGGTAAAGCAGACTTCAGGAACCTGCGAGGGGGAGACGTCTCGAACTTCCAATCTGTACCCCTGGGATACTACTTGTAGGATCCAGGGGTCCACTTGCGAGTGAGCCCACTGCGCGCTGAAACTCTTGAGACGACCCCCCACCGCAGCTGAGTCCGCTTGTACGGCCCCAGCGTCATGCTGAGGACTTGGCAAAAGCGGTGGAGGGCTTCTGTTCCTGGGAATGGGCTGCCTGCTGCAGTCTTCTTCCCTTTCCTCTATCCCTGGGCAGATATGACTGGCCTTTTGCCTGCTTGCCCTTATGGGGACGAAAGGACTGAGGCTGAAAAGACGGTGTCTTTTTCTGCTGAGATGTGACTTGGGGTAAAAAAGGTGGATTTTCCAGCTGTTGCCGTGGCCACCAGGTCCGATGGACCGACCCCAAATAACTCCTCCCCTTTATACGGCAATACTTCCATGTGCCGTTTGGAATCTGCATCACCTGACCACTGTCGTGTCCATAAACATCTTCTGGCAGATATGGACATCGCACTTACTCTTGATGCCAGAGTGCAAATATCCCTCTGTGCATCTCGCATATATAGAAATGCATCCTTTAAATGCTCTATAGTCAATAAAATACTGTCCCTGTCAAGGGTATCAATATTTTCAGTCAGGGAATCCGACCAAGCCACCCCAGCGCTGCACATCCAGGCTGAGGCGATCGCTGGTCGCAGTATAACACCAGTATGTGTGTATATACTTTTTAGGATATTTTCCAGCCTCCTATCAGCTGGCTCCTTGAGGGCGGCCGTATCTGGAGACGGTAACGCCACTTGTTTTGATAAGCGTGTGAGCGCCTTATCCACCCTAAGGGGTGTTTCCCAACGCGCCCTAACTTCTGGCGGGAAAGGGTATAACGCCAATAATTTTCTATCGGGGAAAACCCACGCATCATCACACACTTCATTTAATTTATCTGATTCAGGAAAAACTACAGGTATTTTTTTCACACCCCACATAATACCCTCTTTTGTGGTACTTGTAGTATCAGAAATATGTAACACCTCCTTCATTGCCCTTAACATGTAACGTGTGGCCCAAATGGAAAATACGTTTGTTTCTTCACCGTCGACACTGGAGTCAGTGTCTGTGTCTGTGTCGACCGACTGAGGTAAATGGGCGTTTTAAAGCCCCTGACGGTGTTTGAGACGCCTGGCCAGGTACTAATTGGTTTGCCGGCCGTCTCATGTCGTCAACCGACCTTGCAGCGTGTTGACATTATCACGTAATTCCCTAAATAAGCCATCCATTCCTGTGTCGACTCCCTAGAGAGTGACATCACCATTACAGGCAATTGCTCCGCCTCCTCACCAACATCGTCCTCATACATGTCGACACACACGTACCGACACACAGCACACACACAGGGAATGCTCTGATAGAGGACAGGACCCCACTAGCCCTTTGGGGAGACAGAGGGAGAGTTTGCCAGCACACACCAAAACGCTATAATTATACAGGGACAACCTTTATATAAGTGTTTTTCCCTTATAGCATCTTAATATATATAATCATATCGCCAAATAAGTGCCCCCCCTCTCTGTTTTAACCCTGTTTCTGTAGTGCAGGGGAGAGCCTGGGAGCCTTCCCACCAGCATTTCTGTGAGGGAAAATGGCGGTGTGCGCTGAGGAGAATAGGCCCCGCCCCCTTTTCGGCGGGCTTCTTCTCCCGTTTTTCTGAGACCTGGCAGGGGTTAAATACATCCATATAGCCCCCAGGGGATATATGTGATGTATCTTTTAGCCAGTATAGGTACTTCATTGCTGCCCAGGGCGCCCCCCCCAGCGCCCTGCACCCTCAGTGACCGCTGGTGTGAAGTGTGCTGACAACAATGGCGCACAGCTGCAGTGCTGTGCGCTACCTCATGAAGACTGAAAAGTCTTCTGCCGCCGGTTTCTGGACCTCTTCACTCTTCGGCATCTGCAAGGGGGTCGGCGGCGCGGCTCTGGGACCGGACTCCATGGCTGGGCCTGTGTTCGATCCCTCTGGAGCTAATGGTGTCCAGTAGCCTAAGAAGCCAATCCATCCTGCACGCAGGTGAGTTCACTTCTTCTCCCCTAAGTCCCTCGTAGCAGTGAGCCTGTTGCCAGCAGGACTCACTGAAAATAAAAAACCTAACAAAACTTTTACTCTAAGCAGCTCTTTAGGAGAGCCACCTAGATTGCACCCTTCTCGGCCGGGCACAAAAATCTAACTGAGGCTTGGAGGGGGGTCATGGGGGGAGGAGCCAGTGCACACCACCTGATCCTAAAGCTTTTACTTTTGTGCCCTGTCTCCTGCGGAGCCGCTAATCCCCATGGTCCTGACGGAGTCCCCAGCATCCACTTAGGACGTCAGAGAAAGGTTGCTACCTTTATCATCCAATTCGCCATGCAGCAAGGACAGCTGCCCGACGACGCTAGTGACTGCAGGAAACCGCATATTGGGCATACTGTACACATGGAGCGATATGCCCAATATGTCATTCTGATTCGGCCGGAAAATACATTGGGCCAATATCGCTCTAGTGTGTACCCAGCTTAACATCTGTGGTGGCGGCAGCACTGCACAAATCTCTGGGAAAATGGTGTGGTGGCCTTTTTCCTGGAGACTTGCACATGCTTAGTATGCTCACAAGAGAGGAGCAGGATTGCATGGACACTGCACATGGGACCCCTATTTTCTTACACATAATGTTATTTATATAGCGCTCTTTCTCCAAAGGAATCAAGCCGCTTAAGAACGGCTAGAAAGAACATAGGGGGTCATTCCGAGTTGTTAGCTCGTTGCCGATTTTCGCTATACTGCGATTAGTCGCTTACTGCGCATGCGCAAGGTTCGCAGAGCGCATGCGCTTAGTTATTTTACACAAAAGTTAGGTATTTTACTCACGACATAACAAAGCTTTTTCATCGCTGTGCTGATCGTAGTGTGATTGACAGGAAGTGGGTGTTTCTGGGCGGAAACTGGCCGTTTTATGGGAGTGTGCGGAAAAACGCAGGCGTTCGAGTTGCAAAACGCAGGAGTGGCTGGAGAAATGGGGGAGTGGTTGGGCAAACGCTGGGTGTGTTTGTGACGTCAAACCAGGAACGAAAAGGACTGAGCTGGTCGCAATGGCTGAGTAAGTCTGGAGCTACTCAGAAACTGCAGGGTAATCGTTACGAGAAAATTAGCGAAGCTTTCGTTAGCAATTCTGCTAAGCTAAGATACACTCCCAGTAGGCGGCGGCTTAGCGTGTGCAATGCTGCTAAAAGCAGCTAGCGAGCGAACAACTCGGAATCACCCCCATAATACAGTACAGAAACAATGACACACAGAAAAGCTCATAAAATACAGAGAGCATGGAGGTACTAAAGGGACATAATAGGTGTTGTCTTGGGGTTTTTTTTTTTCATTCCAACCCACCCCTCTTATTTCATCTCTCTCTCTTCCGCCACATCAGTCTATTTCTCTATAAGCACTTGATTTTAATATGTAGACTGTCTTTAGCATTACGTTTTTTCTTTTCATCATTACTATTTAATTTTTTAGGGACAGCCATGCTTTTCTGTATGTGGCCCATACATCCCTGGGTGCCTTTTTCCATTCCTCTACTGTTCTATAAATTGTTGACTGTTTATCATTATCCTCATATTTACTCAGTCCCAGTCCAGATCAAGGGGCCCAGGTCTTTGATCTCCACTGCTCTGCCCATAGGCCGCTGGGCTGCACTACTATACAGGCACAGCCAGTGGTAGTTGGCAGAGATATAGGGATCTCCCTGCACCTCCGCCCCCCTTTATTCTGATCTGAGTAAACTATCTTTTAAAAAATAAATGGGATGTGGTCATACCTTCCATGGCCCTTGCTGTTAATGGCTGATTTTCAGGAGTATGTTTTCCTCATGTGGTGATAGGGGATAGTATGGGAAACCCGTCACATTGCAAACATCGATGATTGCCAACCATAATTTTCTGATGTCCATCCTCACTGTTATACCAGATGTCCCTGGTAGTGACACACTGAGACAGATGGATGGGGTCAGGTCAGGCCAATTATCACTACGTGCCAAAGTGATGACATCTTATCACTATTCAGAAAAAATATATATATATAAAATTAACCTAACTCTTGCCCTTATCCTGCGCTATCCAATCTGCAGCACCTCCAATATAATCCTCCTGTTAGAAAGGATTCAATACACACATAACCACCAAAGAAAATCAGAGGGTGCTAGAATAGCTTTTTAGCATTTAAACCAGCATTTCATACAAATGACCAATTGTATTTATACACAATTTATTAAAAACATGTTTTGAAAGGCAAACCCTTTACATATACAAATCAAAAGTAGAAGTTTTCCTTGACAATATCTGTCAATGTAGTTATCAATAGGATATTGCTCTCCTCAACCCTGACGCGTTTTGTCCTAAAAAGGACTTCTGCAGAGGGGTGGTCTGTACAGCTGGTAGAAAGAAATGACAAAAGATACAATGTAGAAGAGGGCATAGAAAGGGCATAGAAACCACATATAATCTTTCATAGCCATAATAGTGACTACAATCATTACATACCTATATAGTCATTTCAAACAAGATCATTCGATTATAATAACCGATCATTAAAATGATTTGTGGCACAACTCTACAAAAACAATACATCCAATAAATATCAAATAAGTTTTGACCGAAAAAGTACTACTATATATAACCCGTCCACTTACTTAAAAAATCATTCTATATGATTCCAAATTTGAAGATGACAACATCCCTTCAAAATGGAAAGAACCTACCAAAATAAATGAGTGTTCCCATTATACAATTTACCATAGGAAATGATTAATACCCCCTATTTAATAAATAAATAAACAAATACATACCCACTTTGGGTGCACATTAAAGTGAATTTTAGAAGATAATATCGGTGAATAAATATTAAACAACTCCTATTAGATCTTATTTATCCTTTATAATAAAATGTAATATTCCCATATCCTTAAATCATGTACTCACTCCTGTGTAGTGCTAAGTTCAACTCCCAAAATTCAAGTGACTGTGTGCTGGAGGGTTAGAACTATTTATACCTAACAACATCCTACCTCATTTCCTGTATTAAATATCCAATCAGAAAGAGGTATACATAGAAACATCTAAATCCTTACTGATACACCTGATACTCTCCTTAAAAATCAATCAAATTAGTTACACTAGTGCTCCTTATATACACAATTCAAAGGGGAAAAAAAAACATTTTAGGTAACAATCACGGAGTACAGGAAGTGACGTAACTTCTGCCTTGCGTTCCACATATTGCGACGGTGGGACGCATTCATAAGCTACATTAGGAGACTCTGTTTTAGTCCCCAAACTGGCCACACAAGCAGAAAACTTCCCACAAAGCTCCTCAGGGGACCACACTATCACCCACGAGGACCGCTAAATCACCATTGTCTATGCGTTCCACCCACATTACCGGTGGAACGCACTAGTACTTCCGGTGATGCCACTTTCAGTAAACTAATCTAAGCGTTCCACCCTTCTTACCGGTGGAACGCACAACCCCTTCCAGTGACGTCACCTCCCATTATCACTATTGGCTGCATCACCTTGTGTTCCACCCCCAGTTATGGTGGAACGCAAACCTATTGATAATGATGTGTTTACCTATCAATAGACCAAGAGTGGGATGCTTATTAATTTAGATTTTAACAAAGGAGGATCATGAACTCCCTTAAATAAGTAAACAGACTATTATCACTTACCCTAACCAATGTTCATACTATTAAGTCTAAACCTATATTGATACTAGTAGGTAATTAACAAAATACGATTTTACATAGTACTTTCTCTGACGTCCTAAGTGGATGCTGGGGACTCCGTCAGGACCAAGGGGGACAGCGGATCCGCAGGAGACAGGGCACAAAATTAAAAGTTTGACCACTAGGTGGTGTGCACTGGCTCCTCCCCCTATGACCCTCCTCCAAGCCTCAGTTAGATTTTTGTGCCCGGCCGAGAAGGGTGCAATCTAGGTGGCTTTCCTAAAGGGCTGCTTAGAATAAAAGTTTGTTAGGTTTTTTTATTTTCAGTGAGTCCTGCTGGCAACAGGCTCACTGCAACGCGGGACTAAGGGGAGAAGAAGCGAACTCACCTGCGTGCAGGATGGATTGGGCTTCTTAGGCTACTGGACATTAGCTCCAGAGGGACGATCACAGGTACAGCCTGGATGGGTCACCGGAGCCGCGCCGCCGGCCCCCTTACAGATGCTGAAGAGAGAAGAGGTCCAGAAATCGGCGGCTGAAGACTTCCCAGTCTTCTTAAGGTAGCGCACAGCACTGCAGCTGTGCGCCATTGCTCTCAGCACACTTCACACCGCGGTCACTGAGGGTGCAGGGCGCTGGGGGGGGGCGCCCTGGGCAGCAATGAGATTACCTATACTGGCTAAAAATACATCACATATAGCCCCTGGGCTATATGGATGTATTTAACCCCTGCCAGGATTACAGAAAAAACCGGGAGAAGAGCCCGCCGAAAAGGGGGCGGGGCCTATCTCCTCAGCACACAGCGCCATTTTTCCCACACAGCTCCGCTGGTAGGAAGGCTCCCAAGCTCTCCCCTGCACTGCACTACAGAAACAGGGTAAAATCAGAGAGGGGGGGCACTTATTTGGCGATATTCATAATATTTAAGCTGCTATAAGGGGAACACACTTATTTAAGGTTGTCCCTATATATTTATAGCGCTTGGGTGTGTGCTGGCAAACTCTCCCTCTGTCTCCCCAAAGGGCTAGTGGGGTCCTGTCTTCTATCAGAGCATACCCTGTGTGTCTGCTGTGTGTCGGTATGTGTGTGTCGACATGTATGAGGACGATGTTGGTGTGGAGGCGGAGCAATTGCCTGTAGTGGTGATGTCACCCCCTAGGGAGTCGACACCGGAATGGATGGCTTTGTTTATGGAATTACGTGATAGTGTCAGCACGCTGCAAAAGTCGGTTGACGACATGAGATGGCCGGCAAACCAATTAGTACCTGTCCAGGCGTCTCAGACACCGTCAGGGGCTTTAAAACGCCCATTACCTCAGTCGGTCGATACGGACACCGACACGGACACTGACTCCAGTGTCGACGGTGAAGAAGCAAACGTATTTTCCAGTAGGGCCACACGTTACATGATCACGGCAATGAAGGAGGCTTTGCATATTTCTGATACTGCAAGAACCACAAAAAGGGGTATTATGTGGGGTGTGAAAAAACTACCTGTAGTTTTTCCTGAATCAGATGAATTGAATGAAGTGTGTGATGAAGCGTGGGTTACCCCCGATAAAAAACTGCTAATTTCAAAGAAGTTATTGGCATTATACCCTTTCCCGCCAGAGGTTAGGGCGCGCTGGGAAACACCCCCTAGGGTAGATAAGGCGCTCACACGCTTATCAAAACAAGTGGCGTTACCGTCCCCAGAAACGGCCGCCCTCAAAGACCCAGCTGATAGGAGGCTGGAAAATACCCTAAAAAGTATATACACACATACTGGTGTTATACTGCGACCAGCTATCGCATCAGCATGGATGTGCAGTGCTGGGGTGGCTTGGTCGGAGTCACTGACTGAAAATATTGATACCCTGGATAGGGACAGTATTTTATTGACTATAGAGCATTTAAAGGATGCATTTCTTTATATGCGAGATGCACAGAGGGATATTTGCACTCTGGCATCAAGGGTAAGTGCGCTGTCCATCTCTGCCAGAAGAAGTTTATGGACGCGACAGTGGTCAGGTGATGCGGATTCCAAGCGGCATATGGAAGTATTGCCGTATAAAGGGGAGGAGTTATTTGGGGTCGGTCTATCGGACTTGGTGGCCACGGCAACAGCCGGAAAATCCACCTTTTTACCTCAGGTCACCTCCCAGCAGAAAAAGACACCGTCTTTTCAGCCGCAGACCTTTCGTTCCCATAAGAACAAGCGGGCAAAAGGACATTCATATCTGCCCCGAGGCAAAGGAAAGGGTAAGAGACTGCAGCAAGCAGCTCCCTCTCAGGAGCAGAAGCCCTCCCCCGCTTCTGCAAAGTCCTCAGCATGACGCTGGGGCCTTACAAGCGGACTCAGGTGCGGTGGGGGGTCGCCTCAAGAATTTCAGCGCGCAGTGGGCTCACTCACAAGTGGACCCCTGGATCCTGCAGGTAGTATCTCAGGGTTACAGGTTGGAATTCGAGACGTCTCCCCCTCGCCGGTTCCTGAAGTCTGCTTTACCAACGTCTCCTTCCGACAGGGAGACGGTATTGGAAGCCATTCACAAGCTGTATTCTCAGCAGGTGATAGTCAAGGTACCCCTCCTACAACAAGGAAAGGGGTATTATTCCACGCTGTTTGTGGTACCGAAGCCGGACGGCTCGGTAAGACCTATTCTAAATCTGAAGTCTTTGAACATGTACATACAAAAGTTCAAGTTCAAGATGGAGTCACTCAGAGCAGTGATAGCGAATCTGGAAGAAGGGGACTTTATGGTGTCCTTGGACATCAAGGATGCTTACCTCCATGTCCCAATCTGCCCTTCACACCAAGGGTACCTCAGGTTCGTGGTACAAAACTGTCATTATCAGTTTCAGACGCTGCCGTTTGGATTGTCCACGGCACCCCGGGTCTTTACCAAGGTAATGGCCGAAATGATGATTCTTCTTCGAAGAAAAGGCGTATTAATTATCCCTTACTTGGACGATCTCCTAATAAGGGCAAGATCCAGAGAACAGTTAGAGGCCGGGGTAGCACTAACCCAAGTAGTGCTGCAACAGCACGGGTGGATTCTAAATTTTCCAAAATCCCAGCTGAGCCCGACGACACGTCTGCTGTTCCTAGGGATGATTCTGGACACTGTTCAGAAAAAGGTGTTTCTTCCGGAGGAGAAAGCCAGGGAGTTATCCAAACTTGTCGGAAACCTCCTAAAACCAGGAAAAGTGTCTGTGCATCAATGCACAAGAGTCCTGGGAAAAATGGTGGCTTCTTACGAAGCGATTCCATTCGGCAGATTCCACGCACAAATTTTTCAGTGGGATCTGCTGGACAAATGGTCCGGATCGCATCTGCAGATGCATCAGCAGATAACCTTGTCTCCGAGGACAAGGGTGTCTCTTCTGTGGTGGTTGCAGAGTGCTCATCTGTTAGAGGGCCGCAGATTCGGCATACAGGACTGGGTCCTGGTGACCACGGATGCCAGTCTGAGAGGCTGGGGAGCAGTCACACAGGGAAGAAACTTCCAGGGCGTGTGGTCAAGCCTGGAGACGTCTCTTCACATAAATATACTGGAGCTAAGAGCGATCTACAATGCTCTAAGCCTGGCAAAACCTCTGCTTCAGGGTCAGCCGGTGTTGATCCAGTCGGACAACATCACGGCAGTCGCCCACGTAAACAGACAGGGCGGCACAAGAAGCAGGGGGGCAATGGCAGAAGCTGCGAGGATTCTTCGCTGGGCGGAAAATCATGTGATAGCACTGTCAGCAGTGTTCATTCCGGGAGTGGACAACTGGGAAGCAGACTTCCTCAGCAGACACGACCTTCACCCGGGAGAGTGGGGACTTCATCCAGAAGTCTTCCACATGCTTGCGATCCGTTGGGAAAAACCAATGGTGGACATGATGGCGTCCCGCCTCAACAAAAAACTGGACAGGTATTGCGCCAGGTCAAGAGATCCTCAGGCAATAGCTGTGGACGCCCTGGTAACGCCATGGGTGTACCAGTCAGTGTATGTGTTCCCTCCTCTGCCTCTCATACCCAAGGTACTGAGAATTATACGGCAAAGGGGAGTAAGAACGATACTCATGGCTCCGGATTGGCCAAGAAGGACTTGGTACCCGGAACTTCAGGAGATGCTCACGGAAGATCCGTGGCCCCTACCCCTAAGAAGGGATCTGCTTCAGCAGGGACCTTGTCTATTCCAAGACTTACCGCGGCTGCGTTTGACGGCATGGCGGTTGAACGCCGGATCCTGAAGGAAAAAGGCATTCCGGAAGAAGTCATTCCTACCCTGATTAAGGCCAGGAAGGAAGTGACCGCACAGCATTATCACCGCATTTGGAGAAAATATGTTGCGTGGTGTGAGGCCAGGAGGGCCCCGACGGAGGAATTTCAACTGGGTCGATTCCTACATTTCCTGCAAACAGGATTGTCTATGGGCCTCAAATTGGGGTCCATTAAGGTTCAAATTTCGGCCCTGTCGATTTTCTTCTAGAAAGAATTGGCTTCAGTTCCTGAAGTCCAAACTTTTGTCAAAGGAGTACTACATATACAGCCCCCGATTGTGCCTCCAGTGGCACCGTGGGATCTCAATGTAGTTTTGGAATTCCTCAAATCCCATTGGTTTGAGCCACTTAAATCGGTGGATTTGAAATATCTTACATGGAAAGTGACCATGCTACTGGCCCTGGCTTCGGCCAGGAGAGTGTCAGAATTGGCGGCTTTATCGTACAAAAGCCCATATCTGATTTTCCATTCGGACAGGGCAGAACTGCGGACACGTCCTCAGTTTCTCCCTAAGGTGGTATCAGCGTTTCACCTGAACCAACCTATTGTGGTGCCTGCGGCTTCTAGCGGCTTGGAGGACTCCAAGTTGTTGGACGTTGTCAGAGCCTTAAAAATATATATTTCAAGGACGGCTGGAGTCAGAAAGTCTGACTCGCTGTTTATACTGTATGCACCCAACAAGCTGGGTGCTCCTGCGTCTAAGCAGACGATTGCTCGTTGGATTTGTAGCACAATTCAACTTGCGCATTCTGTGGCAGGCCTGCCACAGCCAAAATCTGTAAATGCCCACTCCACAAGGAAGGTGGGCTCATCTTGGGCGGCTGCCCGAGGGGTCTCGGCATTACAACTCTGCCGAGCAGCTACGTGGTCAGGGGAGAGCACGTTTGTAAAATTCTACAAATTTGATACCCTGGCTAAGGAGGACCTGGAGTTCTCTCATTCGGTGCTGCAGAGTCATCCGCACTCTCCCGCCCGTTTGGGAGCTTTGGTATAATCCCCATGGTCCTGACGGAGTCCCCAGCATCCACTTAGGACGTCAGAGAAAATAAGAATTTACTTACCGATAATTCTATTTCTCGTAGTCCGTAGTGGATGCTGGGCGCCCATCCCAAGTGCGGATTGTCTGCAATACTTGTACATAGTTATTGTTACAAAAATCGGATTATTATTGTTGGAAGCCATCTTTTCAGAGGCTCCTTCTGTTATCATGCTGTTAACTGGGTTCAGATCACAAGTTGTACAGTGTGATTGGTGTGGCTGGTATGAGTCTTACCCGGGATTCAAAATCCTTCCTTATTGTGTACGCTCGTCCGGGCACAGTATCCTAACTGAGGCTTGGAGGAGGGTCATAGGGGGAGGAGCCAGTGCACACCACCTAGTGGTCAAACTTTTAATTTTGTGCCCTGTCTCCTGCGGAGCCGCTGTCCCCCTTGGTCCTGACGGAGTCCCCAGCATCCACTACGGACTACGAGAAATAGAATTATCGGTAAGTAAATTCTTATTTTTTCGATCGCCATCTTACAGTAAAAAACAAATATCATTAAAAATATATAATAAATACTAACATATAACTCCATGCTAATAAAAATTATACCAGTATTTGGAAGTACATAAATCAAAAGATCCATATACACATTTTATGCCAGTCTTATTTTAATGGAGCTGCTGAGCTTATAGCGCAGTACTTCTTTTCTTTTTTCAAATCACAAGATCAGTCACAATAATCAGATAATAAACCGAAGATGATTTCATTTAAAGGTCTTGCACAATATCCTATTACAAAAAGGAAACTATATCAAGCCCCTCATTAAGTCCCCTAGGGGATAATGCATTGAGGGTATAGATCAAAAAAGTTTCTCGTCGTGACAAAACCAGATCTCTATCCCCACCTCTATTATGTGGTTTAACCAATTCCAATATGTGAATTGGAGACCATTGATTTTGGAATCATGAACCTCATTAAAATGCCCGGGTAAGTTATGTGAGACTACTTTATTTTTTATACTACGTAAATGCTCTTGGATGCGTATTTTCGCTTGTCTTTTGGTCTTTCCGACATATGATAAACTACAACCGCAATCTATCTTATAGATCACATACTCAGTAGTATAAGTGACTATCTCTCAATTTGTACAGTCTTCCACTATCCATCTTATGTATTCTAGCGTCCTCTGATTTTCCTTGGTGGTTTTATATATATATATATATATATATATATATATAGACAGCAACAAAGAACGAGGCGGCACTCGGAGACTATACAACAAACGTGTATTCAAAGAAAGTGCAATCAACGTTTCCCCGAAACGTTGATTGCACTTTCTTTGAATACACGTTTGTTGTATAGTCTCCGAGTGCCGCCTCGTTCTTTGTTGCTGTCTACATCAGAGGGGAGACCCTCGGTAGGGGAGGGCACCGGAGCAAGTCGTATCCCGCAGTGGATAACTAGAGTGCCGGGGTAACTGCCCAGGAATATACATATATATACATATATATATACATATATATATATATATATATATATATACATATATAAATATAATTTTATTTTCATTGAGGCAAATGTGTCTGCTTCCTATATGTAAATAACTGGGGGTAGAATTCTTATTTGGTAGCTTGGACTGATAGTGTTAAAACGACAATAGGAATAAGTGCGACCAGCATGGCTTAGCAATTCTGTTGCAGATTTAAATCCATCAACGGCTTTGACAAACCACTTGACAGTAAACCTACCCCCACATGGATAACACCATACCAAAAAGGAGATACTGTACATCAGGCACATAAAGAAAGTCTAAACAAGTCCTGGGATTCCAATAAACTCCTTGTCCCACATGTAATGGGCCCCGATTTGCTGTTCCCAATGCAATTCCAGTGATAGAGCTGCTAAATTTAAAGCATCAATTTGTTTTAAAACAAGAACGACCTGGAATTGCACCAGGACCAGCAGTTTGGAGCCTATAACATTAGGACTCTGATTCTCCATCCCAGTTTTCCTGTCGAAGGAGAGTGAATCTGTGGTATCTTTCTCACACCATTTTAGGTCAGGTTTAAACAACATGTAGATGTCTTACTTTGGTACATCAGTGAGTCTAGGTAAAGGGCCTAAATCAGGTTGTATTGCAGTAAGCGATCCAACCGCAAATATTGAGAAAAAGATGCGGGCGCATGCGCAGCGCCCATCCTGCGCATGCACCCGCATTTTGTGGTGGGCCACAGAAAATGCGATCGCCTCTGCCTGTCAATCAGGCAGGGGGGGGGGCAACGTCGTGATCGAGAAGATGGCGGTGGGCCTCCCCGTAGGAGGCTTCCTTAGTTTCTGATCACAAGCAGAAATTGCGATGCGTTCGCAATTTCTGCTTGTTCAACGTGGGGAGGCGCCGGTCAGCATGCTGGGCGGCCTTGCCCATCGGTGGGTGGCCCCCAGCATGTGGCATGTGCTCCAAAGGATTGCAAATTCTTCTAAATCCTTACTGAATTAGGGCCAAAGTGTGGTAAAAATGATTTCCCAATAGTGGTCCGAGAGTCTGATGTTCACTGCAAAGGTTCTATAAACATTCTATATAAAGACCTGAAACGGAAGAACAAGATTCCATGTACACAGCTGAGTCAATATATCTCTGCCTGTACAAATACAAGCCTATAATGTGGGTTAAGGTTACATTTAGTTATTTCGATTTTTTACCAACTGTTGGTACCTTGTTAAGTTTTGTTTGTATTAGTCATTCTGATAACATAAATCTTTATGCAGCATTTTTATATATACAGCAATTTGTTCCCGTCCCCTGCAGATGTACGTCCCAGGGCCCTGTTGCTCGCCATATATCTTTCCATGCAGTATCTATGCATTGACCTGTATGTGTGCAGTGTTAGGAATATTTGTGTTTTGTTTTGCCTTGCATTACCTCATTCCTGCCTCTAGGGGTCTCACTTGTTGCCTCAGGTCTGAATGGCAGTTGCACACTGCCTCTGCAGGGTAATTACCTGATTGTGTGCACCTGGAGCCCAACACCCTGCTGCTATTTAACTCCAGCTCACAGGCACTTAGTTGCAGATCATTGCGGTTCCGTATGGAGTGAGACTGGGCTCTCTCCAGTAACCCTGTCCAGATTCTGCCTTATTTGCTTCTTGGAGACTTCCCTGCAGTTTGCTAAAACGCATGTGCCTTGCTTCTGGACTTCTTACCCTGCCGCTTCAACATCTACATTTCTCTATTGTCCTAGTGGATGCTGGGGTTCCTGAAAGGACCATGGGGAATAGCGGCTCCGCAGGAGACAGGGCACAAAAAGTAAAGCTTTTTCCGATCAGGTGGTGTGCACTGGCTCCTCCCCCTATGACCCTCCTCCAGACTCCAGTTAGATTTTTGTGCCCGGCCGAGAAGGGTGCAATCTAGGTGGCTCTCCTAAAGAGCTGCTTAGAGAAAGTTTAGCTAGGTTTTTTATTTTACAGTGATTCCTGCTGGCAACAGGATCACTGCAGCGAGGGACTGAGGGGAGAAGGAGTCAACTCACCTGCGTGCAGGATGGATTGGTTTCTTGGCTACTGGACATCAAGCTCCAGAGGGACGATCACAGGTACAGCCTGGATGGTCACCGGAGCCACGCCGCCGGCCCCCTTGCAGATGCTGAAATCAGAAGAGGTCCAGAATCGGCGGCTGAAGACTCCTGCAGTCTTCTAAAGGTAGCGCACAGCACTGCAGCTGTGCGCCATTTTCCTCTCAGCACACTTCACACGGCAGTCACTGAGGGTGCAGGGCGCTGGGAGGGGGGCGCCCTGGGAGGCAAATGAGTACCTATAAAGGCTAAAAATACCTCACATATAGCCCTAGAGGCTATATGGAGATATTTAACCCCTGCCTAATTTTTCTAAATAGCGGGAGACGAGCCCGCCGGAAAAGGGGCGGGGCCTATCTCCTCAGCACACGGCGCCATTTCCTCTCACAGCTCCGCTGGTCAGGACGGCTCCCAAGTCTCTCCCCTGCACTGCACTACAGAAACAGGGTAAAACAGAGAGGGGGGGGCACATTTATGGCGATATTTTGATATAACAAAGCAGCTATAAGGGAGCACTTATTATAAGGCTATCCCTGATATATATATAGCGCTTTTGGTGTGTGCTGGCAAACTCTCCCTCTGTCTCCCCAAAGGGCTAGTGGGTCCTGTCTTCGTTAGGAGCATTCCCTGTGTGTCTGCTGTGTGTCGGTACGTGTGTGTCGACATGTATGAGGACGATATTGGTGTGGAGGCGGAGCAATTGCCAAATATGAGGATGTCACCCCCTAGGGAGTCGACACCAGAATGGATGCCTTTATTTATGGAACTACGGGATAGTGTCAACACGCTAAAGCAGTCGTTTGACGACATGAGACGGCCGGACAATCAATTAGTGCCTGTCCAGGCGACTCAAACACCGTCAGGGGCTGTGAAACGCCCTTTGCCTCAGTCGGTCGACACAGACCCAGACACAGGCGATGACTCCAGTGGTGACGGTGACGAATAAACCGTATTTTCCAGTAGGGCCACACGTTATATGATTTTGGCAATGAAGGAGGCGTTACATTTAGCTGATACTACAGGTACCACTAAACAGGGTATTATGTGGGGTATGAAAAAACTACCTATAGTTTTTCCTGAATCAGAAGAACTAAATGACGTGTGTAATGAAGCGTGGGTTGCCCCTGATAAAAAGCTGATAATTTCAAAGAAATTATTGGCATTATACCCTTTCCCGCCAGAGGTTAGGGAGCGCTGGGAAACACCTCCTAGGGTGGACAAGGCGCTAACACGCTTATCTAAACAAGTGGCGTTACCCTCTCCTGAGACGGCCGCACTTAAAGATCCATCAGATAGGAGGATGGAAAATATCCAAAAAAGTATATACACACATGCAGGTGTTATACTACGACCAGCTGTAGCGACTGCCTGGATGGGCAGTGCGGGGGTAGTTTGGTCAGAATCCCTGATTGAAAATATTGATACCCTGGACAGGGACAATATTTTACTGTCGTTAGAACAAATAAAGGATGCATTTCTTTATATGCGTGATGCACAGAGGGATATATGCACACTGGCATCACGGGTAAGTGCTATGTCCATTTCGGCCAGAAGAGCTTTATGGACGCGACAGTGGACAGGCGATGCGGATTCAAAACGGCATATGGAAGTTTTGCCGTATAAAGGGGAGGAGTTATTTGGAGTCGGTCTATCAGATTTGGTGGCCACGGCTACAGCCGGGAAATCCACCTTTCTACCTCAAGTCACTCCCCAACAGAAAAAGGCACCGACTTTTCAACCGCAGCCCTTTCGTTCCTTTAAAAATAAGAGAGCAAAGGGCTATTCATATCTGCCACGAGGCAAAGGTCGAGGGAAGAGACAGCAACACGCAGCTCCTTCCCAGGATCAGAAGCCCTCCCCGGCTTCTACAAAAGCCTCAGCATGACGCTGGGGCTTCTCAAGCGGACTCGGGGACCGTGGGGGGTCGTCTCAAAAATTACAGCGCGCAGTGGGCTCACTCGCAAGTAGATCCCTGGATCCTGCAGATAATATCTCAGGGATACAGGTTGGAATTAGAGACAGATCCACCTCGCCGTTTCCTGAAGTCTGCTTTACCAACGTCCCCCTCCGAAAGGGAGACGGTGTTGGAAGCCATTCACAAGCTGTACTCTCAGCAGGTGATAGTCAAGGTACCTCTTCTGCAACAAGGGAAGGGGTATTATTCCACTCTTTTTGTGGTACCGAAGCCGGATGGCTCGGTAAGGCCTATTCTAAATCTGAAGTCCTTGAACCTGTACATAAAGAAGTTCAAGTTCAAAATGGAGTCACTCAGAGCAGTGATAGCGAACCTGGAAGAGGGGGACTTTATGGTATCCTTGGACATCAAGGATGCGTATCTCCACGTTCCAATTTACCCCTCACACCAGGGGTACCTCAGGTTCGTTGTACAAAACTGTCACTATCAGTTTCAGACGCTGCCGTTCGGATTGTCCACGGCACCTCGGATCTTTACAAAGGTAATGGCCGAGATGATGATTCTTCTTCGAAGAAAAGGCGTATTAATTATCCCATACTTGGACGATCTCCTAATAAGGGCGAGGTCCAGAGAACAGCTAGAGATGGGATTAGCACTGTCTCAGGAAGTGCTAAAACAGCACGGGTGGATTCTGAATATTCCAAAATCCCAGTTAATGCCGACAACTCGTCTGCTGTTCCTAGGGATGATTCTGGACACGGTTCAGAAAAAGGTTTTTCTCCCGGAGGAAAAAGCCAAGGAGTTATCCGAGCTTGTCAGGAACCTCCTAAAACCAGGAAAGGTGTCTGTACATCAATGCACAAGAGTCCTGGGAAAAATGGTGGCTTCTTACGAAGCAATTCCATTCGGCAGATTCCACGCAAGAATTTTCCAAAGGGATCTGTTGAACAAATGGTCAGGGTCGCATCTTCAGATGCACCTGCGGATAACCCTGTCTCCAAGGACAAGGGTGTCTCTTCTGTGGTGGTTGCAGAGTGCTCATCTATTGGAGGGCCGCAGATTCGGCATACAGGATTGGATCCTGGTGACCACGGACGCCAGCCTGAGAGGCTGGGGAGCAGTCACACAAGGAAGAAACTTCCAGGGAGTATGGACGAGCCTGGAAACGTCTCTTCACATAAACATTCTGGAACTAAGAGCAATATACAATGCTCTAAGCCAGGCAGAACCTCTGCTTCAGGGAAAACCGGTGTTGATCCAGTCGGACAACATCACGGCAGTCGCCCATGTGAACAGACAGGGCGGCACAAGAAGCAGGAGTGCAATGGCAGAAGCTGCAAGGATTCTTCGCTGGGCAGAGAATCATGTGATAGCACTGTCAGCAGTGTTCATCCCGGGAGTGGACAACTGGGAAGCAGACTTCCTCAGCAGACACGATCTTCACCCGGGAGAGTGGGGACTTCATCCAGAAGTCTTCCACATGCTGGTAACCCGTTGGGAAAGACCAATGGTGGACATGATGGCGTCTCGCCTCAACAAAAAACTGGACAGGTATTGCGCCAGGTCAAGAGATCCGCAGGCAATAGCTGTGGACGCGCTGGTAACGCCTTGGGTGTACCAGTCGGTGTATGTGTTTCCTCCTCTGCCTCTCATACCAAAAGTATTGAGAATTATACGGCAAAGAGGCGTAAGAACGATACTAGTGGTTCCGGATTGGCCAAGAAGGACTTGGTACCCGGAACTTCAAGAGATGATCACGGAAGATCCGTGGCCTCTACCTCTAAGGAGGGACTTGCTTCAGCAGGGTCCCTGTCTGTTTCAAGACTTACCGCGGCTGCGTTTGACGGCATGGCGGTTGAACGCCGGATCCTAAAGGAAAAAGGCATGCCGGAAGAAGTCATTCCTACTTTGATTAAAGCAAGGAAGGAAGTAACCGTGCAACATTATCACCGAATTTGGCGAAAATATGTTGCGTGGTGCGAAGATCGGAGTGCTCCGACGGAGGAATTTCAACTGGGTCGATTCCTACATTTCCTGCAATCAGGATTGTCAATGGGTCTCAAATTGGGATCTATTAAGGTTCAAATTTCGGCCCTGTCGATTTTCTTTCAAAAAGAATTGGTTTCAGTCCCTGAAGTCCAGACCTTTGTTAAGGGAGTGCTGCATATACAGCCTCCTGTGGTGCCTCCAGTGGCACCGTGGGATCTCAATGTGGTTTTGGATTTCCTAAAATCTCATTGGTTTGAACCACTAAAAAAGGTGGATTTGAAATATCTCACATGGAAAGTGACCATGCTTATAGCCCTGGCTTCTGCCAGGAGAGTGTCAGAATTGGCAGCTTTATCTTACAAAAGCCCATATCTGATTTTCCATTCGGACAGGGCAGAACTGCGGACTCGTCCGCATTTTCTCCCTAAGGTGGTGTCAGCATTTCATCTGAACCAGCCTATTGTAGTCCCTGCGGCTACAAGTGACTTGGAGGACTCCAAGTTACTGGACGTTGTCAGAGCATTAAAAATATATATTGCAAGGACAGCTGGAGTCAGAAAATCTGACTCGTTGTTTATATTGTATGCACCCAACAAGATGGGTGCTCCGGCGTCTAAGCAGACGATTGCTCGTTGGATCTGTAGCACAATCCAACTTGCACATTCTGTGGCAGGCCTGCCACAGCCTAAATCTGTAAAGGCCCACTCCACAAGGAAGGTGGGCTCATCTTGGGCGGCTGCCCGAGGGGTCTCGGCATTACAACTTTGCCGAGCAGCTACGTGGTCAGGGGAGAACACGTTTGTAAAATTTTACAAATTTGATACTCTGGCTAAGGAGGACCTGGAGTTCTCTCATTCGGTGCTGCAGAGTCATCCGCACTCTCCCGCCCGTTTGGGAGCTTTGGTATAATCCCCATGGTCCTTTCAGGAACCCCAGCATCCACTAGGACGATAGAGAAAATAAGATTTTACTTACCGATAAATCTATTTCTCGGAGTCCGTAGTGGATGCTGGGCGCCCATCCCAAGTGCGGATTATCTGCATAAATTGTACATAGTTATTGTTAACTAATTCGGGTTATTGTTGAAGGAAGCCATCTTTCAGAGGCTCCGCTGTTATCATACTGTTAACTGGGTTTAGATCACAAGTTGTACGGTGTGATTGGTGTGGCTGGTATGAGTCTTACCCGGGATTCAAAATCCTCCCTTATTGTGTACGCTCGTCCGGGCACAGTACCTAACTGGAGTCTGGAGGAGGGTCATAGGGGGAGGAGCCAGTGCACACCACCTGATCGGAAAAAGCTTTACTTTTTGTGCCCTGTCTCCTGCGGAGCCGCTATTCCCCATGGTCCTTTCAGGAACCCCAGCATCCACTACGGACTCCGAGAAATAGATTTATCGGTAAGTAAAATCTTATTTTCTGGACTATTATTTGCAGTTTGTTTCCATTTCTGCCTGATCACTTCATTTTTGGTATGTTATTTTTCCCCTGCTTGATTTAAACCCGGATTTCTTCATGTTTATTTTGCATCTATGTTTAACCTGAAATATTCCATTTATCGTGTTTTGTTCCATGTAATCAAGCATCCAGTTTATATTTATTTTTACCACCACTTTTTCCACAATAAACTTTACTTAACTTTCACCTGGCTTCAGCTGACATCTTTCCAAGCACGCACACACAGAGAACTCTAGAAATCGTTACAGAATGATCTGCCAAAATAAACGTGTGCAGGAGTTTTGTTTTGATTCAGCTGAATCTCATACAATGGCTTCACTTCAGAAAGGTTCCCTGCCTCTCAAGTTTTTGCCGTTTTTGAGTTCTGCATTGCTGGTGGATTTCAGAGAGAAACTGGAGGGTATTCAAATCCTATCTTCAGAGATACTGTCTGCTCTGCCTGAAGATTCAGTAAGATTACCTGCTCCCTTTAAGGAGACGCAGGAAAAAAGGGGAAAAGATCAGTCTGGTGTTCTCAATTCTGGCTGCTGTTTTTCTAGCGTAAGCAAAGGCAAGTTTTGGAGTTTTCCACGACCCAGTCTCTCTGAGGAAGAAAGGAGACATAGAAGGGATAAGAAGCTCTGTTTTTATTGCGGCAGGTCGGGACATTTTATTCAGTTATGTCCTGCTCGCAAACATAAAAAGAGCTTTCCTCATTCTGCCATAGTGCCAAATTCTGCTCAGTTATGCCACTGTGGTGCTCAAATTTCGAAAGGAGGGGTGTCCGGCCAAGCGACCCCAGGAGGGGTGTCCGGCCCAGCGACCCCAGGAGGGGTGTCCGGCCCAGCGACCCCAGGAGGGGTGTCCGGCCCAGCGACCCCAGGAGGGGTGTCCGGCCCTGCGACCCCAGGAGGGGTGTCCGGCCCTGCGACCCCAGGAGGGGTGTCCGGCCCTGCGACCCCAGGAGGGGTGTCCGGCCCTGCGACCCCAGGAGGGGTGTCCGGCCCTGCGACCCCAGGAGGGGTGTCCGGCCCTGCGACCCCAGGAGGGGTGTCCGGCCCTGCGACCCCAGGAGGGGTGTCCGGCCCTGCGACCCCAGGAGGGGTGTCGGTCCCTGCTGCCCTTGCCTTCGGGCATGAGGTCCCTGCTGCCCTTGCCTTCGGGCATGAGGTCCCTGCTGCCCTTGCCTTCGGGCATGAGGTCCCTGCTGCCCTTGCCTTCGGGCATGAGGTCCCTGCTGCCCTTGCCTTCGGGCATGAGGTCCCCGCTGCCCTTGCCTTCGGGCATGAGGTCCCCGCTGCCCTTGCCTCACGGCATGAGGTCCCCGTTGCCCTTGCCTCACGGCATGAGGTCCCCGTTGCCCTTGCCTCACGGCATGAGGTCCCCGTTGCCCTTGCCTCACGGCATGAGGTCCCCGTTGCCCTTGCCTCACGGCATGAGGTCCCCGTTGCCCTTGCCTCACGGCATGAGGTCCCCGTTGCCCTTGCCTCACGGCATGAGGTCCCCGTTGCCCTTGCCTCACGGCATGAGGTCCCCGTTGCCCTTGCCTCACGGCATGAGGTCCCCGTTGCCCTTGCCTCACGGCATGAGGTCCCCGTTGCCCTTGCCTCACGGCATGAGGTCCCCGTTGCCCTTGCCTCACGGCATGAGGTCCCCGTTGCCCTTGCCTCACGGCATGAGGTCCCCGTTGCCCTTGCCTCACGGCATGAGGTCCCCGTTGCCCTTGCCTCACGGCATGAGGTCCCCGTTGCCCTTGCCTCACGGCATGAGGTCCCCGTTGCCCTTGCCTCACGGCATGAGGTCCGAGAGGCGCCCGCTTCGCCAGAGGTCCGAGAGGCGCCCGCTTCGCCAGAGGTCCGAGAGGCGCCCGCTTCGCCAGAGGTCCGAGAGGCGCCCGCTTCGCCAGAGGTCCGAGAGGCGCCCGCTTCGCCAGAGGTCCGAGAGGCGCCCGCTTCGCCAGAGGTCCGAGAGGCGCCCGCTTCGCCAGAGGTCCGAGAGGCGCCCGCTTCGCCAGAGGTCCGAGAGGCGCCCGCTTCGCCAGAGGTCCGAGAGGCGCCCGCTTCGCCAGAGGTCCGAGAGGCGCCCGCTTCGCCAGAGGTCCGAGAGGCGCCCGCTTCGCCAGAGGTCCGAGAGGCGCCCGCTTCGCCAGAGGTCCGAGAGGCGCCCGCTTCGCCAGAGGTCCGAGAGGCGCCCGCTTCGCCAGAGGTCCGAGAGGCGCCCGCTTCGCCAGAGGTCCGAGAGGCGCCCGCTTCGCCAGAGGTCCGAGAGGCGCCCGCTTCGCCAGAGGTCCGAGAGGTGCCCGCCTTGCCAGAGGTCCGGCCAAGGCCTGTCCAGCCCCAGGAGGGGGTTCCGCCTGTCCAGCCCCAGGAGGGGGTTCCGCCTGTCCAGCCCCAGGAGGGGGTTCCGCCTGTCCAGCCCCAGGAGGGGGTTCCGCCTGCCCAGCCCCAGGAGGGGGTTCCGCCTGCCCAGCCCCAGGAGGGGGTTCCGCCTGCCCAGCCCCAGGAGGGGGTTCCGCCTGTCCAGCCCCAGGAGGGGGTTCCGCCTGTCCAGCCCCAGGAGGGGGTTCCGCCTGTCCAACACCAGATAGAGGTGCCTGCCATGCCCGAGATCCAAGATTTGCCCGAGGAACTGCCTTACTTTTATGGAAATATCTCTCACTGTTTAGCTCTCTTCAGATATTATCTGAGTTTTGATGACTTGTCCCCTATTGATATCATTGCTAACGTATGTATGAGATTCAGAGGGAGGGCCTTGAAGTGGGTAAATGGTCTTATAGATAAGGGAGATCCAGTGTTACAAGATTTGCCCGGTTTCCTCAAGGCTGTGACCGAAAGATTCTGTCCATCAACTGTCCTCACTCTCCTAGATGAGTCTATTAAGGTGTGCCCGTCTGAGAACCTGCCTTTGCAGTCTGGGGAGCACCCTCAGTTTTTCAGATGTGGGCAGGTATCTCTAGGTGTTCACGCAGATTGCTCGGCAAGTTTAGCATCTACAAATTTACCATCCGCTCTTGATTCCATACAGGAAAATAAGAAGTCAGTTCTACCGCTGGGTTGTGGCTCCGACTCTGAGAGTGAGCTTCTGTATGATCCTAGACTTGTTATTGATGGACCTGTATTGCCAAGTAGTGTCTTTGTGACACCTTCTAGTAGGTCTAGGCAACCCAAAAAGAAAAGAGGAAAAAAGAGAAGGTGAACTTTGAGGCGTCTGGAATCCGCCTGTTTAAGGGGGGGATAATGTTAGGAATATTTGTGTTTTGTTTTGCCTTGCATTACCTCATTCCTGCCTCTAGGGGTCTCACTTGTTGCCTCAGGTCTGAATGGCAGTTGCACACTGCCTCTGCAGGGTAATTACCTGATTGTGTGCACCTGGAGCCCAACACCCTGCTGCTATTTAACTCCAGCTCACAGGCACTTAGTTGCAGATCATTGCGGTTCCGTATGGAGTGAGACTGGGCTCTCTCCAGTAACCCTGTCCAGATTCTGCCTTATTTGCTTCTTGGAGACTTCCCGGCAGTTTGCTAAAACGCATGTGCCTTGCTTCTGGACTTCTTACCCTGCCGCTTCAACATCTACATTTCTGGACTATTATTTGCAGTTTGTTTCCATTTCTGCCTGATCACTTCATTTTTGGTATGTTATTTTTCCCCTGCTTGATTTAAACCCGGATTTCTTCATGTTTATTTTGCATCTATGTTTAACCTGAAATATTCCATTTATCGTGTTTTGTTCCATGTAATCAAGCATCCAGTTTATATTTATTTTTACCACCACTTTTTCCACAATAAACTTTACTTAACTTTCACCTGGCTTCAGCTGACATCTTTCCAAGCACGCACACACAGAGAACTCTAGAAATCGTTACATGCAGACAGCAACTTTGCCAGTACTAACAGGGTAGAGTACAAGTCTTGTGGTCCTTGATGAAATTATAACTCCTAGAAAATTATAATACAGTTCATTGCTAAATGTCTCACTAACGGGGACAAGGCTTGGCCGAGCATGTGAGAGTGAGTTAGGAGAAAGAGGTCTGTCTAAAATCCTTTTTTTATTCTGAAAGCCGGTGAAGCTCCTGTTCTTTCCCAACCTACTTGATAGATACTGCTGCCTCTTTTGAGCGCTTCCTCTGCCTCAGACTCCCTGCCCACATTGTGGCCTCTACCGCCCAGCCTATCCGGCACCGCCATTCTGGAAGTGGACCGTCATCTTGGGCACCGGATGCTTCTGTGGGAGCCACACTGTGACGGAGCTCCCTGCGGCTCTTGCTCTCCCCGCCGCTGCTGCTCCTGCCGGACTCCTGCTGTGTGCTGCTGCCCGGCTCCTGCAGTCAGCGGGCCGGAAGTGTGTGTGTGGAGGCTGCTGCCGCTGCCGTGACCCTGGGAGGGACCCTGCCATTTCAGCCACTGTGCCTGCTAACTGGCTCCAGCTATCCTCTGCTCCTGGTCCTTACTTCATTATTGGGACTGCTCTGTGTGTGGGGAATGATCCCCAGAGGACTCTGAAGTATTCGGTAAGAACCTACATTTGCTCCATCTCTCCCTGTGGGAACACACACTTTATGCTGCAATATACTCCATTCTGACTACACTAGGCATCATCAGCCTTGTGATTTTACCCTTCTGCGTGTGCTGTTAGCTGTTCACATTTATTATTACTACCTGTGCCGAGCCACCGGTCCTACATTTGGGCTGCATCATGGTGCGGGGTGGAAATGCTGCTGCAGGTTCCAAGCTTGAAAAATTTGCTAGGGGCTCTCAGTCCTCCTCGCAGCCCTCACAGGGTGCTTGTCCCCCATCACCTCCTTCACCCTCGGGAAGCCCACCCGAGCCTGATGATGCTTTTCAGTCGACACAACAGATCCTGCTTGCCATATCGGCATCTGAGCAAAGAGTTACGGACAAAATTGGTCCGGTGCAGGTCGACATCACCCTGATAAGGCATGATATGCAGAAGAATTGTGAATGGGTGGAAGAGGCGGAGCATCGTATTTCTGATCTGGAGGATCTGGCTAACCTTCTTAAAGATGCAGTTGCTGATTTAACCACTCAGATGTCAGCGGTCAAAGCGAAATGATCCAATATTGAAGGGAGACTCCGCCGTACTAATGTACACTTTGTTGGCCACCCGGAGAAGGCGGAAGGCTCTGCCTCTGAAAAGCACATCATTTTCCTGCTAGGGTTCCTCCACCGGGTGCACCTGCACATACTTTTATAGCTCGATTTCTACACTACAAGGACCAAGAAGAGGTCCTACGACTGGCCCGCACTCAGGGCCCTCTGAAGTTTGACAATCACATTATTGCAGTTTATCTGGATTTTGCTGTGGAAGTCCAGAAGTCCCGTGCTCAGTTTCTCCAAGTCAAGAGGAGGCTCCGTGACCGCCAAATGCAGTACTCCATGCTGTTCCTGGCTCGTTTGCGGGTTGTACATGATGACTCCACACATTTCTTCAATACTCCTCAGAAGGTGGAGACCTGGCTGGACCGTAGACCTCGTGTCCCTAAATGAGGACGGTTGATTGAGTATTTTTTGCTTTCAGATGTTAGGCTTTTTGTGCTGATTTCCTGTCAGGCGCTATTGTGTCTTGATTGGTTTACTACTACTGACGGTTTATATTTCTTAATGTTCACTATGCGGGGCTGTTGTTTTTTTGTCCTAGGAGCTGATTGCTAGGATATAGGTTTTTATAGCGATGATATTTGTCTCTGTACTATTGTGTTCTTAGTTTTAGTTAGGTTGTTTTAGGGATCCAAGTATATCTAGGTTGTAATTGATGTACAGGGTGGGGGGTGGTTGGGATGTTTTGTGTTTGTTTTTTCATATATTTGTTCTTATGTCACTGTATTTTTTTTCTTGTCATGTAACTATGTTCTCTGCTATGCTCATTTTGTGGTTTTTCTATGACTTGGCTGTTTGCTGGAAGTCTGCTGTAGTAGGCCCTTTCTTTTTTTCCCTTTCCATATTGCGGGTTCGTCTATGATATGTGCCCCTATTGTATTTTATGCCTTGCTTCTTCTGTCTCTCTGCTTTTTTCACTTATTCTTTCTCTCCTTCTGTCCCTTCTTTATCCCCCTTATGGCTGCAGGGGTTGATGGACTCTGCATACTCGGCTGGAATTTGAGGGGCCTGAATGACCGTATTAAGCGTGCTCTTGTTTTATCGCAAGTAAAAAAGTATAGAGCTGACATCATATGTCTCTCTGAAACCCATCTGAAAGGTACTAGAACCCTAGCTCTCAGGAATACAGAAATGGGTTCTCTGCGCACTGAGGTGTTAATCTGAGGCGGGGTGTGCTGCTGGTAATGAGGGGTGTCCCACCCCCCCTTAAATGGTAAGTATACAGATGTGGATAAATCCACAGGGAACCAGCGCTCAAACCCTATTTGTAGTGGTGAATGTACGGTTATAAAGTGAAACTAAAATCAATAATGAAAAAGCAGGTAATATACTTAAGGTTGTTTATTCTAAGATGCTGAGATACTTTCTTTCCCAACAGGTATAAATTCGGTTTAAAAGTCAATCAGTGATTGGGGCACGCTCCTGGTTTGAGCTTAAATTCTGAAGTGCAAGGTTCAATTGAAAGAACAAATGCTGTAATCTTTGTAAAGTCGAAAAAAAAAAAAAAAGAAAAAGAAAAAGGCCACAAAAAAATATTAATGATAATATGTACTAAAGTCCAAACGGTTTACAAGTCTATACAGACAGCGGCGTACCGCTAATCTGTGCTCTGAAGTGAAGGATTCTCTTGTGAAGTGATGAACAGTTGACAGCGGTAGTGTATGCTTTGGTTAGAGTGGAGAATAAGGACCCTGGACTGGCGCTATTCCTCCTGCAGCAGGTCCCACAGTAGAGCGCCCGAATCAGCGGAGAGTGGAAGGCGGAGGGGAAGGGAGAAGGTAAGTCCCTGTAGGAGGAGGAGAGGCGCAGCCAGCCGCTCGGAGAGCTCCGGCCGGGTCCACTTCGCCTCTGTGACAGGCGCACACCCCAGGTCAGCGGCCCCACAGAGCGGGCCTGATTCGGGCGCTCTACTGTGGGACCTGCTGCAGGAGGAATAGCGCCAGTCCAGGGTCCTTATTCTCCACTCTAACCAAAGCATACACTACCGCTGTCAACTGTTCATCACTTCACAAGAGAATCCTTCACTTCAGAGCACAGATTAGCGGTACGCCGCTGTCTGTATAGACTTGTAAACCGTTTGGACTTTAGTACATATTATCATTAATATTTTTTTGTGGCATTTTTCTTTTTCTTTTTCTTTTTTTTTCGACTTTACAAAGATTACAGCATTTGTTCTTTCAATTGAACCTTGCACTTCAGAATTTAAGCTCAAACCAGGAGCGTGCCCCAATCACTGATTGACTTTTAAACCGAATTTATACCTGTTGGGAAAGAAAGTATCTCAGCATCTTAGAATAAACAACCTTAAGTATATTACCTGCTTTTTCATTATTGATTTTAGTTTCACTTTATAACCGTACATTCACCACTACAAATAGGGTTTGAGCGCTGGTTCCCTGTGGATTTATCCACATCTGTATACTAGCTCTCAGGAAACCTTGGGTTGGTCTAGCGTAGTGGTCTACTAATTTTAGAGGTGCTTCAGTTTTGATACGGAAGTCCGTTAATTTTAATTTGGTCCATAGCCAATGACAATGTCTATAATATTTGTCCTATTAAAAACACGTTAAAGGTTAAAGAACACAGTACGCAATTGGCGCAAAAAGTACCGCAAGGGTACTCCCTTAACTATACCTTAAGGAATGTACTTATACTGTAAACATTTGTGCAGTGACAATGTGTAGATGTAATGCAGTGTAACCTTGTTAGCTTAAAAGCTGTATGTGCGACTATGACGCTCTGAGAAACCTTTATGCATTTATAATAACCAATCAAATATCGGTCTAAGGTTCTAACGCCTTTAGTGAGAGAATGAACGTTCAAAAAGAATAATACAATACAAGCTATACACTACCAAAATAACATAGAATATCTAACCAAGTTACTACACATAAAATACAATAAAGACACAATTACTTTTAAAAGGGGAAGGAGAGAGAGAATGACTTATAACATTAAATAAGAGACAATATGGTTGCAGATAAAACTACACATGTGAGGAACAATCGCTGCGCAGTTATTCAATGCTGAGAATCTTTGTGGAGAAAATACTTGACCTTACCCATACTGGCTGTCCCTATATACACAACCCTACAATACCGCATGGGACAGAAGCTAGACTCCATTTTGAGAAAACTCCCATGAAGACTGCAACACATGGTTGAAAGGGGGAGGGGAAAACACCCGGCAGCAGCCATTTTAGATTTGCAGGTCCAAACACATGGCACTCTCTACTACACCACAATCACATAGCAGAAGACACAAGACTCCATTTTATTCCAAAATGTCCAAGCCTCAGAACAATGCATATGTTCTGATTTTACAATTCCAAACCATCTAAATCACCTTTCACAATTTCAATCCAACTTCCTAGAACCATCTTATTCACTTTCACATTCCAAACAACTTCAGTATCTCAATAACCAGAGCATATTCATCACAAGACCAGATCACAATGTAACCACACATCTCAGCCCGCCACTGCCACAAGCACATGCCCAAACGCAACTGCATGGTGGTATTTATGATTAACAAGATATATATTATAACTAACCAGTACAATCTATTTTAAATCACCATAGGCAAACAAATACCACAAATGCTATGCTACTGGTTGTCTAATGTCCCAGCTACCATCACAGATTCCCAGATCTATCACACAAACACCCAACAATCACACAACCAAGTTACAATATCCTATTTAAACCAGAAAGCAATCTGTCTATATTTCCTCATCTAGCCATGTGAATTCAATACTTAGCCTTTGGTGCCTGGTGATGATCCAGCCATGCTTCTGGGAGCTTTGTTCTGAGTGTCGCTTCATTACATCTGTTCTCTGAGGCCACCAGCAAAAACTGACCCCCAACCCCCCCAGACAGGAATTATCCTCCTGTGTGTCTGTTCCTAGGGGAGGGGTCTCTCTCTCTCCTTTGTATATGTTAATCAGGTTCAGCCCTGAAAATCTTAGTAAAAGGTTGGCTTGATCATCCATTGTTCTCAACAAAGTGATCTTAGCTTTTATACATATAATCATATCTATCCGCTGCAATGTCCCACAACTTCACAACCAGCATCAAACTAACCCACACATCATTCTGCTTGCTTCAATACCAAACATGATGGGCGCATCTGGTTCTGTTCAGATAATACATATTCATGACATCAATTCATCAGCCAATTCTAAATCTCCATGATGTCTGGTGCTTGACATTATTATAACCATGTACTGTATGAAACAAGCGCCGAATCCATCTCCGTGCCATGTCCGAGCAAATGCGTGTGTTTCCATATATTGCTGTGCTCGCTGCGCATATTTGCAAGTATAGCGACTTAAATGTGTGTGTGGTTTGCATGTTCTCTCTATGTAATATTTTTGACTTTGACAGTCCACCCTTTGGCAGTCACCAATAACTGCCACTTCCTAAAACATTTCAAAAAGAGAAAAATATATGTCAGGGGTTAATACATTTCCATGGTTGGGTAAGGGAGGAGAGAGGAGAAGGTGTGAAGAGGGTATGACCTAGTGAGATAGCAGAAGCATGTGTGTATGAATCCGTGTTTGGGGGGTCATGTATCATCGTGCCGTACGTGTTTTAAATCAAGCTTCGAGGTATTGCGAAGTATACATTTGAATTCCTTCTTATCCCGTGGTACGGGTCTGTGGATGGGCTGTCAAACTTTACCGAGCTCTTTTCGGCTGTGGTTGTAACAAAATGGGGAAGCACATTTTAGTTGATGATACATGAATGGGGGAATATGTGCTTGCTGATATCTGTGCCTGTATTCCCTGTCGACTATGTGTATAATTACCTGAGGGTTGTAGAGATGAAGATAAGACATAATTACGGTAAATGCAGTGGTATTCTATGTCAGGTTAATGAACATTAGTCAATTGAGGTCTTGTTCGGTGTCTGTTGAATGCAGTCTTCTTTGTGCTTTTGCCCATTAGGTGCGAGCAAAAAGCTTTGTCAATGTCCATAGATTTACAAAAATGTTGGGCTAGCGTAATTTTAAAATTTCTAGGGAAACTGGGGATCTATGGCAAAGTTCATCAAATCTCTGGGTATAAGGTTGTCAAAACTTCTTCTTTAATCCATCCGTTGTCTGTATACAGGATCATCAAACTCCTCGTCAAAAGTGGGTCTTTTTACCTAGGAGAAACCGGAAAAACAGGTGAAGGAAACGGACCGTAGAAATCGCATTTTCATCACCTCATTGTTTCTACCGTTGGGTCATAAATCAAGTCCATTGGAATTACAGTTTCCTCACTCCTTAGACTCATTACCTCAGGTAGTACTTTTCCAATATAACACAATCCTTCAGAGTTTGGGGCAAGCCGCTCATACGCCTTTCTCCCGCATATGAAATATGCATCATCGGGGAGAACATATGGGACGGAGTAGGACATAACCATATTACACACCTTCCATGTGAAATCTCCTAACCCTAATTCTTCCATCTGCTTAGTACACGTATCAGGTTGTACGATATGTGCACAGTATCCTGGTGATACCTCTCCAACTCTCGTAATCCTATTTCCTAAGGTATACCTATACCGGAAAGATTTTCCTCTACTGGCTATGTGGCGTACAAGCTCTGTATCTGTCGGCATTCTATCTGCTCTATATGAAAAGGTCATGGTTTGGTTACTCCATGACACTTCCCAATTTCCCGGCTTTCGGGGATTGGAGATGTTAAAACATAATAGGGACCTATCCACATGGTATTGGTGGAGCTTCAAACTAGGAGGGCTGGAGATATTAAACCTCCTGTCCACCGGTCTCCCACCCTTTAGCTCAAGTACCTCCCCTATCGTTAAAGGAAATGGTACTAGTCCTGATTTGCTATGACCTTGAGGTACTTGAGAGCATACCCAACAATCTGTTTTATTTAACACGCTACCCACTAAGGAGTGATAGTCACTCAATGGATGCCGGTCCATATGGATATTAAAACTGGATTGGCATTTCTTAATGCACCCATCCTCAACTACATTGTTACAGAGCCTACAGATACAGTTTTCTTTTCAGCTAACAATGTTTACAAATAACATGGCTGTTAGATCGTTTCCGGTACTCGCCTTTGCTCGGTGCTTGTGTTGCTATTGGAAATTTACACCTCCGTCTTAGTCATTGGAACCTTTCTGGATCCTTTCTCGACCTCACTGGTACTCTCACCGAAACAGACTGCTCGGGTCAACGTCATGGTCAACAGGAAAATCCATATCACAGTCTCTCGGGGCAAGTCCATCTTACAGGAGGAGAAAAGAAGAAATTTGTAATGGGGTACAGAAAATCAGTTTGAGGGGGAGAGAAACTTGTTACGATAATTAGTTCTCTCGTCTTGTTGTTCTTCTTGTTCTGCTGTCTTCTCAAAGGTGCTGTCTCTCAGTCTTCCAAACGAACATTCTGGTGATGCAATATTCCCTCCAAACCAGTGATCTTTCTGTAAGGAGCAAAAATCTTGCATTACCATTTGTCTAACTGATGGGTGACATACCATCTTTAAAACATGAAAGCATGAGTGAGAAGAGAGAGAAAACAACAACAGCAAAAAAAAACAAAGAGAGAGAACAATTTATATGCATGTGTATATTACTTAAATCAACAATAGCCATCAATAGGAAAAGAGAAAAAAAACATTTTTCAAACATTTTAAAACATTGTCAGATCATCAGGCTGTCATATCTACATGTCTAATGGTTTCCTTGCGCAGTCCCTCCCCCCCCCAGCACTTCCATATTCCATTGTCTGTATCTGGCCAGAATACATTGATGCGGATTGGTCATGCTGGGGTTTGGTAGACTTCTGCAAAGACCAAGTATATATGCAATGTTTGAATCCTACCAATATTCGTCAGAGATGGGGAGAGAGAAAAAGAAACATTTCACAGATACATTTACAACGTTTCACCCGGTCATTCCTGTGTCTTCAGGGAATGACCTCCCAATTCATTAACTATTACTTCAGGCTTACCATCAGTCCTAATGATCACCTTTCCTGATTGCACATTATGGGTGTGGCTCAAAATTCTTCCTATATGGTCCCTGTTTATAATTGTGTGTGTTTTAATTTTGCTCATTTCTCTGTCTAGGGGGTCTGACTTTATGTGTGCTATTACAGTTGCTGGCATAATGCCCTTCTCTTTTACAAAGATAACAAACCCGGGGCTTCTTCCAAGTGTCAGTGACCTGAGGTTTTGGTTGATTTGCTGCCTCCTCAAACGCTCGGATGCTCATCACCATCAACCGCTTTCCCTGTACCTCCCTGATTCCTTGGATACCATGATTATGTTGTTGTCTAGGGCGTTGATATACCTTCTGTGAATCTTTGATCATACACTTAGATCTTTCCTAGGATCTGGGAAATCAGACATGATTGATCTCAATTCTGTCCGGGACCAGGGATGGCGCATTGCACTGTCCTTGACGGGAATGATTCCCTGATCGTCAGTCTTCCCATTGGGGACTGTGATCACCCTGACAGGACTAAACTCAATTACATCACCTTGTTTTGGTCTTACAATATGGGGTACATTTGTTTGTGCGTGATATAAAACTTTGTACGTACCTGTGGACACGACCTCACCTGACCCTCCGTTAGGGGGTTTGATTATTGCCTTTACCGATTTGGTCGCGTCCACCTGGATGTCTTGTGTGATGGTTGCTGGGAGAGGTGCCGACATCGTGCTGGGCTCACTTTCTTGTTCGTATTCCTGAGGGAAGTTTGACATGGGGTGCGACTTGCACAGGTTAACATTTGTAATTTTTTACACTTTCATTTTCATAAACATTGTTACATTTTACACTTTCATTCTTAAGACAGTTACTAAGTGCGTTTTTATCGTACAACCTTGTGCCTTTCTCCGCAACCACAATTCTCTCCATTGCCATGTCTCTCCTCCCAAGATGAAAGTCAGATATGTCAGTTACCTCTCTTTGAAATTCACTTTCCTGTTGCCACAGGTTTAAACAATCATAATGTTTGCTCCGTCTCTTTGCTGATTTGATGAGACATATCCTCCTCCTTAAATTTTGCAACACTTCTGGGCTGAAGCTACCTACTCTTGGGAATTTCTCCCCGTCATGTACCGTCATTCTCTCCCATTCATCACATAAAACCTCTGTGTGTGAACCGTATTTTTCACACATCACGTACCTTGCCGACCCGACTGGTCGGTTTACTAAATCAACCCGAACCGAGGTTGATCGCCCCCTGCCTGAACAACTGGCCCCCATAACTCGTAGGTGTTGCTTTTCTTCAGCGAACCCTTACAAAAAACCAAGATGTCCGGGGCAGGCTGGCGGTGAAGTTTACCGAGTACTCCACTCACTTCTCGCCCACGTTGGCCAGTAACACAATCACTGTATCCAGAGCTGTTGTACCCAACCTAGGGCCCCTGTGAACCTTTATTTACTGGGGCGCGTTCCCCAGCAAGTATCGGTTGTTGGATAGTTCCTGAGTGACCAGCGAACTTCCCTTAAAATAAAAAAAAATTACACAAATCACGTTAGAATGTACAAATAGCGTTTATGACCTTCGTACACAAATAGTACCGGTCAGGTTTACTAATGCACACAATTACGTGCGGTACAATCGTTCAGCACATAAGCAACTAATCTTATGTACTGAGCGACCAACGGAATCGAAAATTACGGCTGCGAATTCCTTCAGCCAGAGCTTGTATGGCCTATATGGGTGTTGCACCAACCCTTTTAGGTGTTGTGCCTGTGGACTGTATAGCGGACTTCCTTGTCTGCTGTACCTGAACCTGCTGGTCTGCTATGACCTCCTGGTCTGTTACAGTATGACCTCCTGGTCTGCTACACTCTAATGCTCAAATTGTATGTTTTAACCAGGGATGCCTCCCTAGCCACCATGTACGTCACTTACACGTATGTACCTCACGAGAACTCGACTTTTCTTGTGGTTCAACCTCAAAAATTGTAAAAACAAACACTCACTCACCACATATACACTTTTGTTTCTATTTCTATTTCTGCGCAGAAATTTTCTTTAGACCAGATGTGTTGTGAATTTGGAGAAGGATCTGTTAATCTAAATTTCGGACACTAAAATAGACTTGCGCTACTTACCACGTTGCCACCTTTCCGCCTGTTGCAATAACACTATCGTGTGATTTGAGTTACGTGGGCGTACCCGGACGCTCCGTTGCGTAATATACGCTGCGTGCGTCGGCCTTTGAGTTGCGTACGCGAGTCTCAGCCCTTTGTTAGAGACACGTGCACGCAAAGCAAATATCCACCGTAACACAATGTACACTTTTATCATTTGAAACTTACACAAATGAACATGCAATTCTAAATTAATCTAATAACATATATTGATGTAAGCACACGCATATAGATATTACATATATGAGACCCTATTAGTGCTTCTACTTTGCATATGAATGTGCAATTTCTTTCACTGCTGGGAGAGAAAAAAAAAAAAACAACAACAAACCAGTCCCACAGGTCATTTGCATTTCAATGGCCATCCTACAAATAGCAGCGTTAAAACAGGTTCTTGAAGAGAGACAGTTACAAAAAAAAAAAAAAAACTACTTGTGTATTTCTTAAATCAAATATTTAATTATTAACTGTTATTAAACTCTATCTGAACTACTTATGATTGACTATGATATGGACTAAACAAATGCATAAAAAAAACTCATTAAATGATGATTTCTTTTTGACAGTGGATGGCTGATTATTTCCTGAGTCAACTGAAAATCAGCCGTTCAAAAAAAAATATTTTTTTTTGACCTTCCCAAAATGGCCGCTGCTCCTCCCCCATCCATGAGGTTTACACAAAATGGGGGACAGACCTTTTGTCACAAAGAAAAATCATCATGCCAGCCCCTTTTAGTTATCACGCTATGCAGAGCGATTAAAAATAATTTTAAACCTATTTAAACAGACAAACCATCCAATCTGCGTGTGCAGTTGGCACCAAATAGAAATAAAAACCAGATTTACAAAGACAATAACGTACTGTTCTTACCTTCCAGTTCCCGAATTCCCTCAGCACTCCTTACCAAGTGAAGCAGGCGCTTATCTGGTCAGCACTGCAGTATCCCCGACCTCCAAACGGTTTAACGAGGGATACTACCTTCCACTCTTTGCTGACCGATAATGTCTGCTGAAGTTACCTAGTGCAGATATGTGAAGACCGGAGGAGCTCCCCAATTGACAATGTCTATAATATTTGTCCTATTAAAAACACGTTAAAGGTTAAAGAACACAGTACGCAATTGGCGCAAAAAGTACCGCAAGGGTACTCCCTTAACTATACCTTAAGGAATGTACTTATACTGTAAACATTTGTGCAGTGACAATGTGTAGATGTAATGCAGTGTAACCTTGTTAGCTTAAAAGCTGTATGTGCGACTATGACGCTCTGAGAAACCTTTATGCATTTATAATAACCAATCAAATATCGGTCTAAGGTTCTAACGCCTTTAGTGAGAGAATGAACGTTCAAAAAGAATAATACAATACAAGCTATACACTACCAAAATAACATAGAATATCTAACCAAGTTACTACACATAAAATACAATAAAGTCACAATTACTTTTAAAAGGGGAAGGAGAGAGAGAATGACTTATAACATTAAATAAGAGACAATATGGTTGCAGATAAAACTACACATGTGAGGAACAATCGCTGCGCAGTTATTCAATGCTGAGAATCTTTGTGGAGAAAATACTTGACCTTACCCATACTGGCTGTCCCTATATACACAACCCTACAATACCGCATGGGACAGAAGCTAGACTCCATTTTGAGAAAACTCCCATGAAGACTGCAACACATGGTTGAAAGGGGGAGGGGAAAACACCCGGCAGCAGCCATTTTAGATTTGCAGGTCCAAACACATGGCACTCTCTACTACACCACAATCACATAGCAGAAGACACAAGACTCCATTTTATTCCAAAATGTCCAAGCCTCAGAACAATGCATATGTTCTGATTTTACAATTCCAAACCATCTAAATCACCTTTCACAATTTCAATCCAACTTCCTAGAACCATCTTATTCACTTTCACATTCCAAACAACTTCAGTATCTCAATAACCAGAGCATATTCATCACAAGACCAGATCACAATGTAACCACACATCTCAGCCCGCCACTGCCACAAGCACATGCCCAAACGCAACTGCATGGTGGTATTTATGATTAACAAGATATATATTATAACTAACCAGTACAATCTATTTTAAATCACCATAGGCAAACAAATACCACAAATGCTATGCTACAGGTTGTCTAATGTCCCAGCTACCATCACAGATTCCCAGATCTATCACACAAACACCCAACAATCACACAACCAAGTTACAATATCCTATTTAAACCAGAAAGCAATCTGTCTATATTTCCTTATCTAGCCATGTGAATTCAATACTTAGCCTTTGGTGCCTGGTGATGATCCAGCCATGCTTCTGGGAGCTTTGTTCTGAGTGTCGCTTCATTACATCTGTTCTCTGAGGCCACCAGCAAAAACTGACCCCCAACCCCCCCAGACAGGAACTATCCTCCTGTGTGTCTGTTCCTAGGGGAGGGGTCTCTCTCTCTCCTTTGTATATGTTAATCAGGTTCAGCCCTGAAAATCTTAGTAAAAGGTTGGCTTGATCATCCATTGTTCTCAACAAAGTGATCTTAGCTTTTATACATATAATCATATCTATCCGCTGCAATGTCCCACAACTTCACAACCAGCATCAAACTAACCCACACATCATTCTGCTTGCTTCAATACCAAACATGATGGGCGCATCTGGTTCTGTTCAGATAATACATATTCATGACATCAATTCATCAGCCAATTCTAAATCTCCATGATGTCTGGTGCTTGACATTATTATAACCATGTACTGTATGAAACAAGCGCCGAATCCATCTCCGTGCCATGTCCGAGCAAATGCGTGTGTTTCCATATATTGCTGTGCTCGCTGCGCATATTTGCAAGTATAGCGACTTAAATGTGTGTGTGGTTTGTATGTTCTCTCTATGTAATATTTTTGACTTTGACACCAAATTGACCAGTATGGTAGAAATGTTTTTCTTATGGCGTATGTTAACCGTACCCTTTTCCATATACTTGCTGTTTATATTCCACCTCCCTACAAGAATGAGGTGCTTCGATAAGCTACGTCGTTTCTTGCTATTTCCCCCTCTGCTCCAGTCCTTTGCATAGGTGATTCCAACAATATTTTGGAAAGAGTTTTGGACAGGTGGGCTGAGCTCCTGACTCATGTACCCTCTTTCTCTTCTTCCCCTACCCCATTTGCAAAGTTAATTAATGAACTTGGGCTTATAGATGTTTGGAGACTGAGACACCCTCTGCAGATGCAATACTCTTGCCACTTGGCCAGTTTTCACACATTTTTGAGAATAGATTTGGCCTTGGTTCCCCCTGATCTAACCCCTAGAATAATTGATTTCCAATATTTGCAAAGGGGGATTTCAGACCACTCTCCTTTACTAGTGGCTTTAGATATTGTACCTAAATAAGGCGCCAAAATGTGGAAGTTAAATACCTTTTGGTTGACCTTGATGAGTGATCATGATGCCTTGGTCCACGAATGGAATGACTTGAATTGAATAATGCCACCTGTTTAGACCCATCACTTAAGCATGATACCTTTAAGGCTTTGTTACGGGGTTTATAAAACGGATAGCTACTGTTAAAAAATCTAGCAGAGAGGAGGAATTAAGACTTGAACTTGCCTGTTCTCAATATCAATCTAATTACCTTTCCACCAAAACCCTTAGTGATCGTTGGAAGTGGGACTGACCACTTACTTGATAAGTCCAAGCGCAAATTGTTTTTTTACTCAGCATGCCCTCTATTCACAGTCAGATACCGGAAGCAGTTATTTAGCTTTTCTTGCACGTGAGGAAAGGGCTGGAGGATCCATTCAGGAGATTTATGATCCTCAAGTCACACTGTTTTATACCACTCCTGAGATAGCCCAAGTTTCCAGTCCTTCTACTTCTTGGGGGTCATTCCGACCCGATCGCACGCTGTAGGTTTTCGCAGCGGTGCGATCGGGTCTGAACTGCGCATGTGCCGCGACCGCAATGCGCAGGCGAGTCGCTGCCCAGCGACGGGAAATGTAGGGCAGCCAGCGTGGGACCTTACAAAGAAAGCGATTGCAGCGGCAATCGCAAGGTGATTGACAGCAAGAAGGCGTTTCTGGGTGGCAACTGACCGTTTTCTGGGAGTGCCATGGAGAACACAGGCGTGTCCAGGCGTTTGCAGGGCAGGTGTCTGACATCAACTCCGGGACCTGACAGGCTGAAGTAATTGCAGTGGCTGAGTAAGTTCAGAGCTACTCAGAAACTGCACAAAAGCTTTTTGCACAGCTCCCCTGCACTTACTATGCTAAAATACACTCCCCCATAGGCGGCGACTATCTGATCGCACGGCTGCAAAAAAACTGCTACTGTGCGATCAACTCGGAATGACCCCCCCTTGTTGTATGCCTCTAAAACCACCTATACCTAAAGCCAATTGCAGCAGTACCTTTCTCATATTCATTTACCCCAGTTGTCACAAGTCTATCTATTTTTTGGACGCTAGTATATCCACAGAGCAAGTTGAGGCAGCTCTTGACTCCTTCCCCAATCAGAAAGCCCCGGGTAGTGACAGCATACCAGTTGAAGTCTATAAACAATATTGCACCTATTTTGTCCCTTATCTTTTAAAATGATTTAAAGCCTTGTTGGAGGATGGTAGCTTGCCCCCCTCTATGTCAGAGGCAATTATTGTAGTGATCCTTAAGCCAGGTAAAGACCCTACAGTCCCGGACTCCTACCGCCCAATCTCATTATTATCCACTGATGTAAAATTTTTAGCTAAGATACTTGCATTTCGCCTTAATAACGTCATTACATCCATTATTCATGCTAACCAGATAGGGTCCATGCCGGGCAACTCTACTCTTCAAAACCCGAGACTGCTGTTTTGTCATTTGCAGAGGGGGAAACACTCGGAGTCGGAGGCTGTGGTGGTTTCCTTGGACGCTGCCAAGGCCTTCAACTCTGTGGAATGGGAATACTCCTTAG
The DNA here is from genome assembly GCF_028390025.1 of Pseudophryne corroboree. Classification (NCBI taxonomy): domain Eukaryota; kingdom Metazoa; phylum Chordata; class Amphibia; order Anura; family Myobatrachidae; genus Pseudophryne; species Pseudophryne corroboree. The sequence continues at coordinate 60,314,124 of NC_086455.1, forward strand.
AAAATTTGCCTTTGGCCCCAAATTTATATGATGGGCAGTACGGATGGTGTAATGGTTAGCATTACTGCCTCACAGCACTGAGGTCATGGGTTTGATTCCCACCATGGCCCTAACTGTGTGGAGTTTGTATATTCTCCCCGTATTTGCATGGATTTCCTCCCACAATCCAAAAATATACTGGTAGGTTAATTGGCTCCCAACACAAATTAACCCTAGTGTGAATGTGTGTGCGTGTACATGTGGTAGGGAATATAGATTGTAAGCTCCACTGGGGCAGGGACTGATGTGAATGGGCAAATATTCTCTGTACAGCGCTGCGGAATATGTGCACGCTATATAAATAACTGGTAATAAATAAATTGCTCTACTCCTCCCCAATGGTTACGTTACGTCCCCCTTTGCTCAATATCGGGGTACCAGGCAGGGCTGCCTGTTATCCCCTGCCCTCTTTGCCCTGGCCATCAAGCCTCTGGTATGTTCTATGCGGGAGTCCCCCAATGTTAATGGAATTACTATTGATGGACATGAGGATGTTGTCATATTATATGCTGATGATATACTCCTGATTCTCAAGGTTTCAGACACTTCACAATATTGTTGATCCCTTTGGATTTTATTCAGGCCTTACCATTAATTAGAACAAATTTCATATTCTTCCCATATCTGGTGTGATCCCTGACCCGTTGCCTATTGTATGTTCACTGCAATAGACCCTGTGCTTCTGGTATCTTGGTATCTGGATCACTCCTAATGTTACAACTTTTGTACAACAAAATATAGACCAGGTCATGGAGGACCTGAAGTGCCAGGTCCACATATGAAAGACGCTTTGCCAAGAAGGTTTTCATTAGTATTGATAGTGTCCTCTCTTCATTTGTTTGAGGTAATAAGACGCCTAGGGTTGACCTGAGAGCTCTGATTAAGGCTAAAACTGGAGGATTGGGTTTTCCTAATATGCGTGCCTATTACCTGGCTGCTCAGCTTGTACATTTGTCTAATTGGATCTTAAGAAGGGAAGGTCCCACATTTGAGAGATTCTTTGCAGAGTGTATGGGGTCCCACTTCTCCCCTGTTCAGTTTCTTCTTTCTGCTTCTATTGCTGGTCTTCCTCCTCTACTCCTCCAATCGCTACTTGTGTAGCGACAGATTCACTTTTACTATGATTGGAATGATATGGATACTAATGTCATTTTGGTTTAACACACCGTATGGAGAACGGTTACATCTCTTACAGTATAATGTGTGGATTGGGCGGGCCTTACAACAATTTCACGACTATTTGTAAATGGTGTGTTTAAATCTTTCACGCAGCTGCAGGAGGAGCTTGATATACCCAATACGTTTTTTTATCGTTACCTGCAGCTCTGTCATACAGTACAGGCGAAATTTGGGGTCTCACTTCTATCTATTTCACCAATTAAAGAACTGGTCATGGATCTGGGTACGAGATGTCAGATATCCATCTTATATGCCAATCTCCGTACACATTTGTCCAACTGTTTTTGACCCACTTAAACAAGTGGGAGCAAGACATTGGTCCACTTGAAGATGACCAATGGCTCCAGGTGTTGTGCTCAACAAGTCTTTTTTATCCTTCATCGGTCATATAGAACCCTAGTCTCTCTATGTAAAGTGGGTTTGAGACCTAGTGCTGTTTGTCCGCGATGTGGTGCCCCTGAAGCAGATTTCTGGCACTTATTATGGTTATGCCCAATGGTGTATGCTTTTTGGGCAGCAGTTTGGACAGATATATTACCTACTCCCTAGCAATATACAAATATGTTCTCTGCTTGACTACCTTGGCAAAAAGTGATTATAGCAAGGAACTAGTTTTCTTCATCCTTTCCTAACCTGTATAACTGGCGGGCTTTGGTCAACAAGGTATCTGGGCATGAAAGGTTTACACATAGGTCTAGAGGGACCCTGCCTCATTATCTTAATAAATGGGATAGATGGAACCCCTCCCGTCTGGTTATAGCTCCATCTCAAATCTCTGATTTGAATGTAGGATGAGAAGGCACCCGATATATTTCTGAAATTTCTAATGCAGTACTTTCTCCTTTTAATTTCTGGTCTACTCTCACTCTTAAACCATTGGAATCCTTGCCGATTGAGATACTGTAAAATAGGATTTTGGTTACTTACCTGTAAATCCTTTTCTCGTAGTCCGTAGAGGATGCTGGGGTCCACATTAGTACCAGGGGGTATAGACAGGTCCACCAGGAGCCATTGGCACTTTTAGAGTTTGAGAGTGTGGGCTGGCTCCTCCCTCTATGCCCCTCCTACCAGACTCAGTCTAGAAACTGTGCCCGAGGAGACAGACATCTTCGAGCGAAGGGTTTAACACAGATAGTGGAGAGATTCATACCAGCTCACACATACAAGGCACATCAAGCTAACTAGCTTGAAATACTTGCTAAGTAATGTTTCAGCAGTTGCTGAGTAACAATGCAGTAAATAACTAAACAAAGATGCACTGAACCAGGTAACAGTTGCAGGAAAACAAAGCGCTGGGCAGGCGCCCAGCGTCCTCTACAAACTAAGAGAAAAGGATTTAGCAGTAGGTGACCAAAATCCTATTTTCTCTTATGTCCTAGAGGATGCTGGGGTCCACATTAGTACCATGGGGATGTACCAAAGCTCCTAGAATGGGAGGGAGAGCGTGAAGGCTTCTGCAGAACTGATTGGCCTCTGATGATCTGAAGTTCAGTCAAAGTATCAAATTTGTAGAACTTTGCAAACGTGTTCGACCCAAACCAAGTTGTCGCTCAGCAAAGTTGTAACGTCGAGACACCCCGGGCAGCCGCCCAGGAAGACCTCCACCTTACGAGTAGAGTGGGCCTTAACAGCTTTTGGACACGGCAATCCTGCCGTAGAACACGCATGCTGGATAGTGAATCTAATCGAGATATAGTCTGCTTTGAAGCAGGACACCCAATTTTCTTGGGATCATACAGGACAAACAGAGAGTCCGATTTCCTGTGACTAGCAGTCCTCTTCACATAGATTTTCAAAGCCCTCACCACATCCAAGGACTTTGATGAAATTGAGGAGTCAGTAGCCACTGGCACCACAATAGGTTGGTTGATATGAAATGCCGACACAACCTTCGGAAGAAACTGCTGACGTGTTCTGAGCTCAGCTCTATCTTCGTGGACACACGTCTAGCAGAGGCTAAGGCCAACAACGTGACAGCCTTCCATGTAAGAAATTTGACTTCAACCTCCTGTAGAGGCTCAAACCAGTCCGACTGGAGAAACTGCAACACTACGTTAAGGTCCCAAGGTGCCGTAGGTAGTACAAAGGGAGGTTGGATGTGCAAAACTCCCTTCAAAAAGATCTGAACCTCAAGGAGGGCAGCCAATTGTTTCTGGAAGAAAATGGACAGGGCCGAAACCTGGACCTTCACAGATCCCAACCGCAGGCCCATATCCACACCTGCTTGCAGGAAGAGGAGAAAACGTCCCAGTCGAAACTCCACCACAAGAAATTTCTTGGATTCATACCAAGAGACATATTTCTTCCAAATACGATGGTAATGTTTAGACGTTACCACTTTCCTAGCCTGTATTAGGGTAGGAATGACCTTCTTCGGAATGCCCTTCCGAGCAAGTATCAGGCGCTCAACTTCCATGCCGTCAAGCGTACCGCGGTAAGTCTTGATAGGCGAACGGCCCCTGCTGTAGCAGGTCCTCCCGAAGAGGAAGAGGCCTCGGCTCCTCCTGCAAGAGATTCAGATGGTCCACGTACCAAGCCCGCCTTAGCCTGTCTGGAGCAATAAGGATCACTTGAACTTTTGTTCTCCTTACGAGCTTTAGAATGAGCTTGGAATGAGTGGAAGTGGTGGAAACACGTACACCGACTGGAACACCCACGGAGACACCAGGGCGTCCACTGACACTGCTTGTGGGTCCCTCGACCTGGAACAATATCGTTGAAGATTCTTGTTGAGACGAGAGGCCATCATGTCTATTTGGGGTAACCACCAAAAGTCTGTTATTTCATTGAACACCACCGGATGGAGACCTCACTCCCCTGGATGGAGATCGTGTCTGCTGAGGAAGTCTGCTTCCTAGTTGTCCACTCCCGGAATGAAGATTGCCGAGAGCGCCAATGCGTGCCTTTCTGCCCAGTAGATGATTCTTGTTACCTCTGCCATTGCAGCTCTGCTCTTCGTTCCACCCTGTCGGTTTATGTAAGCCACCATCGTTACATTGTCCGACTGTACTTGAATGGCCTGATTTTTTTAGAAGATGGGCCGCCTGAAGACCGTTGTAGACGGCTCTTCGTTCCAGGAGGTTGATTGGCTGGCCGGCCTCCAAACTTGACCAGCTTCCTTGGAAGGTTTCCCCCTGAGTGACTGCACCCCAGCCCCGGAGGCTCGCATCCGTGGTTAGAAGGACCCAGTCCTGAATCCCGAACCTGTGCCCCTCCAGAAGGTGCGGCAATTGGAGCCACCAGAGGAGTGAAATCCTGGCCTTTGGTGACAGACTAATCCTCTGGTGCACGTGGAGATGAGATCCTGACCACTTGTCCAGGAGATCCAGTGGGAAGGGCTGAGCATGGAACCTCCCATACTGGAGAGCCTCGTAAGAGGCTACCATCTTTCCCAAAAGGCGAATGAATTTATGAACCAACACCCGGGCTAGCTTCAGGACATCCCGGACCATTGTTTGTATCACCAACGCCTTTTCCTGCGGGAGAAACTCCCTCTGCACTTCTGTGTCAAGGATCATCTCCAGAAAAGACAACATCTGGGTTGGTTGCAAATGTGATTTTGGTAGGTTCAGAATCCAACCGTTGAGTCTGAGTAGTTGGGTTGTGAGAACAATGGACTGCAACAGCCTCTTCTTGGACGATGAATTTATTAGCAGATCGTCCAGATATGGAATGATGTTCACCCCTTGTTTGCGGAGAACCATCATCTCTGCCATCACCTTGGTGAAAACCCTTGGTGCTGTTGAGAGGCCGAATGGCAGGGCCTGTAACTGGAAATGACAGTCCAGCAATGCAAAACAGAGATAAGCCTGATGCGGCAGCCAAATCGGAATGTGGAGGTACGCATCCTTGATATCCAGGGATACCAGGAATTCCCCCTCTTCCAAACCTGATATCACCGCCCGGAGAGACTCCATTTTGAAGTTGAACTCCTTTAGGAAGGGGTTCAGTGATTTTAGGTTCAGAATGGGCCTGACTGAACCATCCGGTTTCGGTACCACGAAAAAGTTTGAATAGTAACCTGTGGTTTGCAGATGAGGAGGAACTGGCACAATGACCTGTGCCTCCACTAACTTCTGGACAGCCTCTTGTAGGACAGTTCTGTCTGCCAGCAGAACTGGCAAGCCTGATTTGAAAAATCGATGAGGGAGATTTTGAAATTCCAGCCTGTATCCCTTGGACACAATATCTATCACCCTGGGATCCAGGCTGGACGATACCCAGACGTGACTGAACTGTCTGAATCTCTCTCCCACTGGCTCCACCTCCAGGCCGCGCGGTCCACAGTCATGCGGAGGACTTTGGCGTACCTGAAACAGGCTTTTGTTCCTGGGAACCTGTGGCAGCAGGTTTCCTGGATTTAGCTCGACCTCCCCTAAAGAACGTAGTGGACGGTTTGGCCTTTCTAGGCTTGTTAGGCCGAAAGGACTGTGATGCTGATGAAGAAAAGGATTTCTTCGGAGCAGGTGCAGCTGAGGGAAGAAACGGAGACTTACCCGCTGTAGCCATGGATATCCACGCATCCAAAGCTTCCCCAAAGAGAGCCTGACCTGTGCAGGGTAGGGACTCCACGCTTTTCCTGGATTCCGCGTCGGCCGACCAATGGCACAGCCACAGTCCCCGACAAGCAGAAACAGACATGGAAGAGATTCCCGCAGCCATGGAACCCAGGTCTTTCATGGATTCTACCATAAAACCTGCTGAATCGTGAATGTTACGCAAAAACAATTCATCACCCTTATCCATCGTATCCAAATTCTCAAGTAAGGTGCCTGACCACTTTACTATAGCTTTCGCAATCCATGCACTAGTAATAGTGGGACGTAATATGGCCCCCGAAGCGGTGTACATTGATTTAAGTGTATTATAAATTTTGCGATCAGCCAGCTCCTTTAAAGCGGTAGATTCCAGAACAGGCAAAAGCATCTTTTTTGAGAGTCTGGACACAGATGCGTCAACAATTGGCGGGTTTTCCCATTTTTTCCTATCCTCAGGGAAATGGAACGCCACCTGGACCCTTTTAGGGATCTGGAATTTTTTCTCAGGGTTTTCGCATGCTTTCTCAAATATAGCATTTAATTCCTTTGACACAGGGAAGGTTAGCGAGGCTTTCTTATTTTCAGTAAAAAAAGCCTCCTCAACCTGCTCAGGTGTGGTATCATTAACATGCAACACATCCCTGATAGCCTCTATCATCAATTGCACCCCCTTTGCAAGAGAGGCGGACCCCCGCAACACATCCCCATTACCGTCTGTGGTGTCAGAATCGGTATCCTTGTTGTCTTGTGTGACATGAACAAGCGCACGTTTGTGGGGGTATATAGCAGGGCGACCTGAGATACCAGAATTGGGCCATACTGCCATAGAGTTCTATAATACCTGGGTTGCAGATTCAGTACTTGCAACCCTGTCTGAAATCTGAGAAATCCAAGATTTGATAGAGGACAACCACTCAGGTTCCTTTTGATAGAATCTGTGCTAAACCAGTGCTATCCTGATTACATGGAATGGGATCATCCTGGGAGGACATATCCTCTGCAACATATGACACAGTGTCCCTGGACATAGCTAAAGGAGACCACCAAACACTCCACACACACACAGGGGAGGGCAGACAGAGTTTCCCCCCCTAAGAATGGCAAGAGAGACAGAGATTGGAGCCAACCCCACACAGCGCTTCTAACCAAAGGGAGACCCCTTTTCAGCGCTGACCGTGCACCTTAATAGGATACACAGTCGTATTACAGCCTGCCCCCCCCCCCTTCTACAACCCACTTCACTTCAGTGGACACTTGTTACTTCACAGATTGGCTCCCTATTATCCTGGTTTTGGCACTCCGTCATTTGTCCACAGTGCAGCCAATTGATCTTCAGGAACCATACCTCCGCTGTGAGATAAATGCACCCCAGCTATTTACGGCACCTATACACCTGAATACCGCCGAGGAGACGAACGGATCTCCGCCGTGAGGTCATTACAGCACTGGCCATCAGCGGCTTTGCCGTTCTATATTGCCATCGCCAGCTAAACAGATCACGTTCTTTGCTGGGAGGTTCTCATTATATTACCATCTTATGGTCAATTGACGGCTGCTCTGACGGAGGTTTTGACACACCAGCGAGTTTGCTTTTCAACTACCACTGAGGCATCAACCAAAATTTCTATATCTACCTCGTGCAAATGCATACAGGACCCTGTAGTAAATTCCAGGAACCAGCACGGGGGTAATTATCTTTGCTTGTTTGCCTCTAACAATTTTATATCAGTTATTGTGGAGCCTTCTGTGGACATTTCATATATCACACTGGGACGCCAGTGTTAGAATCAATTGACACTCCATATGTAGAGAGCTTCTCTCTCAAGATAATACTTTTGCACTTTAGATACATTGTATGCTGTTCTAAACAGCACGTTTACAAATAGAGATACAGTGTTTCTGTTTACATACGTAAGAGGTAGAAACCTCAGATTTTTTAAAATTATTACTTATATTTACTGTTTGTCTTATGTGTCTGTGTTTACTATTAATTGTCTGATAAAATAATTTTGTTTCAAAAAGTCAAGCTTCATGGAGTCAATTATTCTCCCTGCTAGACTGCATTTAAGTGATCAATTAATTAATTCTAAGTGATTTCTGGAGCGCAGAGCATTTTTTCTTTGTTATAGCTAAAGGAGACCACCAAACACTCCACACACACACAGGGGAGGGCAGACAGAGTTTCCCCCCCTAAGAATGGCAAGAGAGACGGAGATTGGAGCCAACCCCCACACAGCGCTTCTAACCAAAGGGAGACCCCTTTTCAGCGCTGACTGTGCACCTTAATAGGATACACAGTCGTATTGCAGCCTGCCCCCCCCCCCCCCTTCTACAACCCCCTGGTACCGTTTACAGATAGCTGGAGTTGCTGTGGAGGGACCCGTTTTTTCCTGATCAGCGCTGTGCAGGCACTAAAATGGCGCTGAACGCTGCTGGGTCCGCTCTGAGGAGTAGCTCCACCCCCAAAACGGTGCTGTCTTCCCGCTCTTCATTGATTATACTGGCCTGAGGATTGAGTGCTGGCTGAGATCCTGGGACCCCGACAGGCTATTGGACCAGTGTTGGGTGTAACGCTGGCTCAGGGCGCCCCTCACAGCGCCGCACCATGTACCGCTGAGCCTTACGGAACCCAGTTATAATAATGCGCTCCTACCCTGCTGCCGCCATCTTCACACCGACCCCCCGCTTGCTACGGGGGTCAGTGTCTCACTCGCCACTGATTTTTCAGCTCTGTAAGAGGGTGGCAGCATGCTGCTGGGGCGAGCGATCCCCTGTGGCGGGTAATGATCTGACCCCTCAGGAGCTCAGTGTCCTGTCAGTGGAGTAAGTGGCTCAGACCTCGCAGGACGGACACTACTCCCCTCCTTAGTCCTATGCTGCAGGGTGGCTGTTGCCAGCAGCCTCCCTGTAAAATAAAAAAAACCTAACATTTTACTAGAAAAGCTCTGGAGAGCTCCCCTAGCTGTAACCGGCTCCTCCGGCCACATTTTCTAAACGGAGTCTGGTAGGAGGGGCATAGAGGGAGGAGCTAGCCCACACTCTCAAACTCTTAAAGTGCCAATGGCTCCTGGTGTACTCATCTATACTCCATGGTACTAATGTGGACCCCAGCATCCTCTAGGACGTAAGAATTTTTTTAAATTTTTTTACATTTTTTCGCCTGTTGAACTGGAACTTTTTAGCTGCGCTGCTTACCTACACTCAACGCTTCCTATGTATGTGCTTTTGATGTACTTGTGATGTACTTGTGATTAATGACCACAAACTACTTTTCTTATTGTTGCCAGCATGACATGCTTTATTGCTATATTTATGACACTGTGACATGAGCATTGTATGCGTCTTTGTACTTTGTTCTATTTCTGTGTTTTGTATGTTTTTTTTCTGTGTAAAAAAAATAAATAAATAAAAAGTTAAAAATAAAATTCTTGTTAACGCCTTTAGCGAGAAATCTGATTGGGGTAATAAGTTGAGTGGCCAAATTATTATGACAAGGTGGTTTTATGCAAAGTCGCTATTCCACAGACAATGCTAGAGTAGGATGTCTGACTGTATAAGAACGGAAAGGTGAAGGTATGCTAAGTTCATCACTTATTATGAAATGTGTAAATGACATGGATCTGATGGACTTTGAATGTGGATTGATTGTTGCCAGTCAAGGCAGCGGTTAGAGTATTAGTAAAACTGCTACAAGGGTGGGCAAAATACAGCCCGTGAGATGTTTGTGGTAGCCTTCCAAGCAATTGGATCTGTGTCACTTATAAGCTGTATACAGGACATAGGAGGGAAGTAGGGAGCAATGTTGGGAGAATGAGCAGCTCAAGCCTTTTTCCGGCTTATAGACGGATTTAAGCTGCACGAGCGGAAGACTGCCACGGTAACATTCAATGATGGGATTGTGTTCTTGACATCCAGCTCTAGCAAGAACAGTGATGAGGGTCAGCTTGTCCATTGACTTCCAAGTGTTGAGTCAAAGCAGGCACCTCTGGACACAGTGTAAAGCTGGGTACACATTTGTCCATTCCTCAGGAGATCAGTCTCCCGACTTACCAGTCAGTCTGACTTTGGACAAGTGTGTGCTCTCCACCAACTGATCTGTGCACCTGATCCTGGTTGTCAGGTCTCCTGATTTTTTAAACATACTTAAAAACCAGGAGACACAACCAGCTGACCAACTGCACAGTGTGTAGGCAGCCGAGAGCAAAGCTGGTGACCCGGAACCTGGGTCTGGGACTCCAGGTCGACAACAAAAGGGTCGACACGGACAAAAGGTCGACAGGAACAAGGTCGACATGAGTTTTTTATGTTTTTTTGGTGTAGTTTTCTTCGTAGAGTGACCGGGAACCCCAATTAGTGCACCGCTTCGCTCGCCATGCTTCGGGCATGGTGCCTTCGCTCCGCTACCGCTTCGCTCGGCACAGATTACCGTTCCAATCGTAGTCCACGTGGATCGTTAAATATGAAAAGGTTCCAAAAAAGAAAAAAAATTGTGAAAAACTCATGTCGACCGTTCTCCATGTCGACCTTGTTCCTGTCGACCTTTGTCCATGTCGACCTAAGGTGTGTCGACCAATTGGCGTCGACCTAAGGTGTGTCAACCTTTTTGTTGTCGACCTGGAGTCCGGATACCCCGGAACCTTTAGTCAGACGCAGTGCCAGATCCCTGCACTGTCTGCCAAAGCAGCAAGCATAGTTCCTGGCGTGGAGTTTGTATCTTTTCTCCAAATTTGCATGGGTTTCCTCCCATACTCCAAAAACATACTGGAAGGTTAATAGGCTGCTGACAAGTCTACACTACATACTGTAAATAACTGTTAATAAACATCTGTGCAGCATTGGCTCCTAGTCAATGAATATTGGTTTAGCCAACAGAATGACAACAGATGCCCTTTAAATGGGATTACTATGCACATAACAGTCAATGTAAATGAGTCCTGTAAGTATCATGATATTTTATATCGAGTAGGAAGCTGGCACAATAAATACGGTACTATTTTTATTATAAAACATGTAAATTTAACAAAGTATATAATACATACAAAACATATATAAAAACTTTTTACAGCAAGAGGTTTGAATACTCTCAGATGATCACGATTTATCTTCATATTCAATTCAAACATTCTGCAGTTTGCTGAAATACAAAACAGACATTATTTCATATCATATACACTTACTACAGTAACTTCCTATTGTAAAGCGCAATGGAACTTGCTGGGCTATATAAGAAACATAAGAAACTGTCAGTAACGCCTTCTAATGTTTGTGCATTATGGATACCATGTAAGCATACAGTACCTGTTGTATGCCTAGTTCTTCAAATCTTTGCTATATAATATTTTGTGTACTGCTATCTAAAATATACTGTACAATTAAAGGGTGTCACAAAGTACAATTAGCAAGAGCTAAAAGAAGATAATTCCTTTTATAGGGCACTCTTTAGGTAAAATATCTTTGATTAGCGATCATAATTAATACATAAGTTTTATTGGTTTATTATTCTTTAAAAAATTGGGTTATATTAAAGGTTAGTCAGCCCGAATGTAATATATATAATAAGATTTTACTTACCGGTAAATCTATTTCTCGTAGTCCGTAGAGGATGCTGGGGACTTCGTAAGGACCATGGGGAGAGACGGGCTCCGCAGGAGACATGGGCACTTTAAGAAAGAATTTAGTTCCTGGTGTGCACTGGCTCCTCCCTCTCTGCCCCTCCTCCAGACCTCAGTTAGAGAACTGTGCCCAGAGGAGATGGACAGTACGAGGAAAGGATTTTTGTTAGTCTAAGGGCAAGATTCATACCAGCCACACCAATCACACCGTATAACTTGTGATAACAATCCAGTAAACAGTATGACAATAACGTTGCATCGGGCGTGAACTGATGCTATAATAACGTAACCCTTATTGAAGCAATAACTATATACAAGTATTGCAGAAGAAGTCCGCACTTGGGACGGGCGCCCAGCATCCACTACGGACTATGAGAAATAGATTTACTGGTAAGTAAAATATTATTTTCTCTAACGTCCTAGAGGATGCTGGGGACTCCGTAAGGACCATGGGATTATACCAAAGCTGCCAAACGGGCGGGAGAGTGCGGATGACTCTGCAGCACCGATTGAGCAAACATGAGGTCCTCCTCAGCCAGGGTATCAAACTTGTAGAACTTTGCAAAGGTGTTTGTACCCAACCAAGTAGCAGCTCGACACAGCTGTAGTGCCGAGACCCCTCGGGCAGCCGCCCAAGAAGAGCCCACTTTCCTAATGGAATGGGCCTTGACCGATTTTGGTAACGGCAAACCAGCCGTAGAATGCGCTTGCTGAATCGTGTTACAGATCCAGCGAGCCAGAGTCTGCTTTGAAGCAGGGCCGCCAAGCTTGTTGGCTGCATACAGAACAAACAGTGCTTCTGTTTTTCGGACTCTAGCCGTCCTGGCTACATAAATCTTCAAAGCCCTGACCACATCAAGGCACTCGGAATCCTCTAAGTCCCGTGTAGCCACAGGCACCACAATAGGTTGGTTCATATGAAAGGATGAAACCACTTTTGGCAGGAACTGAGGACGTGTTGGCAATTCCGCTCTATCCATATGGAAAACCAGATAGGGGCTTTTATGTGATAAAGCCGCTAATTCAGACGCTCGCCTAGCCGAAGCTAGGGCTAATAACATGACCACCTTCCAAGTGAGCTATTTCAACTCCACCGTTTTCAGTGGTTCAAACCAGTGTGACTTTAGGAAGTCCAAGACCACATTAAGGTCCCAAGGCGCCACCGGAGGCACAAACGGAGGCTGAATATGCAGTACTCCCTTAACAAAAGTCTGAACTTCTGGCTGAGAAGCAAATTCTTTTTGAAAGAAAATGGATAGGGCCGAAATCTGTACCTTAATGGAGCCTAATTTAAGGCCCAAATCCACTCCAGTTTGTAGGAAGTGAAGGAAACGGCCCAGATGGAATTCATCCCTGGCCTCACACCAAGAAACATATCTTCGCCATATACGGTGATAATGTTTTGCTGTTACTTCCTTCCTAGCCTTTATCAGCGTAGGGATAACCTCAACCGGAATACCTTTTTCCGCTAGGATCCGGCGTTCAACCGCCATGCCGTCAAACGCAGCCGCGGTAGGTCTTGGAACAGACAGGGTCCCTGTTGCAACAGGTCCTGCCTTAGAGGAAGAGGCCACGGATCTTCCGTGAGCATTTCCTGCAGATCTGGATACCAGGTCCGTCGTGGCCAATCTGGAACAACGAGGATTGTTCTCACTCCTTTTCTTCTTACTATTCTCAACACCTTGGGTATGAGAGGAAGAGGAGGAAATACATAGACGGACCGGAACCCCCACGGTGTTACAACCGCTACTGCCTGAGGGTCTCTGGACCTGGCGCAATACCTCTGTAGCATTTTGTTGAGGCGGGACGCCATCATGTCTATCTGTGGCAGTTCCCACCGACTCACAATCTGTGCGAAGACTTCTGGATGAAGTCCCCACTCTCCCGGGTGTAGGTCGTGTCTGCTGAGGAAGTCTGCTTCCCAGTTGTCCACTCCCGGAATGAACACTGCTGACAGTGCGCTTACATGATTCTCCGCCCAGCGAAGAATCCTGGTAGCTTCTGCCATTGCCGCTCTGCTCCTTGTGCCGCCTTGGCGGTTTACATGAGCCACTACGGTGATGTTGTCTGACTGGATCAGAACTGGTTGGTCGCGAAGTAAGGCCTCGGCTTGACGTAGGGCGTTGTATATGGCCTTTAGTTCCAGGATGTTGATGTGCAGACAAGTCTCTTGACTTGACCAAAGACCCTGGAAATTTCTTCCCTGTGTGACTGCTCCCCAACCTCGGAGGCTTGCGTCAGTGGTCACCAGGATCCAATCTTGAATGCCGAATCTGCGGCCCTCGAGAAGGTGAGCACTCTGCAGCCACCACAGGAGCGACACCCTGGCCCTGGGGGACAGGGTGATCAACCGATGCATCTGTAGATGTGATCCGGACCACTTGTCCAACAGATCCCATTGTAAAGTCCTCGCATGGAACCTGCCAAAGGGAATGGCCTCGTATGAGGCCACCATCTTTCCCAGGACTCGAGTGCAATGATGCACGACACCTGTCTTGATTTCAAAAGGTTCCTGACCAGAGTCATAAGTTCCTGGGCTTTTTCTATCGGAAGATAAACCCTTTTCTGGGTCGTGTCCAGAATCATGCCCAAGAAAGGCAGACGAGTCGTAGGAACCAACTGCGACTTTGGGATATTGAGAATCCAGCCGTGTTGTTGTAACACTTTCAGTGAAAGAGATACGCTGTTCAGCAACTGCTCTCTTGATCTCGCTTTTATGAGGAGATCGTCCAAGTACGGGATAATTGTGACACCCTGCTTGCGCAGGAGCACCATCATTTCCGCCATTACCTTGGTGAAAATCCTCGGAGCCGTTGAGAGACCAAACGGCAACGTCTGAAATTGGTAATGACAGTCCTGTACCGCAAATCTTAGGTACGCCTAATGAGGTGGATAAATGGGGACATGAAGGTACGCATCCTTTATGTCCAGTGACACCATAAAATCCCCCCCTTCCAGGCTGGTGATGACCGCTCTTAGCGACTCCATCTTGAACTTGAACCTCTTCAAGTATAGGTTCAGAGATTTTAAATTCAATATGGGTCTGACCGAACCGTCCGGTTTCGGAACCACAAACATGGTCGAATAATAACCCCTTCCCTATTGAAGGAGGGGAACCTCGACCACCACCTGCTGAAGATACAATTTTTGTATTGCATTTAACACTATCTCCCTCTCTAGGGGGGAAGACGGTAGGGCCGATTTGAAAAACTGGCGAGGAGGCACCTCTTCGAATTCCAGCTTGTAACCCTGAGACACAATTTCTCTTGCCCAGGGATCCACCTGGGAGTGAACCCACATGTAGCTGAAATTCCGAAGACGCGCCCCCACTGGCCCCGACTCCGCCAGTGGAGCCCCAGCGTCATGCGGTGGATTTTGCAGAGGCCGTGGAGGACTTCTGTTCCTGGGAACTAGCTGTATTGTGCAGCTTCTTTCCTCTGCCCCTCCCTCTGGCAAAAAAGGACGCACCTCGGACTTTCTTGTTTCTTTGTGAACGAAAGGACTGCATTTGATAATGCGGTGCTCTCTTAGGCTGTGAGGGAACATAAGGCAAAAAATGTGACTTTCCAGCCGTAGCTGTGGAGACCAGGTCCGAGAGACCTTCACCGAACAATTCCTCACCCCTGTAAGGTAAAACCTCCATATGTCGTTTAGAGTCGGCATCACCTGTCCATTGCAGAGTCCACAGGACCCTTCTGGCAGAAATCGACATAGCGTTTATTCCAGAACCCAGCAGACTAATGTCTCTTTGAGCATCTCTCATATAAAGGACAGCGACTTTAATATGCCCCAGGGTCAATAAAACAGTATCCCTATCTAGGGTATCAAACTCCTCTGATAAGGTATCAGTCCATGCCGCTACTGCACTATAGACCCAGGCCGACGCGATTGCCGGTCTGAGCAAGGTACCTGAATGTGTATAAATGGACTTCTGGGTACCCTCCTGTTTGCGATCAGCAGCATCCTTGAGGGTAGCCGTATCCTGGGACGGCAGGGCTACCTTTTTGGATAAGCGTGTTAAAGCTTTGTCCACCCTAGGGGAAGATTCCCATCGCAACCTGTCCGTTGGCGGGAAAGGATACGCCATAAGAATCCGTTTGGAAATCTGCAGGTTTTTTATCTGGAGATTCCCAAGCTTTTTCACATAACTCATTTAGTTCGTGTAAGGGGGGAAAAGTTACCTCAGGTTTCTTTCCCTTATACATATAAACCCTTGTGTCAGGGACAGGGGTTTCCTCTGTGATGTGCAAAACTTCCTTAATTGCTATAATCATATATCGGGAGTGATTTAGCCAACTTTGGCTGTAACTTTGCATCATCGTAATAGACATTGGAGTCAGAATCCATGTCGGTATCTGTGTCAACAATTTGGGATAGTGGGCGCTTATGAGACCCCGACGGTCCCTGCGACATAGGATCAGGCAAGGGTTGAGACCCTGCCTGTCCCAATGCATCAGCCTTGTCTAATCTTTTATGCAAGGAATTTACATTATCATTTAAAACCTTCCACATATCCATCCAATCAGGTGTCGGCGCCGTCGGCGGAGACACCACATTCATTTGCTCCCGCTCCTCTCCCACATAGCCTTCCACATCAGACATGTCGACACAAGCGTACCGACACACCACACACACAGGGAATGTCCTTTCTGAAGACAGTTCCCCCACGAAGCCCTTTGGAGAGACAGAGAGAGTATGCCAGCACACACCCCAGCGCTATATAACCCAGGAATAACACAATAACTTAATGTTAACCCAGTAGCTGCTGTTTATATACTGAAAATAAAAAACCTAACAAAAAAACTCTCTCTCATCAAACTCAGGAGAGCTCACTGAAAAGCACCCAGCTCCTCTGGGCATAGAATCAAACTGAGGTCTGGAGGAGGGGCAGAGAGGGAGGAGCCAGTGCACACCAGGAACTAAATTCTTTCTTAAAGTGCCCATGTCTCCTGCGGAGCCCGTCTCTCCCCATGGTCCTTACGAAGTCCCCAGCATCCTCTAGGACGTTAGAGAAATGAAGTTAAGTATTTTCATTATCGTAAATCGTGGCATGGTGAGCATATAAAATAATAATTCTCATATGCACAAATAGCAGAAAAAGATAAATTAGCACACAGGGTGGGTTTCTTAACTGCACCTATTACCACAGATTAAGAGTTACACTGGTTCTCCATACGTTCATACCAGAATACAGTGCAGGAATGATCTCCTGCTATTTGGTATGATCCCCACTTTACACTTCCATAAATGTGCGCAGCAGATCTATGATCCCTGTAATTGTGGGATCCGCAACTTTATTTTGCATATTGTTCCATGCAAATCATTACACGTGAAAGTGTTCACAAAGCACTTGCCTGAATACACTCTAAGTGGGGAATTCAATAAGCATAATGGGTTAATTGAAGCAGCGGGGCTATTCAATTAGTCTCGAAGGCAACCCGCAGGCTGCAGTTAGTGTGTATTTTTGTTTGGCTTTTCGAGCCTGAATACGCCAGAAAAGAAATCCCTATTAAATAGCCTGTTTCTGCTGCGGGGTACACTGGGCTCCACAAGGATTGGACAATGGGGTGTAGAGTAGGATCTTGATCCGAGGCACCAACAGGCTCAAAGCTTTGACTGTTCCCAGAATGCACAGCGCCGCCTCCTCAATGACCCCGCCTCCCTGCACAGGAGCTCAGTTTTGTAAGTTGGTGCTGCAGTAAGCAGGCACTTAACAAGAGGGCTGCTCCGGGCAGTCCTAAAAAGAGCTTTTTGGTGAGAAAAAAGTGAAGACTTCAAGGGCAGCAGCGGTGGTAAATGTCAGGAGACATTCACTGCTGCTGCTCCAGCTCTCCCCAGCGGCGCTGTACATTCCCGAGCCCTGGTTGCCAGGTACCTACAGCGGAGGCTCCGGTTTTCTTCACGTTAGACACACACGGCTGGGGCTCTCCAGGATCACGTGGCCGCGCTTCGGGAGGTGGTAAGTGGGTCCCGCTTGCGGGACCCGGTCTTTATCGCGATCCGGCACGGTCAGTGGGAGGCGGGCCGCGCACGCTAGCGGTGGACACTGTGGCAGTACAGGCGATCCCACTAGATCACCAGGGCATGGGCTTAGACCTGAAGCCCCTCCCCCAGGGCGCCATTTCTAGCAAGTGTCCCCGCCCTGGAGCTGCATATCTGTCTTTTCCTCACTCCCTGTCAGTGTCTGCGGCGCCATTACTCCTCAGCTCACTGTTCCTGGGACTGCTTGGGCAAATCCTCCTATGTAAAGCCGCCTGGTTGTCAGCGCTGTGACTTTACATGACGCTTAAGTATTCTACCTGCCTTTTTTAGTCAGTGTTAGTAAGAAAGAGTGCACAAAGTCAGGGTTTCCTAGTACAATTACCCTGTGATATACATCCAGTTCTTACTGTATACTGTTATATCTATTGTTATATAGCTGTGTAAGCTAGTCCAGTGCAGTATTATTGTTAGTAATAACCTCTGCACTGTACAAACTGTGACTATTTGTGTGTGCATTTGATAGCGGAGTGTTGTCCATTTCGGGTCTTTCACTCAACTTGCTATCCCTATATTCTATAACCTGAGGAGGCTTGGTGCGTCAGGTTTTATCTAATATAGGATTTTCACAAAGATATACTGTATTACGTATTTTTCTCTGATTTAGTCACCATCTCTCTCCTTTATCTCTGCTAGTGCTGACTACACTGCGCAGGGGTTTGGGTTTAGAGGTATAGTGCTACTGATAATTGTACTGTGTTACCTCATACTGCAAGTTATATCATGTCTGCTTCTGAGGGTGACGGTTCTGGGGCTGAACACACTGCCGGTGTTGCTGAAGCCACATACCCATATGAGGAGAATATAGCAGCTGTGGGCTATGGTCCTGGGGGCTCCTTGCCCCCCAGTGGGACTGTGGCAACGGAGGCACATACTGACCCACCGTGGGCCGCTTTTTCCACGCTTCTGCATACGCTAGTTCATAAACTAACACCCCCTATGGCACCCCCAATGCCGGTACAACCGTACGTGGTCCCTGCAGCTAACCCGCCGTGGGCGGACGATTTATCTGCTCAATTAAAGAAGTTGAACCAGTCCCTGACTACTAAAAAGTCTGACCATCGCTCGCCTAAGTCCAAGGGGTCCTCTAAGCGAGCGCTTGTTTCCTCACAATCCACTGCTGTCACAAGACGGCACGTACACTGACCCCACAGGTTCTGACTCAGATACGGCTGTTGGGGAGGGTAGTTCACATGTGGATGTTCCTGATCTTTTGGAGGATATTAAGTTAATTCTACAGATTACGGATGATCCAGAGCCATCCGTCCCTACTAAGAAACCAGATAAGTTCAAGCGTCAGAAGGTGGTTAAACAAGTTTTACCTCACTCTGACCACCTAGTGGATATACGTCAGGAACCCTGGGAAAACCCGGGTACGAAGTTTGTGCCTCAAAAGAAGATGCTGGCTCGCTATCACCTCGTGCCAGAGCGGTCTAAGAATTGGGAAACGCCTCCTCCAGTGGACTCACATGTGGCTAGGATGGTGGTTTCCTCAGCTCTACCTGTCACTACAGTCACGTCTCTAAAAGAGCCTACGGATAAGCGTGTAAAGGGTTGTCTGAAAGCGATTTACACCCTCACAGGTGCTGCACAAAGGCCCACTATTGCAGCTACATGGGCTGCCGAGGCTATTGAAGCATGGGCCTTGGAGTTAGAAGCTAAAATCTCCTCTGACCATGCTAGACAATGTTTGACTTATATTGTCACAGCTTCTCGTTATATTAAAGAGGCGGCTTCTGATGCCGGTATCCTAGCAGCCAAGGCCTCTACTACGTCAGTCCTGGCTCGCCGGATACTGTGGCTGAGATCCTGGTCTGTGGATCTGGACTCTAGAAAAACCCTGGAGGTACTCCCTTTCAAGGGAGATATTCTGTTTGGGGAGGATTTAAATAAGATTGTGGCTGACTTGGCTACTGCCAAAACTGCCTGTCTGCCAAGTACTGCTCCTTCTGTGTCGAAGGCTAAAGGTACTTCCTTTCGCCCCTTTCGTCCTTCAGGTAAAGCAAAAGGTCAGGCGTACAACAAGCAGGCCCGCACTTCCAAACCTGGTAAGCCGAAGCCCAAAAGAGCCTGGGCTGCCCGTCAGCCAGCTGCCAAGACCGATAAGCCTGCCGCATGACGGGGCGGGCCTCCCCCTGGGGGATCCCAGGGTGGGGGGCCGGCTTCTAGGGTATACCCAGGAATGGTTGAAGACCACTTCAGATGCCTGGGTACGGGAAGTCGTCACTCGAGGTTATGCCATAGCCTTCAAAAACGGACCCCCTCATCGATTTTGCCAGACAGACGTCCCGTCGGACCAGGCAAACACACTGCATTCGGTGGTACAGACCCTCCTGGATACAGGAGTCGTAGTACAGGTGCCTCTTGCTCAGAGGGGCTGGGGGTACTATTCTCCGCTGTTTCTAGTCCCGAAACCGAATGGGTCTTCGCGGCCCATTCTCAACCTCAAGGCATTGAACCGGTTTGTGAAGGTTTCCAAGTTCCTTATGGAAACCCTTCGCTCTATAGTTCTGGCCTTGGAACCTGGGGACTACATGGTCTCCCTGGACATACAGGATGCTTACCTGCATATTCCTATAGCAGCGTCACATCAGCAATACCTGAGGTTCACTATTGGCAACCTTCATTACCAGTTTCGGACGTTACCTTTTGGTTTAACAACGGCTCCGCGAGTCTTCACCAAAGTAATGGCGGTGATGACGGTGGTACTCCGCCGTCAAGGGGTCAGGATACTGCCGTGCCTGGACGACTTGTTAATCCTGGCAAATTCCCCAGAACTTCTCCTGTGTCATCTGGATATGACGGTCCGGTTTCTACAAGCCCATGGGTGGCTCATCAACTGGAAGAAATCCTCTCTGATCCCTGCTCAGAGCATGGTGCACCTGGGAGCGCTATTGGACACTCACAACCAGCGGTTGTTCTTATCTCAGGAGAAAGTCCTGAAGCTTCAGGACAGGATTCGTTGCTTCCTTTCTCATCCGCAAGTGTCGATACATTCGGCAATGCAGGTGCTGGGCCTCTTGGTCTCAGCATTCGACATGGTGGGGTATGCTCCATTCCATTCTCGCCCCCTCCAGAGGCTGATTCTAGCCAAGTGGGACGGCCTGCCTCACCGGATCAGGTCTCAGATGATCTCACTGACTCCGGAGGTCCGTCTGTCGCTACTTTGGTGGCTCCGGGACCGACAGTTGTGCAGGGGCCGTCCATTCTGGATATCCAACTGGGTCCTGTTGACGACAGATGCCAGTCTAAGAGGTTGGGGCGCGGTGCTGGAGCAACACTCCCTTCAGGGTCGGTCGACCAAGGAGGAATCTCTCCTCTCGATCAACATTCTGGAATTGCGGGCGGTCTTCAATGCATTGAACCTGGCCCAGCATTTAATTCAGAACCATCCTGTTCAAGTACAGTCGGACAACGCCACCACAGTGGCTTACATAAATCATCAAGGCGGCACTCTAAGCCGTTTGGTGATGAAGGAAGTCTCACGGATTCTACGTTGGGCGGAACGCCATCTACCGGCCATCTCAGCAATATTCATTCCGGGAGTCCTGAATTGGGAAGCGGACTTTCTCAGTCGTGAGGACGTGCATGCCGGCGAGTGGAGCCTCCATCCAGAAGTGTTTCAACTCCTAGTGGAAAAGTGGGGTCTTCCAGACGTAGATCTGATGGCGTCTCGATACAATCACAAGGTTCCGGTCATCGGAGCAAGGACAAGGGATCCTCAAGCAGCATTCGTGGATGCGCTGGTGGTGCCGTGGAGGTTTCGGCTGCCGTACGTGTTCCCTCTGGTGTCACTCCTGCCCAGGGTAATTCGGAAGTTCAAGCAAGAAAAAGGAATTCTACTTCTCATAGCTCCAGCGTGGCCCAGACGTCACTGGTTCTCAGACCTGCAAGGCCTATCGTCAGAGCGTCCAATTCTACTTCCACAACGCCCAGACCTCCTCGTTCAGGTCCCTGTGTCTACCAGGACCTAACCCGGCTGTCTTTGACAGCGTGGCTCTTGAAGCTTCCGTCTTGAGGGCTAAGGGTTTTTCTGAAGAGGTCATTAAAAATAAGATTTTACTTACCGGTAAATCTATTTCTCGTAGTCCGTAGTGGATGCTGGGGACTCCGTAAGGACCATGGGGAATAGACGGGCTCCGCAGGAGACAGGGCACTTTAAGAAAGAATTTGGATTCTGGTGTGTTCTGGCTCCTCCCTCTATTTCCCTCCTCCAGACCTCAGTTAGAGAAACTGTGCCCGGAAGAGCTGACAGTACAAGGAAAGGATTTTGGAATCCAGGGCAAGACTCATACCAGTCACACCAATCATACCGTATCACTCGTGATAAAGTTACCCAGTTAACAGTATGAACAACAACGGAGCATCAGATCAACCCTGATGCAACCAAACATAACCCTTATTTAAGCAATAACTATATACAAGCATTGCAGAAGAAGTCCGCACTTAGGACGGGCGCCCAGCATCCACTACGGACTACGAGAAATAGATTTACCGGTAAGTAAAATCTTATTTTCTCTAACGTCCTAGTGAATGCTGGGGACTCCGTAAGGACCATGGGTATTATACCAAAGCTCCCATAACAGCTTGGTACAGGAAATTCCAGCTCATCTTATATTGTTTCATACTAGTAAAATAATAAAATCATTTCCTTCTGGCTCAAATTCCCATCCAGGCTCTCCTGTTTCACACAACATTCTGTATCACTGGTAAGCACCCAGTAAATATATGTAAAGTCTGGTCTGTGTAAATGGACACTCAAAATTCCTGCACCATCACAGAGCGGGGCAGGTATACTGTCAGGCACTGCAGCTGGCTAATCATCACTGGTATGTAAAGGACAAAAAAAAAAAGTGACTGGTTTTCCTGTAGTTACCCCTGTGGCCAATGGTTACTAGTCATTGCCGGGGAAAGGGTACAGTTACAGACACTTTACAGGATTGGTAAACAATAGGTTTTTTTTTCTGTGAATCTAAAACATTTCGCACTGTCCCCAAATTGGAGAAACACAATTTTTCTGGTCAACCAATTAGGGAGCAGATAACATTTACAACACTGTGCAATAAAATAACGTGACATTCTGTTCAGGGAAAGTAATGCTTACCTATCTTCAGCTGTTTTGCTAGATGGGTAATAAACCTTGAAGGAAAATCCACTTTTTGGAAATGAACCCTAAAGTAACAAACAAGGCAAAATGAGAAATGGAACTACAAGAATGATGTATAAACTCTTCAGTGCTCGCAGAAGTCAGACTTTAATGAGTTTGACACAGTTTCTGTCTCCTATCAGGCCATCCAACCCTCACTGTGTGACAGTAGAAAGATAGTGACTGCTTCTGACGGATTATTATCCAAGCATTCACATTGCCTTCGGTTCCATGCAGCAATGTCAGACTAATTGACCATTAAAACATAACACAACTATTTTATAAAATGTCAACTAACTTTTTAGACTTTACAGTGCTCTTAGCTCCTTTTCAATGGTTCTAATAATTCAATCAATATCTAGGAATACATTTTTCTACAAGTCAGATAATAATCCAAATAAAATCAGTCTAATTCTCACCATGCATGTGGGTAAATATGGTTGGCAGATGACTACGGGCCTGTGTATATCATTATCTTCAGACTTCAGTAATGCAGTAAAGAGCTCTAGTGCATGCTGCATGGAATCCGCCCACTTCTCCTGTGCACTGAACAGCCCAGAACTCATCCAGCTCAGTCACTCGTGTGTGGCTAAACTGGAATGTTTGGGATTGCCCACATTGTGTCGTCTGAACGGGTATGGTATGTTAGGTAGTTAAGACTTAGGTCGACAGTGTCTAGGTCGACCCCTATTGGTCGACAGTAAGTAGGTCGACATGGTTTCTTGGTCGACATGAGGATTTTTTAAAAACTTTTTTTGGTGTCGTTTTCTCCGTACAGTGACCGTGAACCCCAATTATTGCACCGTGTCCCCTCACATGGCTCACTCTGCTACCGCAGCGCTTGGCACTGCTTACCGTTCCCAATTGTAGTCCACATGGATCGTAAAGTATGAAAAAGTTCTAAAAATAAAAAAGTGGAAAACTCACGTCGACCTAGAACATGTCGACAGAGTCCCTGTCGACCTAGAAACCATGTTGACCAACAGTGGTTGACCTACTTACTGTCAACCTAAACACCGGATCCCCTTCTGAACACTGTTCTGACTGAGCTGGCGGTGAGTCCTGCTTCCAGTTCTATTAGTTACATCAGTCTGAGAGTTGGAAGTGCTACTTGCTCTATAGCAGGCCTGGCCAACCTGTGGCTCTCCAGATGTTGTGACACTACACATCCCAGCATACTCTGCCACAGATTTAGCATTCCTAATAGCAAATCTGTGGCAAGGCATGGTGGGACTTGTAGTTTTACAACACCTGGAGGGCCACAGTTTGACCAGGCCTGCTCTATAGCATGTGTGTACTGTTTTCTTGTGGCTACTGTAAGAGCTCATGCACAACAGCGCCACTGGATTTCATTGACCCAGGGATTCATTGGTTCCTTTCACAGGTATGAGAGAATTGTGGTTCTACCATATTATGTGACAACTGCAGTCTCCACTGGGCAGCTGCACTGACTTGGGTTAGTGGTAGGGATGGTCTTCAGAGGGTTAACCATCGATGGTGCCATTGGTGCTTAAGATTAAAAGCATGAAACCATCAATGATATGCACCTATCGATAGAAATCCCTGCTATGGGGAACAACAGGGAAGGGGGTGGGACTTAGTGGTGCATCAGATAGCAGACTAATGCATCCCATACATTAGTGATTGATTGCCACTACTATACAGACGGGTCGGGAAATCAGGAACTTGAAACATGTTTAAAAATCTCCATTCGCCGATCCTGACCAAACGTGGTCCATATCTGCATATTCTGGATTTTTAAAATAAATGATGTCCCTAATTAGCTGACTGATCACTGAACTTCGATGGCTGCCGATTTGGTTGCGTCAGGGGGCCTTAAACTCCGTGCCCCCCCGCATGGTTGGCAAAACCCCCCCAAAACATAGCTGCCTCTCCATCACAGCTGGGGAAGAATGGCCAGATCTCCACTATCAATGGTTGTGAACCCAAACAACAATATAGGGGTCCATTCATGAAGCAGTGAAAAGTGTGGAGAAGTGAGCCTGTGGAGAAGTTGCCCATGGCAACCAATCATGTGCTCTGTACAATTGTATAGTATGCAAATTATAAACGTTACTTCAATGCTGATTGCTTGCCATCGGCAACTTCTCCACTTGCTCACTTCCCTACACTTTTCACTGCTTCATGAATAGACCTCTTAATCTTCCTATTGCAGAAGTGCCCGTGCAGGCTTATTATACCGCATTCAGATCACAAATGCCGGATCCCACCCGGTAAGAGAAACGTGTCCTTACCGGGTGGGATCCGGCATTTGCTCTGCTATGGTGGCTTTCCGACCCGGCAATATACCGGGTCGGTTGCCATAGCAGCGGTGGGGCGCAGCAGGGCGGGGTTGGAGGCGGCGCTGGGAGACGAGCTCATCTCCTGCGCCGCCTCTCCCTATGCTGTGAATGGGAACCGTGTCGCATCGACGCGGCTCCCATTCACACTGCACCTGACCCGGTATTCAACCCAGGTATAATCCTTCTTCTATACCGGGTTGAATTACCGGGTCAGGCGACTCGCTAATTCCGGCAGAGTGCTTTCACATCGCACACTGACCCGTGTCGACACGGCAATATGCCGTGTCGATACCGGGTTATTTGTGCGATGTGAAAGGGGTATTACACTGCAATGAGGACAGCATTGTTGGAAGTCTAATTTGATCAAACCATTGTTGAAATACGACATTCTTTTAAAAACACAAAAGCCTTTCAGTGTACAGTATACACCCACCTATCCTTTCATAAACACAGGCTGATATTAAGTTTATTAAATTAGCACTACTGATCAAAGGTTCCAGATTTGTAGGCGATACAAGCTATTTGGTTAGTAAACCTATAAAACAATTGCAGGGTAATCCCCCTTCTCCCCCCCACCCTCAGTCTCTGCCCCAGGCGGGATTACAAAGGACGCATCTCTTACAGGGTTGACGGTCAGGCATTCCGTATTTGTGACGGTGAATGGATCATATTTATCCGCTATGACGACTAAATCAGGCAGAGGATATAATCTCAGAGTGTAATCGTATGCCCAGTAGACAGGGCTGACAAAAAGCGGAAGTGGCGTCAGATGTCCCTGCGACAGAATGGTTTTGACAAACTAGAAAATGAAAGAAAAAACCAAGTTAATTTAAAAAAGAATTACGTGGATAAACTGCTTTTCACATTTGTTTTCCTGAAAACCAGTCAGAGCTATTTGGGGTGGGTCTAGTTGTATTGTAGCAAATGCTATACTACCCACTGCGCAATGTAGAGCTGTAATGACGTTACACATATAGGTCATGTAGCCGTTAAACTGGCTACTAAAAGTAGTTCTGCTACAAATGATGGATACAGTCATCAGAAACCAATTTTTACAGCATGTGTGTGTGTATTAAAGTGTCAGATAAAGCTATGCTAAATACTGTATTATAGTGAAGAATATTAATCCAGATATAAATTAAATGTGATAAGATTGAGAACCACTTACATGACTGGGAATATCCAAACTGCTGCTTGGGAAGCGTACACAGTTCCTGCACATTTTATTCACCAGATCCTCCCGGAAGACCACAATTTCCTGTGTGCAGTACTGAATTCTGCAACATGAAAGGTGAGTTATGGTAGATTTACCATTGTTAACTCTCTTTCTGCGAGGTACATTGGGTTCCACAGGGAAACATCAGGGTGTAGAGTGGATTTTCATCCAGAGGCACCAACAGGCAAAAGCTTTCTTCTGTCCCAGGATGCATTGGGGCCTCCGCTATAACCCCGCCTCCAGGCACTGAGAGCTCAGTTTCTTTAACCAGTCCAATGCAGGAGCAGGCAAGAGAGAAGGCAGATGTTAGTCACATAGGACCACATTTTCACGACAGGAGAAGGTACCAGCGGCTAATGGCATACAACCCAAAGAAGGCTAGGTGCGTCAGCGTGGGTGACCTGTGGAACCCAATGTACCTCGCAGAAAGAGAGGCAACCTTCTGCAGTAGGTTACATTGGTTTCCACAGGGAAACATCGGGGATGTCCTAAAGCAATTCCTCAAGGGAGGGGACGCGCGTTAGCAGATGTGAGACGCTTGCAGAGCATTTAGCACAACAGCCAGATCCCATGAAGCCACAGGATGGACATAGGGAGGCTGAATCCTCTGGACACCCTGAGTGAATGTATGAACGTCAGGTATAGAAGCAATTTTTCTATGAAACCATACCGACAAGGCAGATATATGAACCTTGAGGGAGGCCAGACGAAGACCTAAGTCCAGGCCTCGTTGCAGAAAAAGAAACAGAGAAGGATTGGACTTGAAGTGGCGCACTTAAACATTAAATTGATACATAAAATATAACTTTTATTAGAGTATATTTGTTAAAAAGACCTGTAGCTGTGAAATATTAAAACCAAAAACATATAAATTGATAAAACAAAGTGTGATATGTGTGAATAAAAACACACACTGTGCTAACTGTGTAGTGCTACACATATATAATAAGAATTTACTTACCGATAATTCTATTTCTCGTAGTCCGTAGTGGATGCTGGGAACTCCGTAAGGACCATGGGGAATAGCGGCTCCGCAGGAGACTGGGCACAAAAGTAAAGCTTTAGGACTACCTGGTGTGCACTGGCTCCTCCCCCTATGACCCTCCTCCAAGCCTCAGTTAGGATACTGTGCCTGGACGAGCGTACACAATAAGGAAGGATTTTGAATCCCGGGTAAGACTCATACCAGCCACACCAATCACACCGTACAACTTGTGATCTGAACCCAGTTAACAGTATGATAACAGAGGAGCCTCTGAAAAGATGGCTCACTACAACAAAAACCAGATTTTGTTAACAATAACTATGTACAAGTATTGCAGACAATCCGCACTTGGGATGGGCGCCCAGCATCCACTACGGACTACGAGAAATAGAATTATCGGTAAGTAAATTCTTATTTTCTCTGACGTCCTAGTGGATGCTGGGAACTCCGTAAGGACCATGGGGATTATACCAAAGCTCCCAAACGGGCGGGAGAGTGCGGATGACTCTGCAGCACCGAATGAGAGAACTCCAGGTCCTCCTCAGCCAGGGTATCAAATTTGTAGAATTTAGCAAACGTGTTTGCCCCTGACCAAGTAGCTGCTCGGCAAAGTTGTAACGCCGAGACCCCTCGGGCAGCCGCCCAAGATGAGCCCACCTTCCTTGTGGAATGGGCTTTTACAGATTTTGGCTGTGGCAGGCCTGCCACAGAATGTGCAAGCTGAATTGTACTACAATTCCAACGAGCAATAGTCTGCTTAGAAGCAGGAGCACCCAGCTTGTTGGGCGCATACAGGATAAACAGCGAGTCAGATTTCCTGACTCCAGCCGTCCTGGAAACATATATTTTCAAGGCCCTGACTACGTCCAACAACTTGGAGTCCTCCAAGTCACTAGTAGCCGCAGGTACCACAATAGGTTGGTTCAGATGAAACACTGAAACCACCTTAGAGAGAAAATGAGGACGAGTCCTCAATTCCGCCCTGTCTGAATGGAAGATCAGATAAGGGCTTTTACAGGATAAGCCCGCCAATTCTGACACGTGCCTGGCCGAGGCCAGGGCCAACCACATGACCCCTTTCCATGTGAGGTATTTTAACTCCACAGATTCAAGTGGTTCAAACCAATGTGACTTTAGGAACCCCAAAACTACATTGAGATCCCAAGGTGCCACTGGAGGCACAAAGGGAGGCTGTATATGCAGTACCCCTTTTACAGACGTCTGAACTTCAGGTAGTGAAGCTAGTTCTTTCTGGAAGAAAATTGACAGGGCCGAAATTTGAACCTTAATGGACCCCAATTTTAGGCCCATAGACACTCCTGTTTACAGGAAATGCAGGAATCGACCTAGTTGAAATTCCTCCATCGGGGCCTTACTGGCCTCGCACCACGCAACATATTTTCGCCAAATGCGGTGATAATGCTTTGCGGTTACATCCTTCCTGGCTTGACCAGGGTAGGGATGACTTCATCCGGAATGCCTTTTTCCTTCAGGATCCGGCGTTCAACCGCCCTGCCGTTAAACGCAGCCGCGGTAAGTCATGGAATAGACAGGGTCCTTGCTGGAGCAGGACCCTTCTTAGAGGTAGAGGCCACGGGTCCTCCGTGAGCATCTCTTGAAGTTCCGGGTACCAAGTCCTTCTTGGCCAATCCGGAGCCACGAGTATAGTTCTTACTCCCCTCCGTCTTATAATTCTCAGTACTTTTGGTATGAGAGGAAGAGGAGGGAACACATACACTGACTGGTACACCCACGGTGTTACCAGAGCGTCCACAGCTATTGCCTGAGGGTCCCTTGACCTGGCGCAATACCTGTCCAATTTTTTGTTTAGGCGGGACGCCATCATGTCCACCTTTGGTTTTTCCCAATGGTTTACAATCATGTGGAAGACTTCTGGGTGAAGTCCCCACTCTCCCGGGTGGAGGTCGTGCCTGCTGAGGAAGTCTGCTTCCCAGTTGTCCACTCCCGGAATGAACACTGCTGACAGTGCTATCACATGACTTTCCGCCCAGCGAAAAATCCTTGCAGCTTCTGCCATTGCCCTCCTGCTTCTTGTGCCGCCCTGTCTGTTTACGTGGGCGACTGCCGTGATGTTGTCCGACTGGATCAGCACCGGCTGACCTTGAAGCAGAGGTCTTGCTTGGCTTAGGGCATTGTAAATGGCCCTTAGCTCCAAAATATTTATGTGAAGTGATGTCTCCAGGCTTGACCACAAGCCCTGGAAATTTTTTCCCTGTGTGACTGCTCCCCAGCCTCGCAGGCTGGCATCCGTGGTCACCAGGACCCAGTCCTGAATGCCGAATCTGCGGCCCTCTAGAAGATGAGCACTCTGCAACCACCACAGGAGAGACACCCTTGTCTTTGGTGACAGGGTTATCCGCTGATGCATCTGAAGATGCGATCCGGACCATTTGTCCAGCAGGTCCCACTGGAAAGTTCTTGCGTGGAATCTGCCGAATGGAATTGCTTCGTAGGAAGCCACCATTTTTCCCAGGACCCTTGTGCACTGATGCACTGACACTTGGCCTGGTTCTAGGAGGTTTCTGACTAGTTCGGATAACTCCCTGGCTTTCTCCTCCGGGAGAAAACACCTTTTTCTGGACTGTGTCCAGGATCATCCCTAGGAATAGAAGGCGTGTCGTCGGGATCAGCTGCGATTTTGGAATATTGAGAATCCAACCGTGCTGCCGCAGCACTATCTGAGATAGTGCTACCCCGACTTCCAACTGTTCCCTGGATCTTGCCCTTATCAGGAGATCGTCCAAGTAAGGGATAACTAAAACTCCCTTCTTTCGAAGGAGTATCATCATTTCGGCCATTACCTTGGTAAAGACCCGGGGTGCCGTGGACAATCCAAACGGCAGCGTCTGAAACTGATAGTGACAGTTCTGTACCACAAACCTGAGGTACCCTTGGAGAAGGGTAAATTGGGACATGGAGGTAAGCATCTTTGATGTCCAGAGAGACCATATAGTCCCCTTCTTCCAGGTTTGCAATCACTGCTCTGAGTGACTCCATCTTGAATTTGAACCTTTGTATGTAAGTGTTCAAGGATTTTAGATTTAAAATTGGTCTCACCGAGCCGTCAGGCTTCGGTACCACAAATAGTGTGGAATAGTACCCCTTTCCCTGTTGCAGGAGGGGTACCTTGATTATCACCTGCTGGGAATACAGCCTGTGAATGGCTTGCAATACTGTCTCCCTGTCTGAGGGAGACGTCGGTAAAGCAGACTTTATGAAACGGCGAGGGGGAGACGTCTCGAATTTCTTGAGACGGGCCCCCACCGTGCCTGAGACCGCTTGTAAAGCCCCAGCGTCATGCTGAGGACTTTGCGGAGGCGGGAGAGGGCTTTTGTTCCTGGGAATTGGCTGTTTGCTGCAGCCTTTTTCCTCTCCCTCTGCCACGGGGCAGAAATGAGGCGCCTTTTGCCCGCTTGCCCTTATGGGGCCGAAAGGACTGCGCCTGATAATACGGCGTCTTCTTAGGTTGAGAAGCTACCTGGGGTAAAAATGTGGATTTTCCAGCCGTTGCCGTGGCCACCAGGTCTGTTAGACCTACCCCAAATAACTCCTCCCTTTTATAAGGCGATACTTCCATATGCCTTTTGGAATCAGCATCACCTGACCACTGTCTTGTCCATAACCCTCTTCTGGCAGAAATGGACAGCGCACTTACTCTTGATGCCAGTCGGCAAATATCCCTCTGTGCATCACGCATATATAGAAATGCATCTTTTAAATGCTCTTTAGTTAGTAATATACTGTCCCTATCTAGGGTATCAATATTGTCAGTCAGGGAATCCGACCAAGCCACCCCAGCACTGCACATCCAGGCTGAGGCGATTGCTGGTCGCAGTATCACACCCGTGTGAGTGTATATACATTTTAGGATATTTTACTGCTTTCTGTCAGCAGGTTCCTTAAGGGCGGCCGTATCCGGGGACGGTAGTGCCACCTGTTTAGACAAGCGTGTGAGCGCTTTATTCACCCTAAGGGGTGTTACCCAACGTGCCCTATCCTCTGGCGGGAAGGGGTATGATGCTAATAACTTTTTAGGAATTAACAGTTTTTATCGGAGGAAACCCACGCATCATCACACACTTCATTTAATTCCTCAGATGCAGGAAAAATTACAGGCAGTTTTTTCTCACCCAACATAATACCCTTTTTAGTGGTACTGGTATTATCAGAAATGTGTAAAAACATTTTCCATAGCCTCAATCATGTAACGTGTGGCCCTACTGGAAGTCACATTCGTCTCTTAATCGTCGACACTGGAGTCAGTATCCGTGTCGGCGTCTGTATCTGCCATCTGCGGTAACGGGCGTTTTAGAGCCCCAGATGGCTTTTGAGACACCTGGACAGGCACAGGCTGAGTCGCCAGCTGTCTCATGTCATCAATCTTTTGTAAAGAGCTGACACTGTCACATAATTCCTTCCATAAGCTCATCCACTCAGGTGTCGACTCCCTAGGGGGTGACATCTCTGTTACAGGCAATTGCTCCGCCTCCACCTCATTTTCCTCCTCATACATGTCGACACAACGTACCGACACACAGCACACACACAGGGAATGCTCTGATAGAGGACAGGACCCCACTAGCCCTTTGGGGAGACAGAGGGAGAGTATGCCAGCACACACCAGAGCGCTATATATATATATATATATATATATATATATATATATATATATATACACAGGGATAACCTTATATAAGTGTTTTTCCCCTTATAGCTGCTGTATTGTTATACTGCGCCTAATTAGTGCCCCCCTCTCTTTTTTAACCCCTTTCTGTAGTGTAGTAACTGCAGGGGAGAGCCAGGGAGCTTCCCTCCAACGGAGCTGTGAGAGAAAATGGCGCCAGTGTGCTGAGGAGATAGGCTCCGCCCCCTTCTCGGCGGCCTTTTCTCCCGTTTTTCTGTGGAATCCGGCAGGGGTTAAAATTCATCCATATAGCCCTGGGGGCTATATGTGATGTATTTTCGCCAGCCAAGGTGTTTTTATTGCTGCTCAGGGCGCCCCCCCTTAGCGTCCTGCACCCTCAGTGACCGAAGTGTGAAGTGTGCTGAGGAGCAATGGCGCACAGCTGCAGTGCTGTGCGCTACCTTGGTGAAGACAGGATGTCTTCTGCCGCCGATTTTTCCGGACCTCTTCTTGCTTCTGGCTCTGTAAGGGGGCCGGCGGCGCGGCTCTGGGACCGAGCTCCGAGGCTGGGCCTGTGTTCGGTCCCTCTGGAGCTAATGGTGTCCAGTAGCCTAAGAAGCCCAATCCACTCTGCACGCAGGTGAGTTCGCTTCTTCTCCCCTTAGTCCCTCGATGCAGTGAGCCTGTTGCCAGCAGGTCTCACTGAAAATAAAAAACCTAAAACTAAACTTTCACTAAGAAGCTCAGGAGAGCCCCTAGTGTGCACCCTTCTCGGCCGGGCACAAAAATCTAACTGAGGCTTGGAGGAGGGTCATAGGGGGAGGAGCCAGTGCACACCAGGTAGTCCTAAAGCTTTACTTTTGTGCCCAGTCTCCTGCGGAGCCGCTATTCCCCATGGTCCTTACGGAGTTCCCAGCATCCACTAGGACGTCAGAGAAAATATATTATAGGTACTATGACCCTTGAATCAAATTATGTGTGTTGTTAGGCTGAGTGCCCAATGGCGCTTTGAAGTCACTGATCAGTTGTACTAGATAGGCTTACTGAGGGTACTGTAAAGTGCAATATTCCAATAGAAAGCTCCCCTTCAGTTTGGGCGCTATGACCCCTCACTTATGTGCAATCATATGCTTGTACAGCTATGAGTCAGTGTTTATCCTCACTAGTGATCTCAATGTAACTAGCTGTTCGCAATCAGTTTACAGCAGGTAATATCTGAAGTCAGTATCACTTTAAGTGAATAATCTGTTTGGGCGCTATGATCCCTCACTTATATGCATTCATATGCTTATACAGCTATGAATCCGTGTTTCTCCTCACTAGTGATCTCAATGTAATTGGCTGTTCTTAATCAATTTACAGCAGATAATAACTGAAGTCAGTGTCACTTTAAGTGAATGATAATTGATGTTCACTTATATGCTTATACAGCTATAGATCAGTGCTTCTCCTCACTAGTGATCTCAATATAGTTAGCTGTTCTCAGTCGATTTACAGCAGGTAATTAATAAAGTCAATATCACTTTAAGTGAGTAATCACAATGTTCATTAGTGATATTGTTAATGAGAGACACTGTAATGTCCAAGAATGCATATAAACTCACAGTTTTCCACAATATTCACTACTATTATAGTGGAATATAGATCATAGCTGTGAGGCACAGGGTTTAGTGAGCTGTTTGAGTATTGCACTAATGCCGTACACTGGAACACTCCATCAGCTGTTAATAGCAGTATATCCTAACTGGCTATTTTGTACTTATCAGCTGTATGATGGAAACCTATATATCAAATAAACAGCATTTCTCAATGTAATTAGCTGTTCTTAATCAATTTATATCAGGTAATACCTGAAGTCAGTGTCACTTTAAGTGAATGATAATTGATGTTCACTTATATGATTATACAGCTATAGATCAGTGCTTCTCCCCACTAGTGATCTCAATATAATTAGCTGTTCTCAGTCGATTTACAGCAGGTAATTAATAATAAGATTTTAAACCTACCGGTAAATCTATTTCTCCTAGTCCGTAGAGGATGCTGGGGACTCCGTAAGGACCATGGGGTATAGACGGGCTCCGCAGGGGATAGGGCACCTAAAAAGAACTTTGACTATGGGTGTGCACTGGCTCCTCACTCTATGCCCCTCCTCCAGACCTCAGTTAGAGAACTGTGCCCAGAGGAGATGGACACTACAAGGCAGGATTCAGAAATCCAAGGGCAAGATTCATACCAGCCCACACCAAGCATACCACGTAACCTGGATCATACAAAACCAGTTACCAGTATGACCAATAACAGCAACGGTCCAAGACCGATGTCAACTGTAACATAACCCTTATCTAAGCAACAACTATATACAAGTCTTGCAGAATTTCCACATTGGGACGGGCGCCCAGCATCCTCTACGGACTAGGAGAAATAGATTTACCGGTAGGTTTAAAATCTTATTTTCTCTTACGTCCTAGAGGATGCTGGGGACTCCGTAAAAACCATGGGGTTTATACCAAAGCATCCAATCGGGCGGGAGAGTGCGTATGACTCTGCAGCACCGACTGAGCAAATGCTAGGTCCTCATCAGCCAGGGTATCAAACTTGTAGAATTTAGCAAAAGTGTTTGATCCCGACCAAGTCGCCGCTCGGCAAAGTTGTAATGCAGAGACGCCTCGGGCAGCCGCCCAAGTAGAGCCCACCTTCCTAGTGGAATGGGCCTTAACCGAATTTGGTACCGGCAATCCAGCCGTAGAATGAGCCTGCTGAATCGTATTACAGATCCAGCGAGCAATAGTCTGCTTCGAAGCAGGTGCGCCAATCTTATTGGCAGCATACAGGACAAACAGAGCCTCTGTTTTCCTAATTCTAGCCGTCCTGGCTACATAAATCTTTAAGGCCCTGACTACGTCCAGGGATCTGGAATCCTCCAGGTCACTTGTAGCCACAGGCACCACAATAGGTTGATTCACATGGAATGAAGAAACCACCTTAGGCAAAAATTGCGGACGTGTCCTTAATTCAGCTCGATCCACATGAAAAATCAAGTAAGGGCTTTTGTGTGACAAAGCCGCCAATTCTGACACTCGCCTTGCTGATGCCAAGGCCAACAACATGACCACCTTCCAAGTAAGAAATTTCAACTCAACCTTGTTAAGCGGTTCAAACCAGTGTGATTTTAGGAACTGCAACACCACGTTGAGGTCCCACGGTGCCACTGGAGGCACAAAAGGAAGCTGGATGTGCAGCACTCCCTTTACAAACGTCTGGACTTCTGGAAGAGAAGCCAACTCCTTCTGAAAGAAAATCGAGAGGGCCGAAATCTGTACCTTAACAGAGCCTAATTTCAGGCCCATATCCACTCCTGTCTGTAGGAAGTGGAGAAAACGACCCAGATGAAAATCTTCCGTAGGTGCATTCTTGGTTTCACACCAAGACACATACTTTCGCCAGATACGGTGACAATGCTTAACCGTCACCTCCTTCCTAGCCTTTACTAAAGTAGGGATGACCTCTTCCGGAATCCCCTTTTTCGTTAGGATTCGGCGTTCAACCGCCATGCCGTCAAACGTAACCGCGGTAAGTATTGAAATACACAGGGCCCCTGCTGCAACAGGTCTTCCCTCAGAGGAAGAGGCCAGGGATCTCCTGTGAGCATATCTTGTAGATCTGAGTACCAGGCCCTCCCAGTCTGGGACAACGAGTATCGTCTGTACTCTTCTTTGCCTTATGATCCTCAACACTTTTGTGATGAGAGGAAGAGGAGGAAACACGTAGACCGATTTGAACACCCACTGTGTTATTAGAGCGTCTACAGCCACTGCCTGAGGATCCCGAGACCTGGCACAATACCTCCGAAGATTTTTGTTGAGGCGTGACGCCATCATGTCTATTTGAGGAGTTCCCCAAAGACGTGTTATGTCTGCAAAGACTTCTTGATGAAGTCCCCACTCTCCTGGATGGAGATCGTGTCTGCTGAGGAAGTCTGCTTCCCAGTTGTCCACTCCAGGAATGAAGACAGCCGACAGAGCGCTTACATGATTTTCCGCCCAGCGAAGAATCCTGGTGGCTTCCGCCATCGCGACTCTGCTTCTTGTCCCGCCTTGGCGGTTCACATGAGCCACTGCTGTGACATTGTCTGATTGAATCAGAACCGGTAGGTTTCGAAGAAGACTCTCCGCTTGTCGAAGGCCGTTGTAAATGGCCCTGAGTTCCAACACATTGATGTGTAGACAGGACTCCTGGTCTGACCAAAGTCCCTGAAATTTTTTTCCTTGTGTGACCGCTCCCCATCCTCGGAGGCTCTCGTCCGTGGTAACCAGGATCCAATCCTGAATTCCGAACCTGCGACCCTGCAGCAGGTGAGCACTTTGCAACCACCACAGGAGAGACACTCTGGCTCCTGGGGACAGAGTTATTTTCCGATGTAAGTGCAGATGGGACCCGGACCACTTCTCCAGAAGGTCCCATTGAAAAGTCCTTGCATGGAACCTTCCGAAGGGAATGGCCTCGTAGGCCGCCACCATTTTTCCAAGAACTCGAGTGCATTGGTGGAACTGACAAACTTTTCGGTTTTAGCAGGTCTCTGACCATGTTCTGGATGTCCTGGGCTCTCTCTATTGGGAGGAAGACCTTAATTTGTTCCGTATCCAGTATCATACCTAGGAACGGTAGTCGAGTTGTCGGAATCAACTGTGACTTCGGTAGATTTAGAATCCAACCGTGTTGCTGGAGCACTCTCAGAGAGAGCGCCACACTGCTCAGTAATTTCTCTCTTGATCTCGCTTTTATCAGGAGATCGTCCAAGTATGGGATAATTGTGACTCCATGCTTGCGCAGGACCACCATCATTTCCGCCATTATCTTGGTAAAAATCCTCGGGGCCGTGGAAAGTCCAAACGGCAACGTCTGAAATTGGTAATGACAATCCTGTACAGCGAATCTCAGGTATTCCTGGATGGGGGGCATATATGGGGACATGAAGGTACGCATCCTTTATGTCCAGAGACACCATAAACTCCCCCTCCTCCATGTTGGCTATTATCGCTCTGAGTGATTCCATTTTGAATTTGAATCGTTTTATGTACAGGTTTAGGGATTTCAGATTCAAAATAGGTCTGACCGAACCGTCCGGTTTCGGGACCACAAATAGGGTTGAGTAGTAACCTCTTCCCTGCTGGTGCAGGGGAACCTTGATTATCACTTGCTGTATACACAGCGTTTGAATTGCAGCCAACACTACATCCCTTTCCGATGTGGAAGCTGGTAGGGCCGATTTGTGGAAGCTGGTAGGGCCGATTTGAAAAATCGGCGCGGGGGCACCTCCTCGAATTCCAGTTTGTAACCCTGGGAAACTATTTCCAACACCCAGGGATTCAGGTCTGATCTGACCAAGGCCTGACTGAAAAGTCGAAGACGTGCCCCCACCGGTGCGTACTCCCTCAGGGGAGCCCCAGCGTCATGCTGTGGGTTTTGGAGCAGCCGGGGAGGACTTTTGTTCCTGGGCACCTGCCGAAGCAGGTGCTCTTTTGCCTCTTCCCTTACCCTCTGGCAAGGAAAGAGGATCCCCGACCTCTTCTGGACTTGTGCGACCGAAAGGACTGCATCTGATAGGGTGGTACTTTCTTTTGCTGTTGGGGAATATATGGTAAAAAATTTGATTTACCTGCTGTAGCTGTGGAAACCAGGTCCGTCAGCCCATCCCCAAACAATACATCTCCCTTATAGGGTAGTACTTCCATATGTTTTTTGGAATCCGCATCACCCGTCCATTGGCGAGTCCATAAGGATCTTCTCGCCGAGATAGACATGGCATTGGCCCTAGAAGCTAGCAATCCAATGTCCCTTTGAGCGTCCCTCATAAATAAGACTGCGTCTTTTATATGGGCTAGAGTTAAGAATATAGTATCCTTATCCATATTATCAAAGTGATCTGTCAGCTCATCTGTCCAAGCTGCAATCGCGCTACACACCCATGCCGACTCAATTGTCGGTCTTAGCACAGCACCTGTATGAGAATAAATACACTTTAAGGTAGTTTCTTGCCTGTGATCTGCAGGGTCCTTAAGGGCCGCTGTGTCAGGAGACGGTAGCGCCACTTTCTTGGACAAGCGCGTCAGGGCCTTGTTCACAGTGGGGGGTGATTCCCAAATCTCCCTGCCCTGTTTAGGGAAGGGGTATGCCATATAAATTCTTTTGGGGATCTGTGGTCTCTTTTCCGGAGTCTCCCAAGCTTTTCCAAAGAAATCATTTAATTCATGAGATGTGGGAAAATTAATAATCTGTTTCTTTCCCTTAAACATGTGTACCCTTGTGTCGGGAACCGAGGGTTCATCCTCAATATGCAACACATCCCTTATTGCCACAATCATACACTGAATGGTTTTAGTCACCCTAGGGTGCAATTTTACTTCGTCATAGTCGACACTGGAATCAGAATCCGTGTCGGTAGTAGTGTCTTGTGTTAAGGGACGCTTTTGAGACCCCGACGGGCCCTGTGAGTTGGTCCAATCCGAGGATTGACCCCCCTGATGTCCCCCCTAAGTCAGCCTTATCAAGCCTTTTATGTAAAGATGCCACACTTGCATTTAACATATGCCACAGGTCCATCCATTCCGGAGTCGGCACAACTGACGGGGACACACCACTCATTTGCTCCACCTCCTCCTTGGAGAAGCCTTCCACTTCAGACATGTCGACACCACGTACCGACACCCCACACACACAGGGATTAACCTCAAGGGGACAAAACCCCAACCAGGCCCTTAGGAGAGACAGAGAGAGAGTATGCCAGCACACACCCAGCGCTTAAAAACACTGGAATATATATGACCAGATAGCGCTTTTTATATATATAACCTTAATTCCCACTCACTGCGTCGCCAAAGTGCCCCCCTCCTCTTTTTTCCAGCCTGTGAAGTTCAGCAGGGTAGAGATCAGGGAGCCAGCATATCCTCATGCAGTTTCTGTGGAGAAAATGGCGCTGGTTAGTCCTGAGGATCAAGCCCCGCCCACCCGACGGCGGGCTTCGGTCCCAGTAATTCTATATAAAAAATGGCGGGGGATTTTAGGATTTACTGTCCCACAGCCTAATCCTGCTTTATATTGCCAAAAAATGAGGAAACTTGCTGCCCAGTGCGCCCCCCCCCCCTGCGCCCTGCACCCTTCAGTGCCTGCTTGTGTGTGTGTACTGGGAGCAATGAAGATCTGATGTCTTCTGCCGCCTGATGTCTTCTTTGCCTTCTCATACTCACCTGGCTTCTATCTTCGACATCTGTGAGGAGGACGGCGGCGCGGCTCCGGGACGAACCCCAGGTGAGACCTGTGTTCCGACTTCCTCTGGAGCTAATGGTGTCCAGTAGCCTTAGAAACAGTGCCCAACTTGACAAGCCAGCTCTGCTTCTCTCTCCTCAGTCCCACGATGCAGGGAGCCTGTTGCCAACAGGAATCCCTGAAAATAAAAAACCTAACAAATTCTTCAAAACAGAAAACTCTGGAGAGCTCTCTGCATTGTACCCTTTCTCCTCTGGGCACAGAATCTAACTGAGGTCTGGAGGAGGGGCATAGAGGGAGGAGCCAGTGCACACCCATAGTCAAAGTTCTTTTTAGGTGCCCTATCTCCTGCGGAGCCCGTCTATACACCATGGTCCTTACGGAGTCCCCAGCATCCTCTAGGACGTAAGAGAAAAAGGCAATATCACTTTAAGGGAGTAATCACAATGTTCATTAGTGATATTGTTAATGAGAGACACTGTAATGTCCAAAAATGCATATAAACTGACAGTTTTCCACAATATTCACTACTATTATAGTGGAATATAGATCATAGCTGTAAGGCACAGGGTTTAGTGAGCTGTTTGAGTATTGCACTAATGCCGTACACTGGAACACTCCATCAGCTGTTAATAACAGTATATCCTAACTAGCTGTTTTGTAATTATCAGCTGTGTGATGGAAACCTATTTATCAAATAAACAGCATTTAACCTGAGTAGCACATAAACACTGCTAGATAATTGTTCTATACTTGTAAAGTAACAAGCAGTGCTGTAGAGATGTCTCAGCTGCTACATTAAGCATTGTATCTTAGTCTTGCTACAATGCTGCTAGTACATGCAGCTTGCTGAGTCATATGTGGTTAAATAATCCTCTCAGTGCAGGAAAGCTTGTGAGCTCCATCAGTGTCATGAGGCTTCACAATAGCCAGCTCAGCTGTAGTATAGATCTCGCCGACACGTGTTTCACAGTTACGTTTTTTCAGCCCTGAAAAAACTTAACTGTGAAACAAGTGTCGGCGAGTCACACTGTGCTGCTGTGTATAATAACAATGTGCTAAATGTATTGTGTTAGGAATAGAGCGAGATCTATACTAAAGCTGAGCTGGCTATTGTGAAGCCTCATGACACTGATGGAGCTCACAAGCTTTCCTGCACTGAGAGGATTATTTAACCACATATGACTCAGCAAGCTGCATGTACTAGCAACATTGTAGCAAGACTAAGATACAATGCTTAATGTAGCAGCTGAGACATCTCTACAGCACTGCTTGTTACTTTACAAGTATAGAACAATTATCTAGCAGTGTTTATGTGCTACTCAGATTAAATGCTGTTTATTTGATATATAGGTTTCCATCACACAGCTGATAATTACAAAACAGCTAGTTAGGATATACTGCTAGTAACAGCTGATGGAGTGTTCCAGTGTACGGCATTAGTGCAATACTCAAACAGCTCACTAAACCCTGTGCCTCACAGCTATGATCTATATTCCACTATAATAGTAGTGAATATTGTGGAAAACTGTGAGTTTATATGCATTTTTGGACATTACAGTGTCTCTCATTAACAATATCACTAATGAACATTGTGATTACTCACTTAAAGTGATATTGCCTTTATTAATTACCTGCTGTAAATCGACTGAGAACAGCTAATTATATTGAGATCACTAGTGGGGAGAAGCACTGATCTATAGCTGTATAATCATATAAGTGAACATCAATTATCATTCACTTAAAGTGACACTGACTTCAGGTATTACCTGATATAAATTGATTAAGAACAGCTAATTACATTGAGAAATGCTGTTTATTTGATATATAGGTTTCCATCATACAGCTGATAAGTACTAAATAGCCAGTTAGGATATACTGCTATTAACAGCTGATGGAGTGTTCCAGTGTACGGCATTAGTGCAATACTCAAACAGCTCACTAAACCCTGTGCCTCACAGCTATGATCTATATTCCACTATAATAGTAGTGAATATTGTGGAAAACTGTGAGTTTATATGCATTCTTGGACATTACAGTGTCTCTTATTAACAATATCACTAATGAACATTGTGATTACTCACTTAAAGTGATATTGACTTTATTAATTACCTGCTGTAAATCGACTGAGAACAGCTAACTATATTGAGATCACTAGTGAGGAGAAGCACTGATCTATAGCTGTATAAGCATATAAGTGAACACCAATTATCATTCACTTAAAGTGACACTGACTTCAGTTATTATCTGCGATAAATTGATTAAGAACAGCCAATTACATTGAGATCACTAGTGAGGAGAAACACGGATTCATAGCTGTATAAGCATATGAATGCATATAAGTGAGGGATCATAGCGCCCAAACAGATTATTCACTTAAAGTGATACTGACTTCAGATATTACCTGCTGTAAACTGATTGAGAACAGCTAGTTACATTGAGATCACTAGTAAGGATAAACACTGACTCATAGCTGTACAAGCATATGATTGCACATAAGTGAGGGGTCACAGCGCCCAAACTGAAGGGGAGCTTTCTATTGGAATATTGCACTTTACAGTACCCTCAGTAAGCCTATCTAGTACAACTGATCAGTGACTTCAAAGCGCCATTGGGCACTCAGCCTAACAACACATATAATTTGATTCAAGGGTCATAGTACCTATAATATATTATATATGTGTAGCACTACACAGTTAACAGTGTGTGTTTTTATTCACACATATCACACTTTGTTTTGTCAATTTATATGTTTTTGGTTTTAATATTTCACAGCTACAGGTCTTTTTAACAAATATACTCTAATAAAAGTTATATTTTATGTATCAATTTAATGTTTAAGTGCGCCACTTCAAGTCCAATCCTTCTCTGTTTCTTTTTGTGCATAACTATATATTGGCAACAATATATTCAGTGGCAGCACCCCCTATATAATTCAAATATCTGATATAGAATATAACTAGGGGTTTCTTTTGTTCTAATTTGGAACTGTTCTATAATATGCTAGTGCAGTAGTATCCCTTTCCCTGCTAACGTACTCGTTGCAGAAAAGCCAGAATTCTGGATGGTCTGAATCTATATGCATTATAATTCTTATCAGAACACCAGGTGAAGAATTCCAGACCCTGTAATAAATCTGGGCAGATGCCAGTTTGTGGGCCTTCAACATAGTTTGGATAACAGCCGCGAAGAATCCTTTGGCCCTCAGGAGCAATGCTTCAAGAGCCACACCATCAAAGCCAGTCTGGCCAGGTCTGGCTAGAGAGCAGACAGAGAACATGAACCTTATCCAACATGATTTTAGTATAAAAAATAAAAAATAGGATTTTGGTACTTACCGATGAATCCTTTTCTCCTAGTCCGTAGAGGATGCTGGGGACTCCAAAAGGACCATGGGGTATAGACGGTATCCGCAGGAGCTTGGGCACACTGAAAAGACTTAAACTGGGTGTGAACTGGCTCCTCCCTCTATGCCCCTCCCCCAGACCTCAGTTATAGGAACTGTGCCCAGGAGAGACGGACATTTCGAGGAAAGGATTTTTGTGTAAACTAAGGGCTACACACATACCAGCCCACACCACAAACATACCGTACAACCGGAGTAACAGTAAACCAGATAACAGTATGAAATAACAACAGCAACAAGCTGAAAACCAGAAATACACAACCCGTGTATAAACCAAATTCACCAACAAGAATACACTGCAAGTAACAGTCCACAGACTGGACTAGGAGAAAAGGATTTATCGGTAAGTACCAAAATCCTATTTTCTCTTACGTCCTAGAGGATGCTGGGGACTCCAAAAGGACCATTGGGTTTATACCAAAGCTCCAGACCGGGCGGGAGAGTGCGGACGACTCTGCAGCACCGACTGAGCAAACGCAAGGTCCTCATCAGCCAGGGTATCAAACTTATAGAACTTAGCAAAAGTGTTTGAACCTGACCAGGTGGCCACTCGGCAAAGCTGTAAAGCCGAGACGCCTTGGGCAGCCACCCAAGACGAGCCCACCTTTCTGGTAGAATGGGCTTTTACCGAGGGAGGGAGGGGCATAGAGGGAGGAGCCAGTTCACACCCAGTTTAAGTCTTTTCAGTGTGCCCAAGCTCCTGCGGATCCCGTCTATACCCCATGGTCCTTTTGGAGTCCCCAGCATCCTCTAGGACGTAAGAGAAAAAAAATTCTGATTAAAAAAACAAAACAAAAACTTTTTTCAAACATCGAAACATTGATCGGGAATATCGCAAACATCGTAGATTTAATTTTGAAAGCCGGGACAGCCTCCAGGTACACAGTGGGGCTTGGAGGGGGGGTTATTTACACTTCCCCAGCGGCTGCTATTGTCTCCAGCCGCTGGAGGAGGGGTCCTGCCGTGCTGACCAATCAGCAGTGATCGGCAGAACGGCAATCAGTAGGGGAGAGTGCAGGGAGGCAGAGGGACCTTCCGGTCCCTCTGACAGCAGCAGCGGAGGGAAGCTTCCCTTCCCTGCCGCTGCTAACACTGTTTATCTGACTGATCGCATCCTGTGCGACCAGGTCAGATAAAGCGCTTGCAGGCATGGTCACACACATCTGATGCGACCATGCCAGGCAAGTGGTTAATAGCAGCCACTAAGGCAGGGACATCAATCTGTAAGGGAGAATTCTCATCAGTAACACAGGATTCAGTGTGACAGGACCGTATGCTCTCCCTTCTCTTCAGATG
The DNA here is from genome assembly GCF_028390025.1 of Pseudophryne corroboree. Classification (NCBI taxonomy): domain Eukaryota; kingdom Metazoa; phylum Chordata; class Amphibia; order Anura; family Myobatrachidae; genus Pseudophryne; species Pseudophryne corroboree. Next base: position 60,357,791 of record NC_086455.1, read on the forward strand.
AGACATCAGAGAGGTTTGTGGATTGTGAGGAATAAGCAGCCCGCTTAGATGACCCAGAGACACGGGAGTGACCTGATGTCGATTTCTGTCTAACCAGAGACTGATTTAATTGCTGCAGTTGGTTAGACAAATTTTCCGCCCAAAGGCGGATTAACCACAGGGACAATGGGGGTCATTCCGAGTTGTTCGCTCGCAAGCTGCTTTTAGCAGCTTTGCACACGCTAAGCCGCCGCCTACTGGGAGTGAATCTTAGCTTCTTAAAATTGCGAACGAAAGATTCGCAATGTTGCGATAAGACATCTCTGTGCAGTTTCTGAGTAACTCGAAACTTACTCTGCATCTGCGATCAGTTCAGTGCTTATCGTTCCTGGTTTGACGTCACAAACACACCCAGCGTTCGCCCAGACACTCCTCCGTTTCTCCAGCCACTCCCGCGTTTTTCCCAGAAACGGTAGCGTTTTTTCACACACACCCATAAAACGGCCAGTTTCCGCCCAGAAACACCCACTTCCTGTCAATCACAGTACGATCACCAGAACGAAGAAAAAACAGTGAGTAAAATTCCTAACTGCATAGCAAATTTACTTGGCGCAGTCGCAGTGCGAACATTGCGCATGCGCACTAAGCGGAAAATCGCTGCGATGCGAAGAAATTTACCGAGCGAACAACTCGGAATGACCACCAATATGTGGTGGCAGTGGCACCGGTGGTCCAATAGGGGGCGCTAGGCGTTCTACTAGAGTACCCAGTAGGTTGGTGAATGCAGCCAGGGTGGCTCCAGTGTAGATGCAGGAGCTGTGGACTGACTGGGAGGTGTATGACAAATAGTACACAGATCATCATATAACACTTCCCCCTCTGGTAAATCCTTGGAGCATGCTCTGCATGATGCAGGAGCTTCCACTGATTTACTGCCCTTTCTGTTAGACATTATGTGAGAATGCAACAACAGAGTGACTTAGTACGATAAAGCCAGACAAAGTACAATACCTGCAAAAAAAATCCGGTATGTTGTGACTGAATACACAGTGGAATATACGTATTATACACTGCTCAAAAAAATAAAGGGAACACTTAAACAACACAATGCAACTCCAAGTCAATCACACTTCTGTGATATCAAACTGTCCACTTAGGAAGCAACTGATTGACAATCAATTTCATATGCTGTTGTGCAAATGGAATAGACAACAGGTGGAAATTATAGGCAATTAGCAAGACACCCCCAATAAAGGAGTTGTTCTGCAGGTGGTGACCACAGACCACTTCTCAGCTCCTATGCTTTCTGGCTGATGTTTTGGTCACTTTTGAAAGCTGGCGGTGCTTTCACTCTAGTGGTAGCATGAGACGGAGTCTACAACCCACACAAGTGGCTCAGGTAGTGCAGCTCATCCAGGATGGCATATCAATGCGAGCTGTGGCAAGAAGGTTTGCTGTGTCTGTCAGCGTAGTGTCCAGAGCATGGAGGCGCTACCAGGAGAGAGGCCAGTACATCAGGAGACGTGGAGGAGGCCGTAGGAGGGCAACAACCCAGCAGCAGGACCGCTACCTCCGCCTTTGTGCAAGGAGGAACAGGAGGAGCACTGCCAGAGCCCTGCAAAATGACCTCCAGGAAGCCACAAATGTGCATGTGTCTACTAAAACGATCAGAAACAGACTCCATGAGGGTGGTATGAGGGACCGACGTCCACAGGTGGGGGTTGTGCTTATAGCACAACACCGTGCAGGATGTTTAGAATTTGCCAGAGAACACCAAGATTGGCAAATTCGCCACTGGCGCCCTGTGATCTTCACAGATGAAAGCAGGTTCTCACTGAGCACATGTGACATACTTGACAGAGTCTGGAGACGCCAAGGAGAACGTTCTGCTGCCTGCAACATCCTCCAGCATGACCGGTTTGGCAGTGGGTCAGTAATGGTGTGGGGTGGCATTTCTTTGGGGGGCTGCACGGGTGTGGTTCATCAAATCGACAGTATCTAGGTCGACAATGTTTAGGTCGACCACTATAGGTCGACAGTCACTAGGTCGACATGGATGGAAGGTCGACAGGGTTTCTAGGTCGACATGTGCTAGGTCGACAGGTCTAAAGGTCATGAGGTTTTTTTTTTTTGGTGTCGTTTTCTTCATAGAGTGACCGGGATCCCAAATTAGTGCACCGCTTCGCTCGCCATGCTTCGGGCATGGTGCCTTCGCTCCGCTACCGCTTCGCTCGGCACAGATTACCGTTCCAATCGTAGTCCACGTGGATCGTTAAGTATGAAAAAATGCAAAAAAAGAAAAAAAATGTGAAAAACTCATGTCGACCTTTAGACCTGTCGACCTAGCACATGTCGACCTAGAAACCCTGTCGACCTTCCATCCATGTCGACCTAGTGACTGTCGACCTATAGTGGTCGACCTAAACATTGTCGACCTAGATACTGTCGATCTTCAGACCGGATCCCGGCTGCACAGCCCTCCATGTGCCTGACTGCCAGTAGGTACAGAGATGAGATCCTCAGACCCCTTGTGAGACCATATGCTGGTGCGGTTGGCCCTGGGTTCCTCCTAATGCAAGACAATGCTAGACCTCATGTGGCTGGAGTGTGTCAGCAGTTCCTGCAAGACGAAGGCATTGATGCTATGGACTGGCCCGCCCGTTCCCCAGACCTGAATCAAATTGAGCACATCTGGGACATCATGTCTCGCACCACAGACTGTCCAGGAGTTGGCGGATGCTCTAGTCCAGGTCTGGGAGGAGATCCCTCAGGAGACCATCCGCCACCTCATCAGGAGCATGCCCAGGCGTTGTAGGGAGGTCATACAGGCACGTGGAGGCCACACACACTACTGAGCCTCATTTTGACTTGTTTTAAGGACATTACATCAAAGTTGGATCAGCCTGTAGTGTGTTTTTCCACTTTAAGTTTGAGTGCGACTCCAAATCCAGACCTCCATGGGTTAATAAATTTGATTTCCAATGATAATTTTTGTGTAATTTTGTTGTCAGCAGATTCAAGTATGTAAAGAACAAAGTATTTAATAAGAATATTTTATTCATTCAGATCTAGGATGTGTAGTTTAAGTGTTCCCTTTATTTTTTTGAGCAGTGTATAAATACTGTGTAGCACTATTATGAAACGCAGACGCACCTAGGGCCTAATTGAGATCGTAGCAGCAACTTTGTTAGCAGATGGGCAAAATCATGTGCACTGCAGGGGGGCAGATGTAATGTGCAGAGAGAGTTAGATTTGGGTGGGGTGTGTTCAAACTGAAATCTAAATTGCAGTGTAAAAATAAAGCAGCCACTATTTACCCTGCACAGAAACAAAATAACCCACCCAAATCTAACTTTCTCTGCACGTTATATCTGCCCCCCTGCAGTACACATGGTTTTGCCCATCATCTGCTAACAAATTTGCTGCTACGATCAACTCTGAATTACTCCCATAGTCCCTTAGGGTACAGAATATAGTGACAGTTACTGTATATCTGGGAAACACTGTGAGTGAAACCACACAGCAGATACAGAACACACAGTCATAGGCAATGCAGAAATTATCACAAAAAAGATGCACTGGACTAGTTTATATCACAGCGCGGTCAGTGACCGGAGGATATATCAGAATACTTGTACAATATATTTTGTAACAGGTACTCTTTTTCAACTAACGCAGTCTGTGACAAGACATGTAGAATACTCAAGTGTTTGTAAAGTCTTAGCGCTGTGTACAAGCGGCTTTATAAGGCAGACCTTGCCCTGCAATCCCGGAGACCAGCTATGCTCAGAAGATGGCGCCCAGCGTCTAAGTGAGGGAATGAGGGAGAGTGTGAGGAATCTCAAGGGCGGGAAATTCGCAAAGAGATAGCGGCCTGGGCTTGGGAGGGGCTACAGGTCAAGCGCTGGCTCCCCTATGCTGGACTTCCACCCTGGGTTACTGTGAACCTTTTTAAATGGGGTGTTTGTACACCCGACCTGTACTCAGGCGCCCTGGTGGTCTAGTAAGGTCCCTGCCCAGTGACAGTGTCCACGCCAGCGTCACGACCCGTCGTGGACGAAACGCAATTTGATGGTGGGTCCCGCCTGGGGGACCTTCTTCCCTCCTTCCCGTAGCAGCCACGCGATCCAGGAGAGCGGTCTGCGACTATGTGCCTAAGTAGGGACGTCTCCGCCGCAAGGACCTGGGAACCAGGCCGCGGGAGTATGAGACGACACTTGGGAGATGATGGAGCTGCGGCGTTGAATAGTCACTCTGACATACAGCGCTGACAGCCCAGCCAAGATAGGAAATTTCTTCAGAAAAAGCTTTTCAGTGCTGCCCAGTAAAGCCCTCCTGTTAGGTGACCTGCTGCTGCTGGCACCAACTCGAAACTGAGCTCTCAGTGCCTGGAGGCAGGGTTATAGAGGAGGCCCCAATGCATCCTGGGACAACATAAAGCTTTAGCCTGTTGGTGCCTCTGGATCAAGATCCACTCTATACCTCAATGTTTACCTGTGGAAAGCAATGTAACCTGCTGCAGAAATAACAGTAACTACAGGGCTGTACATATTACTTGTCAATTGTGAAGCAAATCTGCTCTTGTCAAAAGCTAGAGGACGAGAACCAACCCTGGCACAACTACGGCCTGTTAGGGGAAAGATTTCTGTAAGCTTACCGAAGACTAAAGACCGTAAAGCTTAGAGAGAATTACAGATTTTGCTGAACAATAATGCAAAGATGCATATAATGTTATATACAGTGTATTACCTCCTGCATGTGGTATGTGGACTTTAAATATAAAAATTCCCAGCGTCTGAACTTACAGGAACAATTCAATATCTGTGGATTTTGCAGGCTGTCTTTTCATATTGTATTAAGCTATTATTTTAGTTTTAGCATGTTTAAGATTTGTCTGTAATTAACAGATCTCATACCTAGGAAGAAATAGCCACAGAGAGCTTTGGTCCTTCTATGGGTGTAATCCAAATTACAGCCCTCCCTTAACAATTGCTTCCCCCATAGCAGCAGCAGGCTTACTGCAGAAACGCCTCCCATGGTTCTCGCTGTCAGATGAGGAAATAAGCTTTGCAGCAGGAGTATTGCCAAAGAGCCAAGGTGTACAGTACTTCATGGGAAGGGGCATGTTATTGTACATTTTAGTAAATGCGTAGAACTGTGTACAGTAATGGCATTACATGAATACCATATACAACAACAACACCTGTAACAATGCAGACAAATGACAGCAAACAATACATTTGGACTTGTACCGCTCATGAAACCCACCTGCATGGATTTGTAGTGAAAATGGAGAAAGGCACTCGTTGTCTAAATTCTTCCGTAATGTGTTCCGCAATAGGAGGTCTGGAAAAAGATGGACATCAACGTGTCTGCTATCAGAAGGGCCTCAGCCACTTACAGTACATAATAATCTTAGAGGTATATTCAATTAAAGTCGGATCCATTCCGACATGTATTTGTTGGAATGGATCCGACAACCCCTATTGAATCCCATCTTAATTCGACCTTTTCAAGTCGAATTGAGATGGGACCCAGAGGAGGAGAAGGGGGGCGAGCCGCGGGGAGACAGCCGGCGGGCATTCAGGGAAGATCAGCGCTACAGTAGCGCTGCAGCTGGATGCCACTCAGCCGCCCGACCTCACGGCAGCTTCCACCCGGCTCCAGCAGCGGCTGTCCTCCCGTCTCCCTGCGGCTCCCCCCCCTCTCCTGCTCTGGGTCCGCATCTCAGTCCGACATCATTTTGATGTCGGACTGAGATGGTCGAAAAGGGGGCTAAAACCTGCCGGTTTTGGCCCCGTTTTCGACACAAGAACGTGGATCGGCAGCTATTCCGTCGATTCACGTGCTTTTCAACAAGTCGAATTCATCGACTTGTCGAAAAATTTAGCTAAATATTGAATAGGTCGAATCAGGATTCGACCTTTAGTCGAAAACTGCCGTCTTTTCGACAGACGGCAGTTTTCGACTTCAATTGAATATACCCCTTAAAGTAAAAAAAAAAAAAAAAAAAAAAGCATTATTCCAGATAAGAGGGCCTTAACAGTCTATTAGAAAATATTTATAATAACCAACAGTCATATACCATACAGAACATGAATGTACCTTGGCAAGATGAAACCGGGCCCAGGGTCCTCAGGACCGGGTACGAAGACAAAACGGCTGCTGTTACACAGGAAACGAGACAAATATTATCGAAAGATAAACTTTTTATAGTTGTATGCTTTCGTACAAGCTTTGTTGACATATCAAAAGCATCAAAACATTGAACTGTACAAATATAAAGCTGTGGGGGGAATTCAATTACTCGCGGTCATTGACGGCGCCAGCGCTATTCAATGATCCCCGATAAAACGGAACGAGCCACGGCTTGTCAGGGATTATGTTTCTCCTGCCTCTGTTTCCAGCAAAACACACTGGATTCTCTGAACCTGTGTCTTTTTTTAACCGCAAAGTTATTTTTTTTTCGGGTGGCCGGGAAAAAAAAAAAAATACAGGTAAAACACTACGAAAAATGGCCATTTTTTTATTCCCAGTGTTTCTTCTAATTGAATTCCCCCCCATATAAAACTTAATAAAGTCAAAATAATTTATTTTTATTTACCTTTTGCGTATGTTTGGGTACTCATGTATCACATCGGCTAGATTCTTAAAGGAGTCTGAACAGTAACAGATATAGAACACTTTAATAACAAGTAAAAATAAGATTTTAAACCTACCGGTAAATCTTTTTCTCGTAGTCCGTAGAGGATGCTGGGGACTCCGTAAGGACCATGGGGATAGACGGGCTCCGCAGGAGACATGGGCACTTTAAGAAAGACTTTAGGTCTGGGTGTGCACTAGCTCCTCCCTCTATGCCCCTTCTCTAGACCTCAGTTAGAGAAACTGTGCCCAGAGGAGATGGACAGTACGAGGAAAGGATTTTTGTTAATCCAAGGGCAAGATTCATACCAGCCACACTAATCACACCGTATAACTTGTGTATCAAGTAAACAGTTAACAGTATGAAAAAATAACGTAGCATCAGTCCAACCTGATGGAACTATAACATAACCCTTATGTAAGCAAAACTATATACAAGTCTCGCAGAAGAAGTCCGCACTTGGGACGGGCGCCCAACATCCTCTACGGACTACGAGAAAAAGATTTACCGGTAGGTTTAAAATCTTATTTTCTCTAACGTCCTAGAGGATGCTGGGGACTCCGTAAGGACCATGGGGATTATACCAAAGCTCCCAAACGGGCGGGAGAGTGCGGATGACTCTCCAGCACCGATTGAACAAACAGGAGGTCCTCCTCAGCCAGGGTATCAAACTTATAGAACTTTGCAAAGGTGTTTGACCCCGACCAAGTAGCAGCTCGGCACAGCTGTAGTGCCGAGACCCCTCGGGCAGCCGCCCAAGACGAGCCCACCTTCCTACTGGAATGGGCCTTAACCGATTTCGGTAACTGCAATCCTGCCATAGAATGCGCCTGCTGAATCGTGTTACAGATCCAGCGAGCCATAGTCTGCTTTGAAGCAGGGCCGCCAACCTTGCTGGCTGCATACAGGACAAACAGTGCTTCTGTTTTTCTGATCCTAGCCATTCTGGCCACGTAAATTTTCAAAGCCCTGACCACATCCAGGGACTCGGAATCCTCCAAGTCACGGGTAGCCACAGGCACGACAATAGGTTGGTTCATATGAAAGGATGGTAGGAATTGAGGACGGGTCCGCAATTCCGCTCTATCCATATGGAAAACCAGATAGGGGCTTTTATGTGATAAAGCCGCCAACTCCGAAACTCGCCTAGCTGAAGCCAAGGCTAACAACATGACCACCTTCCAAGTGAGATATTTCAACTCCACTGTTTTAAGTGGTTCAAACCAATGTGACTTAAGGAAACTTAACACCATGTTAAGGTCCCAAGGCGCCACCGGAGGTACAAAAGGAGGATGAATATGCAGTACTCCCTTCACAAAAGTCTTTACATCAGGTAAAGAGGCCAATTCCTTTTGAAAGAAAATGGATAAGGCCGAAATCTGAACTTTAATGGAGCCTAATTTTAGGCCCAAATTCACTCCAGTTTGTAGGAAGTGAAGAAAACGGCCTGATGGAATTCTTCCGTAGGGGCATTCCTGGCCTCACACCAAGAAACATATTTACGCCATATTCGGTGATAATGTTTAGATGTTACGTCCTTCCTAGCCTTTATCAGCGTAGGAATGATCCCATCCAGAATTCCTTTTTCCGCTAGGATCCGGCGTTCAACCGCCATGCCGTCAAACGCAGCCGCGGTAAGTCTTGGAACAGACATGGCCCCTGTTGTAACAGGTCCTGTCGTAGAGGAAGAGGCCACGGATCTTCTGTGAGCATTTCCAGCAGATCCGGATACCAGGTCCTTCTTGGCCAATCTGGAACAATGAGAATTGTTCTCACTCCTCTTTTTCTTATTATTCTCAATACCTTGGGTATGAGAGGAAGAGGAGAAAACACATAAACCGACTGGAACACCCACGGTGTCACCAGGACGTCTACTGCTACCGCCTGAGGATCTTTTGATCTGGCGCAATACCTCTGTAGCTTTTTGTTGAGACGGGATGCCATCATGTCTATCTGGGGCAGTCCCCACTGACTTGCAATCTGTGTGAAGACCCCAACTCCCCTGGATGCAGGTCGTGTCTGCTGAGGAAGTCTGCTTCCCAGTTGTCCACTCCCGGAATGAACACAGCTGACAGTGCGCTTACATGATTTTCCGCCCAGCGAAGAATCTTGGTGGCTTCCGCCATTGCCACCCTGCTCCTTGTGCCGCCTTGGCGGTTTACATGAGCCACTGTGGTGATGTTGTCTGACTGGATCAGAACTGGTTGGTCGCGAAGTAAGTTCTCCGCCTGACGTAGGGCGTTGTATATGGCACTCAGTTCCAGGATGTTGATGTGAAGACAAGTCTCTTGACTTGTCCAGAGTCCTTGGAAGTTTCTTCCCCTTGTGACTGCTCCCCACCCTCTGAGGCTCGCGTCCGTGGTCACCAGGATCCAATCCTGAATGCCGAACCTGCGTCCTTTCAAAAGGTGAGCACTCTGCAGCCACCGCAGGAGAGATACCCTGGCCCTGGGGGACAGGGTGATCCGCTGATAAATTTGTAGATGTGATCCGGATCACTTGTCCAATAGGTCCCATTGGAAAGTCCTTGCATGGAACCTGCCGAAGGGAATGGCCTCGTATGTTGCCACCATTTTTCCCAGGACTTGAGTGCAATGATGCACAGACACTTGTTTTGGCTTCAATAGGTTCTTGACTAGAATCATGAGTTCCTGAGCCTTTTCTATCGGGAGAAAAACCTTTTTCTGGTCTGTGTCCAGAACCATGCCCAAGAAGCTCAGACGAGTCGTAGGAATCAGCTGCGACTTCGGGATATTGAGAATCCAGCCGTGTTGCTGTAACACCTTCACTGAAAGTGACACACTGTTCAGTAACTTCTCTCGTGATCTCGCTTTTATGAGGAGATCGTCCAAGTACGGGATAATTGTGACACCCTGCTTGCGCAGGATCACCATCATTTCCGCCATTACCTTTGTGAAAATCCTCGGGGCCGTGGAAAGCCCAAACGGCAACGTCTGAAATTGGTAATGAAAATCCTGTACCGCAAATCTCAGGTACGCCTGATGAGGTGGATATATGGGAACATGAAGGTATGCATCCTTTATGTCCAGGGATACCATAAAATCCCCCCCTTCCAGGCTGACGATGACCGCTCTGAGCGATTCCCTTTTGAACTTGAACCGTTTTAAGTATAGGTTCAGGGATTTTAAATTCAATATGGGTCTGACCGAACCATCCGGTTTCGGAACTACAAACAGGGTGGAGTAGTATCCCTTCCCTCTCTGAAGTAGGGGAACTTCGACCACCACTTGTTGAAGACACAATTTGTGAATAGCATTTAACACTATCTCCCTTTCCAGGGGAGAAGTCGGTAGAGCCGATTTGAAAAACCGGCGAGGAGGCACCTCTTCGAATTCCAGCTTGTATCCCTGAGAAACAATTTCTATTGCCCAGGGATCCACCTGTGAGTGAACCCAGATGTGGCTTTAAAGTCGAAGACGTGCCCCCACTGGGGCAGACTCCCCCAGCGGAGCCCCAGCGTCATGCGGTGGATTTTGCAGAGGCCGGGGAGGATTTCTGTTCCTGGGAACTAGCTGTGCTGTGCAGCTTTTTAGCTCTGCCCTTACCTTTTGCTTTTATTTGAACGAAAGGACTGCATTTGATAATGTGGCGCTTTCTTAGGTTGTGAGGGAACATAAGGCAAAAAATTCAATTTACCTGCCGCAGCTGTGGAGACCAGGTCCGAGAGACCTTCCCCAAACAATTCCTCCCCCTTGTAAGGTAAAACCTCCATATGTCTTTTTGAGTCGGCATCACCTGTCCACTGCCGGGTCCAGAGGACTCGTCTAGCAGAGATTGACATAGCGTTTATTCTGGAACCCAGTAAACTAATGTCTCTTTGAGCATCCCTCATATATAAGACAGCATCCTTTATATGGCCTAGGGTCAATAAAATGGTATCCTTATCTAGGGTTTCAATCTCCGCCGATAAGGAATCTGTCCATGCTGCAACCGCGCTACAAACCCAATGCCGACGCAATTGCCGGTCTGAGTAATGTACCAGAATGTGTGTAAATGGATTTCAAGGTAATCTCCTGCTTGCGGTCTGCAGTATCCTTGAGGGTAGCCGTATCTTGTGATGGCAGCACTATCTTTTTTGACAAGCTTGTCAACGCTTTGTCCACCTTAGGAGATGATTCCCACCGTACCCTGTCCGTTGGCAGGAAAGGATACGCCATAAGAATCCTTTTGGGAATCTGCAGATTTTTGTCTGGAGATTCCCAAGCTTTTTCACATAATTCGTTCAACTCATGTGAGGAGGGAAAAGTTACCTCGGGCTTTTTTCCCTTATACATGTGTACCCTCGTGTGATATGCAAAACATCTTTTATTGCAATAATCATATAACGAATACATTTAGCCACTTTTGGCTGTAACTTTACATCTTCGTAGTCGACACTGGATTCCGAATCCGTGTCGGTATCAGTGTCTGCTATTTGGGATAGTGGGCGCTTCTGAGACACTGAAGGTCCCGGCGACATAGGGACAGACACGGGTTCACTCTCTGACTGTTCCTTAGCCTCAGCTTTGTCTAATCTCTTGTGCAGTAAGTTCACACTAGCACTTAAAACATTCCACATATCCACCCAGTCAGGTGTCGGCACCGCCGACGGAGACCTCACATTCCTACGCTCCCCCTCCTCTCTAGGTGAGCCTTCTACCTCAGACATGTCGACACACGCGTACCGACACCACACACACAGGAAACCTCTTATCTGAAGACAGTTTCCCTACCAGCCCCTTTGGAGAGACAGAGAGAGAGTATGCCAGCACACACCCCAGCGCTGTATGACCCAGGACAAAAACACAATAGTATTATGTTTACCCCAGATAGCGCTGTTTACATATACAATATGCGCCAATGTTGTGCCCCCCCTCCTCTTTAAAACCCTCTGTCTACCATGGTATAAGCAGGGTAGAGTCCGGGGAGCTTCCTCTCAGCGGTGCTGTGGAGAAAAAATGGCGCTGTGAGTGCTGAGGGAGAAGCCCCGCCCCCTCGGCGGCGGGCTTCTGTCCCGCTGAAAATCTCAAAATTTGGCGGGGGCTCTTATATATGTACAGTGCCCAGCTGTACATATACTTATTTTTGCCAAAAGAGGTCTATATGCTGCCCAGGGCGCCCCCCCTGCGCCCTGCACCCTTACAGTGACTGTCGTGTGTGAGTTGTATGGGAGCAATAGCGCACAGTTGCAGTGCTGTGCGTTACCTCAGTGAAGATCATGAAGTCTTCTGCCGCCTCTGAAGTCTTCTTTTCTTCTCATACTCACCCGGCTTCTATCTTCCGTCTCTGCGAGGGGGGCGGCGGCGCGGCTCTGGGACGGACGGCGAGGGTGAGACCTGCGTACCAATCCCTCTGGAGCTAATGGTGTCCAGTAGCCTAAGAAGCAGAGCCTTGAAACTCACAGAAGTAGGTCTGCTTCTCTCCCCTCAGTCCTTCGATGCAGGGAGTCTGTTGCCAGCAGGCTCCCTGAAAATAAAAAACCTAACAAATATACTTTCTGTCAGAAAGCTCAGGAGAGCTCCCTGAAGTGCACCCATCTCCTCTGGGCACAGTATCAAACTGAGGTCTAGAGGAGGGGCATAGAGGGAGGAGCCAGTGCACACCCAGACCTAAAGTCTTTCTTAAAGTGCCCATGTCTCCTGCGGAGCCAGTCTATCCCCATGGTCCTTACGGAGTCCCCAGCATCCTCTAGGACGTTAGAGAGATGTGTTTTACAACAGTGCTAGAGTTTGTTAAAAATAAGAATTTACTTACCGGTAATTCTATTTCTCGTAGTCCGTAGTGGATGCTGGGGACTCTGTAAGGACCATGGGGAATAGCGAGCTCCGCAGGAGACTGGGCACTCTAAAGAAAGATTTAGTACTATCTGGTGTGCACTGGCTCCTCCCTCTATGCCCCTCCTCCAGACCTCAGTTAAGGAAACTGTGCCCGGAAGAGCTGACATTACAAGGAAAGGATTTTGGAATCCTGGGTAAGACTCATACCAGCCACACCAATCACACCGTATAACTTGTGATAAACTTACCCAGTTAACAGTATGAATAACCAACAGAGCATCAACCAATGGATGCCAACATAACATAACCCTTTATTAAGCAATAACTATATACACGTATTGCAGAAAGTCTGCACTTGGGACGGGCGCCCAGCATCCACTACGGACTACGAGAAATAGAATTACCGGTAAGTAAATTCTTATTTTCTCTAACGTCCTAGTGGATGCTGGGGACTCCGTAAGGACCATGGGGATTATACCAAAGCTCCCAAACGGGCGGGAGAGTGCACCAAGTCCTCCTCAGCCAGGGTATTAAACTTGTAGAACTTTGCAAATGTGTTTGAACCCGACCAAGTAGCAGCTCGGCAAAGCTGTAATGCCGAGACCCCTCGGGCAGCCGCCCAAGAAGAGCCCACCTTCCTTGTGGAATGGGCTTTTACTGATTTTGGATGCGGCAATCCAGCCGCAGAATGAGCCTGCTGAATCGTGTTACAGATCCAGCGAGCAATGGTTTGCTTTGAAGCAGGAGCACCCAGCTTGTTGGATGCATACAGGATAAACAGCGAGTCAGTCTTCCTGACTCCAGCCATCCTGGCAACATAGATCTTCAAAGCCCTGACTACATCAAGCAACTTGGAATCCTCCAAGTCACGAGTAGCCGCAGGCACCACAATGGGTTGGTTCAGATGAAAAGATGACACCACCTTTGGCAGAAACTGCGGACGAGTACGCAATTCTGCCCTGTCCATATGGAAAACCAGATAGGGGCTTTTACATGACAAAGCCGCCAATTCTGGCACACGCCTAGCTGAGGCTAGGGCCAACAGCATGACCACTTTCCACGTGAGATACTTTAGCTCCACCGTCTTAAGTGGCTCAAACCAGTGGGATTTCAGGAAAGCCAAGATCACGTTAAGATCCCAAGGTGCCACTGGTGGCACAAAAGGAGGCTGAATATGCAGCACTCCCTTAACAAACGTCTGAACCTCAGGCAGTGAAGCCAGTTCTTTTTGAAAGAAAATGGATAGGGCCGAAATCTGGACCTTTATGGACCCTAATTTTAGGCCCATAGTCACACCTGACTGTAGGAAGTGCAGGAATCGACCCAGCTGGAATTCCTTTGTAGGGGCCTTCCTGGCCTCACACCAAGCAACATATTTTCGCCATATACGGTGATAATGTTTTGCCGTCACGTCCTTCCTAGCCTTTATCAGCGTAGGAATAACTGCTTCCGGAATGCCCTTTTCTGCTAGGATCCGGTGTTCTACCGCCATGCCGTCAAACGCAGCCGCGGTAAGTCTTGGAACAGACAGGGCCCTTGTTGTAACAGGTCCTGTCTGAGAGGCAGAGGCCATGGGTCCTCTGTGAGCATTTCTTGCAATTCCGGGTACCAAGTCCTTCTTGGCCAATCCGGAACAATGAGTATTCTCACTCCTCTTTTTCTTACAATTCTCAGCACCTTTGGTATGAGAGGAAGAGGAGGAAACACGTAGACCGACTGGAACACCCACGGTGTTACTAGTGCGTCCACAGCTATCGCCTGAGGGTCCCTTGACCTGGCGCAATATCTTTTTAGCTTTTTGTTTAGACGGGACGCCATCATGTCCACCTGTGGCAGTTCCCATCGATTTGCAATCTGCGTGAAGACTTCTTGATGAAGTCCCCACTCTCCCGGGTGGAGGTCGTGTCTGCTGAGGAAGTCTGCTTCCCAGTTGTCCACTCCCGGAATGAACACTGCTGACAGTGCTAGTACGTGATTCTCCGCCCACAGAAGAATCCTGGTGGCTTCTGCCATTGCCACCCTGCTTCTTGTGCCGCCCTGGCGGTTTACATAGGCCACTGCCGTGATGTTGTCTGACTGAATCAGCACTGGTTGGTTTCGAAGCAGAGGCTCCGCTTGACTCAGGGCGTTGTATATGGCCCTTAGTTCCAGGATATTGATGTGCAGACAAGTCTCCTGACTTGACCACAACCCTTGGAAGTTTCTTCCTTGAGTGACTGCCACCCACCCTCGGAGGCTTGCATCCGTGGTCACCAGGACCCAGTCCTGTATGCCGAATCTGCGGCCCTCGAGGAGGTGAGCACCTTGTAGCCACCACAGAAGAGACACCCTGGCCCTGAGGGACAGGGTGATCATCCGATGCATCTGAAGATGCGATCCGGACCACTTGTCCAGCAGATCCCACTGAAAGATCCTCGCATGGAACCTGCCGAAGGGAATGGCTTCGTATGACGCCACCATCTTTCCCAGGACTCGCGTGCAGCGATGCACCGAAACCTGTTTTGGCTTTAGGAGGTCTCTGACCAGAGTCACGAGCTCCTCAGCCTTCTCCTCCGGGAGAAACACCTTCTTCTGGTCTGTGTCCAGAATCATGCCCAGGAAGGGCAGACGCGTCGCAGGAATCAGCTGCGACTTTGGAATGTTCAGAATCCAGCCGTGCTGACGCAACACTTCCTGAGAGTGTGCTACGCTGATCAGCAACTGCTCCCTGGACCTCGCCTTTATGAGGAGATCGTCCAAGTATGGGATAATTGTAACCCCTTGCTTCCGAAGGAGCACCATCATTTCCGCCATCACTTTGGTAAAAACTCTCGGTGCCGTGGACAGGCCAAACGGCAACGTCTGGAATTGGTAATGACAGTCCCGTACCACAAACCTGAGGTACTCCTGATGAGGCGGATAAATAGGGACGTGCAAGTAAGCATCCTTGATATCCAGAGACACCATAAAATCCCCTTCCTCCAGGCTTGCAATGACCGCTCTGAGCGATTCCATTTTGAACTTGAATTTCTTCAGATAAATGTTAAGGGATTTTAAATTTAAAATGGGTCTGACCGAACCGTCCGGTTTCGGTACCACAAACATAGTGGAATAGTAGCCCCTTCCCCTTTGAAGGGGGGGGGGGCCTCTACCACCACCTGCTGGAGAAAGAGTTTGTGAATTGCCTCCAACACTATCTCCCTTTCCATGGGGGAAGTTGGTAAGGCCGATTTTAGGTAACGGTGAGGGGGCATCACCTCGAATTCCAGCCTGTATCCCTGAGACACAATT
Organism: Pseudophryne corroboree; assembly: GCF_028390025.1. NCBI lineage: Eukaryota > Metazoa > Chordata > Amphibia > Anura > Myobatrachidae > Pseudophryne > Pseudophryne corroboree. Next base: position 60,373,460 of record NC_086455.1, read on the forward strand.
TGTATAGCCCAAGGATCCACCTGTGAGCGAACCCACTGGTGGCTGAAAAGTCGGAGACGCGCCCCCACGGCTCCTGGCTCCGCCTGTGGAGCCCCAGCGTCATGCGGTGGATTTAATGGAAGCCGGGGGAAGACTTTTGTTCCTGGGAACTAACTGCATGGTGCAGCTTTTTTCCTCTACCCCTGCCTCTGGCAAGAAAGGACGCACCTCTGACCTTCTTGCTCCTCTGAGAACGAAAGGACTGCATTTGGTAATACGGTGCTTTCTTAGGTTGTGGAGGGACATAAGGCAAGAAATTTGACTTCCCAGCCGTAGCTGTGGAAACTAGGTCCGAGAGACCGTCCCCAAACAATTCCTCACCCTTATAAGGTAAAACCTCCATGTGTTTTTTAGAGTCGGTATCCCCTGTCCATTGCCGAGTCCATAAGACCCTTCTGGCAGAAATGGACATTGCGTTAACTCTAGAGCCCAGCAGGCAAATGTCCCTCTGGGCATCCTGCATATATAGGACCGCGTCCTTGATATGTGCCAGGGTCAGTAGAACAGTGTCCCTGTCCAGGGTATCTAACTCCTCAGACAGAGAATCCGTCCATGCAGCTACCGCACTACACATCCAGGCCGAAGCAATTGCTGGCCTCAGCAGTGTGCCAGAATGTGTATAAACCGACTTCAAGATAGCTTCCTGCTTTCTATCCGCAGGATCCTTTAGGGCGGCCGTATCCGGAGACGGCAGGGCCACCTTCTTGGACAAGCGTGTCAACGCCTTGTCTACCCTAGGGGAGGATTCCCAGCGTAACCTGTCCGTTGGCGGGAAAGGATACGCCAGAAGTAATCTCTTGGAAACTATCACCTTCCTGTCAGGGGAATCCCACGCTTTTTCACATAATTCATTTAATTCATGTGAAGGGGGAAAAGTCACTTCATGCATTTTCTCCCCATACATATAAATCCTCGTCAGGGACAGGATTTTCCTCAGAAATGTGTAATACATCCTTCATTGCTACAATCATGTAGCGGATGGCTTTAGTCATATTAGGCTGCAACTTTGCCTCATCGTCATCGACACTGGAGTCAGATTCCGTGTCGACATCTGTGTCAACTATCTGGGATAGTGTGCGCTTTTGAGACCCTGACGGACTCTGCGCTGTAGGATCAGGCATGGGTTGAGACCCTGACTGTCCCCCGGTTACAGTTTTATCCAATCTGTTATGCAAGGAGTTTACATTATCATTTAACACCTTCCACATATCCATCCAATCAGGTGTCGGCACCGTCGGCGGCGACACCACACTCAGCTGCACTTGTTCTGCCTCCACGTATCCTTCCTCATCAAACATGTCGACACAGGTTTCGTACCGACACACCGCACACACACAGGGAATGCTCTGACTGAGGACAGGACCCCACAAAGGCTTTTGGGGAGACAGAGAGAGAGAGTATGCCAGCACACACCCCAGCGCTATATAACCCAGGGATTAAACTGTACCTTAGTGTTTACCCTGTAGCTGCTGTTAATATATATATACTGCGCCTAAATTTATGTGCCCCCCCTCTCTTTTTTACCCTTTAATGCACCTGTATACTGCAGGGGAGAGCCTGGGGAGCGTCCTTCCAGCGGAGCTGTGAAGAGAAAATGGTGCTGGTGTGCTGAGGAAGAAGGCCCCGCCCCCTCAGCGGCGGGCTTCTGTCCCGCTTTAATGTGTAAAAAATGGCGGGGGCTCGGGCATATATACAGTCCCAGACTGTATATATGCCTCTTTTTGCCAAAAAGGTACTTAATTGCTGCCCAGGGCGCCCCCTCCTGCGCCCTGCACCCTACAGTGACCGGAGTGTGCGGTGTGCTGTGGGAGCAATGGCGCACAGCTGCAGTGCTGTGCGCTACCTTAAGTAAAGACAGGAGTCTTCAGCCGCCGATTTCGATGTATTCTTGCTTCTGCTGCTTCTGTTCTTCTGGCTCTGCGAGGGGGACGGCGGCGCGGCTCCGGGAACGGACGATCAAGGTTAGGTACCTGTGTTCGATCCCTCTGGAGCTAATGGTGTCCAGTAGCCTAAGAAGCGCTACCTAGCTGCCGTGAGTAGGTTTGCTTCTCTCCCCTCAGTCCCTCGTAGCAGAGAGTCTGTTGCCAGCAGAAGCTCTCTGAAAATAAAAAACCTAACAAAATACTTTCTTTTCTAGCAAGCTCAGGAGAGCCCACTAGGAGCACCCAGCTCGGCCGGGCACAGATTCTAACTGAGGTCTGGAGGAGGGGCATAGAGGGAGGAGCCAGTGCACAACAGATAGTACTAAATCTTTCTTTAGAGTGCCCAGTCTCCTGCGGAGCCCGCTATTCCCCATGGTCCTTACGGAGTCCCCAGCATCCACTAGGACGTTAGAGAAAATAAACTATTATACCTTCCTGGCTGCAGGTAAAATGGCCAAGTTGCACATAATGCGCTATCACATTCATTTCCTAAATAAATGTTCTAGTGAGGGTTTACACAATTTTATTTATTCACTGAGACCATATAAGTTATACCACAATGTGCTCAAAACCTTTGATACTGATATGGAGCGTGGCCTGACGGCCGGTTGTAAACAAAGGGGATTAATTGACATAGTATGCTAATGGTTTTGCCTTCTGATCTAGATAGGGTCATTACGATCGGCAACATAATTTAAATACAAAAATAACCACCGTAAGGACCAAACATGTGCTGCATATTGCCTAACCCACTGCTACTGTCCTATAGACATAAATATACCTTTTAGTGCTTTAATCTGATTTTTCCCGTATGGCGCAGAAGAAAAGTTGCCACAAAAGATGAAGCAGGTCGGAGGAGCTGTGGAGTAACCTTAAAGAAGAATAAAAGAGAAGCATCAACAGAAATATACTATGTGGTTTTGTAATGTTTTGTAATTTTGAATACAGCATTTAAAGGGCTAATGTTAAATTCCTATTTTAACTTTTACACCTAATTAGAAATAAAAACTTTGTTACCTGCTTCTCCCTGCCCGCTGGGGTCCTAAGATATGTCCAACATACTGCTACATGTGTAAGAACTACTTGGTTTGATTTAAACTGACCAACTGTGGAAAGGAGATTGATACAGGGACATTCAACTGCTTGGGGACCCCGACTGATTCAGCAAATGGAGACTAGCAAGTAATAAAGATACAGTGGTGCTTTTTAATATGCAGGTATGATATGTCTACAGAGCAACGAAAGACACCCCCCACCACTCCCCTTCCCTTATCTCCCAAAACCCAACACTTTGGGCGGTATTCAATTCTTTCCACCCCTTTCCACACCCATTCTGTTTCTGCTAACAGGCATGATAAAATAATTTCAGCTTGTTACCCCTGGGGTAGCGACGGCGCCCAACCCTTTATGCAGCTAAACCGGATTACTATGGGTGCGATATGAGCGAGAACGGGGATCACTTTAGAAAGGAGATTGGGCGTGATATTTTATTTGAATACCGCCCTCTGTGTTACATGAAGATTGATATTCAAACTAATCTTCATGTATTATTGCTCTCCTCCCAGGTGCTGGAATATGCATAGTGTAATCCCACTCCATCTCTCTATATGCTTCCATACGGTGAATGATTGTTAGCACTCCGATTGCTGGATAGCTCCAACCATCCACCAATCAGCAAGCTGACAACCATTCACTGTATGACTGGAGGTAGGTAGAGAATGCTGCACTCTGATTGGCTGATAGCTCCAGCGAACAAGCTGACAGCCATTCGTGGCTTGCTGCAGCCTTGGAGGCAGGTAGAGAATGCTGCCTGGTTGCTCTGATTGGGTGCAATTTACAATCAGAGTGGCCAGGCAGCATTCGCTACCTGTCTTTCATGAAGTTCCGCAAGCACCAGCCCAGGAGGCAGTTGTCCATTGGCCCAGCCCACCCTGATTGAAGGCACTTAGAATTAAGGGGCCCAGGGCATCTGCCCGATGTGCTTATACGTTAAGATGGCCTCCGAGAGCTTGCTTTACATGTTTTATTCTGTTAAATTGACATGAACACCCAGTGAATCCACATCATATCCCTTCTATATCCACTTCAAACATAAATTTAATCTCACCCCCCCCCCCCCCCCCCCAAAACACATTCACCCCTCTCCTCACTATCATCCTGTCAATGTTTCCTCCACTGTAACCAATCCACATGGTAAATAAGGAGTGATATGGTAGACTTACCATGGTTAACACTCTTTCTGCGAGGTACATTGGTTCCACAGGAAACATTGGGGTATAGAGTGGATCTTGATCCAGAGGCACCAACAGGCTAAAGCTTTAGGCTGTCCCAGGATGCATTGGAGGCTCCTCTATAAACTCCGCCTCCAGGCACTGGAGCTCAGTTTCGTTAACCAGTCCAATGCAGGAGCAGGCAAGCGAGAAGGCAGATGTTAGTCACATAGAACCACATTCTCACGACACGAGAAGGTACCAGCAGCTTATGCCATACAAACCCATAGAAGCTAGGTGGGTCAGGGTGGGCGCCCTGTGGAACCAATGTACCTCGCAGAAAGAGTGTTAACCATGGTAAGTCGACCAGAACGCTCCTTTTCTGCAGCAGGATACATTGGTTTTCACAGGAAAACATCAGGGACGTCCTAAAGCAGTTCCTCAAGCGAGGGGACGTCCTTAGCGGGTATGAGAACTCGGCGTCCAAAGGAAGCATCCTGGGAGGTGGAAGTATCAAAGGCATAGAACCTAATAAACGTGTTCACTGAGAACCACGTAGCCGCTTCGCACAACTGTCCTGCAGACGCATCACGGCGGGCCGCCAAAGAAGGTCCAACAGACCGAGTAGAATGGGCTTTAATAGCAGCAGGAGCTGGGAGTCCAGCCTGTGCATAAGCTTGTGCAATCACCATTCTAATCCATCCGGCCAAGGTTTGCTTATTCGCAAGCCAGCCACGTTTATGGAAACCAAACAAGACAAAAAGGGAATCTGACCTCCTGATACAGGCAGTCCTCTGCGTATATACACGGAGAGCCCTTACCACATCCAAAGACCGCTCTTTGGAGTACAAATCTGAAGAGATAAAGGCCGGAACCACAATCTCTTGGATAAGGTGAAAATATGACACCACCTTAGGTAAATAACCCGGTCGAGTTCTTAGAACTGCCTGGTCACGATGAAATATCAGAAAAGGTGGACAACAAGACAAAGCGCCTAGATCTGGCACTCTTCTTGCAGAGGCATTAGCCAGCAAGAACAGTACCATGGCCGTAAGCCATTTCAGGTTCACAGACTCAAGATGTTGAATGGAGACTCTTGCAGGGCGTTCAGTACAACAGCCAGATCCCATGGAGCCACCAGAGGGACATAGGGAGGCTGAATCCGAAAAACACCCTGAGTTAGGTATAATCATCAGGTATTGATGCAATTTTTCTCTGAAACAATACTGACAAGGCAGATATATGAACCTTGAGGGTGGCCAGACGAAGCCCTAGGTCAAGGCTTGGACGTTCTGAATCGATATGCATCCTAATTCTCATCAGCACACCAGGTGAAGTAAGAATTCCAAACCCTGTAATAAATCCGGGCAGATAGCGGTTTGCGGGCTTTCAACATAGTCTTGATGACCGCCTCGGAAAATCCTTTGGCCCTCAGGAGTGATGCTTCAAGAGCCATGCCGTCAAAGCCAGTCTGGCCAGGTCTGGGTAAAGACAAGGGCTCTGTACTAGAAGGTCTGGGCGCTGAGGAAGCAGAAGGGGTCTCTCTGTCGATAGACCCTGCAGGCCTGAGAACCAATGCCTTTGAGGCCACGCTGGAGCGACTAGAAGTAGTATTTCTCCTTCTTGTTTGAACTTCCATAGTACCCTGGGTAGGTGTGACACTGAAGGAAACACGTAGTGCAGCCGAAAGTTCCATGGAACCGCCAGTGCGTCCACGAATGCTGCTTGAGGATCCCTGGTCCTTGATCCGTAGACCGGTACTTTGTGATTGTGTCGAGACGCCATGAGGTCTACGTTCCGATAGGCCCCATATGTCCACTAGGCGTTGAAAGACTTCTGGATGAAGACTCCACTCTCCACCGTGCACATCCTGGCGACTGAGGAAGTCAGTTTCCCAGTTTAGGACACCCAGAATGAACACTGCCGATATGGCTGTCAGATGGCGTTCCACCCATCAAAGGATTTTTGACACTTCCATCATTGCCATGCGGGTTCGAATGCCGCCTTGATGGTTTATGTATGCTACCATGGTGGCGTTATCTGACCGTACTTGAACGGGCCTGTTCTGTACCAGAGGCAAGGCGAGAGATAATGTATTGAGCACCTCCCTCAACTCCAGAATGTTTATTGGGAGGAGTGATTCCTCCTTGGTGCAGCGAGCCTGAAAAGAGCGTTGCTCCAACACCGCACCCCATCCCCTCAGACTGGCGTCCGTTGTCAGCAGGACCCAGTTGGGGATCCAGAAGGTACAGCCCCTGTTTAATCTCTGATCCTGTAGCCACCAGGTCAGCGACAGATGCACCTGCGGAGTTAAAGTGATCATCTGAGATCTGATCCGATGAGGTTGGCCGTCCCATTTGGAAAGGATTAACCTCTGTAGTGGGCGGTATTGAAATTGAGCGTACTCTACCATGTCGAATGCCAACACCACCAGGCCAAGCACTTGCATCGCCGAGTGTATCGACACTCTGGGGTGATAGAGAAAGCATCTTATCCTGCCTTGAAGCTTCAGGACCTTTTCTGGAGACAGAAACAGCCATTGACTGTGTGCGTCCAGAAGTGTCCCCATGTGCACCATGCTGTGAGCTGGAACCAGCGAGGACTTCTTCCATTGATAAGCCACCCGTGGGCTTGCAGGAAGGTTACTGTCAGTTGCAGATGACTGAGGAGGACTTCATGGGAATTTGCCAGAATCAGCAAGTCATCCAGATACGGCATAATTCTGATCCCCTGGTGACGGAGATGGGTCGTGATAACGGCCATGACCTTGGTGAAGATCAGAGGACCTGTGGCCAGTCCAAATGGTAGAGCCTGAAATTTATAGTGTAGGTTGCCAATAGCAAACCGCAGAAACTGCTGGCGATATATGGCAATAGGTATACGCAGGTCTGCATCCTGTATATCCAGAGATACCATACAGTCTCCGGGTTCCATAGCCAGTACAATTAAGCGCAGTGTTTCCATACGAAACCTAGACACTCTCACAAACTTGTTCAGGGACTTGAGGTTCAGTATAGGCCGGAATGACCCATTTGGTTTCTGGACTAGAAACAGGGTTGAGTAATAACCTCTGCCTCTCTGGGACTGAGATACAAATACAACCACTCCTGTACTCAGGAGAGAACCGACAACGGTTTGCAAAGCTTGCGCCTTTAACAGATCCAAAGGTAGAACCGTAGTGTAAAACTGGCGAGGGGGACATCTCTTGAACGAGAGAGTGTACCCGTGAGAGAACTTCCAGCACCCATGCGTCTGAAGTGGTCTTTAGCAAGACCTGGGTGAACTGTAGAAGTCAGCCTCCCACCCTGGTGTCCCCCAGGGGAAGGCCCACCCCGTCATGCAGCAGGCTTGTCTTGTTTATAAGCAGGCTGATGGGCTGCCCAGGATCGTTTGGCCTTGGACTTTGTGAGCATGAGACTGTCTGGGGTATGCCTGACCTTTTGCTTTCCCTTGAGGCCGAAAGGAATGAAAAGTGGTACCTTTTGCCTTCTGTGCAGAAGGATTAGTATTTGGAAGAAAAGCAGTCTTTGCAGCTGCTAACTCAGACACAATTTTATTCAGGTCTTCCCCAAACAAACCCAGTAAAGAGGCGTACCTCCAAGGTCTTTTTGGAGTCTAGGTCCACTTTCCATGACCTCAACAGAAGAATACCGCGAGCCAGGACAGACGTAGTCAACACCTTGGCCGCCAACACACCCGCCTCAGAGAACGCATCCTGAATGTAATAGGCAGCGGTGGTAATGTGGAACAGGTATTGTCTGGCATTGTCAGATATATCATCGGGCAGCTCTTCCGCTAATGCCTGAACCCACGCTTCAATACCTTTTGTAGCCCAGGAGGCATCAATAGTGGGCTTATGCACAGCTCCTGTAAGGGAGTAAATAGACTGCAGGCATCCCTTCACACGCTTATGTGACAGTTCCTTCAGTGAGGTGACAGTGGTGTCAGGCAGAGTGGATGACACAAGGCGGGTTACGTGAGAATCTACCGGCGGTGAATTTTTCCACTTGCTACATAACTCTAAAGGGAGAGGCTAGCGAGCCAAGGCCCATTTAGGCAGAGGGAATTTCTTCCCTGGAGTAGACCAGGGTTCCAGTCTGATGTCCACTAAATGGTCAGAATAAGGTAATAGAGTTTTAATCCCCTTCTGCTGTTTAAACATATCAATCTTCTTTGCCACAGTAGTGGAATCCTCATAATCAGAGATTTTTATGATTCGTTTAATAGCAACCACTAAGGCAGGGACACCAATCTGCAAGGGAGAATCCTCATCAGTAACAAAGGATTCAGTGTCTGACAGGACCGAATGCTCCCCCTCCTCTTCAGATGAAACATCAGAAAGGTATGTGGATTGAGAGGAGGAAGCAGCCCGCTTAGATGACCCAGAGACACGGGAGTGACCAGATGCTGATTTCTGTCTAACCAGAGACTGATTTAATTGCTGCAGTTGGTTAGACAAATTTTCCGTCTAAGGCTTATTAACCATAGGGACAATATGTGGCTGTAGTGGCACAGGTGGTCCCATAAGGGGCATAAGGCATTCTACCAGAGTACCCAGTAGGTTGGTGAACGCAGCCCAGGGTGGCTCCTGAGTAGACCCAGGAGCTGCGGACTGACTAGGAGGTGTATGACACATAGTACATCATACAAAACGTCCCCTTCTGGTAAATCCCTGGAGCATGCGCTGCATCATGCAGGAGCTTCCACTGATTTACTACCCTTTCTGTTAGACATTATGTAAAAATGCAACAACAGAGCGGACTTAGTATGATAATGTCAGACAAAGTACAATACCTGAGAATAAATCCGGTATTATGTGACTGAGCACAAAGTAGAATATGCGTATTGGATAAATACTGTGACGCACTATATTAGCGGACCCAGATGCACCTAGCCTCTTAGGGTACAAAATATAGTGACAGTTATATCTGGGAAGCACTGAAAGTGAAACCACACAGCAGATACAGGCACACACAGTCACAAGCAGTGCAGGAATTACTAACCAATAAGGCTGCACTGTACTATATATATATATATATATATATATATATATATATATATATATATATATATATAAAAGCAAAGGATTCAGGCGGCACTCACGGACTTACTCACAAACGACCTGGGACACCAAGGTCTGCTAACAACGTTTCGGATTTATTATCCTTCGTCAGGTAACAAAATACAAGTAATAAAAGCTTACCTTTATACCATAGTGCAAAAGCGTGAGTGTGATCGGTGCACGGCTTTCCGCTGACGTCATCACAATCAGACGGCGCCGGGCGGAAGCAGAAACACAGAGCTGCATAAAATCCATCACCATGGAAACTGTATACAAATCATATACAAACGGTTACAGATACAGTGCCAGAGATTTAGAAACATCATTGTATAGATAGTAATCTGTTTAAAACATTTCACAAAAAGCAATTAAGAGAAAGCATTTCATTTAGACCATGCGGGGCAATAGTGTTTAGGAGGTGGATCCATCTGGCTTCACACTGTAAAAGCGCTCTAGCTCTGTCACCACCCCTTTTTTCTTCACTAATGTGATCTAATATTTTATAGCGCAGAGATGATAAAGTGTGCCCTCTGGTCTTAAAATGCTTGGCAACCGGTTGGTCAACATTCTTGCCCTCTAATGATTGCTTGATGGCACTGCGATGCTGTGCCATTCGTTCTTTAAACTGGCAGACAGTCTTCCCTATATAGTACAGGCTGCAGGGACATTTAATGCAATAAACAACATATTTACTGGAGGAAGTGAGCACATGTCTGAGTTTAATTTTTCTACCTGTGTGTGGATGTACAATATAATCCCCTGTCTCTAAATACGAGCAGGTTGTGCATCCAAGGCATTTATAATTGCCAGGTTTCTTCGTCATAAAGTGCTCAATGCTGTTACTGGCTGCTGCTGTTATGTCGGCATGGACAACATAGTCCCTGATATTTTTACCCCTTGTATAACAAGGGAGTAGCTTGCGTTCAGATAGGTCAGGGTCAGATTGAATTATAGGCCAGATTCCTTTAGCAGCAGACACCAATTTTTTAGTTGCCACTGTATAATTGTTCACCCAAATAATGGATGAGTCTGCCTTGTTCTCAGTGGGGTGATCATTGTTGGTGACTTTAGGTGCTGTGAGTGCTTTAGTTTTTGCTGTTTGTAGGTCTTTATGATGGTAACCTCTCTGCAAGAACCTTTTGGTCAGAGCCTCCATCTTCACAGCCTCATCTGTGGTGTCACTGCAAATGCGGTGCACCCGAAGAAACTGAGAATATGGAAGTCCCCTCTTGAGGGATTCAGGATGATGACTGGCCGCCCGCAATAAATTATTGCAGTCAGTGGGTTTCTGGAAAATTGATGTGACAAATCTAGATTCCCTGATCCTGACCTCTACATCAAGAAAGTGAATTATTTCTTTCTGTATATTGTAAGTAAATTTAATATTTAGATCAGAGGAATTAATATCATTCATCATGATGTGTAGCATCTCCTGTGACCCTGTCCACAGGAAGAAGACATCATCAATGAACCTAGTGTATAAGGGAATAAATTCTGTGTACCCTTTACCAAAAAACAAATGATCCTCAACAGAAAACATAAAGGCATTTGCGTAGGTTGGTGCGACACACGCACCCATCGCACACCTTTGTCTCTGCAAAAAAATTCATTGTTAAAGAAGAAATAATTCCTTTCAAGTACCAAACTGAGCAATTTCAGAAAAAAATCAACATCAGGACCCTTGTATAACATATTGTTGATTATGAGCAGGCGCACCGCTTCTATACCCCTGTTATGGGGTATGTTGGTGTATAGGCTCACCACATCGGCCGTGCATAACCAGCAATTAGTAGGAACCATGCCAAAATCTCGTAATTTCTGTAAGAACATAGCAGTGTCCTTAAGGTAAGTTGGTCTGTCCTGTACAGCAGGCTGTAAATAATGATCCAAATATTTTGAAACCTGAAAATAAAGAGAGTCTCTGGCAGAGACAATAGGTCTGCCAGGTGGATTGTGTGCATCTTTATGAATTTTCGGTAGTAGATTAAACAATGGGACACGTGGAAAGTCCTTGATGAGGGCCTTCATCACAGATTCGGGAATAATCCCTTCATCCATTGCCAAATGTAAGATCTCCCTTAGTTCCATCTGAAACTCTTCTGTGGGATCCATTTGTAAAACGGTGTAGATCGAATCAGCTCTTAACTGCCGATATGCCTCTCTTTTGTAGGCCTCCAAGTCCTGCACCACTATGCCCCCTCCCTTGTCAGCAGGGCGTATCGTGATATCTTTATAATTGGATAAATCATGTAATGCTCGCAATTCATTAGTAGATAAGTTCTTGGTGACTTGTTTCTTCTCTCTGTCACACTTATCAATGCAGTTAGCAATGGTTTTAGTGAAGGTCTTGATGGTTATGTTGTTTGAGATCGGTTCAAAGGAGGATTTAATTTTGACAGGGCAAGGCACACTAGTCGTCTGGTCTGTCATCACATCAGCACAGTTCTTTCCAAAATATTCATTGAGGCGTAATTGTCTGTTAAGCCGGTGTAAATCAACTCTACTTTTAAGACTGTCATGCGGATTTGTGGGAACAAAATTGAGTCCCCTTCTTAATACACAGATCTCATCATCAGATAGGGTTCGGGACGAGAGGTTAAAGATCATTTCTTCGCTTTTGTTGCTTTTTTTGCCTTGCCTTTCACATTGTCTGCCTCTGCGAGTTCTAGATCTCCTGAGCTCTCTATACGTGCCCTCGTTATCACCCCTAAAGGGGAGCGACCCCTGGCTTTGGGGTACTTGGAACTTGATGGTTCAGTTTCGCTGCGGGATGCTCCGCTGGAAGTCTCAGTGTCCAAGGCTGAGCGATTCCCTCTTGTATTGGTCTTATTGAATCTTTTCTTATAGGGTCTACGTCCTCCAGGCTGTTGATTAACCCAAAAATAAACCCTGTTCTCGGCATAGTCTTTATTGACTGTTGCTAGTTTCTTTGTCTTGAATTTGATGAGTTCTGCTTTATATTTCTCGGTTTCAGTTTTCATTTTTGAAATCCAATCTGCAGTCGTGTCGGCAGTTAGGCTCTCAATGCAAGTTTGTTCCAGTGCTCTTATTTTCTCTCTGGTGATCTGGAGTTCTCTGGTTGCCTCCTCGATGACCAATAGAATTAGGTCAAACGAGGCCTTATTAAGGACTGCAACCCATTTACGACAAAAATCAGGGCTGTGCCGCCCAATGGTGGGTAGATTTTTGATGCGAAACCCACGTGGGATTCTCTTCTCCCTGTAGTATTCAGAAAGGCATACCCCATGTAGGTAGAAATCTATTTCTCTATTTTTCAACCTTAAAAGGTCTGTGTAATATTGCTCATTAGTATTCTGCCCAGCAGCAATGGCAAGCCTGTCAGTAATCAAGATGCGTCTCGCATCTGCATCCGACAAAGTCAGTATCTCCCCCTCTGGCAGTGTAGTTATTCTGTACCCGGTATTGTCCTCACTGATCGAATCCATGGTGAAATCAGTGAAAAAAAAGTGATAATGGTGCTGAAAAAGTGCAAATGCGAAACACTGACTCACTGGTCCAATGACATCATGGGGTGCCTTGACGATGGTTTGGATACAGTGCCAGAGATTTAGAAACATCATTGTATAGATAGATTACTATCTATACAATGATGTTTCTAAATCTCTGGCACTGTATCTGTAACCGTTTGTATATGATTTGTATACAGTTTCCATGGTGATGGATTTTATGCAGCTCTGTGTTTCTGCTTCCGCCCGGCGCCGTCTGATTGTGATGACGTCAGCGGAAAGCCGTGCACCGATCACACTCTCACGCTTTTGCACTATGGTATAAAGGTAAGCTTTTATTACTTGTATTTTGTTACCTAACGAAGGATAATAAATCCGAAACGTTGTTAGCAGACCTTGGTGTCCCAGGTCGTTTGTGAGTAAGTCCGTGAGTGCCGCCTGAATCCTTTGCTTATCCATTTAACAAGAGGCGGGCACCCGGCGTTTGTGCCTTTGCTGTGTGAGGGGAGTGCCGGACATCGCATGACATATATCTAAGGCTGGATTGCACATATCCAAACCATTGTCAAGGCACCCCATGATGTCATTGGACCAGTGAGTCAGTGTTTCGCATTTGCACTTTTTCAGCACCATTATCACTTTTTTTTCACTGATTTCACCATGGATTCGATCAGTGAGGACAATACCGGGTACAGAATAACTACACTGCCAGAGGGGGAGATACTGACTTTGTCGGATGCATCTTGATTACTGACAGGCTTACCATTGCTGCTGGGCAGAATACTAATGAGCAATATTACACAGACCTTTTAAGGTTGAAAAATAGAGAAACAGATTTCTACCTACATGGGGTATGCCTTTCTGAATACTACAGGGAGAAGAGAATCCCACGTGGGTTTCGCATCAAAAATCTACCCACCATTGGGCGGCACAGCCCTGATTTTTGTCGTAAATGGGTTGCAGTCCTTAATAAGGCCTCGTTTGACCTAATTCTATTGGTCATCGAGGAGGCAACCAGAGAACTCCAGATCACCAGAGAGAAGATAAGAGCACTGGAACAAACTTGCATTGAGAGCCTAACTGCCGACACGACTGCAGATTGGATTTCAAAAATGAAACCTGAAACCGAGAAATATAAAGCAGAACTCATCAAATTCAAGACAAAGAAACTAGCAAGTCAATAAAGACTATGCCGAGAACAGGGTTTATTTTTGGGTTAATCAACAGCCTGGAGGACGTAGACCCTATAAGAAAAGATTCAATAAGACCAATACAAGAGGGAATCGCTCAGCCTTGGACACTGAGACTTCCAGCGGAGCATCCTGCAGCGAAACTGAACCATCAAGTTCCAAGTACCCCAAAGCCAGGGGTCGCTCCCCTTTAGGGGTGATAACGAGGGCACGTATAGAGAGCTCAGGAGATCTAGAACTCGCAGAGGCAGACAATGTGAAAGGCAAGGCAAAAAAAGCAACAAAAGCGAAGAAAATAAGAATTTACTTACCGATAATTCTATTTCTCGGAGTCCGTAGTGGATGCTGGGGTTCCTGAAAGGACCATGGGGAATAGCGGCTCCGCAGGAGACAGGGCACAAAAGTAAAGCTTTTACAGGTCAGGTGGTGTGTACTGGCTCCTCCCCCTATGACCCTCCTCCAGACTCCAGTTAGGTACTGTGCCCGGACGAGCGTACACAATAAGGGAGGATTTTGAATCCCGGGTAAGACTCATACCAGCCACACCAATCACACCGTACAACTTGTGATCTAAACCCAGTTAACAGTATGATAACAGAGGAGCCTCTGAAAGATGGCTTCCTAAACAATAACCCGAATTAGTTAACAATAACTATGTACAAGTATTGCAGATAATCCGCACTTGGGATGGGCGCCCAGCATCCACTACGGACTCCGAGAAATAGAATTATCGGTAAGTAAATTCTTATTTTCTCTATCGTCCTAAGTGGATGCTGGGGTTCCTGAAAGGACCATGGGGATTATACCAAAGCTCCCAAACGGGCGGGAGAGTGCGGATGACTCTGCAGCACCGAATGAGAGAACTCCAGGTCCTCCTTTGCCAGGGTATCAAATTTGTAAAAATTTACAAACGTGTTCTCCCCTGACCACGTAGCTGCTCGGCAGAGTTGTAATGCCGAGACCCCTCGGGCAGCCGCCCAAGATGAGCCCACCTTCCTTGCGGAATGGGCCTTAACAGATTTAGGCTGTGGCAGGCCTGCCACAGAATGTACAAGTTGAATTTTGTTACAAATCCAACGAGCAATCGACTGCTTAGAAGCAGGTGCACCCAACTTGTTGGGTGCATACAGTATAAACAGCGAGTCAGATTTTCTGACTCCAGCCGTCCTTTAAATGTATATTTTTAAGGCTCTGACAACGTCCAACAACTTGGAGTCCTTCAAGTCGTCTGTAGCCGCAGGCACTACAATAGGCTGGTTCAGGTGAAACGCTGATACCACCTTAGGGAGAAAATGCGGACGCGTCCGCAGCTCTGCCCTATGTCGAATGGAAAATTAAATAAGGGCTTTTATAAAACAAAGCCGCCAGTTCAGATACTCTCCCGGCCGAAGCCAGGGCCAGTAACATAGTCACTTTCCATGTGAGATATTTCAAATCCACATTCTTTAGTGGTTCAAACCAATTGGATTTGAGGAAATCTAAAACTACATTTAGATCCCACGGTGCCACCTTAGGCACCACAGGAGGCTGTATATGCAGTACTCCTTTGATAAAAATCTGGACCTCAGGGACTGAGGCCAATTCTTTTTGGAAGAATATTGATAGGGCCGAAATTTGAACCTTAATAGATCCCAATTTGAGACCCATAGACAATCCTGATTGCAGGAAATGTAGGAAAACGACCCAGTTGAAATTCCTCCATCGGAGCACTCCGCTGCTCGCACCACGCAACATATTTTCGCCAAATACGGCGATAATGCTTCGCGGTGACTTCCTTCCTTGCCTTTATCAAGGTAGGAATGACTTCTTCAGGAATGCCTTTTCCTTTTAGGATCTGGCATTCAAACGCCATGCCGTCAAACGCAGCCGCGGTAATTCTTGAAAAAGACAAGTACCCTGCTGAAGCAGGTCCCTTCTCAGAAGTAGAGGCCACGGATCGTCCGTGACCATCTCTTGAAGTTCCGGGTACCAAGTCCTTCTTGGCCAATCCGGAGCCACTAGTCTTACTCCTCTTTGCCGTATAATCCTCAATACCTTTGGTATGAGAGGCAGAGGAGGAAACACATATACCGACTGGTACACCCAAGGTGTTACCAGCGCGTCCACAGCTATTGCCTGCGGATCTCTTGACCTGGCGCAATACCTGTCCAGTGTTTTGTTGAGGCGAGACGCCATCATGTCCACCATTGGTTTTACCCAACGGTTTAATAGCATGTGGAAAACTTCTGGATGAAGTCCCCACTCTCCCGGGTGAAGGTCGTGTCTGCTGAGGAAGTCTGCTTCCCAGTTGTCCACGCCCGGGATGAATACTGCTGACAGTGCTATCACGTGATTCTCCGCCCAGCGAAGGATCCTGGCAGCTTCTGCCATTGCCCTCCTGCTTCTTGTGCCGCCCTGTCTGTTTACATGGGCGACTGCCGTGATGTTGTCCGACTGGATCAACACCGGTCTTCCTTGAAGCAGAGGTTCCGCCTGGCTTAGAGCATTGTAGATTGCTCTTATTTCCAGAATGCTTATGTGAAGAGACTTTTTCAGGCTCGACCACACTCCCTGGAAATTTCTTCCCTGTGTGACTGCTCCCCAGCCTCTCAGGCTGGCCTCCGTGGTCACCAGGATCCAATCCTGCATGCCGAATCTGCGGCCCTCCAATAGATGAGCCTCCTGCAACCACCACAGAAGGGATACCCTTGTCCTCGGCGACAGGGTTATCCGCAGGTGCATCTGAAGATGCGACCCTGACCATTTGTCCAACAGATCCCTTTGCATGGAATCTGCCGAAAGGGATTGCTTCGTAAGAAGCTACCATTTTTTCCCAGGACTCTTGTGCATTGATGTACAGACACCTTTCCTGGTTTTAGGAGGTTCCTGACCAGGTCAGATAACTCCTTGGCTTTTTCTTCGGGAAGAAAAACCTTTTTCTGAACTGTGTCCAGAATCATCCCCAGGAACAGCAGACGAGTTGTCGGCATTAATTGGGATTTTGGAATATTCAGAATCCATCCGTGCTGCTTTAGCACCTCTTGAGATAGTGCTAAACCCATCTCTAGCTGTTCTCTGGACCTTGCCCTTATTAGGAGATCGTCCAAGTATGGGATAATTAATACGCCTTTTCTTCGAAGAAGAAATATTATCTCGGCCATTACCTTTGTAAAGACCCGAGGTGCCGTGGACAAACCAAACGGCAGCGTCTGAAACTGATAGTGACAGTTTTGTACAACGAACCTGAGGTACCCCTGGTGTGAGGGGTAATTGGAACGTGGAGATACGCATCCTTGATGTCCAAGGATACCATAAAGTCCCCTTCTTCCAGGTTCGCTATCACTGCTCTGAGTGACTCCATCTTGAACTTGGACTTCTTTATGTACAGGTTCAAGGACTTCAGATTTAGAATAGGCCTTACCGAGCCATCCGGCTTCGGTACCACAAAAAGAGTGGAATAATACCCCTTCCCTTGTTGTAGAAGAGGTACCTTGACTATCACCTGCTGAGAATACAGCTTGTGAATGGCTTCCAAAACCGTCTCCCTTTCTGAGGGGGACGTTGGTAAAGCAGACTTCAGGAAACGGCGAGGTGGCTCTGTCTCTAATTTCAACCTGTACCCCTGAGATATTATCTGCAGGATCCAGGGATTTACCTGCGAGTGAGCCCACTGCGCGCTGTAATTCTTGAGACGACCGCCTACCGCCCCCGAGTCCGCTTGCGAAGCCCCAGCGTCATGCTGAGGCTTTTGTAGAAGCCGGGGAGGGCTTCTGTTCCTGGGAAGGAGCTGCCTGTTGCTGTCTCTTCCCTCGTCCTCTGCCTCGTGGCAGATACGAATAGCCCTTTGCTCTCTTATTTTTAAAGGAACGAAAAGGCTGCGTTGAAAGGTCGGTGCCTTTTTCAGTTGGGGAGTGACTTGAGGTAGAAAGGTGGATTTCCCGGCCGTAGCCGTGGCCACCAAATCCGATAGACCGACCCCAAATAACTTCTCTACGCATCGCCTGTCCACTGTCGTGTCCATAAAGCTCTTCTGGCCGAAATGGACATAGCACTTACCCGTGATGCCAGTGTGCAGATATCTCTCTGTGCATCACGCATATAAAGAAATGCATCCTTTATTTGTTCTAACGACAGTAAAATATTGTCCCTGTCCAGGGTATCAATATTTTCGATCAGGGACTCTGACCAAACTACCCCAGCACTGCACATCCAGGCAGTCGCAATAGCTGGTCGTAGTATAACACCTGCATGTGTGTATATACCTTTTTGGATATTTTCCATCCTCCTATCTGATGGATCTTTAAGTGCGGCCGTCTCAGGAGAGGGTAACGCCACTTGTTTTGATGAGCGTGTTAGCGCTTTGTCCACCCTAGGAGGTGTTTCCCAGCGCTCCCTAACCTCTGGCGGGAAAGGGTATAAAGCCAATAACTTCTTTGAAATTAGCAGTTTTTTATCGGGGCACCCCACGCTTCATCACACACGTCATTTAATTCTTCTGATTCGGTAAAAACTACTGGTAGTTTTTTCACACCCCACATAATACCCTGTTTAGTGGTACCTGTAGTATCAGCTAAATGTAACATCTCCTTTATTGCCAAAATCATATAACGTGTGGCCCTACTGGAAAATACGGTTGATTCGTCACCTTCACCACCGGAATCAGTGCCTGTGTCTGGGTCTGTGTCGACCGACTGAGGCAAGGGGCGTTTTACAGCCCCTGACGGTGTTTGAGGCGCCTGGACAGGCACTAATTGAGTGTCCGGCCGCCTCATGTCGGCAAACGACTGCTTAAGCGAGTTGACGCTATCCCGTAATTCCACAAATAAAGGCATCCATTCTGGTGTCGACCCCCTAGAAGGTGACATCCTCATATTTGGCAATTGCTCCGCCTCCACACCAATAACGTCCTCATACATGTCGACACACACGTACCGACACACAGCAGACACACAGGGAATGCTCTATACGAAGACAGGACCCACTAGCCCTTTGGGGAGACAGAGGGAGAGTCTGCCAGCACACACCAAAAAGCGCTATATATGACAGGGATAGCCTTATGATTAAGTGCTCCCTTATAGCTGCTTTTATATTAATATATTGCCATTTATTTTGCCCCCCCTCTCTGTTATACCCTGTTTCTGTAGTGCAGTGCAGGGGAGAGACCTGGGAGCCTTCCTGACCAGCGGAGCTGTGACAGAAAATGGCGCCGTGTGCTGAGGAGATAGGCCCCGCCCCTTTTCCGGCGGGCTCGTCTCCCGCTATTTAGTACATTTAGGCAGGGGTAAATATCTCCATATAGCCTCTGGGGCTATATGTGAGGTATTTTTAGCCTTTTTAAAGGTTTTCATTTGCCTCCCAGGGCGCCCCCCCCCCCCCAGCGCCCTGCACCCTCAGTGACTGCCGTGTGAAGTGTGCTGAGAGGAAAATGGCGCACAGCTGCAGTGCTGTGCGCTACCTTAAGAAGACTGCAGGAGTCTTCAGCCGCCGATTCTGGACCTCTTCTTGCTTCAGCATCTGTGAGGGGGCCGGCGGCGTGGCTCCGGTGACCATCCAGGCTGTACCTGTGATCGTCCCTCTGGAGCTTCATGTCCAGTAGCCAAGAAGCCAATCCATCCTGCACGCAGGTGAGTTCACTTCTTCTCCCCTCTGTCCCTCGTTGCAGTGATCCTGTTGCCAGCAGGAATCACTGTAAAATAAAAAACCTAAGCTAAACTCTCTAAGCAGCTCTTTATGAGAGCCACCTAGAATTGCACCCTTCTCGGCCGGGCACAAAAATCTAACTGGAGTCTGGAGGAGGGTCATAGGGGGAGGAGCCAGTACACACCACCTGACCTGTAAAAGCTTTACTTTTGTGCCCTGTCTCCTGCGGAGCCGCTATTCCCCATGGTCCTTTCAGGAACCCCAGCATCCACTTAGGACGATAGAGAAATGATCTTTAACCTCTCGTCCCGAACCCTATCTGATGATGAGATCTGTGTATTAAGAAGGGGACTCAATTTTGTTCCCACAAATCCGCATGACAGTCTTAAAAGTAGAGTTGATTTACACCGGCTTAACAGACAATTACGCCTCAATGAATATTTTGGAAAGAACTGTGCTGATGTGATGACAGACCAGACGACTAGTGTGCCTTGCCCTGTCAAAATTAAATCCTCCTTTGAACCGATCTCAAACAACATAACCATCAAGACCTTCACTAAAACCATTGCTAACTGCATTGATAAGTGTGACAGAGAGAAGAAACAAGTCACCAAGAACTTATCTACTAATGAATTGCGAGCATTACATGATTTATCCAATTATAAAGATATCACGATACGCCCTGCTGACAAGGGAGGGGGCATAGTGGTGCAGGACTTGGAGGCCTACAAAAGAGA
The DNA here is from genome assembly GCF_028390025.1 of Pseudophryne corroboree. Lineage (NCBI taxonomy): Eukaryota > Metazoa > Chordata > Amphibia > Anura > Myobatrachidae > Pseudophryne > Pseudophryne corroboree. The sequence continues at coordinate 60,393,706 of NC_086455.1, forward strand.
GGCATATCGGCAGTTAAGAGATGATTCGATCTACACCGTTTTACAAATGGATCCCACAGAAGAGTTTCAGATGGAACTAAGGGAGATCTTACATTTGGCAATGGATGAAGGGATTATTCCCGAATCTGTGATGAAGGCCCTCATCAAGGACTTTCCACGTGTCCCATTGTTTAATCTACTACCGAAAATTCATAAAGATGCACACAATCCACCTGGCAGACCTATTGTCTCTGCCAGAGACTCTCTTTATTTTCAGGTTTCAAAATATTTGGATCATTATTTACAGCCTGCTGTACAGGACAGACCAACTTACCTTAAGGACACTGCTATGTTCTTACAGAAATTACGAGATTTTGGCATGGTTCCTACTAATTGCTGGTTATGCACGGCCGATGTGGTGAGCCTATACACCAACATACCCCATAACAGGGGTATAGAAGCGGTGCGCCTGCTCATAACCAACAATATGTTATACAAGGGTCCTGATGTCGATTTTTTTCTGAAATTGCTCAGTTTGGTACTTGAAAGGAATTATTTCTTCTTTAACAATGAATTTTTTTTGCAGAGACAAGGGTGTGCGATGGGTGCGTGTGTCGCACCAACCTACGCAAATGCCTTTATGTTTTCTGTTGAGGATCATTTGTTTTTTGGTAAAGGGTACACAGAATTTATTCCCTTATACACTAGGTTCATTGATGATGTCTTCTTCCTGTGGACAGGGTCACAGGAGATGCTACACATCATGATGAATGATATTAATTCCTCTGATCTAAATATTAAATTTACTTACAATATACAGAAAGAAATAATTCACCTTCTTGATGTAGAGGCCAGGATCAGGGAATCTAGATTTGTCACATCAATTTTCCAGAAACCCACTGACTGCAATAATTTATTGCAGGCGGCCAGTCATCATCCTGAATCCCTCAAGAGGGGACTTCCATATTCTCAGTTTCTTCGGGTGCACCGCATTTGCAGTGACACCACAGATGAGGCTGTGAAGATGGAGGCTATGACCAAAAGGTTCTTGCAGAGAGGTTACCATCATAAAGACCTACAAACAGCAAAAACTAAAGCACTCACAGCACCTAAAGTCACCAACAATGATCACCCCACTGAGAACAAAACAGACTCATCCATTATTTGGGTGAACAATTATACAGTGGCAACTAAAAAATTGGTGTCTGCTGCTGAAGGAATCTGGCCTATAATTCAATCTGACCCTGACTTACCTGACCTATCTGAACGCAAGCTACTCCCCTGTTATACAAGGGGTAAAAATATCAGGGACTATGTTGTCCATGCCGACATAACAGCAGCAGCCAGTAACAGCATTGAGCACTTTATGACGAAGAAACCTGGCAATTATAAATGCCTTGGATGCACAACCTGCTCGTATTTAGAGACAGGGGATTATATTGTACATCCACACACAGGTAGAAAAATTAAACTCAGACATGTGCTCACTTGCTCCAGTAAATATGTTGTTTATTGCATTAAATGTCCCTGCAGCCTGTACTATATAGGGAAGACTGTCTGCCAGTTTAAAGAACGAATGGCACAGCATCGCAGTGCCATCAAGCAATCATTAGAGGGCAAGAATGTTGACCAACCGGTTGCCAAGCATTTTAAGACCAGAGGGCACACTTTATCATCTCTGCGCTATAAAATATTAGATCACATTAGTGAAGATAAAAGGGGTGGTGACAGAGCTAGAGCGCTTTTACAGTGTGAAGCCAGATGGATCCACCTCCTAAACACTATTGCCCCGCATGGTCTAAATGAAATGCTTTCTCTTAATTGCTTTTTGTGAAATGTTTTAAACAGATTACTATCTATACAATGATGTTTCTAAATCTCTGGCACTGTATCTGTAACCGTTTGTATATGATTTGTATACAGTTTCCATGGTGATGGATTTTATGCAGCTCTGTGTTTCTGCTTCCGCCCGGCGTTGTCTGATTGTGATGACGTCAGCGGAAAGCTGTGCACCGATCACACTCTCACGCTTTTGCACTATGGTATAAAGGTAAGCTTTTATTACTTGTATTTTGTTACCTAACGAAGGATAATAAATCCGAAACGTTGTTAGCAGACCTTGGTGTCCCAGGTCGTTTGTGAGTAAGTCCGTGAGTGCCGCCTGAATCCTTTGCTTATCCATTTAACAAGAGGAGGGCACCCGGCGTTTGTGCCTTTGCTGTGTGAGGGGAGTGCCGGACATCGCATGACTGATATATATATATATATATATATATATATATCAGAGTGAGAGAATCCGGCACTCCAAGGACTAAATCTAAGCAATAAGCTGGTTCAAGCAGTAAGCTGACAGCGCAGCATCAGGAAGTCAACGTTTCATTTATTTAGCATAAATTTCGTCAGGACAAGAATATTCTTGTCCTGACGAAATTTATGCTAAATAAATGAAACGTTGACTTCCTGATGCTGCGCTGTCAGCTTACTGCTTGAACCAGCTTATTGCTTAGATTTAGTCCTTGGAGTGCCGGATTCTCTCACTCTGCTATTGAATCTTTTTCTGGCACCTGGGCACTTACGCTGTTGGTTTTGGATCCTTGGAGTGCCAGTCCTCACTTTATTATTATATATATATATATATATATATATATACACATATATATATATATAAATAAGATTTTAAACATACCGGTAAATCTTTTTCTCGTAGTCCGTAGAGGATGCTGGGGACTCCTTAAGGACCATGGGGATAGACGGGCTCCGCAGGAGACATGGGCACTTTAAGAAAGACTTTAGGTATGGGTGTGCACTGGCTCCTCCCTCCATGCCCCTCCTCCAGACATCAGTTAGAGAAACTGTGCCCAGAAGAGACGGACAGTACGAGGAAAGGATTTTTGTTAATCCAAGGGCAAGATTCATACCAGCCACACCAATCACACCGTATAACTTGTGTATTTATTAAACAGTTAACAGTATGAAAAACAACGTAGCATCAGTCCAAAACTGATGAAACTATAACATAACCCTTATGTAAGCAAAACTATATACAAGTCTCGCAGAAGTAGTCCGCACTAGGGACGGCGCCCAGCATCCTCTACGGACTACGAAAAAAAGATTTACCGGTAGGTTTAAAATCTTATTTTCTCTAACGTCCTAGAGGATGCTGGGGACTCCGTAAGGACCATGGGGATTATACCAAAGCTCCATAACGGGCGGGAGAGTGCGGATGACTCTGCAGCACCGAATGAGCAAACATTAGGTCCTCCTCAGCCAGGGTATCAAACTTATAGAACTTTGCAAAGGTGTTTGAACCCGACCAAGTAACAGCTCGGCACAGTTGTAGTGCCGAGACCGCTCGGGCAGCCGCCCAAGACGAGCCCACCTTCCTAGTGGAATGGTCCTTGACCGATTTTGATAACGGCAATCCAACCGTAGAATGCGCCTGCTGAATCGTGTTTCAGATCCAGCGAGCAATAGTCTGCTTTGAAGCAGGGGCGCCAACCTTGTTGGCTGCATATAGGACAAACAGTGCTTCTGTTTTCCTGACTCTAGCCGTTCTGGCCACATAAATTTTCAAAGCCCTGACTACATCAAGGGACTCTGAATCCTCCAAGTCTCGCGTAGCCACAGGCACCACAATAGGTTGGTTCATATGAAAAGATGACACCACCTTAGGCAAGAACTGAGGACGGGTCCGCAATTCCACCCTATCCATATGGAAAACCAGATAGGGGCTTTTATGAGACAAAGCTGCCAATTCCGACACTCGCCTAGCTGAAGCCAAGGCTAATAACATGACCGCCTTCCAAGTGAGATATTTCAACTCCACTGTTTGAAGTGGTTCAAACCAGTGCGACTTAAGGAAACTCAACACCACGTTAAAGGTCCCAAGGCGCCACCGGAGGTATAAAAGGAGGCTGAATATGTAGCACTCCCTTCACATAAGTCTGTACTTCTGGGAGAGAAGCCAATTCTCTTTGAAAGAAAATGGATAAGGCTGAAATCTGAACCTTAATAGAGCCTAATTTTAGGCCCAAATTCACTCCAGTCTGTAGGAAGTGAAGGAAACGGCCCAGATGGAATTCTTCCGTAGGAGCATTCCTGGCCTCACACCAAGAAACATATTTCGCCATATACGATGATAATGTTTAGCTGTCACGTCCTTCCTAGCCTTTATCAGCGTAGGAATGACCTAATCCGGAATGCCTTTTTCCGCTAGGATCCTGCGTTCAACCGCCATGCCGTCAAATGCAGCCGCGGTAAGTCTTGGAACAGACAGGGCCCCTGTTGCAACAGGTCCTGTCGTAGAGGAAGAGGCCACGGATCCTCTGTGAGCATTTCCAGCAGATCCGGATACCGGGTCCTTCGTGGCCAATCTGGAACAATGAGAATTGTTTTCACTCCTCTTTTTCTTATTATTCTCAACACCTTGGGTATGAGAGGAAGAGGAGGAAACACATAGACCGACTGGAACACCCACGGTGTCACTAGGGCGTCTACAGCCACCGCCTGAGGGTCTTTTGATCTGGCGCAATACCTCTGTAGCTTTTTGTTGAGGCGGGACGCCATCATGTCTATCTGGGGCAGTCCCCACTGACTTGCAATCTGCGCGAAGAGTTCCTGATGAAGTCCCCACTCTCCTGGATGCAGGTCGTGTCTGCTGAGGAAGTCTGCTTCCCAGTTGTCCACTCCCGGAATGAACACTGCAGACAGTGCGCTTACATGATTTTCCGCCCAGCGAAGAATCCTGGTGGCTTCCGCCATTGCCACTCTGCTCCTTGTGCCGCCTTGGCGGTTTACATGAGCCACTGCGGTGATGTTGTCTGACTGGATGAGAACTGGTTGGTCGCGAAGTAAGTTCTCCGCTTGACGTAGGGCATTGTATATGGCCCTCAGTTCCAGGATGTTGATGTGAAGACAAGTCTCTTGACTTGTCCAAAGTCGTTGGAAGTTTCTTCCCTGTGTGACTGCTCCCCACCCTCTGAGGCTCGCGTCCGTGGTCACCAGGATCCAGTCTTGAATGCCGAACCTGCGGCCTTCTAAAAGGTGAGCACTCTGCAGTCACCACAGGAGAGATACCCTGGCTCTGGGGGACAGGGTGATCAGCTGATGAATTTGTAGATGTGACCCAGACCACTTGTCCAATAGGTCCCATTGGAAAGTCCTTGCATGGAATCTGCCGAAGGGAATGGCTTCGTATGTTGCCACCATCTTTCCCAGGACTTGAGTGCAATAATGTACCGACACTTGTTTTGGCTTCAATAGGTTCTTGACTAGAGTCATGAGTTCCTGAGCTTTTTCTAACGGAAGAAAAACCCTTTTCTGGTCTGTGTCCAGAATCATGTCCAAGAAAGTCAGACGAGTCGTAGGAACCAGCTGCGACTTTGGGATATTGAGAATCCAGCCGTGGTGCCGTAACATCTTCAGTGAAAGTGACACGCTGTTCAGTAACTTCTCTCATGATCTCGCTTTTATGAGGAGATCGTCCAAGTATGGGACAATTGTGACACCCTGCTTGCGCAGGAGCACCATCATTTCCGCCATTACCTTGGTGAAAATCCTCGGGGCCGTGGAAAGCCCAAACGGCAACGTCTGAAATTGGTAATGACAATCATGTACCGCAAATCTCAGGTACGCCTGGTGAGGTGGATAAATGGGAAGATGAAAATATGCATCCTTTATGTCCAGAGATACCATAAAATCCCCCCCTTCCAGGCTGGCGATGACCTCTCTGAGCGATTCCATCTTGAACTTGAACCGTTTTAAGTATAGGTTCAGGGACTTTAAATTCAAAATGGGTCTGACCGAACCGTCCGGTTTCGGGACTACAAACAGAGTTGAGTAGTAACCCTTCCCTCTTTGAAGCAGGGGGACCTCGACCACCACTTGTTGAAGACACAATTTGTGAATAGCATTTAACACTATCTCCCTTTCAAGGGGAGAAGTCGGTAGAGCAGATTTGAGAAACCGGCGAGGAGGCACCTCTTCGAATTCCAGCTTGTATCCCTGAGAAACAATTTCCATTGCCCAGGGATCCACCTGTGAGTGAACCCTGATGTTACTGAAAAGTCGAAGACGTGTCCCCACTGGGGCGGACTCCCCCAGCGGAGCCCCAGCGTCATGCGGTGGATTTTGCAGAGGCCGGGGAGGACTTCTGTTCCTGGGAACTAGCTGTGTTGTGCAGCTTTTTTCCTCTGCCCTTACCTCTGGCAAGAAAGGACGATCCACGTACTCTTTTGCTTTTATTTGAACGAAAGGACTGCATTTGATAATGTGTCGCTTTCTTAGGCTGTGAGGGAACATAAGGCAAAAAATTCGATTTACCTGCCGTAGCTGTGGAGACGAGGTCCGAGAGACCTTCCCCAAACAATTCCTCACCCTTGTAAGGCAAAACCTCCATATGCCTCTGAGTCGGCATCACCTGTCCACTGCCGGGTCCATAAGACTCGCCTAGCAGAAATAGACATAGCGTTTATTCTGGAACCCAGTAGACTAATGTCTCTTTGAGCATCTCTCATATAAGACAGCATCTTTTATATGCCCTAGGGTCAACAAAATGGTATCCTTATCTAGGGTCTCAATTTCCGCTGATAAAGAATCCGTCCATGCTGCTACAGCGCTACAAACCCAGGCCGACGCAATTGCCGGTCTGAGTAATGTACCAGAATGTGTGTAAATGGACTTCAAGGTAACCTCCTGCTTGCGGTCAGCAGGATCCTTGAGGGTAGCTGTATCTTGGGATGGCAGCGCTATCTTTTTTGATAAGCGTGTCAATGCTTTGTCTACCCTAGGAGAGGTTTCCCACCGTATCCTGTCCGTTGGCAGGAAAGGATACGCCATAAGAATCCTTTTGGGAATCTGCAGATTTTTGTCTGGAGATTCCCAAGCTTTTTCACATAATTCGTTCAACTCATGTGAGGAGGGAAAAGTTACCTCAGGTTTCTTTCCCTTATACATGTGTACCCTTGTGTCAGGGACAGGGGGTTCCTGTGATATGCAAAACATCTTTTATTGCAATAATCCTATAACGAATACATTTAGCCACTTTTGGCTGTAACTTTGCATCATCGTAGTTGACACTGGAGTCAGAATCCGTGTCGGTATCTGTGTCTCCTATTTGGGATATTGGACGCTTTTGAGACCCCGAAGGTCCCGGCGACATAGGGACAGACATGGGTTGACTCCCAGACTGTTCCCTAGCTTCAGCCTTGTCTAATCTTTTGTGCAATAAATTTACATTAGCACTTAAAACATTCCACATATCCATCCAGTCAGGTGCCGTAGCTGCCGACGGAGACCTCACATTCATACGCTCCCCCTCCTCCCTAGGCGAGCCTTCTACCTCAGACATATCGACACACGCGTACCGACACACCACACACACAGGGAAACTCTTATCTGAAGACAGCTTCCCCACCAGGCCCTTTGGAGAGACAGAGAGAGAGTATGCCAGCACACACCCCAGCGCTATATGACCCAGGAAGAAACACAAAATATTTACCCAGTAGCGCCTTTTATATGTATATGCGCCAATTATGTGCCCCCCCCCCCTCTTGAAAACCCTCTGTCACCGTGAGTAAGCAGGGGAGAGTCCGGGGAGCTTCCTCTCAGCGCTGTGCTGTGGAGAAAATGGCGCTGGTGAGTGCTGAGGGAGAAGCCCCGCCCCCTCTGCGGCGGGCTTCTGTCCCGCTCAAAAATCTTAAAAAACTGGCGGGGGCTCTTTATATACATGTACAGTGCCCAGCTGCACATGTATATATGTATTTTTGCCAAAGGAGAGGTTTATATGCTGCCCAGGGCGCCCCCCCTGCGCCCTTACAGTGACTGTCGTGTGTGAGGTGTATGGGAGCAATGGCGCACAGTTTTACTGCTGTGCGTTGCCTCTGTGAAGATCAAGAAGTCTTCTGCCGCCTCTGAAGTCTTTTCTTCTCATACTCACCCGGCTTCTATCTTCCGGCTCTACGAGGAGGACGGCGGCGCGGCTCTGGGACGGACGGCGAGGGTGAGACCTGCGCACCAATCCCTCTGGAGCTAATGGTGTCCAGTAGCCTAAGAAACAGAGCCTTGAAACTCACAGAAGTAGGTATGTTTCTCTCTCCTCAGTCCCTCGATGCAGGGAGTCTATTGCCAACAGGCTCCCTGAAAATAAAAAACCTAACTAAAATACTTTGACAGGAAACTCAGGAGAGCTCCCAGTAATGCACCCAGTCTCCTCTGGGCACAGTATCAAACTGAGGTCTGGAGGAGGGGCATGGAGGGAGGAGCCAGTGCACACCCATACCTAAAGTCTTTCTTAAAGTGCCCATGTCTCCTGCGGAGCCCGTCTATCCCCATGGTCCTTACGGAGTCCCCAGCATCCTCTAGGACGTAAGAGAAACATAGCGCGGTCCTAGGACCGGCGGTATATATTAGAATACTCGTACAATATATTCTATAACAGGTACACTTTTTCTTAACTAACGCTGTCTGTATAAAGACATGTAGAATACTCAAGTGTCTGTAATGTCTCCGTGCTGTGTACAGGTGGCTTTACAAAGGAGACCTTGCCCTGCAGTCCCGGAGACCAGCTGCAGCTATACTCAGAAGATGGCTCCCAGCGTTTCAGTCAGGGAGTGAGGGATAGTGTGAGGCAACACCAGGGCGGGAAAATATGCTCAGAGATGGCGCCCTGGGCTAAGGGAGGGGCTACAGGTCAAGCGCCATCTCCCCTATGCTGGACTTCCACCCCGGGTATTGCGAGTCTTATTAAATGGGGAGTTAGTACACCCGACCTGTACTCAGACGCCCCGGTGATCTAGTGAGATCCCCGCTCGGAGACAGTGTCCACGCCAGCGCTAGATAGACGGGTCGCAGACGGAACGCGATTTAATGGCGGGTCCCGCCTGGGGAACCCACTTACCTCCTCCCCGTAGCAGCCACGCGAATCAGGAGAGCATCTGCGACGTGTGCCTAGGCCAGAGTGTTTCCGCCGCAAGTACCCGGGAACTGAGCCGCGGGAGTATGTGACGTCACTTGGGAGGTGATGGCGCTGTAGCGCTGAAGTGTCACCCTGACATACAACGACGACAGCCCAGAGTAGAAATCTTTTTAGAAGCTTTTTCAGGGCTGCCCAGCGCAGCCCTCCTCATAGGTGACCTGCTGCTGCAAGCGCCAACTAGAAAACTGAGCTCCAGTGCCTGGAGGTGGGGTTTATAGGAGGCCCCAATGCATCCTGGGACAACCTAAAGCTGCAGCCTGTTGGTGCCTCTGGATCAAGATCCACTCTACACCACAATGTTTTCCTGTGGAAAACAATGTATCCTGCTGCAGAAATCAACACATTTCCCCATCATCTCTCATCATTATAATCAAAATTAATCACACAATCCACACACTCAATACCCTGACACAACTTATCCTGCCATCCAAGCATTAGTGCCTCCCCTTTGCCAATGTATTTAATCAGAGGGGAGCTACTCAGGCACCAGCTCCTCCCCCATTGGTAACAGGCCGCTGCTGAATGCTGGGTCGTGCTCATGGCATTATAGAGCGTCAGATACTGGTGCCGGCAGTAAGAGCAGAGGGCTCTTTATAGTACTCTCTGCTGCCCCGCATACTGAGCCTGGTCCTCCTGGGGTGTCACAGAAGTGACCAGAGAATGAAAAACTTTATATCCCGCATACAAGGAGCAGCTGCCTAGGAGACAGGCATTATGGCTCCCCGAAGTTCGGGCTCTGTTGAGCCCTGTAGGAAAGCGATAGCCATGTTGCTCTGTGAAATAGTAAAAGTTATGTCATATTTGGTGAGTGCCCCTTTGGCGCACTCAGGAAAGTGACAGGTAAAGACTTCTGCAGATACCTGAAAACATGGTATGAAGCTTCTCTATCACTTCCACCTGGTCCAACCAGACATCTGATAAAAACACAAACATGGCGTCTTCATTTTCCTCCTCCAGCTGTTTCAGTTTTACAGAAGCTTTCACGGACGTGGAAGAGGGCCCACCGAAAAAATTCATATTGCCATAATATGCCCTAAGAAAGCAAAATTGTGTAATTAATTAATTAATTATGTTTGTTATCTTTAAGTGGAATCCCACCAAAACACTGTATCTGAAAAAAGGTAACCTTTGTGAAATCCACAGTAGTTTTGTATCTCTAACATGAAGCGGATATTTCCAGGAGGTTCATCTAAAATTCAGTGTTCCCTTTACAAAATGTATCCGTGTGGCAGATTAATTAGACTGCCACTGCAAGATATCTCTTCTGAGTCAGTCAGTCAGGATGCTCCTCAGTGGCTACATACACTATCATGTGACTGTGGCTGTCATAATCACATAAAACTGTAATTCATCAATAGCAGTTTACATTTAAAATCCTAAGCAATATGAATCCTAAGCAGTATCATCTCAGATAATTTATAATAGAAAATAAACCAGCATCCTTCAGGCTCTCTCAGTTATCAGCAGTATCGCTTTTCTTTAACTCAAGAACAGATATGATGCAACACGAAAAATAAACACTCTTTACCGCGTTGTGCTGGAGGGTTCGGTGGGCGGAAATCCAAAGGCATTTACATGAAATACTTTATCTTCATACCAGCCTGAAAACAACAGGGCGGAAACACGCGTTACACGTTTATTTACCAATATTACAGACAAAAATAACTCTGAATGGGCTGTGACATTACCTTCTGCTAGAACAAAACAGGATTCTGTGTACAGACCGCTGTGGAACTGGTGCAATGGAGTTAAGGAAACCTTTTTTTATTCAATGGCAACATATTGATAATATAATAAAATAGGAGACGTGAAAAGAAAAAGTGAAAAATAAAAACAACAGTATATCCGCTTCATCATAATGGGACGCTACCAGGGGGTTAAAACTATTATATATATATATATATAAGGAAAGGCACTCACGCAGGCTGACTCAAATTGATAAGGATAAGTTTCCCTTTATTGCCGACATGTTTCGGGGAATCTCCCCGTCCTCAGGGCTTGACAAACAGGGTGTGAGACAAACTAGACATTTATGCAATACACAGACAAAAGACATCAGTGTTCAAACTATTCTCACCTGACCGCACGGCTCGACCGCCCGCCCGCCAGTAATTTAGTAATTACTTTATAGGTATTTGACTGCAGTGTACCAGTTATCCAGTTTTATGATAATTTAACATGGCAGGTATACATGTATTTTAATGCTTTCACATGTACGATTTCATTATAGACTGATGCTGCAGCACAAATATTTTTTACTTCACTATTTGTCACCATTAGCACATTTGTTTCACTTGTCTTTACAGTGCCGAATCTGGACCGCCGCGACCTGATTACCCGGAGGACCCTACGTTTCCATGACTACAGTAGCAGCTGCCTGCTATGGCAGCGTGTGTGTAGGTGGTTACCAGGGGAACCTGGACGTTCAACGACGCGATGCCGGACCATGTGACCGGCGCTTGTATACGACGTCATCCGCTCACACGCAGGGAAGGAAACTCACGTCTTCCCCTGATTGATTGCTGCACCTCCCTCAGGCGGGACCTCGCTACACATAAAGGTAATGATTTTGTCACATTATTCACTTCTTACATGTTCACCTTGACAAAGGGGTGTTCGCACCCCGAAACGTTGGATGGATTTTTTCTGTTTTGATATGGATTAAACACCGTTTGGTTTGAATTATCCACGAGTCTGTCCCTGAGTGCCACTGCATGCTAGGAATCGCTGGATATATATATATATATATATATATATATATATATATATATATATGGGATAGCTCAGTTTCCGAGCATATGAAATTGTCCAACAGTGGGAACCACTTAAAGCTCCATTAGCTGGAGTTGCAACAAGAGCTGTCTGGGAGGGGCTGGGTATGCGTGATTGGCAGTCAGGAGACCGCCGGTTAGCATACCGGCGCTGGTATCCTAGCAGCAGAATGCTGGACGGGAGGGGTGGGGGGAGTGCCACGCAGCGCGCACGGTGGCTCGCTACAGGTTCTATTCACACTCTATGGGTGTCGTGGACACCCACAAGTGGGAATAGTCCCTGTTGGTCGGCATGCCGACCATCGGGATTCTGACCAGTCGGGATTTAGGTGCCGGTATTGTGACCATCAGTCATAACTGCAACCCGTCTGGGAGCCCCGGAGACTGCTGAACCTCTGCTGGACCAAAGTTGGTCTCTCAGCCCTGGCTGAAAACAGGTTTCTGTGTGAGCGAGACAGAAACTGCAGCTACAGGCTGGTCCTCCTGTTTTCTCTCCCTCCCCTCCCTTCCTTTGTAGCCATTTTAAAATGGTGGACAATTAAAGACACTGCAAGTTCTATAATGAAAACATATCCATGAGATATATAGCAGTGTGTGTAATAGTCAGGTGCAGATTAACAATGGGGCTACAGGTCCAGGACTTGCAATAAAAATAGGCCCATCATGACAGCATGTTGATGACCAGTGGCCCGCACAGTCGTCCATGAGTCGTCCAAGTATTAAAATTGTAATTCTGTTTTCCCCACGAAATTATGCATTTTTGTCTATTTACGGACAAATTAAGGCAGATAGTGTATGGGGTGTATAGGGTGTACACACCCACATGCAAATCCTCCATTTCTCACAATAGACCCTAGATCATTATTCATGAGCATATGCATCAAAGCTTGGAGAGAGATAAAGTAGCAACTAATCAGCTCCCTGTCAGTTCCCAGGCTAGCTGATTGGTTGCTACTCCACGTTATCAGTTACATTACAAAAAATTAGATTGCAATGTATGCTTTAATCGAGTAGCTGAAAAGAGAAAACTGAAAGGATATGGCTTTGCTGAGATTAAGCTGCACTGCTCCAGTAGGATCTTCTAAGAAATATTTGCCCTTATATTAAAACCAAAAACAAGATTTTTATTACCACAATCCTAGTGGAACACTAACAGTTATGATCTTCATATGAAACATTATACCATACCATTACCACAACACTACAGCAGATTTGTTATGCAGCCCCTTTACGGTTTATTCCTTTATTCCTGGAGGATTGCACAACCCTTCTTACAGGACAGCTGCATATATTTATCCAATCTAGTGCCAAGTGAGACATATTTGTGCCCAGTTGCTACCTACTTTTTAAAGTTTGTGACATGACCTCAGCACCTAACTTCTCTATCACAATAGGTTCCTCCTTCTTCCATACCAGGGGACCTGAGAAGCAATCTGTGAAAGGTTTCTGGTTGACTCATACATGTTCTCTTACTGGTGGGCTGCACGATAATGACTTTATATTATTGTTTAGAGAACATTACTCTGCTCTTCCAAGCTAAAAGCTTTCTCACCTTTTTGTGCTCCTAAAACCATATGGTTCAGAATATTATTGTTTTGTGAAGAAATTGCAGACTACATATTTCCAATGATCCTAACTTTTACTCCGGGAACTTCTTCTGAGTCACCCTTTCCATACCTCATTTAGGTTTAGTCTGGCATTAAATCCTTTTTCCACTTTACTCAGAGGTTCGTTTAGCTGTTACTGTCTATAAACGCCTCCTATTAAACTTTTCCTCTATAATTTTCCAAGCTTTAAGTCAGGTTTCCCAAACCCGGTCCTCAAGGCACCCAAACAGTCCAGGTTTTAAGACTATCCATGCTTTTACACAGATGCTATAATTAAAGTGACTCATGTACTAAATAAGTCATCTGTGGTTAAGCATGAGTATCCTTAAAACCTTGACTGTTAGGGCACCTTGAGAACATAGGTCAGGAACTATTGCTTTTAGACTGATATTTCCGTAAAGCACAGGTGGTGAACCTGCGGCCCTCCAGCAGTTGTTTATCTACACATTCCAGCATGCCTTGCAACGGTTTTAGCACGGCCAAATAGCAAAACTTTAGCAGCACATGCTGGTATGTGTAGTTGAACAGCTGGAAGACCAAAGGTTCCCCACCCCCTGCCGTAAAGAGAGAATGTGAACTAACCACCTTTTAATTCATCTCCAAAGCTACAAATTATCTGAAAATGTCTTTATTCAGAGAAACACTGGAAAATGGTCCCGATACCCTCCCCTCCTCTGTCACATGCAAAGCAAACTGCAATGGAAGGAGAACAATTCAGTAGCAGACATCCTAGAAGTATGTAAATTAACAGAACAAAGACACCAATAATGCATTCTAGGACACTTAATGCGTAATATATGGGTTGTTTGAGATACATTATAGAAATACAAAATGTTTATAGTGTCATCTGTCCCTAATCATCGCCATTATAATATATATATATATATATATATATATATATATGTATGTATATAGATAGATAGTGTTCCCACTAGGATGCGGGCAGGGTGCCGAGGTGCAGACACAGGTTTGTTGTCCCTGCGACCTAAAGAGGGGCATGTCGCTGTCCCATCATCATCACTCTTGGGCACATTTTGTCATTTTTAAAATTGACCAGGGCGCAGCGCAGAGTCTAGATATGAAGTGTTGCCATGCAGCAGCAGCTTTCCCTCATGCAAAGTTCCGTTGCGCTTCATCTGTGACTTTGTACATATTATAAACTAATTCCTGTGCATTTAAAGTCGCAGCCCAGCATCTCTGGTACACTTTGTATGGTGTTTACTGCGTCTGCAGTGTGAATAAGACACAAATTTAAAGAAAAAGACGGTACACGCTGCACCTCTCACTGTCGTACCACATGGCGTACTGAGAACACTTCTGTGAAGGTGCTTCTGCCATGTAATACAATTAGTGTGAAGTAGGTGAAGGCTTATTCCATATTAATATTTATCTATAACATGTACTAACTTTCAGTACTTATGGGGCTAAACTAAGGATGTCTATCGGATGGGTAGAATTAACAAACCTGATCATGACTGAAGTAGTACTGCATTCTGGATACAGGATACTTACCTTGTACCTGCACAGGACACACTATAATCAACAAACTGAACGCTCTTTTAGATGACTACAGGGCAAAACGTATCTTCCCATACTTACTGTTGAGCTAACACACGTCTAGTGTGAATTACATACATAGAGTAACATAGGCCAATTTCAGATTACTGAGGATCACAGAATCCTTTAGAGTAAAAATCTTTATTATTGATAAAATACATCTACTAATAACTCCTTCCATATTGGCGGCAAAACATTAAACAAACTAATTAATAATAAAAAAGACATAAAGGGTGGAATTCAAATGTTTGAAAAGTCAGTTAGGTGTCTGTTCTTTCCTGTCTATTACATAGAGCACAGGATCTCAAACTCGGTCCTCAGGACCCCACACGGTTCATG
This sequence comes from Pseudophryne corroboree, assembly GCF_028390025.1. Lineage (NCBI taxonomy): Eukaryota > Metazoa > Chordata > Amphibia > Anura > Myobatrachidae > Pseudophryne > Pseudophryne corroboree. Next base: position 60,408,933 of record NC_086455.1, read on the forward strand.
TTTTGCAGGTCACCTGTAGATTTTTAAAATGTGACAGTTGGTGATACACAGTGCAGCTGCTGGGAGACATGGAAAACGTGAACCGTGTGGGGTCCTGAGGACCGAGTTTGAGAACCTGTGACATAGAGGGGGAAAAAAAAAAAAAAAAAAAAGACTCCCAACTGACTTTTCAAACATTTGAATCTCCCCCAAAGAGTGTACACTGTAGAATTTTTAATGCACATTTTTCGCTTTCACTCACATCACTGTTTTTAACCAATATGTCGCTGTTCATTTAGTTATAAAACACATAGGAGAAATGTCCTTCCTTTTTAAACATTACTAAATAAAAAGGTAGATTTTAAAATTAAGATTCTTTTGCACAAGATTCAGACACTTTTCTTTCCTAATCCTTAGAAGCATCTATATAACTTCAGAGGCAGCACCCCCAGTGTATTAAAGTATTCCTGGTGCAATAGAATCCTTCCACCTTCAATCAAATACTTATTCCATCAATATTGTCTCTTTTTAGTTGCAATTAAATTTTTTTTTTACAAAATAAATTTTTATATATATATATATATATATATATATATATATATATATATATATATATATATATACATATACATACACACACACACACACACACTGTTTGTATATGTGTATATATATATATTTATTTTTTTTCCAATTAATTACATTAAATGGTGCTCCGTATTAATCCGTGGCAAAGATTCCAGACATTCCCATACGGATTCTATGACATAATTAAATACAATGTGAAGAGGATTAACGGTTATAGCTACTGCATAGTACATCCATTCATCAGGTTGACAACAGGCCAAACAACTTAGAAAAACTTTATTTGGGAACTTTTTAGCAAGTCAGAAGTTGCAGTCTATTAAAAAGAACCATTTATGTACACAAGAATGTTCAAAACCTCCCCTTGCAAGCTATTTCCCATCAGAAAATCTCTCACCTCCTTTAGCTGAGTTATCATTCCAAGTACAATGACATCTCCCATCTTGGCAGCACTCCCCAAAAGGTTTTCAACAGTTTTGAGCTATATGGGGGATATTTATAACATATCACTATCAGTGGAACTCCCGCAGAATGTATATAATACAGTAGATACTACAGCAGGGGTACTTAAGTATTTTTTTTTTTTTAAAGCCACAATATCCAAAAGCCTCATAATTGTACCTGAAATTTGCTCCTGCTCTCATCAGGGTGTGCGCCAATCACAGGGGGGGTGAAGAGCTCATGTCTGTGCGTTCTCTGAAATTCACAAAATTATCATCACCTATCTATGTCACACATAAGGCAGTGAGGGGTTAATTCAGGAGCTCTGCAAAATCGATAGTTCTGGTGCCATGTATGGCCAATGTACAGAGGGCACAGGACCCATACATATGGTAGGCTTAACTTTAGCATTTTAACACACTCCTAAGGAGCTGCAAACTATAATGCACACAATGCACGGGTGATGTACAGTGCATCCGGAAAGTATTCACAGCGCTTCACTTTTTCCACATTTTGTTATGTTACAGCCTTGTTCCAAAATAGAATTATTTTTTTCCCCTCAAAATTCTACACACAATACCCCATAATGACAACGTGAAAAAAGTTTTTTGGGGGAGATTTTGGCAAATTTATTAAAAATAAAAAACTAAGAATTCACATGTACATAAGTATTCACAGCCTTCGCCATGAAGCTCAAAACTGAGCTCAGGTGCATCCTGTTTCCACTGATCATCCTTGAGATGTTCCTACAGCTTAATTGGAGTCCACTTGTGGTAAATTCAGTTGATTGGACATGATTTGGAAAGGCACACACCTGTCTATGTAAGGTCCCACACTTGGCAGTGCATGTCTGAGCACAAACCAAGCATGAAGTCAACGGAATTGTCTGTAGACATCCGTGACAGGATTGTTTTGAGGCACAAATCTGGGGAAGAGTACAGAAAAATATCTGCTGCTTTAAAGGCCACCTGATCGTAGCAGCAAATTTGTTAGCAGTTGGGCAAAACCATGTGCACTACAGGTGTGGCAGATATAACATGTGCAGAGCGAGTAAGATTTGGGTGGGTTATTTTGTCACTGTGCAGGGTAAATACTGGCTGCTTTATTTTTACACTGCAATGTAGATTTCAGTTTGAACACACCCCACCCAAATCTAACTCTCTCTGCACATGTTATATCTGCGCCCCCCAGCAGTGAACATGTTTTTTTCCAACTGCTAACAAAATTGCTGCTACGATTAGGTCTGAATTACCCCCATGGTATTTACTGTGCATCCCTATGTGGGTGCGAGGTAAGGCATGTTGCACACAGTGTGCCACCATTCCTAACGTTCACATGCTATTCTGGGAGCACAATGCTCTGAACTGAATTGACCCCAGTACAGTATCTCTAACAATCTATATTAAAGCTTGCAGCTGGTTCTGTCATGTGATGTTGGTGTTCCCACCCTGCCTCTCACCTGCTGGAGGATTGTGTATCTCTCGCGGAATAAATCTGCTTTGTCCCTTCCACTTCCAAACAGGTTGGGTTCTGGAAGATTGGCTATTTTTATACTGTGGAACATATGTAGGGAAGTATAAGCACATCATTAGTTTAATGAACACAGGTATCTATCTATAGACAGAACTAGTACTACTACTATAGTGTGGCGATTTAACTGAAAACTAGGTCTGATCTCACTTTCCCATAAACAACAATAGTTTAGAGAAGCCACTGACTAATATTATGAAACAACACGTGTTATGTACTATACCACGCACCTGTATATAGCAGTATCAAAACGGTCACTATCTGTGCTACCAAAATTACAGTAGCCACTGTTTCATTGTAACAAAGGAGTCAATAATGTTTTTGCACCATCAGAAAAGAAGCAAAAAGTTGAATGCAACAATAAATCATTGTATAGGTGCATAATTAGCGCCAGAAGCTTTATTAATATTAAATTATAAAATCCATCACCAGATTTAGGAATTATACAACCACAGTATGGCTCTTCTATTCAATTGCGTGTACCATGTACCCTTTACAATGTCAATGCTTGCACCCTCCTCAGGTGGCGAGCAATAATCCGCCTAAAGTTGGTACTTCAGGTGCCCAAACTGAACTTTGGTAGCATGCAGAGCAGTTTGCACAGGTCCATTTGGGAACAACATGCGCAACAAGTAAACGGACGCTTGCGGCACTCGCGCTCAGCAGCAAACAATTCAATATCGCCCGTCACTTTACAAGGGAGCTGCGGGCACAAAAATACAACTGAATTACCCCAAAGAGCATTAACTCACGGTAGGAACTTCTTTCTCTCAGAGTTATAGATGAAACGGGGTATGTCGTACGCTCCAATAATATTGAAGATGTGCTCTCTAGAAATCAAAATAAGCAAATTACATGTATAAAAATGTATATATATATATATATATATATATATATATATACACACACATAGACAAGATTATCCGGCACTAGTATTTAAATGTCTATATTCGCTCCGGTGCCCTCCATAAGGAAATAATCCTATGATACAGAGTTGCAGGATGGCGGCACTCAGTCTTCTTACTCACGTAAGTAGCTGAAAAACTTTTTATTAAGGCATCAACGTTTCGGGTAAGCACCCGTCGTCAGGATAGCATAACAACAAATACCACATCTTACCACATTTATATACCTAAGCATACCTTCATTAGACCTCCTGACCGGTTCCAGCTGGGCGCCGCAGTATCAGATACCGGACACCGTGCGAGCGTACAACGCGAACGCTGCTCCGTCCCGCTCTGTGACGTCATCCGTGTGCGTCCACCCAGTCCGTCCGGCCCGGCGTCATCAGGTTATCTCCATGGTAACTAATACATAAACAAAGACAAAATCAAACAAGAAACATTAGCGGTTAAAAACAAGATTAAAACATGTTACACACAGTAACCTATAATGATAATAAGCTGTCTCTTTGCATTGGTGAGTATATTGGATATCGTTACCACTAAACATGAATGTTCTACCAAATACTTCGTATAAGGGATTTATTTAACCCTATATCAAAACTAATGGTAACGAAAACTGTTATCAAAACACTTAAGGTGGATAAACGACTGCTGAGTTACATAAAACACTTCAGACCTAAGGTGTCATTAAGTCCCCTAGGGGCTATAGTGTCCAATTGGAAAATCCATCTGCTTTCCAATTGGAGAAGCGCTTTTCCTCGATTGCCACCCCTAATGGTAGCTGGTACATGATCGATCAGTTTAGATCGCAAACTGGCTATACTATGTTTAGCCTGAGCGAAATGTCGCGCTACAGGTTGTTCACTATCACCTGACTCTATGGCTGCCCTGATGGCGGATCTATGTCCTGCCATCCGTTCCCTAAATTGTCGTTCGGTTTTACCGATATAACTCAGTCCACATGGACAAGTTAAGATATATATGACAAATTTAGTAGTGCACGTCAGTGCATGTCTGATTGTATATTTTTTTCCTGAGTGGGGGTGAGTGAACGTACTACCTGGAATAAGGGACCTGCAGGTGGTGCACCCTAGGCAGCGATAGCATCCTGCCCTCTGTGTCAAAAAATGTGTTTGTGATTTCTTCTTTAAGGTGGTGACATCCCTCTTAACAAGGCGGTCACCCAAATTACGGCCTCTAGTATAACAAGAAAGGAGGCGTGAATCTTTGAGTGAAGGCAGGTTTTTATCTGTGTTGATAATAGGCCAAAACTTTTTTGCTACTTTATTGGTGAGTTGGCTTCTAGTATTATATCTATTTACCCAAGGCACAAAAGGTGTTTCTGATGTTGTTTCTCTAGTGGTTCTAAGTACTTCGTCCCTAGGGATAGCTAATACTTTGTCCCTGGTCTTCTCCAATTCTATGCGGGGGTACCCTCTCTCCACGAACTTATTCACCATCTCAGACATAGCTTGTATGGTTTCCACTGGGTCACTAGTAATTCTCCTTACTCGCAACATCTGCGAGTAAGGGAGACCATTTCAAAGTGCTTGTGGATGAAAACTGTCGTGTTTAAGGATAGTATTCCTATCAGTTTCCTTCACGTGCATTGCTGTAATTACTCTCCCAGATTGGAGTGATATTTTTACATCAAGGAAGTTGATGACCGCTGGTGAAATGTTATACGTGAATTGGACTGCATGTCCTGTCCTGTTATGGGTAGTTAGTAAAGTAATTAATGATAATTCATCTCCCAACCAAATTAACAGAAGGTCATCAATGAACCTCACATATAGTGGCAGATATATCATAACTTCAGGTTTAGACAATAGTAGCTGTTGTTCAACCATAATCATGAAGGCGTTGGCGTACGATGGGGCCACATTCGACCCCATCGCACACCCCGCCAATTGCACGTAAAAACGTGAGTCATACATGAAATAATTTCTAGTAAGTACTAGATTAAGAAGTTGTAGAAATAAATGTACCGGGGGCCCTTTATAATGTGGATTATCTGTAATCAACAATTCCACTGCTCTTAACCCATCAGAGTGAGGAATGCATGTATACAGACTATTAACGTCTGCACTACATAGTAGTGTTCCAGGAGGGAGAGGTCCCAAGCTCTGAATTTTTAACAATAAATCTGTCGTATCCTTAAGATAAGTTGTAGAATTCTGAACACATGGATTTAATAGGGAATCTAAATACACAGATATGGGTTGATAGAGGGAGCCCCGGGCAGATATGATAGGTCTGCCCGGGGGCTTCTCCAACCCTTTGTGTATTTTAGGTACTGTATAGTAAATAGGTACCACTGGAAATTCTACAGTGAGCGCTTTGGCTACTTCAGAAGTAATATGTAATTGTGAAACCGCTGTCGATAAAATTGAGTCTATTTCTAATTTGTAACTCATCGTTGGATCACTCGATAATAACTCATAAGTGTTAGTATCAGAAAGTTGTCGTAGACATTCAGCATCATAATCCTCAAGGGATTGTACCACAACCGCTCCTCCCTTGTCAGCTTTACGTATGACAATGTCAGTACGTTTACTTAATTTGCTGACTGTCTCAAGTTCTCCTTTGGACATGTTGTTTCTATATGGTTTTTCATGTTGGGATACTGTGCCAAGTTGATCCATCAATCTAGTGAATGTCCTAATTGATGGATTGGCACTGATTGGGTCAAATGTGGATCTGGGTTGTAGCTTCTTTAAATTCCTGGGTAATGCTGCTTCTGTAGGGTTATTAATTGATGATGGTATTCCCTTGAAGTGCTCCTTAAGTCTCAAGGTCCGATTGAGCTTATAAGTGTCCACTTTCCACTGGAAGCTGTCAAACTTGGTAGTGGGGATGTAAGAAAGGCCTTTGGAAAGGACATCATATTCTTGGTCTGTTAATGGAGTGGAAGATAAGTTAAACACCTTATCTATTTTCTGCGCGGCGGTCTGCCTCTTGCTCTGCCTCGCGTTTTGTCTCCCCCTCCGCGGAGACAAAACGCGAGGCAGAGCAAGAGGCAGACCGCCGCGCAGAAAATAGATAAGGTGTTTAACTTATCTTCCACTCCATTAACAGACCAAGAATATGATGTCCTTTCCAAAGGCCTTTCTTACATCCCCACTACCAAGTTTGACAGCTTCCAGTGGAAAGTGGACACTTATAAGCTCAATCGGACCTTGAGACTTAAGGAGCACTTCAAGGGAATACCATCATCAATTAATAACCCTACAGAAGCAGCATTACCCAGGAATTTAAAGAAGCTACAACCCAGATCCACATTTGACCCAATCAGTGCCAATCCATCAATTAGGACATTCACTAGATTGATGGATCAACTTGGCACAGTATCCCAACATGAAAAACCATATAGAAACAACATGTCCAAAGGAGAACTTGAGACAGTCAGCAAATTAAGTAAACGTACTGACATTGTCATACGTAAAGCTGACAAGGGAGGAGCGGTTGTGGTACAATCCCTTGAGGATTATGATGCTGAATGTCTACGACAACTTTCTGATACTAACACTTATGAGTTATTATCGAGTGATCCAACGATGAGTTACAAATTAGAAATAGACTCAATTTTATCGACAGCGGTTTCACAATTACATATTACTTCTGAAGTAGCCAAAGCGCTCACTGTAGAATTTCCAGTGGTACCTATTTACTATACAGTACCTAAAATACACAAAGGGTTGGAGAAGCCCCCGGGCAGACCTATCATATCTGCCCAGGGCTCCCTCTATCAACCCATATCTGTGTATTTAGATTCCCTATTAAATCCATGTGTTCAGAATTCTACAACTTATCTTAAGGATACGACAGATTTATTGTTAAAAATTCAGAGCTTGGGACCTCTCCCTCCTGGAACACTACTATGTAGTGCAGACGTTAATAGTCTGTATACATGCATTCCTCACTCTGATGGGTTAAGAGCAGTGGAATTGTTGATTACAGATAATCCACATTATAAAGCGCCCCCGGTACATTTATTTCTACAACTTCTTAATCTAGTACTTACTAGAAATTATTTCATGTATGACGCACGTTTTTACGTGCAATTGGCGGGGTGTGCGATGGGGTCGAATGTGGCCCCATCGTACGCCAACGCCTTCATGATTATGGTTGAACAACAGCTACTATTGTCTAAACCTGAAGTTATGATATATCTGCCACTATATGTGAGGTTCATTGATGACCTTCTGTTAATTTGGTTGGGAGATGAATTATCATTAATTACTTTACTAACTACCCATAACAGGACAGGACATGCAGTCCAATTCACGTATAACATTTCACCAGCGGTCATCAACTTCCTTGATGTAAAAATATCACTCCAATCTGGGAGAGTAATTACAGCAATGCACGTGAAGGAAACTGATAGGAATACTATCCTTAAACACGACAGTTTTCATCCACAAGCACTTCGAAATGGTCTCCCTTACTCGCAGATGTTGCGAGTAAGGAGAATTACTAGTGACCCAGTGGAAACCATACAAGCTATGTCTGAGATGGTGAATAAGTTCGTGGAGAGAGGGTACCCCCGCATAGAATTGGAGAAGACCAGGGACAAAGTATTAGCTATCCCTAGGGACGAAGTACTTAGAACCACTAGAGAAACAACATCAGAAACACCTTTTGTGCCTTGGGTAAATAGATATAATACTAGAAGCCAACTCACCAATAAAGTAGCAAAAAAGTTTTGGCCTATTATCAACACAGATAAAAACCTGCCTTCACTCAAAGATTCACGCCTCCTTTCTTGTTATACTAGAGGCCGTAATTTGGGTGACCGCCTTGTTAAGAGGGATGTCACCACCTTAAAGAAGAAATCACAAACACATTTTTTGACACAGAGGGCAGGATGCTATCGCTGCCTAGGGTGCACCACCTGCAGGTCCCTTATTCCAGGTAGTACGTTCACTCACCCCCACTCAGGAAAAAAATATACAATCAGACATGCACTGACGTGCACTACTAAATTTGTCATATATATCTTAACTTGTCCATGTGGACTGAGTTATATCGGTAAAACCGAACGACAATTTAGGGAACGGATGGCAGGACATAGATCCGCCATCAGGGCAGCCATAGAGTCAGGTGATAGTGAACAACCTGTAGCGCGACATTTCGCTCAGGCTAAACATAGTATAGCCAGTTTGCGATCTAAACTGATCGATCATGTACCAGCTACCATTAGGGGTGGCAATCGAGGAAAAGCGCTTCTCCAATTGGAAAGCAGATGGATTTTCCAATTGGACACTATAGCCCCTAGGGGACTTAATGACACCTTAGGTCTGAAGTGTTTTATGTAACTCAGCAGTCGTTTATCCACCTTAAGTGTTTTGATAACAGTTTTCGTTACCATTAGTTTTGATATAGGGTTAAATAAATCCCTTATACGAAGTATTTGGTAGAACATTCATGTTTAGTGGTAACGATATCCAATATACTCACCAATGCAAAGAGACAGCTTATTATCATTATAGGTTACTGTGTGTAACATGTTTTAATCTTGTTTTTAACCGCTAATGTTTCTTGTTTGATTTTATCTTTGTTTATGTATTAGTTACCATGGAGATAACCTGATGACGCCGGGCCGGACGGACTGGGTGGACGCACACGGATGACGTCACAGAGCGGGACGGAGCAGCGTTTGCGTTGTACGCTCGCACGGTGGCCGGTATCTGATACTGCGGCGCCCAGCTGGAACCGGTCAGGAGGTCTAATGAAGGTATGCTTAGGTATATAAATGTGGTAAGATGTGGTATTTGTTGTTATGCTATCCTGACGACGGGTGCTTACCCGAAACGTTGATGCCTTAATAAAAAGTTTTTCAGCTACTTACGTGAGTAAGAAGACTCTGAGTGCCGCCATCCTGCAACTCTCTCTCTCTCTCTCTATATATATATATATATATATATATATATATATATATATATATATACACACACACACACACACACACACACATCTCTATTCAGGTTTATCTATACTGACACATTGATGGAGATTCAAATGTTTGAAAAGTCAGTTGGGAGTCTGTTTTTCCTATCTAATAGACAGGTAAAAACAGACACCCAACCGACTTTTCAAACATTTGAATTCCACCCTATGTACCCATATGATCTGCCCAAGCACAGGGTTACAATTGTTAAATGTGCTGTAAAATGTAATAAAGTTTACCACCCCACTGAAATACTAAGTTATGAGCAACTAAACCTATCTGTAGCCAGTCATGACCTGCATCCACTCTAGTAGAAGCCCTGGCTGTCAAAATGTCACCAGCAAGCTAAAGATCCATATTGGGTGCAAAGACAATCAGCAGAAGCAGAGGGGACATACACGGAGCAGCAGTGGCATCTACTGGCTCTGACTGACATCAATGTCTCTGTTCTCTGGAAGACCCACCGCACAAAGGCCCTGCTCTCAATAACACAGACCGCGCTCTTACACACATGGGTCTAGCTCCCTGCTGAGGTTATAACAGTACACATTCCCCAACAAAGCTAGCAGGGATAGAGCAAATGCTACAGCACCTGAGGTCCCTGCCAACCAGCAAGGATCTTCAGGCAATTAAATCCAGGATCTAGGCGGCAGACCAGCTGGAATCTCTCCTCCCTACATTTACAAGTGCCAGGATGATCACAACAACAGAGGGCACAGGAATAACACAGCCTGTCATAAACATAGCCCACACTACGTATTGTAAGTACCCTTGGAAAAGTTTTCAACAGATTATGGTCCACCAACTGGACACGTGGATCAAATCTGATAAGCACACAGGGATGCCCAGTATACACTACTATACAAGTAAAGGAAAATAGTCTTCGGAAAACCATAATCCTTGAACAAACAGACACAGGGTTCACATATTTTGGAAATTCTTTTGTGTATCCTTCAGCACTGGTAACTGTTGGCAAAAGAACTACATGCTCAGAGTGCACATACAAATACTGTATACAGCCTAACAAATATAATTCTGTAGGTAAGGTTCAGAGGAAGTCGATATGTGTCTTTGGGTTCCAGATATTACACAATATAAGGCAAACAACTTTCACAACCATAACACACATAACCAGAAGCATGGTACTCTGAGAGGGTGTAGTATGGTATGCCGGCGGCTGGGCTCCCGGTGACCAGTATACCGGCGCCGGGATCCCAACCGCCGGCATACCGACAGCGTGGCGAGCGCAAATGAGCCCCTTGTGGGCTCGCTGCGCTCGCCATGCTGCGGGCACGGTGGCGCACTACACGCGCCACGCTATTTATTCTCCCTCCAGGGGGGGTCATGGACCCCCAAGTGGGAGAAAAAGTGTTGGTATGCCGGCTGTCGGGATTCCGGCGCCGGTATCCGAACAGCCGGCAAACTGAAGACCACCTCTCTGAGGGGTGGCCACAGTCACTATGGAGTAGGCTGGCTAACGCGTGATAGTTGGAGTGTCTATATACTATACACAATCTACGGAGGGGATCTCCAGTAAAAGGCTGAAGTTAGCTGGTTGAACAGACCGGTCTGATAACCAAACAATCCAGATGGATTTTCAGTCATTTTCAGGCTGTGGACAATCATCACTGAGATCCATACACTGACCGATAATTGTTGAAAACAGTAATTTAGTTGGCTGATTAGCATGACTATAGTTCAGCATTTGTATGTGGTGAAGCCATCTATCTAGGGACTAATTACTCATTTGCAGTTCATTTACTGAATCCTTTTATGATACATGAAAACAGGGGAGCTTTAATGTCTATTGTCAAAATACATAGGCCAATCTCATCAGGGACAATAAAGGCAAAAAAATAATCAGTAGACATTATCTTACATTGTTTCATCACAGGACCGGCTGCATTCCTGTACGGCCGTCTCCACTGCAGACTTCTCAATCATGTTGGAGGACACTGAGCGAAAATGTATAGTGTGAGCTTGTACAGGACAACAGATAATTAGGTATGCAAAAACACAGCAAGTTTCCTTGTGTGTACAGTTGGATCTATGACGTATTTTAGTGCCTCCTGATGAAAGTCCTATTTGGGCAGCAAACGTTTGAGATACACAACATGGATATGTTGAGTATGCTTAAATAAATGTGCCCCCTCTTTGACTAATACACACACACACATATTATATATATATATATATATATATATATATATATATATATATATATATACACACACACACACACACACATATATATATATATATATATATATATTTTCTTTTCATCCATGGAGACCGTAAACAAAATAACGCTATACACACGGTATATAGACGATCTGCTAATCCTCTGGTCTGGCACCGAACAGGAATTAATCACCTTTATCGAACACATCAACACAGCCAACTCACCTATCAAATTCACGTATCAGATCAGCTCTACAAGTATCAATTACTTGGACGTCACCATCGAGATCAAGGATAAGTGCATTCATACCAAACTATTCTCAAAACCCACGGATCGCAACACGCTTCTACATCACAGTAGCTGTCATCCCCCTGCACTTATACGCGGTTTACCCAGATCACAAATGCTTCGGGCAGCACGCATTTCCAGTGATCGTACAACTCTAGTCACGACGCTGGATCACATGATCCAAAAATTTGCTCATAGAGGCTATAAGTTACGGGATCTTATGCGTTCCAGAAACGAAGTACTTAATATTCCCAGAGAACAACTGCTTTATAAAGTTCCACAACAACCACTACAATCACGGATTCCATTTGTTACTCGGTTTTCAACTGTCAGTAAAGTTCTTCCACGTGCCACCAAAGGTTTATGGCCTATTGTGACGGGTGACAAAGAATTACCTTGTTTCAAAGGCACCTCTTTGATGCCTAGCTACAAGAGGGGACCTAACCTCAGGGACTTTTTAGTGAAAACCAATATCACTCTAACTCTGAATGCCTCTACACAAGTTAAAAAACCAGGGTGCTATCGATGTGCATCCTGCACCACATGCAAATATTTGGAAACCGGTCACAGTTTTAATAACCCACATACGGGCAAGCAATACAAAATTAAACACGTGGTCACGTGTACGACATCATTCATTGTATATACCATAATCTGCCCATGTGGCTTATTATATGTCGGACAGATCATTAGAAACCTTAGGGATAGGATGGCGTTACATCGATCTGCCATTAAAGCATCACTCGATGGCAAACCTGTGGACCAACCGGTTGCACGCCACTTTAAATTAAAGGGCCATCCACTATCTAGCCTGCGATACAAGATCATCGATCACATTCCGAGCCCTGTGAGAGGGGGCGACCGACATACAGCATTATCCAAATGTGAATCCAAATGGATTTTCTTATTGGATACATTATCACCAAATGGACTAAATGAAAAATTTACTTGGAATGTATTTCTTTAATATGAACCTATACACCAGTCGGTTCCGGCCCATTTGTCCTTTTCCCCCTCCCCCCGTCATTGCCTGATCCCCCTTCCCCTCCCTTTTTTTCGCTTCCATCTTCCTTTCCCCTTTCTCCCCCTCCCCTCCCCCTTCCCATCCTTTCCCTTCCCTTGTCTCCCTGCGTTGATGTGTAGTAACCTAGTAGGGATCCAATCCAATGGCCTATTCATCGCATGTTAGCCCACCTATCTGATTAAGCTTATGGTGCTATTAGTTGTAATTTGTGTATTTTAATCCCTTTGTATCATATGCTGCTATAACCACGATTTAGGGCTTCTCTTTTTCTCTGACGTCCTAGTGGATGCTGGGAACTCCGTAAGGACCATGGGGAATAGCGGCTCCGCAGGAGACTGGGCACAAATAGAAAGCTTTAGTACTACCTGGTGTGCACTGGCTCCTCCCCCTATGACCCTCCTCCAAGCCCCAGTTAGATTTTTGTGCCCGAACGAGAAGGGTGCACACTAGGGGCTCTCCTGAGCTTCTTAGTGAAAGTTTTAGTTTAGGTTTTTTATTTTCAGTGAGACCTGCTGGCAACAGGCTCACTGCATCGAGGGACTAAGGGGAGAAGAAGCGAACTCACCTGCGTGCAGAGTGGATTGGGCTTCTTGGCTACTGGACACCATTAGCTCCAGAGGGACCGCTCACAGGCCCAGCCTTGGAGCTCGGTCCCAGAGCCGCGCCGCCGGCCCCCTTACAGAGCCAGAAGCAAGAAGAGTCCGGCAAATCGGCGGCAGAAGACATCCTGTCTTCCACAAGGTAGCGCACAGCACTGCAGCTGTGCGCCATTGCTTCTCAGCACACTTCACACTCCGGTCACTGAGGGTGCAGGGCGCTAGGGGGGGGGGGGGGGCGCCCTGAGCAGCAATAGAAACACCTTGGCTGGCTAAAAATACATCACATATAGCTCCTGGGCTATATGGATGAATTTTAACCCCTGCCAGATTTTCACAAAAAGCGGGAGAAAGGCCGCCGAGAAGGGGGCGGAGCCTATCTCCTCAGCACACAGGCGCCATTTTCCCTCACAGCTCCGCTGGAAGGACGTCTCCCTGACTCTCCCCTGCAGTCCTGCACTACAGAAACAGGGTAAAAAAAGAGAGGGGGGCACTAATTGGCGGGTTATTAACAATACAGCAGCTATAAGGGAGAAACACTTATATAAGGTTGTCCCTATATCTATATATAGCGCTCTGGTGTGTGCTGGCATACTCTCCCTCTGTCTCCCCAAAGGGCTAGTGGGGTCCTGTCCTCTATCAGAGCATTCCCTGTGCGTGTACTGTGTGTCGGTACGTTTGTGTCGACATGTATGAGGAGGAAAATGATGTGGAGGCGGGGCAATTGCCTATAATAGAGATGTCACCCCCTAAGGAGTCGACACCTGAGTGGATGGCTTTATGGAAGGATTTACGTGACAGTGTCAGCTCCTTACAAAAGACGGTTGATGACATGAGACAGCAGACTAATCAGCTAGTCCCTGTCCAGGCGTCTCAAAAACCATCAGGGTCTCTAAAAAGGCCGTTACCTCAGGTGGTGGATACTGACGTCGACACGGATACTGACTCCAGTGTCGACGGTGAGGAGACAAACGTGACTTCCAGTAGGGCCACACGTTACATGATCACGGCAATGAGAGAGGTGTTAAACATTTCTGATACTGCAAGTACCACTAAAAAGGGTATTATGTGGGGTGTGAAAAAACTACCTGTAGTTTTTCCTGAATCAGACGAATTAAATGAGGTGTGTGATGAAGCGTGGGTTTCCCCCGATAAAAAACTGATAATTTCTAAAAAGTTATTGGCATTATACCCTTTCCCGCCAGAGGTTAGGGCGCGTTGGGAAACACCCCCTCGAGTGGATAAAGCGCTCACACGCTTATCAAAACAAGTGGCGTTACCGTCTCCTGATACGGCCGCCCTCAAGGAACCAGGTGACAGAAAACTGGAGAATATCCTTAAAAGTATATACACACATACTGGTGTTATACTGCGACCAGCAATCGCCTCAGCCTGGATGTGCAGCGCTGGGGTGGCTTGGTCGGATTCCCTGACTGAAAATATTGATACCCTGGATAGGGACAGTATATTACTGACTATAGAGCATTTAAAAGATGCATTTCTATATATGCGAGATGCACAGAGGGATATTTCCACTCTGGCTTCAAGAGTGAGTGCGCTGTCCATTTCTGCCAGAAGAGGATTATGGACGCGACAGTGGTCAGGTGATGCGGACTCTAAACGGCATATGGAAATATTGCCTTATAAAGGGGAGGAGTTATTTGGGGTCGGTCTATCGGACCTGGTGGCCACGGCAACTGCTGGGAAATCCACATTTTTACCCCAGGTAGCCTCTCAACATAAAAAGACGCCGTCTTATCCGGCTCAGTCCTTTCGTCCCCATAAGGGCAAGCGGGCAAAAGGTTCCTCTTTTCTGCCCCGGGGCAGAGGAAGGGGAAAAAGACTGCAACGGACAGCCACTTCCCAGGAACAAAAGCCCTCCCCCGCTTCTGCCAAGTCCTCAACATGACGCTGGGGCCTTACAAGCGGACTCGGGCACGGTGGGGGCCCGTCTCAAGAATTTCAGCGCGCAGTGGGCTCACTCGCAAGTGGACCCCTGGATCCTGCAAGTAGTATCTCAGGGGTACAAATTGGAGTTCGAGACGTCTCCCCCTCGCCGGTTCCTGAAGTCTGCTTTACCAACGTCTCCCTCCGACAGGGAGGCAGTATTGGAGGCAGTTCACAAGCTGTATTCCCAGCAGGTGATAATCAAGGTACCCCTCCTGCAACAAGGGAAGGGGTATTATTCCACGCTGTTTGTGGTACCGAAGCCGGACGGCTCGGTGAGACCAATTTTAAATCTGAAGTCTTTGAAACTTACATACAGAGGTTCAAATTCAAGATGGAGTCACTCAGGGCAGTGATCGCGAACCTGGAAGAGGGGGACTATATGGTGTCTCTGGACATCAAAGATGCCTACCTCCATGTCCCCATTTACCCTTCTCATCAAGGGTACCTCAGGTTTGTGGTACAAAACTGTCACTATCAGTTTCAGACGCTGCCGTTTGGATTATCCACGGCACCTCGGGTCTTTACCAAGGTAATGGCCGAAATGATGATTCTTCTTCGAAGAAAAGGCGTTTTAATTATCCCTTACTTGGACGATCTCCTGATAAGAGCAAGATCCAGAGAACAGTTAGTAGTCGGAGTAGCCCTATCTCAAGTAGTGCTACGGCAGCACGGCTGGATTCTAAATATCCCAAAATCGCAGCTGATTCCGACAACACGTCTTCTGTTCCTAGGGATGATTCTGGACACAGTCCAGAAAAAGGTGTTCCTTCCGGAGGAGAAAGCCAGGGAGTTATCCGAACTGGTCAGAAACCTCCTGAAACCAGGGCAAGTCTCAGTGCATCAATGCACAAGAGTCTTGGGAAAGATGGTAGCTTCCTACGAAGCGATTCCATTTGGCAGATTCCACGCAAGAACGTTCCAGTGGGATCTGCTGGACAAATGGTCCGGATCGCATCTTCAGATGCATCAACGGAGAACCCTGTCCCCAAGGACAAGGGTGTCTCTTCTGTGGTGGTTGCAGAGTGCTCATCTTCTAGAGGGCCGCAGATTCGGCATTCAGGACTGGGTCCTGGTGACCACGGATGCCAGCCTGAGAGGCTGGGGAGCAGTCACACAAGGAAGAAATTTCCAGGGCTTGTGGTCAAGCCTGGAGACATCACTTCACATAAATATCCTGGAGCTAAGGGCCATCTACAATGCTCTAAGCCTAGCACGACCTCTGCTTCAAGGTCAGCCGGTGCTGATTCAGTCAGACAACATCACGGCAGTCGCCCACGTAAACAGACAGGGTGGCACAAGAAGCAGGAGGGCAATGGCAGAAGTTGCAAGGATTCTTCGCTGGGCGGAAAATCATGTGATAGCACTGTCAGCAGTGTTCATTCCGGGAGTGGACAACTGGGAAGCAGACTTCCTCAGCAGGCACGACCTCCACCCGGGAGAGTGGGCACTTCACCCAGAAGTCTTCCACATGATTGTGAACCGTTGGGAAAAACCAAAGGTGGACATGATGGCGTCACGCCTCAACAAAAAACTAGACAGGTATTGCGCCAGGTCACGGGACCCTCAGGCAATAGCTGTGGACGCGCTGGTAACACCGTGGGGGTACCAGTCAGTGTATGTGTTCCCTCCTCTGCCTCTCATACCCAAGGTACTGAGAATCATAAGAAGGAGAGGAGTAAGGACTAAACTCGTGGCTCCGGATTGGCCAAGAAGGACTTGGTACCCGGAACTTCAAGAGATGCTCACGGAGGACCCGTGGCCTCTACCTCTACGAAGGGACCTGCTCCAGCAGGGACCCTGTCTGTTCCAAGACTTACCGCGGCTGCGTTTGACGGCATGGCGGTTGAACGCCGGATCCTGAAGGAAAAAGGCATTCCGGATGAAGTCATCCCTACCCTGATCAAAGCTAGGAAGGATGTAACCGTGCAGCATTATCACCGTATTTGGCGTAAATATGTTGCGTGGTGCGAGGCCAGGAAGGCCCCTACAGAGGAATTTCAACTGGGTCGTTTTCTGCATTTCCTGCAAACAGGACTGTCTATGGGCCTAAAATTAGGGTCCATTAAGGTTCAAATTTCGGCCCCGTCGATCTTCTTCCAAAAAGAACTGGCTTCAGTTCCTGAAGTTCAGACGTTTGTCAAAGGGGTGCTGCATATACAGCCTCCTTTTGTGCCTCCAGTGGCACCTTGGGATCTCAATGTGGTTTTGGGGTTCCTAAAATCACATTGGTTTGAACCACTCACCACTGTGGACTTAAAATATCTCACATGGAAAGTGGTAATGCTATTGGCCCTGGCTTCAGCCAGGCGCGTGTCAGAATTGGCGGCTTTATCCTATAAAAGCCCTTACCTAATTTTTCATACGGATAGGGCAGAATTGAGGACTCGTCCTCAGTTTCTCCCTAAGGTGGTTTCAGCGTTTCACCTGAATCAGCCTATTGTGGTACCTGCGGCTACTAGGGACTTGGAGGACTCCAAGTTGCTGGACGTAGTCAGGGCCCTGAAAATATACGTTTCCAGGACGGCTGGAGTCAGAAAATCTGACTCGCTGTTTATCCTGTATGCACTCAACAAGCTGGGTGCTCCTGCTTCTAAGCAGACTATTGCTCGTTGGATTTGTAGTACAATTCAGCTTGCACATTCTGTGGCAGGCTTGCCACAGCCAAAATCTGTAAAAGCCCATTCCACACGGAAAGTGGGCTCATCTTGGGCGGCCGCCCGAGGGGTCTCGGCTTTACAACTTTGCCGAGCAGCTACTTGGTCAGGGGCAAACACGTTTGCTAAATTCTACAAATTTGATACCCTGGCTGAGGAGGACCTGGAGTTCTCTCATTCGGTGCTGCAGAGTCATCCGCACTCTCCCGCCCGTTTGGGAGCTTTGGTATAATACCCATGGTCCTTACGGAGTTCCCAGCATCTACTAGGACGTCAGAGAAAATAAGAATTTACTTACCGATAATTCTATTTCTCATAGTCCGTAGTGGATACTGGGCGCCCATCCCAAGTGCGGATTGTCTGCAATACTTGTACATAGTTATTGTTAACTAAATCGGGTTATTGTTGTAGTGAGACATCTTTTCTAGAGGCTCCTCTGTTTATCATACTGTAAACTGGGTTCAGATCACGGGTTGTACGGTGTGATTGGTGTGGCTGGTATGAGTCTTACCCGGGATTCAAAATCCTTCCTTATTGTGTACGCTCGTCCGGGCACAGTATCCTAACTGAGGCTTGGAGGAGGGTCATAGGGGGAGGAGCCAGTGCACACCAGGTAGTACTAAAGCTTTCTATTTGTGCCCAGTCTCCTGCGGAGCTGCTATTCCCCATGGTCCTTACGGAGTTCCCAGCATCCACTACGGACTATGAGAAATAGAATTATCGGTAAGTAAATTCTTATTATTCCTCAGCTGATTACAAGTAACTTTTATCTTCTTATATGTTTTTAATGCAATTCACTTTCACTCTTCATTCACCCTGCTTGGGTGTCATAAGTTACGTCTTGCACACACTTGACGATCACTGTTTACATTTCCCTCACAGCTCTGACGGGTCTCCCCGGCGCCTGTTTGCGCAACCGTTGCTTGGCAACGGACACGTCAGCCATGCGCCGCCCGTGTGACGTACCCGGAAGTCCCGGACACAGACGCCGGGAACACCCGCTCCTGCACAGCTTTAAAAGGTGAGTGATTCATTCTATGGGTTTGGTTCTTTCCTTCTGCACACTACACTGTACATAGGTATCCTTACCTGAGGAAAAGGCTTGATGCCTTGAAACGTCGTAAGACCTCCATGTTTTTCTATTTTTTGCACTTTATTGCCCTGTTTTGCACTATGCTTTGCATATAAAAGTTTTTTCAAGACCTTGGAGTGCCGCCTCTTGTCCTTTGCCAGATACACCTGAGCCACAGGTGGGGAAGGTACAGATACTGCATTATCTTTAGGAGGGCACCCAGGCATTTCTATTGCTGCACAGAGTGCCGGATGTGTATATTTGTGTGTATATATATATATATATATATATATATATATATTGTGACAAGAACACTGGGATAGTGTTTGAGGGCAGGTATGTTTGTCCCAGGTTCTTGTCTTACATGTATTAGAAAAATGAAAACTTCTAGGAATATGTTTTGTTTTGATAGAACCTTTTCAGTTTGTTGGAAAAGCTGGGTAAGGGCCCTGAAAGAGATGGGGCAAGTTCCAGACATTGGGCCCAGTTCGGGTCTTTGGCCTCACAGAAGGCTAATCAGGCTTTCAGCTGTGTAAGAGTGTTATAGAGCTGCTGGCCTGATTAGGGTGTGCAGACTGCCTGGGAAGACTGCAGGATCTCTGTGAGAGAAACACGCTTCCTGATACAAGTGAGCTATACAGTGTTTGCTGGAGAACTCTGTGTTTTTTTTGTTTAGTGATAGTTAGGAACATCTCATGTTTAGTTAGTGCCGGACAGACAAGGTATTTTCTTTTGGTGTTTGTTTTATTTTCTGTACAATAAAACTTGCTGGGGCCAGTTGTACCAGATACTGGACTTGTGTTGTTCCTCAGCTGCTGCCTGCTGCCATATACCCCAGGAAACGGTACCTTGCACCCTTACAGTGTTACAACTTGGTGGAGAATGCGAGCAGTCCATTCTGCGCATAAGTGAAAGCAGCAGCTTTATGAGGCCTGCAGAAAACGGTGGTTTATGCAGATACAGCCCAGTGTGAAGTTGCTGAGACTCACCCCTGAGGGTTTGATATATGTCCTGGGTGAAAGCAGCTACAAAGCCACCTGAAAAATCTGTTGACATGGAGGAACTGCTTAAAGCCTTGCTGCAAGCTACAGCGGCTCAGCAGGAGGCCAACAGACAGCAGCAGGTGGCAATGGAGGAAAATTGGAGACTACAGCAGGAGGCCAACAGACAGCAGCAGGTGGCAATGGAGGAAAATAGGAGACAACAGCAGGCAGCTGTTGACGAACTTTACAGGCAACAGCGTCAGGATAGAGAGGCCTTAACAGAAGTGGTGCAGAGCCTTGCAGCCCGGATTGGAGATGTGGCCGTCAGTGCTCCGACCAGCTCTAGTTCTATACGGGCCAGTCACTTCCTGCAGAAAATGACAGAGGCTGATGATGTGGAGGCCTACCTGACCACGTTTGAAAGGACTGCCGAGCGTGAGAACTGGCCGAAAGCACAGTGGGCCAGTCTGCTGGCACCTTTCCTGTCAGGTGAGCCCCAAAAAGCGTACTTTGATTTAAGCCCTGCTGAGGCTCGGGACTATGATAAACTAAAGACTGAGATCCTGACCCGCCTGGGAGTCACGCTGTCAGTACGAGCACAACGGGTGCACCGGTGGGTGTACGCCATGGAGAAGCCTCCTCGCTCCCAGATGCACGACCTTATACAGCTAACAAAAAAATGGTTACAGCCAGATACATTAACTGGTCCCCAGATGGTTGAAAGAGTCGTCATGGACCGCTACTTGAGATCTTTGCCCATGGTCCTGCGCAAGTGGGTGAGCCATGGAAACCCGGGTACTGCTGACCAATTAGTGGACATGGTAGAGAGGTATTTGGCAGCAGAGGAACTACTGATGACCACCCAGCAACCCATAGATCCTCGACAGCGCCCTTCAGTAAAGACTGGTAAGACTGTTCCTTGGGAAAATGTTGCTGGGCGGATAAGAGAACGCAAGGCTGGAGAGACTGTAAACACTGGCCCTGGAGACAGGCCAATGGGGCTAGAACGGTCTATGCTGCCCAAACGGGTTGATAATCGTGTGGTATGCCAGGTCATGTTATTGCCATTTGCCTAGTCACGCAAGAACCCATGCAATGTGATGCTGCCTTTGAATGTCGCAGAATGTCTTTCTTTGCTAGGTTAGCCTGTACTGTGGTACCTTCACCTGAGCAGGAAAAACAAATGTGTGATGTGTCCTTAGAGGGTAACCGGGTAGAGGCCTTGCTAGATTCAGGAAGTTTAGTTACCCTCGTGAAAGCTGGGTTAGTGAACCCCTTAAAGGTCCAGCAAATACCTATTGGGGTAACTTGCATACATGGGGATACCCAACATTATGTCACTGCTGAAGTGAATATAGAAACTTGTTGTGGGTCAGCAATTGTTAAAGTAGGACTGGTCCCCACCTTGGTGCATGAGGCCATAATAGGGAGGGATTTTCCTCATTTTTGGAAACTGTGGGAATCACGGTTATCAACAGATGTGAGAAGTAAAGAGCCAGTTGATAATACCGGTGATTTTATGGATGTACGTGTGTCTTTGGAACTTTATGACCCTTTGCCTTTTGCTAGTTTGGCTGGGGAAGTGACAGATGGGGAGTCCAGTGAGGACCCTCTTGCTGGGAACAGAGACATAGTAGTTAGAACTGAAAGCGTGCCTGACCTGGAGGTAAAGAAGGATCTGTTTGCGTCTGAACAGTTAAAGGATCCTACCTTAATAAAGGCTAGGGAGAATGTTAAGGTTGTTAATGGGGAACCTGTGGCACCAGGTGACAGGGTTACGTATCCCCACATGGCCATCTGTAATGAGCTCTTGTACCACATTGTCAAAAGGGGTGAGGATGTGGTGGAACAGCTGGTAGTTCCCCAGCCTTATCGGAGAACGGTACTAGATTTAGCTCATAGTCACGTTACCGCAGGACATTTAGGGGCAGAAAAAACCACTGAAAGAGTTTTACAAAGGTTCTTTTGGCCAAGGGTTTATTAAGAAGTGTCTGAATATTGTTCTTCCTGTCCTAAATGCCAGTATCATGCCCCTAGACCCCATTTCAGGAGCCCACTAGTTCCCATGCCTATTATAGAGGTCCCGTTTGACAGAATAGCCATCGATCTCGTGGGGCCCTTGTTAAAGTCTGCTCGGGGCCATCAGTATATCCTGGTAATTATGGACTATGCCACTCGATATCCTGAGGCTGTCCCTTTACGCACTATCACAACCAAGGCAATAGCTAGAGAGCTGGTGCAGGTTTTTAGTAGAGTGGGAATACCAAAAGAAATTTTGACTGACCAAGGTACTCCATTTATGTCAAGGATCATGAAGGAATTGTGCAAATTATTTAAGGTCACTCACCTCAGGACGTCCATCTACCATCCCCAAACAGACGGGTTGGTGGAAAGGTTTAATAAAACATTAAAAAGTATGTTAAAAAAGGTTGTTGAGAGAGATGGGAAAAAATAAGAATTTACTTACCGGTAATTCTATTTCTCGTAGTCCGTAGTGGATGCTGGGGACTCCTTAAGGACCATGGGGAATAGCGGGCTCCGCAGGAGACTGGGCACTCTAAAGAAAGATTTAGTACTATCTGGTGTGCACTGGCTCCTCCCTCTATGCCCCTCCTCCAGACCTCAGTTAAGGAAACTGTGCCCGGAAGAGCTGACATTACAAAGAAAGGATTTTGGAATCCCGGGTAAGACTCATACCAGCCACACCGATCACACCGTATAACTTGTGATAAACTTACCCAGTTAACAGTATGAATAACCAACAGAGCATCAACCAATGGATGTCAACATAACATAACCCTTTATTAAGCAATAACTATATACACGTATTGCAGAAAGTCCGCACTTGGGACGGGCGCCCAGCATCCACTACGGACTACGAGAAATAGAATTACCGGTAAGTAAATTCTTATTTTCTCTAACGTCCTAGTGGATGCTGGGGACTCCGTAAGGACCATGGGGATTATACCAAAGCTCCCAAACGGGCGGGAGAGTGCGGATGACTCTGCAGCACCGAATGGGCAAACACCAAGTACTCCTCAGCCAGGGTATCAAACTTGTAGAACTTTGCAAATGTGTTTGAACCCGACCAAGTAGCAGCTCGGCAAAGCTGTAATGCCGAGACCCCTCGGGCAGCCGCCCAAGAAGAGCCCACCTTCCTTGTGGAATGGGCTTTTACTGATTTTGGATGCGGCAATCCAGCCGCAGAATGAGCCTGCTGAATCGTGTTACAGATCCAGCAAGCAATGGTTTGCTTTGAAGCAGGAGCACCCAGCTTGTTGGATGCATACAGGATAAACAGCGAGTCAGTCTTCCTGACTCCAGCCGTCCTGGCAACATAGATCTTCAAAGCCCTGACTACATCAAGCAACTTGGAATCCTCCAAGTCACGAGTAGCCGCAGGCACCACAATGGGTTGGTTCAGATGAAAAGATGACACCACCTTTGGCAGAAACTGCGGACGAGTTCGCAATTCTGCCCTGTCCATATGGAAAACCAGATAGGGGCTTTTACATGACAAAGCCGCCAATTCTGACACACGCCTAGCTGAGGCTAGGGCCAACAGCATGACCACTTTCCACGTGAGATACTTTAGCTCCACCGTCTTAAGTGGCTCAAACCAGTGGGATTTCAGGAAAGCCAAGATCACGTTAAGATCCCAAGGTGCCACTGGTGGCACAAAACGAGGCTGAATATGCAGCACTCCCTTAACAAACGTCTGAACTTCAGGCAGTGAAGCCAGTTCTTTTTGAAAGAAAATGGATAGGGCCGAAATCTGGACCTTTATGGACCCCAATTTTAGGCCCATAGTCACAACTGACTGTAGGAAGTGCAGGAATCGACCCAGCTGGAATTCCTCTGTAGGGGCCTTCCTGGCCTCACACCAAGCAACATATTTTCGCCATATACGATGATAATGTTTTGCTGTCACGTCCTTCCTAGCCTTTATCAGCGTAGGAATAGCTGCTTCCGGAATGCCCTTTTCTGCTAGGATCCGGTGTTCAACCGCCATGCCGTCAAACGCAGCCGCGGTAAGTCTTGGAACAGACAGGGCCCTTGTTGTAACAGGTCCTGTCTGAGAGGCAGAGGCCATGGGTCCTCTGTGAGCATTTCTTGCAATTCCGGGTACCAAGTCCTTCGTGGCCAATCCGGAACAATGAGTATTGTTCTCACTCCTCTTTTTCTTACAATTATCAGCACCTTTGGTATGAGAGGAAGAGGAGGAAACACGTAGACCGACTGGAACACCCACGGTGTTACTAGTGCGTCCACAGCTATCGCCTGAGGGTCCCTTGACCTGGCGCAATATCTTTTTAGCTTTTTGTTGAGACGGGACGCCATCATGTCCACCTGTGGCAGTTCCCATCGATTTGCAATCTGCGTGAAGACTTCTTGATGAAGTCCCCACTCTCCCGGGTGGAGGTCGTGTCCCAGTCCTGTATGCCGAATCTGCGGCCCTCGAGGAGGTGAGCACCTTGTAGCCACCACAGAAGAGACACCCTGGCCCTGGGGGACAGGGTGATCATCCGATGCATCTGAAGATGCGATCCGGACCACTTGTCCAGCAGATCCCACTGAAAGATTCTCGCATGGAACCTGCCGAAGGGAATGGCTTCGTATGACGCCACCATCTTTCCCAGGACTCACGTGCAGCGATGCACCGACACCTGTTTTGGCTTTAGGAGGTCTCTGACCAGAGTCACGAGCTCCTGAGCCTTCTCCTCCGGGAGAAACACCTTCTTCTGGTCTGTGTCCAGAATCATGCCCAGGAAGGGCAGACGCGTCGCAGGAATCAGCTGCGACTTTGGAATGTTCAGAATCCAGCCGTGCTGATGCAACACTTTCTGAGAGTGTGCTACGCTGATCAGCAACTGCTCCCTGGACCTCGCCTTTATGAGGAGATCGTCCAAGTATGGGATAATTGTAACCCCTTGCTTCCGAAGGAGCACCATCATTTCCGCCATCACTTTGGTAAAAACTCTCGGTGCCGTGGACAGGCCAAACGGCAACGTCTGGAATTGGTAATGACAGTCCCGTACCACAAACCTGAGGTACTCCTGATGAGGCGGATAAATGGGGACGTGCAAGTAAGCATCCTTGATGTCCAGAGACACCATAAAATCCCCTTCCTCCAGGCTTGCAATGACCGCTCTGAGCGATTCCATTTTGAACTTGAATTTCTTCAGATAAATGTTGAGGGATTTTAAATTTAAAATGGGTGTGACCGAACCGTCCGGTTTCGGTACCACAAACATAGTGGAATAGTAGCCCCTTCCCCTTTGAAGGGGGGGGACCTCTACCACCACCTGCTGGAGAAAGAGTTTGTGAATTGCCTCCAACACTATCTCCCTTTCCATGGGGGAAGTTGGTAAGGCCGATTTTAGGTAACGGTGAGGGGGCATTACCTCGAATTCCAGCCTGTATCCCTGAGACACAATTTGTATAGCCCAAGGATCCACCTGTGAGCAAACCCACTGGTGGCTGAAAAGTCGGAGACGCGCCCCCACGGCTCCTGGCTCCGCCTGTGGAGCCCCAGCGTCATGCGGTGGATTTAGTGGAAGCCGGGGAAGACTTTTGTTCCTGGGAACTAACTGCATGGTGCAGCTTTTTTCCTCTACCCCTGCCTCTGGCAAGAAAGGACGCACCTCTGACCTTCTTGCTCCTCTGAGAACGAAAGGACTGCATTTGGTAATACGGTGCTTTCTTAGGTTGTGGAGGGACATAAGGCAAGAAATTTGACTTCCCAGCCGTAGCTGTGGAAACTAGGTCCGAGAGACCGTCCCCAAACAATTCCTCACACTTATAAGGTAAAACCTCCATGTGTTTTTTAGAGTCGGTATCCCCTGTCCATTGCCGAGTCCATAAGACCCTTCTGGCAGAAATGGACATTGCGTTAACTCTAGAGCCCAGCAGGCAAATGTCCCTCTGGGCATCCCGCATATATAGGACCGCGTCCTTGATATGTGCCAGGGTCAGTAGAACAGTGTCCCTGTCCAGGGTATCTAACTCCTCAGACAGAGAATCCGTCCATGCAGCTACCGCACTACACATCCAGGCCGAAGCAATTGCTGGCCTCAGCAGTGTGCCAGAATGTGTATAAACAGACTTCAAGATAGCTTCCTGCTTTCTATCCGCAGGATCCTTTAGGGCGGCCGTATCCGGAGATAACGCCTTGTCTACCCTAGGGGAGGATTCCCAGCGTAACCTGTCCGTTGGCGGGAAAGGATACGCCATAAGTAATCTCTTGGAAACTATCACCTTCCTGTCAGGGAAATCCCACGCTTTTTCACATAATTCATTTAATTCATGTGAAGGGGGAAAAGTCACTTCATGCTTTTTCTCCCCATACATATAAATCCTCTTGTCAGGGACAGGATTTTCCTCAGAAATGTGTAATACATCCTTCATTGCTACAATCATGTAGCGGATGGCTTTAGTCATTTTAGGCTGCAACTTTGCCTCATCGTCATCGACACTGGAGTCAGATTCCGTGTCGACATCTGTGTCAACTATCTGGGATAGTGTGCGCTTTTGAGACCCTGACGGCCTCTGCGCTGTAGGATCAGGCATGGGTTGAGACCCTGACTTTCCCCCGGTTACAGTTTTATCCAATCTGTTATGCAAGGAGTTTACATTATCATTTAACACCTTCCACATATCCATCCAATCAGGTGTCGGCACCGTCGGCGGCGACACCACACTCAGCTGCACTTGTTCTGCCTCCACGTATCCTTCCTCATCAAACATGTCGACACAGGTTTCGTACCGACACACCGCACACACACAGGGAATGCTCTGACTGAGGACAGGACCCCACAAAGGCTTTTGGGGAGACAGAGAGAGAGAGTATGCCAGCACACACCCCAGCGCTATATAACCCAGGGATTACACTGTACCTTAGTGTTTACCCTGTAGCTGCTGTTAATATATATATACTGCGCCTAAATTTATGTGCCCCCCCTCTCTTTTTTACCCTTTAATGCACCTGTATACTGCAGGGGAGAGCCTGGGGAGCGTCCTTCCAGCGGAGCTGTGAAGAGAAAATGGCGCTGGTGTGCTGAGGAAGAAGGCCCCGCCCCCTCAGCGGCGGGCTTCTGTCCCGCTTTAATGTGTACAAAATGGCGGGGGCTCGGGCATATATACAGTCCCAGACTGTATATATGCCTCTTTTTGCCAAAAAGGTACTTAATTGCTGCCCAGGGCGCCCCCCCCCCCCCCTGCGCCCTACAGTGACCGGAGTGTGCGGTGTGCTGTGGGAGCAATGGTGCACAGCTGCAGTGCTGTGCGCTACCTTAAGTGAAGACAGGAGTCTTCAGCCGCCGATTTCGATGTCTTCTTGCTTCTGCTGCTTCTGTTCTTCTGGCCCTGCGAGGGGGACGGCGGCGCGGCTCCTGGAACGGACGATCAAGGTTAGGTACCTGTGTTCGATCCCTCTGGAGCTAATGGTGTCCAGTAGCCTAAGAAGCGCTACCTAGCTGCCGTGAGTAGGTATGCTTCTCTCCCCTCAGTCCCTCGTAGCAGAGAGTCTGTTGCCAGCAGAAGCTCTCTGAAAATAAAAAACCTAACAAAATACTTTCTTTTCTAGCAAGCTCAGGAGAGCCCACTAGGAGCACCCAGCTCGGCCGGGCACAGATTCTAACTGAGGTCTGGAGGAGGGGCATAGATGAAGGAGCCAGTGCACACCAGATAGTACTAAATCTTTCTTTAGAGTGCCCAGTCTCCTGCGGAGCCCGCTATTCCCCATGGTCCTTACGGAGTCCCCAGCATCCACTAGGACGTTAGAGAAACTGGGATTGTTTGTTGCCCTACTTGTTAATGGCCATCAGAGAAGTTCCTCAGTCCTCTACGGGGTTTTCTCCATTTGATTTGTTGCAGAGGGCTGTTGGACATTGCCAAAGAGACGTGGGAAGGACAGCCCACTCCTTATAGAAGCGTTATTGAACATGTATCACAAATGCAGGATAGGATTGCAGCCGTGGTACCTATTGTCAGAGAGCACATGGAACAGGCCCAAAGTGCTCAACAGAGGGTATATAACCGGAGTGCCAAGATACGGGAATTTGCCCCTGGAGATAGAGTTCTTGTTTTGGTACCCACTGTGGAAAGCAAATTCCTAGCTAAATGGCAGGGTCCATTTGAGATTAGGGAAAAAGTGAATGAGGTTAATTACAAAGTATACCAGCCGGGAAAGAGAAAACCCGAACAAATCTACCATGTTAACTTAATCAAACCCTGGAAAGATAGGTTGTCTCCGTCAGCGGAGCCTTGCCCTTCGGTGTCTTCACCTCGGTTGCTTCCCGCAGTAAAGGTGTCAGAGACATTATCAGCTGATCAGAACAATCAGGTTAAAGAATTTCTCATCCAAAATAGGGAGATATTTTCAGAGCTGCCTGGCCGAACAACCATAATAAAACATGACATTGTCACAGAACCAGGGGTCAGCGTTCATTTAAAGCCATATAGCATTCCTGAAGCTCAGCAAGAAGCTGTTACCCTAGAAGTTAAAACTATGTTAGAACTTGGAGTCATAGAGGAATCTAACAGTGAGTGGTCCAGTCCCATAGTTCTCATCCCGAAGCCCGACGGTAGCATACGCTTCTGTAATGACTTTCGTAAGTTAAATGAGGTGTCCAAGTTTGACGCGTACCCCATGCCCCGTGTGGATGAGCTTAAAGAAAGGCTGGGAACAGCCAGGTTTCTCACCACATTGGACCTGACCAAAAGTTACTGGCAAATACCTTCATCTGATAGCGCAAAAGAAAAAACAGCCTTTTCGGTTCCGGAGGGGCTGTACCAGTATAAGATGTTACCCTTTGGGTTGCATGGGGCTCCAGCAACCTTTCAACGGGCGATGGATAAAATTTTGAGGCCCCATAGAAAATTTGCAGCTGCCTATTTGGATGATGTGGTAATTCACAGTACAGACTGGGGGTCCCATTTGGTTAAAGTACAAGCAGTACTGGACTCAATCAGAGAGGCAGGGTTAACTGCTAACCCAAAGAAGTGCTGCCTCGCAATGGAGGAGGTCAAATACTTGGGCTTTACCGTAGGCAGAGGTCTAATTAGGCCCCAATTGAATAAAATTGATGCTATTCAAAACTGGCCTCGTCCAGTGAATAAAAAACAGGTAAGGGCTTTTTTGGGAATAACTGGGTACTATAGACGGTTTATTCCCAATTTTGCGACCACAGCGGTGCCGTTGTCAGACCTTACCAAAGGGAAGCAGTCAAATATGGTGAAATGGAACCCTGATGCAGAAAAAGCGTTCCAAGCGTTAAAAGTGGCTTGGTGTTCACAACCGGTATTGATAACACCAGATTTTTCAAAAGAATTTGTGGTACAGACAGATGCCTCAGAGGTAGGGATAGGCGCTGTGCTGTCCCAAACCAGAGATGGGGACGAACACCCTATCATTTATTTGAGTAGGAAACTCAATGAGCATGAAAAAAGGTATGCCATTGTGGAAAAGGAGGCTTTGGCCATTAAGTGGGCACTAGATACCTTGAGATATTACCTCTTGGGTAGACAATTCAGACTAGTGACGGATCATGCCCCTTTAAAATGGATGTATGTAAATAGAGGCAAGAATGCTCGTGTAACTAGATGGTTTCTAGCGTTGCAGGATTTTAAGTTTACTGTCGAACATAGACCGGGTACACAATTGGTCAAAGCAGATGCATTGTCCAGCATCTTCTGTTTGGGGGCTACAAGTGTTCCGGCCCCTAGGTCGAAACAGGGGAGGGGGATATGTGACAAGAACACTGGGATAGTGTTTGAGGGCAGGTATGTTTGTCCCAGGTTCTTGTCTTACATGTATTAGAAAAATGAAAACTTCTAGGAATATGTTTTGTTTTGTTAGAACCTTTTCAGTTTGTTGGAAAAGCTGGGTAAGGGCCCTGAAAGAGAGATGGGGCAAGTTCCAGACATTGGGCCCAGTTCGGGTCTTTGGCCTCACAGAAGGCTAATCAGGCTTTCAGCTGTGTAAGAGTGTTATAGAGCTGCTGGCCTGATTAGGGTGTGCAGACTGCCTGGGAAGACTGCAGGATCTCTGTGAGAGAAACATACTTCCTGATACAAGTGAGCTATACAGTGTTTGCTGGAGAACTCTGTGTTTTTTTTGTTTAGTGATAGTTAGGAACATCTCATGTTTAGTTAGTGCCGGACAGGCAAGGTATTTTCTTTTGGTATTTGTTTTATTTTCTGTACAATAACACTGGCTGGGGCCAGTTGTACCAGATACTGGACTTGTGATGTTCCTCAGCTGCTGCGTGCTGCCATATACCCCAGGAAACGGTACCTTGCACCCTTACAGTGTTACAACTTTGATATATATATATATCAAACAGAAAATCCAGCACTCTCCTAAGCAGCTTCATTCACCTTAATGCTTTAAGATACATCTAAATAAACAATGGGGTTTTGGTTTATGAATTGTACAATGCATGTAAGCTTGCGGCCCACTCCACGGGACCCCATTTCACTGCAAGTCCTACTCTATCACAAACTTTCACATAGATTTTATAGAAACCTGGCAACTGCTGTCTCATAGAGGAAAATGTGCTTATCTGGTTTAAAGCTTACCTGCCACACTTATGGCTTTTAAAAGGTAAGACAGTCACCAACACAAATAACACAACTACACAAGTGTGCTTACCTGGTTTACAGCTCACCTGCCAACAGACTAATGGCTTTCAAAGTGAGACAGTCACCAACACATCTAAATAGCAGCTGATCCAGGTTAAAGGTAAATGAGCTTAGGGGTGCATGAGAGAGAGATATGGTCACAAATGGGCCAATTAAAAATTAACCCCGTTATACAAACAAACACGAGGAACCACTGCACTCGCCATTCCCAGGGGTTGGGGAGCGGTGGGCTGTGACCACCGAACTCAAATATACCAAACAGAAAACCCAGCACTCTCCTAAGCAGCTTCATTCACCTTAATGCTTTAATATACATCTAAATAAACAATGGGGTTTTGGTTTATGAATTGTACAATGCATGTAAGCTTGCGGCCCACTCAGCTGCTATTTAGATGTGTTGGTGACTGTCTCACTTTGAAAGCCAGTAGTCTGTTGGCAGGTGAGCTGTAAACCAGGTAAGCACACTTGTGTAGTTGTGTTATTTGTGTTGGTGACTGTCTTACCTTTTAAAAGCCATAAGTGTGGCAGGTAAGCTTTAAACCAGATAAGCACATTTTCCTCTATGAGACAGCAGTTGCCAGGTTTCTATAAAATCTATGTGAAAGTTTGTGATAGAGTAGGACTTGCGGTGAAATGGGGTCCCGTGGAGTGGGCCGCAAGCTTACATGCATTGTACAATTCATAAACCAAAACCCCATTGTTTATTTAGATGTATATTAAAGCATTAAGGTGAATGAAGCTGCTTAGGAGAGTGCTGGGTTTTCTGTTTGGTATATTTGAGTTCGGTGGTCACAGCCCACTGCACCCCAACCCCTGGGAATGGCGAGTGCAGTGGTTCCTCGTGTTTGTAATATATATATATATATATATATATATATATATATATATATATATATATATATAAGGATTTAGGTACTTACCGATAAATCCATCTCTCTGAATCCACTCGGGGGCACTGGAACAGCATTATACAGTAGGGGGTGTGAAGTTTGCAACCGGAGATGTGGCACAATCTAAAAATTAACATTGTCTGCACAGCCGGCTCCTCCCCCTTCACGCCCCTCAACCCTCAGTTTGGAAAATTTGACGGAGAGTAAAAGGACATGATACCACAATGCCATGGCGAGGAACCCAACCGCACAACAAATCAAACAGCATCCAAGAACTCTTAACAGAAACCCAATGCTGTTTGCATGAACAGTGTAACAAGAACTTTGAACACAGCAGGTTGACAGCACCGAGGTGGGCGTCCAGTGTCACCGAGTGGATTCAGAGAAATGGATTTATCTGTAAGTACCAAAATACTCTTTTCTCTTTCATCCACTAGGGGACACTGGAACAGCATTATACAGCAGGTGATGTCCCAAAGTTACTTCCAAGGGTGGGAGTGCTGTCAGTGGCCTGCAAAACTAAATGTCCAAACTTAGAATCACTGGACGCAAACTTATCAAACTTGTAAAATCTCGTGAATGTGTGTGCTGATGACCACGTTGCCGCTCTGCAAAGTTGAGTAGTAGAGGCACCTCTGGCAGCCGCCCATGAGGCACCCACAGATCTGGTGGTATGAGCACCAATCCGAACCGGAGCTTGTTTACCACAGGATACATAAGCTTGCCTAATGGTAAGCCTGATCCATCTAGCCAACGTCTGCTTAGATGCTGGCCAACCCTTCTTTGGACCGTCATAGAGAACAAACAAATGGTCCGACTTTCGGATGGACGATGTAACCTGTACGTATATCCGTACAGCTCTGACAACGTCCAAGGACACGTCCCCATCTGCAACTCCCTGAAAAGATGGGACTACAATTGGCTGGTTCACATGAAACCCCGAAACAACCTTAGGAAGGCACACTGCCCTTGTACGGAGTTCCGCCCTATCTTCATGGAAAATTAAAAAGGGACTCATACATGATAAGGCTCCCAACTCAGAGACTCTTCTGTCCAAAGCCAAGGCAAGTAACAACGTGACCTTCCAAGAAAGATATTTCAGCTCTGCTCTTTCCAACGGCTCAAAAGTTGGTGAACTCAAAAATTTCAACGCTAAGTTTAGGTCCCACAGCGCAGTAGGAGGACGTAAAGGAGGTTGTATCCGCAGAACCCCTTGCAAGAAAGTCTGAATTTCCTGTAAGTATGCTAAACGCTGTTGAAATAGGATGGAGAGTGCTGAAACCTGAACCTTTAAAGAACCTAATCGTAGTCCTCCCTACAAACCGGCTTGGAAGAAACATAGAAGTCGTGACAAGTGGAATTCCGTGGAATCCCACCCCCGTTCCTGACACCAGTCCATGTATTTCCTCCATATTCTGTAGTAGTGCAGAGCCACGACCGGCTTCCGAGCAGCTATCATCGTAGGAATGTCCGCTTTTAATAACCCTTTGTTTCTTAAGATCCAGGTCTCAAGAGACACGCCGTTAAACGCAGCCTGTTCAGGTCTGGGTGGAGGAACGGCCCCTGAGAGAGCAAGTCGTCTCTCTGAGGCAAACTCCAAGGATCTTCCGCTAGTAGTCCCCGCAAGTCCGAGTACCAACTCCTGCGGTGCCAATCTAGTGCTATCAGAATTGCCCACACTCGTTCCTGTTTCGCCTTCTTTAGGACCCTGGGTATTAGCGGGAATGGCGGAAATATGTAAACCTTTCGGTAACACCAAGGAAGTGTCATTGCGTCCACTCCTTCCGCCACTGGATCTCTTGTTCTGGTTACATACCTGGGCAGCTGATGGGTGTTTCGAGATGCCATTATGTCTACCTGAGGTAGGCCCCATCTCCTCACCACCATGTCGAAGACCAGTGGGTGTAGACACCACTCTCCTGGATGCATGTCCTGGCGACTGAGATAATCTGCTTCCCAGTTCTCCACTCCTGGAATGAACACTGCCGAGAGAACGATGTTGTGTCTTTCTGTCCACAACAAGATCCTTGTGGATTCCTTTAGGTTTATGTATGCCGTCGTTGTGGCATTGTCCGACTGTATCTTCAAGTGTTGACCCACAACTACATCTTCAGCTAAGAGAAGCCCATTGTAAACTGCCCGTAGTTCAAGAATGTTTATGGGTAGCCTGCTCTCCTGTGACGCCCATCTGCCCCGAAACTGATGGTCTTCTAGGACAGCACCCCAAACTCTGAGACTGGCATCCTTTGTGAGGATCCTCCAATCCCAAATGCCGAATTTCTTCCCTGCTGCGAGACTTCTGTGTAACGACCACCAAATTAAGGAGGTTCTTACTTGTGGTAAAAGCCGGATTCTGCAATGCAGAAGCCAGTGCAACCCTGCTCTCTGTGCAGTGAGGTTCATCTGGACTGGTCAGGAGTGAAGTCTGCCGTATTGTAGAGCCTCGATAGGCGCCACCATCTTCCCGAGCAGCTGTACACAGAGGTGTATGGACACCGGCCCTCATTCCGAGTTGTTCGCTCGCAAGGCGATTTTAGCAGAGTTGCTCACGCTAAGCCGCCGCCTACTGGGAGTGAATCTTAGCATCTTAAAATTGCGAACGAAGTATTCGCAATATTGCGATAACACACCTCGTAGCAGTTTCTGAGTAGCTTCAGACTTACTCGGCATCTGCGATCAGTTCAGTGCTTGGCGTTCCTGGTTTGACGTCACAAACACTCCCAGCGTTCGCCCAGACACTCCCCCGTTTCTCCGGCCACTCCTGCGTTTTTTCCGGAAACGGTAGCGTTTTTTCCCACACGCCCATAAAACGGCCTGTTTCCGCCCAGTAACACCCATTTCCTGTCAATCACATTACGATCGCCAGAACGATGAAAAAGCCGTGAGTAAAATTCCTAAGTGCATAGCAAATTTACTTGGCGCAGTCGCAGTGCGAACATTGCGCATGCGCATTAAGTGGAAAATCGCTGCGATGCGAAGATTTTTACAGAGCGAACAACTCGGAATGAGGGCCACCATCTGTGCCTTTAGTACCTGAGCCACTAACCTCTGTATGTCCTGGATCTTGTTCTCTGGTAAGAATACCCTCGGATTGTATTGTGTCCAGGATGAGACCAAGGAATTGAATCCATTGAGTTGGAATGAGGTTGGATTTCTGCAAGTTCACAATCCACCCATGTTGAATGAGAAATTGATGAGATGTCTGAGCATCCTTGATCAGGAGATGGCCTTGATCAGGAAATCGTGTAGATAAGGTATGATTGTGACCCCTAACACTCTCAATCCTGCAACCATTATTGCCATGATCTTTGTAAAGATTTGTGGGGCTGATGATAAGCCGAAGGGCAAGGCCCTGAACTGGTAGTGATCCTTCACCAGTGCGAATCTTATGTATGCTTGGTGAGGAGTCCAAATCAGGATATGAAGGTACGCATCCTTTATGTCCATGGATACCATGAACTCTCCATGTTCTAAACCCGCAATGACCGACTGGATTGATTCCATCTTGAATTTTTAGATGGTTAGAAACTGGTTTAAAGCTTTTAAATTTTAGTATCGGTCTGACCGTCCCGTCTGGTTTTGGCACGACAAAAAGATTTGAATAGAATCCTGTCCCTCTTTGAGAGTCGGGGACTGGAATAATGACCTCTGTGCGTCTCAATTTCTGAATTGTCGTCAGTAGTGCCCTCGCTTTGAGGACACCGAGGTAATCCTGTTGTAAAAAATTTACTGAGATCGCTGTTGAAAATCTACTCTGTACCCCTGGGAGATGATGTTGTTTATCCAAACTTCTGGTGAGGTTTTGGTCCAGATGTCCCGAAAACCTTCCAGCCGTGCGCCCACCAAGGGGGACCCCAGGTGAGCCGGGAGACCATCATGCCACGGTCCTGTCAGCCGGCTTATCCTGTTTTATGGCTGTTGCCTGTGAGCGACCTCTACCTCCACGTGCTTGTGCACCAAAACCTCTTCCTCGGGCTCGAAAGGAATGTGATCTAAATTAATTAAAATCCCGTCCCGAATAACCTCTCCTGACTTGTGGAGCCGTTCTCGTATAAGGAGTAGGAAGAAAGGTGGACTTTCCTGCCGTAGCTTGTGAAATCCACTTGTCCAACTGTGCCGAATAACATCTGCCCTCCAAAGGGGATGGCTTCTACCGCCTTCTTGGAGTCAGAGTCTCCCTGCCATTCTCTGAGCCACAAAATCCTTCTGGCCGATGCAGAGATGCGTGATGCTATCTTGCTAATATCCTTTGAGGCTTGACACAAATAAGAGGCCGATTCTCGAATGTGCTCCGCCAGTTAGGTAATCTCTTCCAAGCTATTTTCCTTCTCAATAGCCTGTACAATACGACCAGACCATGCTCCCATGGCCTTGCTAACCCAAGCAAAGATGATCATAGGTCTCTGTGCTGCACCTGCTGCTACAAAAATTGACTTTAAAGCTGTGTCAACCTTACGATCTGAAGCATCCTTCAAGGTCGTCACATTAGGTAAGATCATCTTCTTTGATAACCTTCCTAAGGAAGCATCCACCACTAGTGGGGTCTCCCATTTCGCCATTACACCTTTCGGTAAAGGGTAATTTACTTGAAACCTCTTTGGAAATTGAAAGCGTTAATCAAGCTGCTTCCAAGCTTCCTCCATTTGAGTTTGGAGAGATGTAGGAATGGGAAACACTGTTGAGAGCAGATTTTGGGATTCGAATAATTCAAAATCCTCAGGCTCCTTAACTTCTTCTACTTTAAAGTTTAGGATCTCCTTTAAAAGCTTCAATAAGGGAATCTAGACCCGTGACTGCCGTGTCCTCTTCCGGAGAATCGGCATCTAGGGCAGTTATAATCAACTCACCTTCCTCCATATCCATAAGAAGACCATCCTCCTCCTCCGATCCTTCTGGTAAGATGGGGAGAGGTCTCTTAACCGACTTGCGCACATTTGTAACTGCTTGTGCAGGCAGCGTTAACCTGATCAGAAATTCTTCCATCGTCTTTGAGAAACCCGCAGCCCATTCTGCATGCGGGACTCCGCCATCTCCTTAGAGATCTTATCTGTCGGGCTATCTTCCCATGACCTAGACTGAGCACTGCTCGTGGGTGGAGCGTCCTCATCTACGCAGGAATCGCACACCTCGGAGCTGCTAACCCTGGTGCTCTTCTTGTTACACTTTGTGCAAACATAATAGGTCTTCGAGGTCTTGGTTGGTGCTTTAGAAATGTTGACTAAACATCGTTCTAGACCGCTTTGCAGTGCTTTCACCCTGTAAACTAGGAAGAGAAAGACCGTGATGGCTGATGGAAGTAAAGGTATATTGGACTTACCTGGCTGGAACTGTATAAAAAAAAATATTATATATATATATATATATATATATATATATGGGAAGTCCCACACTCTCACCCAGCGCAGGTAACGGCTGGGGTGCCAAATCAAAGTCTGATCCAATCACTGGGTCAAACTCATAGTACAGTACAGTGTTTCTCCACATTAATAGTGGAGAAAGATAGCACTCTCCAGACTTGTTATAGTATATGCAGTAGAGTCATTTATTCACAAAACTTGGTTCCATGTATATCTTCATGTCACAAGCAGGGTATATAACAAAAAGGCTCACCAACGTTTCGGTCCTTGTTCGGACCTTTCTCAAGGTATTAGCCAGTCTCTCAAAACAAAATCAGGAAAACAGCAGCGTCAGTGTCAACATCAAAAGCAGGAACCGGTATCTGCATGTTGCCTCCCAGGCCCCCTGAATATATACCCAGGTGCTTACTATTGAAAGGGTCACAAGCCCATATGGCCGCGGCGTCACTTCCGGTCATACCGGAAGTCCCGTTCCGCCGGCCGCATTGTACGTGTGTAACCAAAGCGGCAGTAATAGGGGATAGATT
Organism: Pseudophryne corroboree; assembly: GCF_028390025.1. Classification (NCBI taxonomy): domain Eukaryota; kingdom Metazoa; phylum Chordata; class Amphibia; order Anura; family Myobatrachidae; genus Pseudophryne; species Pseudophryne corroboree. Next base: position 60,446,490 of record NC_086455.1, read on the forward strand.
CAATTAACCCCATTGTACAGGCTGGTCTGTTGTCTCTCCAGCCCTGCGTATACTGCCGTTAGCTGCCACGGCTGAATCGCCGGTATCCATGGTAACGCCGCGTCACTTCCGGTCTAAACCGGAAGTCATGCGTTCCACACGGCGGAATCTGCGTTTCAGACCGCAATCTAAGTATAGGAGGATGCTGTGGTACACACTGTGAAATACAAGTGCAACACAAAAATAAATATAAACATATCAAGGGTGGGTTTGTTACACTAACGGCTTGGCCCGATGTGGACATAAGGGACATTAAGGAATTAAACTAATAATGATAAAGTGGGTATATAGGGGACCTGGAGAGTCACACATAGTACATTATGAAGACCAGTTTATACAAACATATAGGTGTGCGCTACGCGCGTCACACCCGTGCAGAAAATATTGGTGAACTGTCATATCACATTTTAATAGGTTACCATGTGAATTTAAATTTAATCTAGGTATATTAGAAAAAAATATTTAACAAGTGTTAACACAGACTCATGGTGGAGGGTATTCATAGCTTGGCTACAGTTCACCTCAGAGTGTCTCCAACAAGTCTGGGTAGAGTCTAGCAGGGAAAAGTCTTCTGGCTGCGGTCCTTAATAGCTACTCTATTACCCCAGAAATATTGAGAGGGGGTTATTTTCATTCATCCCTCTAGGGGAGATAGTGTCTAATCTGTGGATCCAGAAGCTCTCTCTTCGTTTCAAACTCATGATGCGGTCCCCGCCACGGGTGGGTGGTGGTACCCAGTCAATAAGTTTGCACCTGAGATTGGATACCTGGTGGTGATGGGTCAAAAAGTGCCTCGGTACGGGTTGTTCTGCTTTCTTAGATTCAATCGCCTGATGGATGGTAGTCCTGTGGTTAGCCATTCTATCACGGAATCTTCTCGATGTCATCCCGACATAGTATAGTCCGCAGGGGCATACGAGGATATAAATGACATAGTCCATCAGGCAGTGTCGTTTATACTTAATCTTGATAGGACGTCCAGAATGTGGGTGCGGGAAGGTGGGTCCGGTGAGCATGCTTCGGCATGTGGTGCAACCGGTGCATTTATAGCATCCTGGTTTCTGCTCTTGCAACCAAGTTGTCCTGTTAGGAGCGGTAGGATTCGCAGTTGGTCTCAGTAAGAGCTGTTTGAGGTTTGGTGATTTCCGGTATGCCATCATAGGAGGTCGTAGATTCTTCGCCTTTAGTGCTGCATCCGATGTGATGATGGGCCACCTCTTACGAAGTGCTTTGTTTATTTTGCCTGACTGACTATCGAAAGTTGTAGTGAAGACCATCCTGTCGGTTTTGGAGGTGGAGCTTGCCGGTATAGTGCTGGTGTTAGACTCAGCGTTGTTTATTGATGTAAATCTTTCACGGGCTTTATGTAGACATCGCTGTAGGCAGCTGTCCGTGTATCCACGTTCTTTGAATCTATGCGACATGTCGTCCAATTGTTGTTCCATATTCAATGGGTTGGAGTTATTCCGCATGACTCTCAAGAATTGGGAAATAGGTAAGTTCTCTTTTAGTGCTGGTGGGTGCTGGCTAGTAGATAGGAGGAGGGTGTTCCTGTCTGTGGGTTTCCTGAAGACGCAGATTCCGCCGCGTGGAACGCATGACTTCCGGTTTAGACCGGAAATGACGCGGCGTTACCATGGATACCGGCGATTCAGCCGTGGCAGCTAACGGCAGTATACGCAGGGCTGGAGAGACAACAGACCAGCCTGTACAATGGGGTTAATTGAATCTATCCCCTATTACTGCCGCTTTGGTTACACACGTACAATGCGGCCGGCGGAACGGGACTTCCGGTATGACCGGAAGTGACGCCGCGGCCATATGGGCTTGTGACCCTTTCAATAGTAAGCACCTGGGTATATATTCAGGGGGCCTGGGAGGCAACATGCAGATACCGGTTCCTGCTTTTGATGTTGACACTGACGCTGCTGTTTTCCTGATTTTGTTTTGAGAGACTGGCTAATACCTTGAGAAAGGTCCGAACAAGGACCGAAACGTTGGTGAGCCTTTTTGTTATATACCCTGCTTGTGACATGAAGATATACATGGAACCAAGTTTTGTGAATAAATGTCTCTACTGCATATATAATAACAAGTCTGGAGAGTGCTATCTTTCTCCACTATTAATGTGGAGAAACACTGTACTATATATATATATATATATATATATATATATATATATATATATATATATATATATATATATATATATATATATATATATATATATATATATATCTATATATATCCCACAGTCGGCGGCACTCACGGCTCCCTCAGCAGGGAATAAAACGAGACCAAGTCACTTGGTCTCGTTTTATTCCCTGCTGAGGGAGCCGTGAGTGCCGCCGACTGTGGGTTATGTTTGGAGACATCCCTGCTGGGGATGCCATACGGAGGGCACCGGCCTAATCCACTTGTACTACTTAGTATGGAGTGCTGCTGATTATTACAGAGAATATATAAATATATATATATATCTATATCTATATCTATATATATATATATATATATATATATATATATATATATATATATATATATATATCTATATCTATATCTATATCTATATATATATATATCTATAAAAATATATATCTATATATATATATATATATATATATATATATATATATATATATATATATATATCTATATCACACACCCAACTGCCAACTGTAACTCGGCTACGATGTTAGGGTTGACATACACTTGGTTCCTTGTATTTTCATCAGGATCTTTACAATAGAATTCCCTTGAAAATATAAACAGTAAAATTGAGTTAAACAGGAGATCCTCTCAAGTGTTAACAGCAGGGGGAGCTATCTCTGAAAAAAAACACTCCTCCTATGTCATTTGCCGTCTTACCAGAGGGGGAGGACTCATCCATCCCCTCAGTCTGGCGCCTCAAATAATATTAAAAATGGCCGCCACTGAAAATTCTTGGGCACATCATGACATTGTACCCCTGTCCTATAGCATGACCCCTGTATGTTATTACATAAAGGGAGCTCTGGCGCCTGTCGATATGCGCCGCTCGTACTCCCGCCGCACGTGGCTCAGAAATCCTCCTCAGCCGCGCGGCGCTGTAACACTGACCTCTCCCCCTCCCGCTGGCTGACGCGCGCCAGGACCGGCTATTACAAGGTCCCGTAGCGGCACCTCCGCGCTGCTGCTCTCAGCTCTGTCGCGTGTAGGCTCTGCTGTCTCTCCCTGCACTGCACACAGGGGAGACATGCTGAGCCTCACTCCGCACCTTGCTCCCGCTGCGTGCGCGCGCGCCGGCTCCCTGTGGCAGCCTATGAAAGATATTCAAGAGGGGGGGGGAGATAAAGTTTAAACTAAGTAAAAAAAAAAAAAAAATTAAAAGAAATAAAGAACCTAAACTAAGTTCATATTAAAGATGAGGGGTCCATATTATCAACCAGTACTCACTTTGCTATGTAAGAGAGAGGATCTCCTGAAGAGAGATGCAGGTCCCTTCAAAAAGGGATCTTTGTCTCTCAGATGTCAGTTTTGCCTTGTCCCCCTTTTCATTAGGTTGACACAGCAATATAGATTTTTTTCTAAACCGCAGCTTAAGCCCCCACGTGCTGCACCCCTAGCACAATTTTTCAAACTGAGGGTTGAGGGGCGTGAAGGGGGAGGAGCCGGCTGTGCAGACAATGTTAATTTTTAGATTGTGCCACACCTCCGGTTGCAAACTAAACACCCCTGCTGTATAACGCTGTTCCAGTGTCCCCTAGTGGATGAACGAGAAATATATACACACACGTTTCACTGATTTTAATTAAAAAAAAAAGAATGACCACATTCTCACATGATACATGCTAAAACGTGACATTTCTGTCCATATTAACTCAGTGTTATTTATTTGCTGAACTTAACGCACTGAAACAGCAAAACAGTGTTGACGATATGTGCAGACATTCAAGCACTCCTTCACTTGCATCACATTTTTTTTGTAAATCCCTTACAACTTGATAGCTACCGCTTTACTGCGTTCTGACAGGGTGTCCAAACTCCACTGTTATATTATTTTACAATCTGATTGTGCAGAAATGAATAAAAAATATACACAAGTTGTTGTGTTAACTTTCTTTTCACCTAGACATTATGATAACTGTATTGAACTCTCATACAATCTGCTTGCAATAAGTTGGGTATGTTTTGATGGAGACAGTACTTGGGGTCATTGTTAGAGACAGAGAGGCTAAATAGGCAGTCTACAAACCAATACCCCTGCTACACTTCTTACATACATACCTTCCAAATGAAAAAAGAAAAACTCTTTGTTGCACAAATAATTTAAAATGTTACTTTAACTAGTCTAATAAAAATGTTTTATGTTAGGATTGAGCAGATGCAAAATATTTAATAACCTATTGATAAATGTGAAAGAAAATCTAGACAATGTGAACATCAGGAAAAAGAAAAAAAGAATAAAGAAATTAACCTAGTTTAAAAAAACTGAGTCTTATTTTCTGTATCGCAAATGGCCTTATAGTCATTGAACATTTAATGTGGCAATTCCATAAAAATGCACCAGTGATTGATTGATTGATTGATTGATTGATTGATTAGTTAGAAGATAAATTTATATACTGAAGCATATACAATTCACTCTCAATCATTTTTAAAGTGATTGTAGCCATTTGTGGGACATAAAAAAATAGGATTTTAATACCTACCGGTAAATCCTTTTCGCTTAGTCCGTAGAGGATGCTGGGGACTCCAAAAGGACCATGGGGTATAGACGGGATCCGCAGGAGACATGGGCACACTATAAGACTTTGAATGGGTGTGAACTGGCTCCTCCCTCTATGCCCCTCCTCCAGACTCCAGTTAGAGAACTGTGCCCAGGGAGACGGACATTTCGAGGAAAGAATTTATTGTTTAAACACGGTGAGTGTCATACCAGCTCACACCTCGAACATGCCGCAGAACGTGGCATTCAATAGAACACCAGCCGACGGCATGAAAAAACATACAGCAATATGCTGACCGAAAATGTAACACAACCTGTGTGTAAACACGACCAATAATAGCATACCGCATGCCATGGCATGAATAACGTCAGCAACAGACTTGACTGAAAAGAAACACCACGAGTGTAACCACCAATAGCTGCAGATACAGTACGCACTGGGACGGGCACCCAGCATCCTCTACGGACTAAGAGAAAAGGATTTACCGGTAGGTATTAAAATCCTATTTTCTCATACGTCCTAAAGGATGCTGGGGACTCCAAAAGGACCATGGGGTTTATACCAAAGCTCCAGACCTGGCGGGAGAGTGCGGACGACTCTGCAGCACCGATTGAGCAAACATGAGGTCCTCATCAGCCAGGGTATCAAACTTGTAGAACTTAGCAAAAGTGTTTGAACCCGACCAAGTAGCTGCTCGGCCACGGAGTCACTAGGGTGTCCACCGCCACTGCTTGAGGGTCCCTCGACCTGGAACAATACCGCCGAAGCTTCTTGTTGAGACGAGAGGCCATCATGTCAATTTGGGGTACGCCCCAAAGATCTGTTACCTCCTTGAACACCTCCGGATGGAGACCCCACTCCCCTGGATGGAGATCGTGTCTGCTGAGGAGTCCGCTTCCCAGTTGTCTACTCCAGGAATGAAGATTGCTGACAGGGCCAACGCGTTTTTCTGCCTAGGGGATGATTCTTGTTACCTCTGCCATTGCAGCTCTGCTCTTCGTTCCGCCCTGTCGGTTTATGTAAGCCACTATCGTTACATTGTCCGACTGCACTTGAATGGCCCGATTTCTCAGTAGATGGGAAGCTTGGAGAAGACCGTTGTAGACGGCTCTTAGTTCCAGAATGTTTTTCGGCAGGCCTGTTTCCAGACTGGACCACCTTTCTTGGAAGGTTTCCCCTTGAGTGACTGTGCCCGAGACCAAGAGTCTTGCATCCGTGGTTAGAAGGATCCAGTCCTGAATCCCGGACCTGCGGCCCTCCAGAAGGTGAGGTAATTGCAGCTAATCCTAGCCTTTGGCGACAGACGTATTCTCTGGTGCATGTGTAGATGGGATCCCGACCACTTGTCCAGGAGATACAATTGGAAGGACCGAGCGTGAAACCTCCCGTACTGCAGAGCCTCGTAAGAGGCCACCATCTTCCCCAGAAGGCGAATGCACTGATGAACAGACACCCGGGTTGGCTTCAGGACATCCCAGACCATTGTTTGTATCACCAACGCTTTTTCCTCTGGAAGAAACACCCTCTGCACTTCCGTGTCGAGGATCATTCCCAGAAAGAACAACTTCCTGATTGGTTCCAAATGAGATTTTGGAAGATTCAGGATCCAACCATGTTCCCTGAGAAGCTGGGTCGTGAGAGCTATGGACCGTAACAGCTTCTCCTTGGACGATGCTTTTATCAGCAGATCGTCCAGATATGGAATTATGTTCAACCCCTGTCTGCGGAGCAGAACCATCATTTCCGTTATCACCTTGGTGCATACCCTAGGTGCTGTGGAGAGGTCGAATGGCAGAACCTGGAACTGAAAATGACAGTCCAACAGTGCGAATCGAAGACAAGTTTCTTGCGGCAGCCAAATCGGAATGTGGAGGTATGCGCATCCTTGATATCAAGGGATACCAGGAATTCCCCCTCCTCCAGACCTGATATCACTGCCCTTAGAGACTCCATTTTGAACTTGAACTCCCTTAGAAAGGGGTTTAGTGATTTTAAATTCAGAATGGGCCTGACCGAACCATCCGGTTTCGGTACCACGAAAAGGTTCGAAGAGTAACCTTTGTTTTGCATCTGGGGAGGAACTGGTACGATAACCTGTGCCTCCACCAGCTTCTGGATGGCTCCCTGTAGGGTAGCCCTGTCTGCCGACAAAGCTGGCAAGCCTGATTTGAAGAACCGGTGAGGAGGGAGATCTTGAAATTCCAGCCAGTACCCCTGGGACACAATATCTAGTAACCAGGGTTCCAGGCCGGACGACACCCAGACGTGACTGAAATGTCTGAGTCTCGCCCCCACCGGCCATACCTACATGCCACACTGTCCACCATCATGCTGAGGACTTTGGTGTACCAGAAGCAGGTTTCATTGATTTTGTCCGTCCCCCTCTAAAGAAGGTGTTGGACGGTTTGGCCTTTCTTGTTTTAGTAACACGAGAGGACTGTGATGCCGCTAAAGGAAAAAGGTTTCTTCACAGCAGGTGCAGCTGAGGGAAGAAAGGGTGACTTACCCGCTGTAGCCGTGGAGATCCACGCATCCAACGCTTCCCCAAAGAGAGCCTGACCTGTGTAGGGTAGGGTCTCCACACCTCTCCTGGATTCCGGCAGACCACTGGCGCAGCCACAGTCCTCTACGAGCTGAGACAGACATGGAAGAAATTCCTGCAGCCATTGAACCCAGGTCCTTCATGGATTCCACCATAAATCCTGCAGAATCCTGGATGTTACGTAAAAACAATTCTACGTCACTTTTATCCATAGTATCCAAATCCTCAAGTAACGTGCCTGACCACTTTACTATAGCTTTGGAAATCCATGCACAGGCAATAGTAGGACGTAGTATCGCCCCTGAAGCCATGTATATGGATTTGAGCGTAGTATCAATTTTGCGATCAGCCGGCTCCTTTAAAGCGGTAGAACTTGGAACAGGTAAAACCACCTTTTTTGAGAGTCTGGATACAGACGCGTCCACTATAGGTGGCTTTTCCCATTTTTTCCTATCCTCCTCAGGGAAGGGAAAAGCAACCACAACCCTTCTAGGTATCTGGAATTTTTTCTCCAGGTTTTCCCATGCTTTCTAAAATATAGCATTTAATTCTTTGGACGCAGGGAAGGTTAGCGAGGCTTTCTTATTGTCAGTGAAGTAAGCCTCCTCAACCTGCTCAGGTGTTGTATCTGCAATATTCAACACATCCCTTATAGCCTCTATCAATTGCACCCCTTTAGCAAGAGATGCGGCCCCCCTAAGCACATACCCATCACCGTCTGCCGTGTCAGAGTCGGTATCCGTGTCATCCCGCATAATCTGTGCAAGAGCACGTTTATGGGAAACTCCTGAGGGGGGGCCTGAGGTAACAGAACCGGACCAAAACTGCGATAGAGTTCTGTAAAGCCTGAGTTGCAGATTCATTCTGTGCAACCCTAGTAGAAATCTGAGAAATCATGGATTTGATAGAGGATAACCATTCAGGCTCCCTTGCTGGTATCTGTGGTAAAACAGTGCAATCCTGATTACATGGAATGGGATCATCCTGAGAGGACATATCCTCTGCAGCATATGACACAGAGTCCCTGGACATAGCTAATGGAGACCACAGACACTCGAAACACACACACACACACACACACACCGGGGAGGACAGATAGAGTTTCACCCCTAAGGATGGCAAGAGAGACACAGAGATTGGAGCCAACCCCCACACAGCGCTTTCCAGGTACAGGGAGACCCTAAACCAGCGCCGACTGTGTACCTTAATAGGTCACACAGTCTTTACACAGCCTCCCCTTCCCCCCCCCCCTTCTACAACCCCTGGTACTAGGGAGGCCAATCCTAGGCCGTTTTTTCAATCCCAGGTATTGGGATTGAAAAAAATATCAATTCCGGGATTCAACTGTCCTCCTTTAATTTATGTATGTGGGGGAGGGGGTCAGGGGGGTTACAAGTTAAATTATATAAAATATTGACAAATGAGTAGAGCGGTCCCCAAGGTCTAGAGGGGAAGTAAACGCAGGCGTCTGGTAGTGAGGGTCCCTTACTGCCCGGCTTTAGAAGGCAGCATCTGAGCCGGGTGCTCAGCGCTGCCCAGGAGGGAGACTGCTGGCTGCTGGGGGGGAGGAGGTGATGCTGCCCGGCTTCAAAAGGCAGCTTCTGAGCCAGGTGATCAGTGCTGCCCGGGTGAGAGAGACTGCATGGGGGCAAGGAGACATTGCTGACCGGCTTCAGAAGGCAGCATCTGAGCCGGGTGCTCAGTGCTGCCCAGGAGGGAGACTGCTGGGGGGGAGGAGGTGATGCTGCCCGGCTTCAAAAGGCAGCTTCTGAGCCGGGTGTTCAGTGCTGCCCGAGTGAGAGAGACTGCATGGGGAGGGGGAAGATGGCGATGCTGCCACGTTTCTAAAGGCAGCGCCTGAGCCGAGTGCCCGGGTAGAGAGGCTGCCGAGGGAAGAGATGCGGGGAACTGCGCAAGCGCAGTGTAATCCCGTGAATCCTGGGATTGGAAGCAACAATCCCGGGATTCAAATCCCAGTGTTTTTGGGCCAGAATCCCGGGATTGGCCTTCCTACCTGGTACTGTGATAGCTGGAGTTGCTCTGGATTGACTGCACATGACTGACAGCGTTTCTGCAGGCAGGAAAATTAAGCTGAACGCTGCTGGGTCCGCTCTGAGGAGAAGCTCCGCCCCCTTAATGGCGCTGTCTTCCCTCTCTTCATAGGATTATACTGCCTGAGGATTTATGCTGGCTGAGATCCAGGGACCCCAACAGGCTGTGTGACCAGTGTAGGCGCTGGCTCAGGGCGCCCCTCACAGTGCCGCACTATGTACCGCTGAGACCCGGAGCGCAGTTAGTACTGCGCTCCTACCCTGTTGCCGCCATCTTCACATTGGCTCCCCGCTTGCTAGGGGGGCCGATGACTAACTCGCCACCGATCTTCTGGCTCTGTAAGGGGGTGGCTGCATGCTGCCGGAGTGAGCGATCCCCTGTGGCGGGGAACGTTCTATTCCCTCAGGAGCTCAGTGTCCTGTCAGCGGAGATAGTGGCTCAGACCCCGCAGGGCGGACACTACTCCCCCATCTTAGTCCCACAAAGCAGGGAGGCTGTTGCCAGCAGCCTCCCTGTAAAATAAAAAAAACTCTAAAATAAACTTTTACTAAAGAAGCTCTGGAGAGCTCCCCTAGCTGTGACCGGCTCCTCCGGGCACATTTTCTAAACGGAGTCTGGTAGGAGGGGCATAGGGGGAGGAGCTAGCCCACACTCTCAAACTCCTAAAGTGCCAGTGGCTCCTAGTGGAACCGTCTATACCCCATGGTACTAATGTGGACCCCAGCATCCTCTAGGACGTAAGAGAAATAACATTTTTATAAGACAAATAAAAGTTTAATTTTAAATTATTAGTGCACCGAGGAGAGCTTCTCTTCTTTTCTTCTCTCGTATAAATATATCAAGATCTATGGTAGCACCCCCATTTGGTAATAGGGATTACAATACGAATATAATTAGGGGGCCTGACACTATATTGTAAAACAAATGTAAATGAGATTTCTCTGACGTCCTAAGTGGATGCTGGGACTCCGTAAGGACCATGGGGAATAGCGGCTCCGCAGGAGACTGGGCACAACTAAAGAAAGCTTTAGGACTACCTGGTGTGCACTGGCTCCTCCCACTATGACCCTCCTCCATACCTCAGTTAGAATCTTGTGCCCGGCTGAGCTGGATGCACACTAGGGGCTCTCCTGAGCTCCTAGAAAAGAAAGTATATTTTAGGTTTTTTATTTTCAGTGAGATCTGCTGGCAACAGACTCACTCCTACGAGGGACTAAGGGGAGAAGAAGCGAACCTACCCGACTGGAGATAGTTTGGGCTTCTTAGGCTACTGGACACCATTAGCTCCAGAGGGATAGAACACAGGACCCGACCTCGATCGTTTGGTCCCGGAGCCGCGCCGCCGTCCCCCTTACAGAGCCAGAAGCATGAAGATGGTCCTGAAAATCGGCGGCAGAAGACTTCAGTCTTCAACAAGGTAGCGCATAGCGCTGCAGCTGTGCGCCATTGCTCCTCATGCACACCTCACACTCCGGTCACTGATGGGTGCAGGGCGCTGGGGGGGGCGCCCTGAGCAGCAATATTAAACACCTTGGCTGGCAAATCTACACAATATATAGTCATATAGGCTATATATGTGTAAAATACCCCTGCCAGAGATCCATAAAAAAGCGGGAGAAGTCCGCCGAAAAAGGGGCGGGGCTATCTCCCTCAGCACACTGGCGCCATTTTTTCTTCACAGTGCAGCTGGAAGACAGCTCCCCAGGCTCTCCCCTGTAGTTTTCAGGCTCAAAGGGTTAAAAAGAGAGGGGGGGCACTAAATTTAGGCGCAATATTGTGTATACAAGCAGCTATGGGGAAAAAAATCACTCAGTTATAGTGTTAATCCCTGCATTATATATAGCTCTGGTGTGTGCTGGCATACGCTCTCTCTGTCTCCCCAAAGGACTTTGTGGGGTCCTGTCCTCAGTCAGAGCATTCCCTGTGTGTGTGCGGTGTGTCGGTACGGCTGTGTCGACATGTTTGAGGGTTATGTGGAGGCGGAGCAGATGCCGATAAATGTGATGTGGCCCCCGGGGGGGCCGGCACCAGAGTGGATGGATAGGTGGAAGGTATTAACCGACAGTGTCAACTCCTTACATAAAAGGCTGGATGACGTAACAGCTGTGGGACAGCCGGCTTCTCAGCCCGCGCCTGCCCAGGCGTCTCAAAGGCCATCAGGGGCTCAAAAACGCCCGCTACCTCAGATGGCAGACACAGATGTCGACACGGAGTGTGACTCCAGTGTCGACGAGGTTGAGACATATACACAATCCACTAGGAACATCCGTTGCATGATCTCGGCAATGAAAAATGTGTTACACATTTCTGACATTAACCCAGGTACCACAAAATAAAGGGGTTTTATGTTTGGGGAGAAAAAGCAGACAGTGTTTTGTTCCCCCATCAGATGAGTGAATGAAGTGTGTGAAGAAGCGTGGGTTCCCCCGATAAGAAACTGGTAATTTCTAAAAAAGTTACTGATGGCGTACCCTTTCCCGCCAGAGGATAGGTCACGTTAGGAGACATCCCCTAGGGTGGATAAGGCGCTCACACGTTTGTCAAAAAAGGTGGCACTGCCGTCTTAGAATACGGCCACTTTGAAGGAGCCTGCTGATAAAATGCAGGAGGCTATCCTGAAGTCTGTATATACACACTCAGGTACTATACTGAGACCTGCAATTGCCTCAGCATGAATAGTGCTGCTGCAGCGTGGTCTATTACCCTGTTAGGACAGGGATACTATTTGCTAACCATAGAGCATATTAAAGACGTCGTCTTATATATGAGGGATGCACAGAGGGATATTTGCCGGCTGGCATCCAGAATTAATGCAATGTCCATTCTGCCAGGAGGGTATTAGGGACCCGGCAGTGGACAGGCGATGCTGACGTTAGAAGGCACATGAAGATTCTGCCTTATAAGGGTGAGGAATTGTTTGGGGATGGTCTCTGGGACCTCGTATCCACAGCAACTGCTGGGAAGGAAAAAATTTACCTCAAGTTTCCTCACAGCCTAAGAAAGCACCGTATTATAAGGTACAGTCCTTTCGGCTTCAGAAAAGCAAGCGGGTCAAAGGCGCTTCCTTTCTGCACAGAGACAAGGGAAGAGGGAAAAAGCTGCACCAGACAGCCAGTTCCCAGGATCAAAAATCTTCCCCCGCTTCCTCTGAGTCCACCGCATGACGCTGGGGCTCCACAGGTGGAGCCAGGTGCGGTGGGGGCGCGTCTCGGGAACTTCAGGGACCAGTGGGCTCGCTCACAGGTGGATCCCTGGGTTCTGCAAGTAGTATCACAGGGATACAAGCTGGAGATCGAGGCGACTCCCCCTCGCCGTTACCTCAAATCAGCCTTGCCTGCTGCCCTCGAGGAGAGGTAGTACTGGCGGCAATTCACCAGCTGTACTTCCAGCAGGTGATAATCACGGTACCCCTCCTTCAACAAGGCCGGGGTTACTATTCCACAATGTTTGTGGTACCGAAACCAGACGGTTCGGTGAGACCCATTCTAAAATTGAAATCCTTGAACACTTATATACGAAGGGTCAAGTTCAAAATGGAATCGCTCAGGGCGGTTATTGCAAGCCTGGACGAAGGGGATTACATGGTATCACTGGACATCAAGGATGCTTACCTGCATGTCCCCATTTACCCTCCTCACCAGGAGTACCTCAAAATTGTGGTACAGGACTGTCATTACCAATTCCAGACGTTGCCGTTGGTCTGTCCCCGGCACCGAGGGTATTTACCAAGGTAATGGCCGAAATGATGATACTCCTTCGAAAAAAGGGAGTTATAATTATCCCGTACTTGGACGATCTCCTTATAAAGGCGAGGTCCAGGGAGCAGTTGTTCGTCGGAGTAGCACTATCTCGGGAAGTGCTACAACAGCACGGCTGGATTCTGAATAGTCCAAAGTCGCAGCTGGTTCCTACGACGCGTCTACTGTTCCTGGGTATGGTTCTGGACACAGAACAGGAAAAAGGGTTTCTCCCGGAGGAGAAGGCCAAGGAGTTGTCATCTCTAGTCAGAGACCTCCTAATACAAATACAGGTGTCGGTGCATCAATGCACGCGAGTCCTGGGAAAGATGGTAGCTTCTTACGAAGAAATTCCATTCGGCAGGTTCCATGCAAGGATCTTCCAGTGGGATCTGTTGGACAAGTGGTCCGGGTCGCATCTTCAGATGCATCGGCTGATAACCCTGTCTCCAAGGGCCAGGGTGTCGCTGTTGTGGTGGCTGCAGAGTGCTCATCTTCTAGAGGGCCGCAGATTCGGCATACAGGACTGGGTCCTGGTGACCACGGATGCCAGCCTTCGAGGCTGGGGGGCAGTCACACAGGGAAGAAACTTCCAGGGACTGTGGTCAAGTCAGGAGACTTCCCTACACATAGATATTCTGGGACTAAGGGCCATTCACAATGCCCTAAGTCAGGCTAGACCCCTGCTTCAACACCAGCCGGTGCTGATCCAGTCAGACAACATCACGGCGGTCGCCCATGTAAACCAGCAGGGCGGCACAAGAAGCAGGATGGTGATGGCAGAAGCCACAAGGATTTTCCGATGGGCGGAAAATCATGTGTTAGCACTGTCAGCAGTGTTCATTCCCGGAGTGGACAACTGGGAAGCAGACTTTCTCAGCAGGCACGACCTCCACCCGGGAGAGTGGGGACTTCATCCAGAAGTCTTCAAAATGATTGTACACCATTGGGAAAGGCCACAGGTGGACATGACGGCGTCCCGCCTCAACAAAAAGCTAAAAAGATATTGCGCCAGGTCAAGGGACCCTCAGGCGATAGCTGTGGACGCTCTGGTAACACCGTGGGTGTACCAGTCGGTGTATGTGTTCCTTCCTTTGCCTCTCATACCCAAGGTACTGAGAATTCTAAGAAGGAGAGGAGTAAGAACTATACTCGTGGTTCCGGATTGGCCAAGAAGAGCTTGGTACCCAGAACTTCAAGAAATGATCTCAGAGGACCCATGGCCTCTGCCGCTCAGACAGGACCTGCTGCAGCAGGGGCCCTGCCTGTTCCAAGGCTTACCACGGCTGTGTTTGACGGCATGGCGGTTGAACACCGGATCCTAAAGGAAAAAGGCATTCCGGAGGAAGTCATTCCTACGCTGATTAAGGCTAGGAAAGATGTGATCGCAAAATATTATCACCGCATATGAAAAAAATGTTGCTTAGTGTGAGGCCAGGAAGGCCCCAACGGAGGAATTTCAACTGGGTCGATTTCTGCACTTCCTACAGTCAGGAGTGACTACGGACCTAAAATTGGGTTCCATTAAGGTCCAGATTTCGGCTCTGTACATTTTCTTCCAAAAAGAACTGGCTTCACTGCCTGAAGTTCAGACTTTTGTTAAGGGAGTGCTGCATATTCAGCCCCCGTTTGTGCCTCTAGTGGCACCGTGGGATCTCAACGTGGTGTTGGATATCCTGAAGTCGCATTGGGTTGAGCCACTTAAATCCGTAGAGCTAAAATACCTCACGTGGAAAGTGGTCATGCTGTTGGCCTTGGCGTCGGCCAGGCGTGTATCAGAATTGGCGGCTTTGTCATGCAAAAGCCCTTATCTGATTTTCATATGGATAGGGCGGAATTGAGGACTCGTTCCAAATTCCTTCCTAAGGTGGTATCAGCTTTTCATGTGAACCAACCTATTGTGGTGCCTGCGGCTACGTGGGACTTGGAGGACTCCAAGTTACTGGACGTAGTCAGGGCCCTGAAAATATATGTTTCCAGGACGGCTGGAGTCAGGAAAACTGACTCGCTATTTATCCTGTATGCACCCAACAAGCTGGGTGCTCCTGCTTCAAAGCAGACTATTGCTCGCTGGATCTGTAGTACGATTCAGCTTGGACATTCTGCGGCTGGACTGCCGCATCCTAAATCAGTAAAAGCCCATTCCACGAGGAAGGTGGGCTCTTCTTGGGCGGCTGCCCGAGAGGTCTCGGCTCTACAACTTTGCCGAGCAGCTACTTGGTCGGGGTCAAACACATTTGCTAAATTCTACAAGTTTGACACCCTGGCTGAGGAGGACCTAGAGTTTGCCCATTCGGTGCTGCAGAGTCATCCGCACTCTCCCGCCCGTTTGGGAGCTTTGGTATAATTCCCATGGTCCTTACGGAGTCCCAGCATCCACTTAGGACGTCAGAGAAAATAAGATTTTACTCACCGGTAAATCTATTTCTCGTAGTCCGTAGTGGATGCTGGGCGCCCATCCCAAGTGCGGATTGTCTGCAATACTTGTATATAGTTATTGCCTAACTAAAGGGTTATTGTTATGAGCCATCTGTAGTGAGGCTCAGTTATATTTCATACTGTTAACTGGGTATAATATCACGAGTTATACGGTGTGATTGGTGTGGCTGGTATGAGTCTTACCCGGGATTCAAAATCCTTTTCCTATTGTGTCAGCTCTTCCGGGCACAGTATCCTAACTGAGGTCTGGAGGAGGGTCATAGTGGGAGGAGCCAGTGCACACCAGGTAGTCCTAAAGCTTTCTTTAGTTGTGCCCAGTCTCCAGCGGAGCCGCTATTCCCCATGGTCCTTACGGAGTCCCAGCATCCACTACGGACTACGAGAAATAGATTTACCGGTGAGTAAAATCTTATTATAGTGGTTCCAGTGCTGTGTGTACGCACATAAAATAAAAACAGAGAAGGTGTCCCAAATACAATGAGGCAAGCAGGATAACACTTACATGGCTGCTTCTCAACGGCACCAATGATACTGTCAATTACATCTTCAAGTTCCACTTCATTTACAGACCTTAGGACTTCACTGAGATACCTGCTGGCCTCCCTGAAATAAAAATTACACTTACAGTATATTAACAAAAGGTGGACTGTCCTGAAAACAATACACCAACAGCTGTTATTCACGGGTCAGCAAGACAACAATGGCTAAATAAAAACAGGGACTCGTATTTTCCATTTCTCAGAACAATGTAATTCACAAGCTAACATAATGCATATACTTTTAACAAAAGGGGGTTTTCAAAGTAACGCCGCTAAATATTTTTACATAAAGGCACCATTATTCAACTATGTACACAAGGTGCTCTGTACATTAAGCCAGTGGTTTCCAAACTTTTTTTGAATCACGGTGCCCTAGAATAATAAGATTTTACTCACCGGTAAATCTATTTCTCGTAGTCCGTAGTGGATGCTGGGAACTCCGAAAGGACCATGGGGAATAGCGGCTCCGCAGGAGTCTGGGCACAACTAAAAGAAAGCTTTTAGACTACCTGGTGTGCACTGGCTCCTCCCACTATGACCCTCCTCCAAGCCTCAGTTAGGATACTGTGCCCGGAAGAGCTGACACAATAAGGAAGGATTTTGAATCCCGGGTAAGACTCATACCAGCCACACCATTCACACCGTATAACACGTGATACCATATCCAGTTAACAGTATGAAACATAACTGAGCCTCTCAACAGATGGCTCATAACAATAACCCGTTAGTGAACAATAACTATGTACAATTATTGCAGACAATCCGCACTTGGGATGGGCGCCCAGCATCCACTACGGACTACGAGAAATAGATTTACCGGTGAGTAAAATCTTATTTTCTCTAACGTCCTAGTGGATGCTGGGAACTCCGAAAGGACCATGGGGATTATACCAAAGCTCCCAAACGGGCGGGAGAGTGCGGATGACTCTGCAGCACCGAATGAGAGAACTCAAGGTCCTCCTCAGCCAGGGTATCAAATTTATAGAATTTTGCAAACGTGTTTGCCCCTGACCAAGTAGCAGCTCGGCAAAGTTGTAAAGCAGAGACCCCTCGGGCAGCCGCCCAAGATGAGCCCACCTTCCTTGTAGAATGGGCTTTAACTGATTTAGGATGCGGCAGTCCAGCCGCAGAATGCGCCAGCTGAATTGTGCTACAAATCCAGCGAGCAATAGTCTGCTTAGAAGCAGGAGCACCCAGTTTGTTGGGTGCATACAGGATAAATAGCGAGTCAGTTTTCCTGACTCCAGCCGTCCTGGAAACATAAATTTTCAAGGCCCTGACTACGTCCAGCAACTTGGAATCCTCCAAGTCGCTAGTAGCCGCAGGCACTACAATAGGTTGGTTCAAGTGAAAAGCTGATACCACCTTAGGGAGAAACTGGGGACGAGTCCTCAATTCTGCCCTATCCATATGGAAAATCAGATAAGGGCTTTTAAATGACAAAGCCGCCAATTCTGATACACGCCTGGCCGAAGCCAAGGCCAATAACAAGACCACTTTCCAAGTGAGATATTTTAGATCCACGGTCTTTAGTGGCTCAAACCAATGTGATTTTAGGAAATTCAACACCACGTTGAGATCCCAGGGTGCCACTGGAGGCACAAAAGGGGGCTGAATATGCAGCACTCCTTTTACAAATGTCTGAACTTCAGGTAGTGAAGCTAGTTCTTTTTGGAAGAAAATCGACAGAGCCGAAATCTGGACCTTAATGGAACCCAATTTTAGGTCCGTAGTCACTCCTGCCTGTAGGAAGTGCAGAAATCGACCCAGCTGAAATTCCTCTGTTGGGGCCTTATTGGCCTCACACCAAGCAACATATTTCCGCCATATGCGGTGATAATGCTTTACAGTTACATCTTTCCTGGCTTTGATCAGCGTAGGAATGACATCCTCCGGAATGCCCTTTTCCTTTAGGATCCGGTGTTCAACCGCCATGCCGTCAAACGCAGCCGCTGTAAGTCTTGGAACAGACAGGGCCCCTGCTGCAGCAGGTCCTGTCTGAGCGGCAGAGGCCATGGGTCCTCTGAGATCATCTCTTGAAGTTCCGGGTACCACGCTCTTCTTGGCCAATCCGGAACCACGAGTATTGTCCTTACTCCTCGTTTTCTTATTATTCTCAGTACCTTTGGTATGAGAGGCAGAGGAGGGAACACATAAACCGACTGGTACACCCACGGTGTCACTAGAGCGTCTACCGCTATCGCCTGAGGGTCCCTTGACCTGGCGCAATATCTCTCTAGTTTTTTGTTTAGGCGGGATGCCATCATGTCCACCTGTGGTTTTTCCCACTGGTTTACAATCATTTGAAAGACTTCTGGATGAAGTCCCCACTCTCCCGGGTGGAGGTCGTGCCTGCTGAGGAAGTCTGCTTCCCAGTTGTCCACTCCCGGAATGAACACTGCTGACAGTGCTAGCACATGATTTTCCGCCCATCGGAGAATCCTTGTGGCTTCTGCCATTGCCGTCCTGCTTCTTGTGCCGCCCTGTCGGTTTACATGGGCGACCGCCGTGATGTTGTCTGACTGGATCAGTACCGGCTGGTGTAGAAGCAGGGGTTTTGCCTGACTTAGGGCATTGTAAATGGCCCTCAGTTCTAGAATATTTATGTGTAGGGAAGTCTCCTGACTCGACCATAGTCCTTGGAAGTTTCTTCCCTGTGTGACTGCCCCCCAGCCTCGAAGGCTGGCATCCGTGGTCACCAGGACCCAGTCCTGTATGCCGAATCTGCGGCCCTCTAGAAGATGAGCACTCTGCAGCCACCACAGCAGAGACACCCTGGTTCTTGGAGACAGGGTTATTAGCCGATGCATCTGAAGATGCGATCCGGACCATTGGTCCAACAGGTCCCACTGAAAGATTCTGGCATGGAACCTGCCGAAAGGAATTGCTTCGTAAGAAGCCACCATCTTTCCCAGGACTCGCGTGCAGTGATGCACCGACACCTGTTTTGGTTTCAGGAGGTTTCTGACTAGAGACGACAGCTCCATGGCTTTTTCCTCTGGGAGAAACACTTTTTTCTGGACTGTGTCCAGAATCATTCCCAGGAACAGTAGACGTGTCGTCGGAACCAGCTGTGACTTTGGAATATTTAGAATCCAACCGTGCTGGTGTAGCACCTCCTGAGACAGTGCTACTCCTACCAACAACTGCTCCTTGGATCTCGCCTTTATTAGGAGATCGTCCAAGTATGGGATAATTAAAACTCCCTTTTTTCGAAGGAGTATCATCATTTCCGCCATTACCTTGGTAAACACCCTCGGTGCCGTGGACAGACCAAACGGCAGCGTCTGGAATTGGTTATGGCAATTCTGTACCGCAAATCTGAGGTACTCCTGGTGAGGATGGTAAATGGGGACATGCAGGTAAGCATCCTTGATGTCCAGGGATACCATGTAATCCCCCTCGTCTAGACTTGCAATAACCGCCCTGAGCGATTCCATCTTGAACTTGAATTTTTTTATGTATGTGTTCAAGGATTTCAAATTTAAAATGGGTCTCACCGAACCGTCCGGTTTCGGTACCACAAACAGTGTGGAATAGTAACCCCGTCCTTGTTGAAGTAGGGGCACCTTGACTATCACGCGCTGGGAATACAGCTTGTGAATTGCCTCTAGCACAGCCTCCCTGTCCGAGGGAGTTGCTGGCAAGGCTGATTTGAGGAAACGGCGGGGGGGAGACGCCTCGAATTCCAGCTTGTACCCCTGAGATACTACTTGAAAGATCCAGGGATCCACCTGTGAGCGAGCCCACTGATCGCTGAAATTTTGGAGGCGGCCCCCCACCGTACCTGGCTCCGCCTGTGGAGCCCCACCGTCATGCGGCGGACTTGGAAGAAGCGGGGGGAGGACTTTTGCTCCTGGGAACTAGCTGTTTGTTGCAGCCTTTTTCCCCTACCTCTGCCTCTGGACAGAAAGGACCCACCTTTTCCTCGCCTGTTTTTCTGGGTCCGAAAGGACTGTACCTGATAAAACGGCGCTTTTTTAGGCTGTGAGGGAACATGGGGTAAAAATGCTGACTTCCCAGCTGTCGCTGTGGAAACGAGGTCCGAGAGACCATCCCCGAATAACTCCTCACCCTTATAAGGCAAAACTTCCATGTGCCTTTTGGAATCTGCATCCCCTGTCCACTGCCGGGTCCATAAGCCTCTCCTAGCAGAAATGGACAATGCACTTATTTTAGATGCCAGCCGGCAGATCTCCCTCTGTGCATCTCTCATGTATAAGACTGAGTCTTTTATATGCTCTATGGTTAGCAGAATAGTGTCCCTGTCAAGGGTGTCAATATTTTCTGACAGGGAATCTGACAACGCAGCGGCAGCACTGCACATCCATGCTGACGCAATAGCTGGCCTAAGTATAATGCCTGTGTGTGTATATATAGACTTCAGGATCTCCTCCTGTTTTCTATCCGCAGGCTCCTTCAGGGCGGCCGTATCCGGAGACGGAAGTGCCACCTTTTTAGACAAACGTGTGAGCGCTTTATCCACCCTAGGAGGTGTTTCCCAACGTGCCCTATCCTCTGGCGGGAAAGGGAACGCCATTAGTAATTTTTTTGAGATTATCAATCTTTTATCAGGGAAAGCCCACGCTTCTTCACACACTTCATTTAATTCTTCAGATGGGGGAAAAACTACGGGTAGTTTTTTCTCCCCAAACATAATACCCTTTTTTGTGGTACCTGGGTTTAAATCTGAAATGTGTAACACCTCTTTCATTGCCTCAATCATGCAGCGAATGGCCTTAGTGGACATTAGATTAGACTCATCGTCGTCGACACTGGTATCAGTATCCGTGTCGACATCTGGGTCTGCCATCTGAGGTAGCGGGCGTTTTAGAGCCCCTGATGGCCTTTGAGACACCTGGGCAGGCACAAGCTGTCCCGCATTTGGCATGTCGTCAAATTTTTTGTGTAAGGAGTCGACACTTGCACGTAATTCCTTCCATAAAACCATCCACTCAGGTGTCTGCCCCGCAGGGGGTGACATCACTTCTACAGGCATCTGCTCCGCCTCCACATAATTTTCCTCCTCAAACATGTCGACACAGCCGTACCGACACACCGCACACACACCGGGAATGCTCTAAACAGAGGACAGGACCCCACAGAAGCCCTTTGGGGAGACAGAGAGAGAGTATGCCAGCACACACCAGAGCGCTATATACTGCAGGGACTAACTGAATTATGTCCCCTATAGCTGCTATAATATTTACTGCGCCTAAATTTAGTGCCCCCCCTCTCTTTTTTACCCTTTTTCTGTAGTGTAGACTGCAGGGGAGAGCCAGGGAGCTTCCTTCCAGCGGAACTGTGAGGGAAAAATGGCGCCAGTGTGCTGAGGGGGATAGCTCCGCCCCTTTTTCGCGGACTATTCTCCCGCTTTTTTAAGGATTCTGGCAGGGGTAATTATCACATATATAGCCTCTGGGGCTATATATTGTGATTGTTTTGCCAGCCAAGGTGTTTTTATTGCTGCTCAGGGCGCCCCCCCCCCCCCCAGCGCCCTGCACCCTCAGTGACCGGAGTGTGAAGTGTGTATGAGAAGCAATGGCGCACAGCTGCAGTGCTGTGCGCTACCTTGGAGAAGACAGAAGTCTTCATGCCGCCGATTTTCCGGACTTCTTCTTGCTTCTGGCTCTGTAAGGGGGACGGCGGCGCGGCTCCGGGACCGAACACCAAGGCCAGTTCCATGCGGTCGGTCCCTCTGGAGCTACTGGACAGTAGCCTAAGAAGCCCAAGCTAGCTGCAAGCAGGTAGGTTCGCTTCTTCACCCCTTAGTCCCTCGTTGCAGTGAGCCTGTTGCCAGCAGGTCTCAGTGTAAAATAAAAAACCTAAAATATACTTTCTTCTAAGAGCTCAGGAGAGCCCCTAGTGTGCATCCAGCTCGGCCGGGCACAAAAATCTAACTGAGGCTTGGAGGAGGGTCATAGTGGGAGGAGCCAGTGCACACCAGGTAGTCTAAAAGCTTTCTTTTAGTTGTGCCCAGACTCCTGCGGAGCCGCTATTCCCCATGGTCTTTTCGGAGTTTCCAGCATCCACTAGGACGTTAGAGAAATTAGAATTTTTTCCACGGCACCCCTAGGCCAAAAATTTCTTATTGAGAAATTTAGAAAGAAATATTACATTAAGTAGATCGCGTTTATAGGTCATCTTTAGGGTCAGTTGTGTGGTGAGGGACAAGATTTGCTTCTGTTTGGCCACATATTTTATGACTGGCAGCCACCAGCACTGTTTTAAATTTAAGATACTCCCGCACCAGAATAATAAGTGATCAGTATTCTCTGGGAAATATTAATTGCGTAATATTTTATGTTGATAAGCAAATATTTCAACATAAAACGTATGTAGATGGTGCTGCTTGTTGATTCATTTATACATAAAGAAACTTCAAGAAAAAAAGAAAAAAAAAAGAGAATCAACTTGATACCAGCAGCACTTTTTCCCTTCCACAAGAAAATGAATTCTTTATTCTCTCAAATATAATTTTTTACATATTTTATTGATATTCTATACCAGGGGCGGCCAGACTTTTGGAGTCGGCGATCTACTTTGAAAGCTAAACAGCTTTTGTGATCTACCTAGGAGGAATAATAGCGGGCGCCGCAGGTGCGTGTGCAAAAAAGGGGGCGTGGCATAACAAAAAGTGGGCGTGGTATAACAAAAAAAGGGACGTAGCCTTGCTGCACAGAGTGTAATGACTGTCTCGCACGAAATAACACATTGGCCCCCACAGGTAAAAACCTCAAACACATATGCCCCCACAGTGCCACATATGCCCCACAATGCCAGATATGCCCCCACAGTGCCAGATACAGATATGCCCCCACAGTGCCATGTGCCCACACTGCTAGATATGCCCCCACAGTGCCAGATTACAGATATGCCCCCACAGTGCCATGTGACCGCAGTGCCAGATATGCCCCCACAGTGCCAGATTACAGATATACCCCCACAGTGCCATGTGGCCGCAGTTCCAGATATGCCCCCAGTGCCAGATATGCCCCCACAGTGCCAGATTACAGATATACCCCCACAGTTCCATGTGGCCGCAGTTCCAGATATGCCCCCAGTGCCAGATATGCCCCCAGTGCCAGATATGCCCCCACAGTGCCAGATTACAGATATGCCCCCACAGTGCCATGTGCCCGCAGTGCCAGATATGCCCCCACAGTGCCAGATTACAGATATGCCCCCACAGTGCCATGTGCCCGCAGTGCCAGATATGCACCCAGTGCCAGATATGACCCCACAGTGCCAGATATGCCCCACATTGCCACATATGCCCGCAGTGCCAGATATGCCCCACATTGCCAGATATGCCCCCATAGTGCTCACCGTGCTGTGTGGAGAGCGCAGTGCGCGCTTCTCTTGCCTGCCGTCCTGGCCCTCAGTCTGGTCTCCGGCGGTGACGGCAGCGTGTATGGCTCAAATCAGGCGCCGGTTCGCGAGCTCTGATTGGCTAACGAACCAGCGCCTGATTTGAGCTATACACTCCGCCGTCACTGCCGGAGACCAGACTGAGGGGCAGGACGGCAGGCAGGAGAGGCGCGGCTTCGGGTGGATCAAAGCGGATCGCGATCGACTGGTCGCATGTCCGCGATCGACCAGTCGATCGCGATCGACTGTTTGGCCACCCCTGTTCTACACTATCACAAAGAAGTTCCAATACCCATAAGTGATGTATATAAATTTATTGTTATCACATATAGTGTATTATATGTCCCCCTATTTCATAGGGGTCATGTAAAGTGAAATCTAAAATAAAATAAATAGAGAGAGAATAAAGTGTAGAAAATTAAACAAATTATGTGAATAAGTGTGATTTATAAAATGCTTATGCGCGGTCTTTGTTCCATATATTAGTTAGGTACCTGCGATATTTCAATTTTACTTTGATTCTTAAATGATCACTGAGCTGTTTCTGCCAGTATACTTGTCGAGGGTTACACAATATTTACAAGTTCTCTATCAACTGGTCACAAGTAACATATTTGTTGCTTAATTGTAGCAAAATGCAGATGTCTCCATTCACACCACAATATGGAATATATTTCTGCCTACAGTTGCCAGATAGCGAGATTCCTTTAATTATATTTATCCAGGAATTATATGAACATATATGTTTCAATTCCTTACACACTTATATGTAAAGCAGAATCGCTGATTGCATGTTGCTTGCTCTCCATTACTATTCAAATATTGCTATATCTGTAGCCTTTTATATGTAGCTAAATACACCTATACGGGCCACACATATATGGGATAAGAGGAGGAGAATCCCCATTTGTCATGCTCTAACTCCTACATCACTGTGAAGTCTTATCAATAGAAGCTTATACTATCAGAGCGAAATTCAGTGAAGGGGGGTACTCACAGAGCGATATTCTAAGCAATCTGACTAGATTGCTTAGAATTTAAGCATTATCGCTCCGTGTGTACCCCCTACAGCGATAGCGATGCGCAGCCCCGCGCATCGCTTTCGCTGGTGCTAGATTGGCCAATCTAGCGGGTCGCTCACTTCACCGGCTGGGTGAAATGAGCGCCCCCCCCCCCCGCGCACGCTCAGCACACATCTCTCCCACATCGGCCCGTCTATATGGGCCTTGAGAGCAAGCAACATGCAATCAGCGATTCTGCTTTACATATAATATAAGTGTGTAAGGAATTGAAACATATATGTTGATATAATTCCTGGATAAATATAACTAAAGGAATCTTGCTATCTGGCAACTGTAGGCAGAAATATATTCCATATTGTGGTGTGAATGGAGACATCTGCATTTTGCTACAATTAGCAACAAATATGTTACTTGTGACCAGTTGATAGAGAACTTGTAAATATTGTGTAACCCTCGACAAGTATTACTGGCAGAAACAGCTCAGTGATCATTTAAGAATCAAAGTAAAATTGAAATATCGCAGGTACCTAACTAATATATGGAACAAAGACCGCGCATAAGCATTTTATAAATCACACTTATTCACATAATTTGTTTAATTTTCTACACTTTATTCTCTCTCTATTTATTTTATTTTAGATTTCACTTTACATGACCCCTATGAAATAGGGGGACATATAATACACTACATGTGATAACAATAAATTTATATACATCACATATGGGTATTGGAACTTCTTTGTGATAGTGTAGAATATCAATAAAATATGTAAAAAAAAAATTATATTTAAGAGAATAAAGAATTCATTTTCTTGTGGAAGGGAAAGACTGCTGCTGGAATCAAGTTGATTCTCTTGTTTTCTTCTAGAAGTTTCTATAGCCACCAGCACTGGTTTTGCCTATTATATTGACCATGACTAATTTGAATTGGTCCTGGATCACCAACCCAGGGCACCCCTGCAAGTGTCCCGAAGCACCCCAGGGAGCCACGCCACACAGTTTGGGAACCTCTGCATTAAGCTAATAATTATGGAAAACAAAATATCATATACTGTATATTCAAATATTCTTAACTGTTTTAGACATGGGCACTCTAAAGACTTTTCATTGGGTGTGAACTTGCTCCTCCCTCTATGCCCCTCCTCCAGACCCCAGTTGTAGGAACTGTGCCCAGGGAGACTGACATTTCGAGGAAAGGAATTACTTAACTAGTGGTGAGATATCTACCAACTCACACCCTCAACCATGCCGCACACATGGCTAGTGTTCATTCTAGCACCCTGCACCTTTCAAAACATGTGCAGTTCCTCTTTCCTGCCTGGGGTGTCGCTCTCTGCTCTGGTGCTTCTCAGAACACTCTGCTCTGTATCTCAGTACTAAAATGCAGGCCAAAATGTGCTGAGAAGCACCAGAGCAGAGAGTGACACCCCAGGCAGGAAAGAGGAACTGCATATGTTTTGAAAGGTGCAGGGTGCTAGAATGAACACTACACATGGCATTCAACATAACACATGCCAACAGGCATGAACCAATTGCAGCAACATGCTGAACTAAAATAACACAACTCGTGTAACTGTAATAACTAAACTGCAGGTAAAATACGCACTGGGACGGGCGCCCAGCATCCTCTACGGACTAGGAGAAAAGGATTTACCGGTAGGTATCAAAATCCTATTTTCTCATACGTCCTAGAGGATGCTGGGGACGACATCAAGACCATGGGGTCTATACCAAAGCTCCAGTACGGGCGGGAGAGTGCGGATGACCCTGCAGCACCGATTGACCAAACTTCAGGTCCTCATCGGCCAATGTGTCAAACTTGTAGAACTTAGCAAATGTGTTTGACCCTGACCAAGTAGCTGCTCGGCAAAGTTGTACTGCCGAGACCCCCCGGGCAGCCGCCCAGGATGAGCTCACCTTCCTAGTGGAGTGGGCCTTTACCGACGTCGGTAACGGCAATCCAGCTGTAGTATGAGCTTGCTGAATCATATTTCTAATCCAACGTGTAATAGTCTGCTTGGAAGCAGGACAGCCAATCTTGTTGTGAGCATACAGGACAAACAGAGCCTCTGTTTTCCGTATACGAGCCGTTCTAGCGACATAGATTTTCAAAGCTCTAACCACATCTAGAGATTTTGAATCAGTGAATGTGTCAGTAACTACCGGCACTACAATAGATTGGTTTATGTGGAAAGATGTCAACATTTTCTTCCGAAGGTGGTTTTGAGTCCTCAACTCTGCCCTATCTTCATGGAAGATCAGGTAAGGGCTCTTGTGAGACAAGGCCCCCAATTCAGACACCCGCCTTGCGGATGCCAAAGCCAAAAAAGCATCACCACTTTCCAAGTGAGAAACTTCAACTCTATCTTTTGTAGAGGCTCAAAACAATCCGATTGAAGGAACTGCAATATCACGTTAAGGTCCCATGGTGCCACTGGAGGCACGAATGGAGGCTGGATGTGCAGAACCCCTTTCACAAAGGTCTGAACCTCTGGAAGAGAGGCCAATTGTTTCTGGAAGAACACTGACAAGGCCGAAATCTGGACCTTGACTGATGCCAATCGGAGGCCCGCCTCCACACCATCCTGCAGAAAATGGAGAAAACGTCCCAACTCAAACTCTTCCATAGGAGCCTTCTTGGATTCACACCAAGATACATATTTTCTCCAAATACGGTGGTAATGTTTCGACGTTACTCCCTTTCTGGCCTGAATAAGGGTGGGGATGACCTCCTCTGGAATACCCTTCCTGGCTAGGATAAGGCGCTCAACAGCCATGCCGTCAAACGTAGCCGCGGTAAGTCTTGGTACACACACGGCCCCTGCTGCAGCAGGTCCTCTAGAGGAGGAAGAGGCCGAGGCTCTCCTATGAGTAACTGCTGAAGATCTGGGTACCAAGCCCTCCTTGGCCAGTCTGGGGCAATCAAGATTGCTCGAACCCTTTTTTTTCTTATGATCCTGATTACTTTTGGCATCAGCGGAAGTGGAGGGAAGACAAACACTGACGGAAACACCCACTGGGTCACCAGTGCATCCACTGCTACTGCTTGAGGGTCCCTCGACCTGGATCAGTATCTCTGAAGCTTCTTGTTGAGACGAGGCGCCATCATGTCTATTTGAGGAACTCCCCAAAGACTTGTCACCTCTGCGAAGACTTCTTGGTGGAGGCCACACTCTCCTGGATGGAGATCGTGTCTGCTGAGGAAGTCTGCTTCCCAGTTGTCTACTCCCAAAATGAATATTGCCGACAGAGCTTGTAGATGTTTTTCTGCCCAGCTGAGGATTTTTGTCGCCTCTGACATTGCCGCTCTGCTTTTCGTTCCGCCCTGCCTGTTTATGTATGCGACTGCTGTTACATTGTCCGCCTGGATCTGCACGGGACGGTCTTGAAAAAGATGTACCGCTTGTTGAAGGCCGTTGTAAATGGCTCTTAGCTCCAGAACGTTTATGTGAAGGCAGGCTTCCTGTTGTGACCAACGTCCCTGGAAGTTTTCTCCCTGAGAGACTGCTCCCCAGCCTCGGAGACTTGCATCCGTGGTTACCAGGAGCCAGTCCTGAATCCCGACCCTGCGTCCCTCTAGCAGGTGAGAACTGTGCAACCACCACAGGAGCTAAATCCTGGTTTTTGACGACAGGATTATCTTTCTGTGCATGTGTAGGTGTGACCCCAACCACTTGTCCAACAGGTCCCACTGGAATACTCTGGCATGGAACCTGCCAAACTGTATGGCCTCGTAGGCCGCCACCATCTTCCCCAACAACCGAATGCACTGATGGATCGACACACTTGATGGTTTCAATATCTGTTTAACCATTTTCTGGATTTCCAGAGCCTTTTCCAGCGGAAGAAATACTCTCTGAACTTCTGTGTCCAGAATCATCCAGAGGAAAGACAACCTGGTCGTTGGTTCCAACTGTGACTTTGGGTAATTTATGATCCACCCGTGTTGTTGAAGTATTGACAGAGAGAGTGATATGTTTTGTAACAACTGCTCCCTGGATCTCGCCTTTATCAGGAGGTCGTCCAGATAAGGAATTATATTGACTCCTTTCTGACGAAGGAGAACCATCATCTCCGCCATCACCTTGGTGAATACCCTCGGTGCCATGGAGAGACCGAAAGGTAACGTCTGGAATTGGTAATGGCAATCCTGAACCGCGAATCTCAGATAAACCTGGTGAGGAGGATAAATGGGAACATGCAGGTACGCATCCTTTATGTCCACCGACACCAAGTAGTCCCCCTCCTCCAGACTGGAAATCACTGCCCGAAGTGATTCCATCTTGAACTTGAACCTTTTTAGGTAACCATTCAGATCCTTTAGACTTAGGATCGGTCTGACCGAGCCGTCCGGCTTCGGAACCACAAAGAGGCTTGAATGAAAACCCCTCCCTTGTTGTGACAACGGTACCAGGACTATGACCTGGTCTTGACAATTTTTGGATTGCCGCGGTTACTGCTTCTCTTTCTGAAGGAGAAACTGGCAAGGTCGATTTGAAAAATCGGCATGGGGGAACGTCTTGAAACTCCAGCTTGTACCCCTGGGATACTATTTGCAACACCCAGGGATCCAGGCCAGACAGAATCCAATCCTGGCTGAAGAGTCTGAGACGTGCCCCCACCCGAGCGGCCTCCCGCAAGGGAGCTCCAGCGTCATGCTGGGGATTTGGCAGAAGTAGGGGTAGACTTCTGCTCTTGGGAACCTGGAGCCGCTGTGGGCTTCTTTCCCCTCCCCCTACCTGCAAAGAAGGGGGAACCTCTCGTCTTTTTGTATTTATTGGGCCGAAAGGACTGCATTTGCGGGTGATAGGTCTTTTTTGCCGGTGCAGGCGCAGAGGGCAAAAATGTCGACTTACCTGCGGTAGCCGCCGAGACTAACGCATCCAGGCCATCGCCAAATAAGGCCTCACCTTTATATGGGAGAGCCTCCATGTTTCTTTTGGAATCTGCATCCGCGTTCCACTGGCGAATCCACAGCGCCCGCCTAGCCGATACTGCCATGGTAGCGGCCTGTGAACTCAAGAGTCCAATATCCTTCATTGCTTCCAGCATGTAGGCGGCAGCGTCCTTGATATTCCCTAACTTAAGGAGTATCTCATCTTTATCAATCGTGTCAATTACTGATGACATGCTTTCTGACCATTTTTCAATAGCGCGACTCACCCATGCGCAGGCAATAGTGGGCCTAATCAGTGTACCATTGGTAACATAAATGGATTTCAATGTCGTTTCCATTTTGCGGTCTACCGGCTCTGTAATAGAAGCCGTGCCAGGAGCAGGGAGAATTACCTTCTTTGTCAACCTGGAAAGTGCACAGTCTAACACAGGGGGTGACTCCCACTTTTTTCTGTCCTCAGCCGGGAAAGGGTAAGCTATGTGAATCCGAAATCTTTTATCAGGATTCACCATCCCTTCAAACACAGCATTTAGTTTGTGTGAAGTGGGGAACGTGACTTTGGACTTCTTTTCCTTACATAAATACGCCTTCTCCTGAGGTACAGGAGTGATTTCTGTAACCTCCAACACGTCCCTTATAGCCACATCATATATTGTATATTTTTTGCCAATTTATGATCTCTCTCCCTGGATTCACTATCGTCGACACAAGAGTCAGAATCCGTGTCGGTATCAGTGTTTACATTTGCAAATGGTCTCTTATGTGACCCAGAGGGGCCGCCCGCATAAGGAATAACAGCATCCTGAAAAATCACATCTTCCACAGATTTTCTCCAGCATGCAGCCTTAGATTCAGACTTATCTCATCTACGGTTAATCAGTTGCACACTGTCACGGATCTCTTTCACCCATGCAGGCTCTTGGTGTGCCGGTAGCGCCACCACATTACAACTCTGTGTCCCTAAAATGGCTTCCTCCGGGGAGGAACTCCCTGCCTCAGACATGCCTCACACGTGTACAGCACACCAACAGAAACACTGGGACTTATTTTGGAGACAGACCCACAGTAAAATCTGTCAGAGGGACACAGTATAGGGGCAGCCAGTTCGCAATCCCAGCGCCAGTATTTCCTGTGAACACAGTATTTCCACAGCCTAACAGCGCTTTTTAAATAGTAATATACACTATCAAATGCCCCACAATCGCTTTGTGCCCCCCGTTAATAGCACCCTGTTCTCTGCAGCCTGAGGAAAGAGAGAAAATGGCGCTGAGTAGTGTGCTGGCTGCCTGAGGAAGAAGCTCCACCCCCGCAATGGCGCGTCCTTACACTCATACAAACACTGTAATATTTATACTGGCGGGGGTAGGGCTGTGCCATCGGCAACTTATGCCCCCCTTTAGCCAGTTTGAGGTATTTTTCTTGCTGCCCAGGGCGCGCCCCCCCGCCCCCTGTAGTGCCTGTGTGTGTGGGCAGCAATGGCGCGCTGCACTCCCGCGCCACACCTCAGCCGTCACTTACTTGATAGAAGATCATTCTTCTTATACTCACCTGTCTTCTGGCTCTGAGGGGGGTGACGGCGTGCTGTGGGAGTGAGCATCTAGACACGGCTAGCGTTCAGTTCCCTTCAGGAGCTAATGGTGTCCTGTCAGCCAGAAGCAGAGCCATGAAACTCTGAGGAAGTTGGTTCTGCTTCTCAGTCCCACGAAGCAGGGAATCTGATGCCAGCAGATCTCCCTGAAAATAAAAAACCTAACATAAGTCTTTTCAGAGAAACTCAGTAGAGCTCCTCAGAGTGCATCCAGTCGACCTGGGCACATTTCTAAAACTGGGGTCTGGAGGAGGGGCATAGAGGGAGGAGCCATTTCACACCCAATGAAAAGTCTTTAGAGTGCCCATGTCTCCTGCGGATCCCGTCTATACCCCATGGTCTTGATGTCGTCCCCAGCATCCTCTAGGACGTATGAGAAACATAAGCAGACTAGCCAAGGTTAAAGTTCAAATATTTCAAATAAACAAGCAGAGGTCAGGACTGGAGATTACAATGGCTAAGATTACAAGCCAAGATCAAGATTTGGTAGAAAGACTGAAGCCATGTAGGCCATCACCTGTATGTGCTGTATATGCACCATATGACAGGTAATGTGTTGGCTGTCACCTGTACGCACCATATGACAGGTAATGGGGTGGGGGGCTATCACCTGTACGAACCATATAAAAGGTAATAGGGAGGTGGGGCTGTCACCTGTACGCACCATATGACGGGTATTGTGGGGATGGGGTGCTATCACCTGTACGAACCATACGACAGGGAATGTGGGGGTGGGGCTATTACCTGTATATACCATATGACAGGTAATGTGGGGATGGGGGGCTATCACCTGTATGTGCTCTGTATGTTCCATAGGACAGGTAATGTGGGGGTGGGGCTGTCACCTACACGCACCATATGACAGGTAATGTGGGGGTGGGGCTGTCACCTGCACGCACCATATGACAGGTAATGTCGGGGTGGGGCTGTCACCTGCACGCACCATATGACAGGTAATGTCAGGGTGGGGCTGTCACCTGCAAGCACCATATGACAGGTAATGCGGGGGTGGGGCTGTCACCTGCACGCACCATATGACAGGTAATGCGGGGGTGGGGCTGTCACCTGCACGCACCATATGACAGGTAATGTGGGGGTGGGGCTGTCACCTGCAAGCACCATATGACAGGTAATGCGGGGGTGGGGCTGTCACCTGCACGCACCATATGACAGGTAATGTCGGGGTGGGGCTGTCACCTGCACGCACCATATGACAGGTAATGCGGGGGTGGGGCTGTCACCTGCACGCACCATATGACAGGTAATGTCGGGGTGGGGCTGTCACCTGCACGCACCATATGACAGGTAATGTCGGGGTGGGGCTGTCACCTGCATGCACCATATGACAGGTAATGTCGGGGTGGGGCTGTCACCTGCACGCACCATATGACAGGTAATGTCGGGGTGGGGGTGTCACCTACACGCACCATATGACAGGTAATGTGGGGGTGGGGCTATCACCTACACGCACCATATGACAGGTAATGTGGGGGTGGGGCTGTCACCTGCACGCACCATATGACAGGTAATGTCAGGGTGGGGGTGTCACCTGTATGCACCATATGACAGGTAATGTCGGGGTGGGGGCTATCACCTGTACGCACCATGACAGGTAATGGGGGGTGGGGGCTATCACCTGTACGAACCAGATGACAGGTAATGGGGGGGGCTATCACCTGTACTCACCATATGACAGGAAATGGGGGGGCTATCACCTGTACACCCATTTGACAGATAATGTGGGGGTGGGGGCTATCACCTGTACGCACCATATGACAGGTAATGTGGGGGTGGGGCTGTCACCAGCACGCACCATATGACAGGTAATGTCGGGGTGGGGCTGTCACCTGCACGCACCATATGACAGGTAATGTCGGGGTGGGGCTGTCACCTGCACGCACCATATGACAGGTAATGTCGGGGTGGGGCTGTCACCTGCACGCACCATATGACAGGTAATGTCGGGGTGGGGCTGTCACCTGCACGCACCATATGACAGGTAATGTCGGGGTGGGGGTGTCACCTACACGCACCATATGACAGGTAATGTGGGGGTGGGGCTATCACCTACACGCACCATATGACAGGTAATGTGGGGGTGGGGCTGTCACCTGCACGCACCATATGACAGGTAATGTCAGGGTGGGGGTGTCACCTGTATGCACCATATGACAAGTAATGTCGGGGTGGGGGCTATCACCTGTACACACCATGACAGGTAATGGGGGGTGGGGGCTATCACCTGTACGAACCAGATGACAGGTAATGGGGGGGGGGCTATCACCTGTACTCACCATATGACAGGAAATGGGGGGGCTATCACCTGTACGCACCATATGACAGATAATGTGGGGGTGGGGGCCATCACCTCTATGTGCTGTGCATGTTCCATATGACAGGTAATGTGGGGGCTATCACCTGCACGCACCATATGACAGGTAATGTAGGGGTGGGCGCTATCACCTGTACGCACCATATGACAGGTAATGTGGGGTGGGGCTGTCATCTGAACACACCATATGACAGGTAATGTGGGGGTGGGGGCCATCACCTGTACGCACCATATGACAGGTAATGTGGGTGTGGGGGCCATCACCTGTATGCACCATATGACAGGTAATGTGGGTGTGGGGGCCATTACCTGTACGCACCATATGACAGGTAATAGGGGGGTGGGGGCTATCGCCTGTATGCACTATATGACAGCTAATGTGGGGGTAGGGGATATCACCTGTACGCACCATATGACAGATAATGGGGGGAAAGCATCACCTGTAAGCACCATATGACAGGTAAAGGGGGGGTGGGGGCCATCACCTCTATGTGCTGTGTACGTTCCATATGACAGGTAATGTGGGGGCTGTCACCTGTAATGGGGGCTATCACCTGTACGCACCATATGACAGGTATTGTGGGGATGGGGTGCTATCACCTGTACGAACCATATGACAGGGAATGTGGGGGTGGGGACCATCACCTGTATGCACCATATGACAGGTAATGTGGGGGCTATCACCTGTATGCACCATATGACAGATAATGGTGGGGGCTATTACCTGTATGCACCATATGACAGGTAATGGGGGGTGGGGACTATTACCTGTATGCACCATATGACAGGTAATGGGGGGTGGGGACTATCACCTGTATGCACCATATGACAGGTAATGGGGGGTGGGGACTATCACCTGTATGCACCATATGACAGGTAATGGGGGGTGGGGACTATCACCTGTATGCACCATATGACAGGTAATGGGGGTGCGGACTATTACCTGTATGCACCATATGACAGGTAATGGGGGGTGGGGACTATCACCTGTATGCACCATATGACAGGTAATGGGGGTGCGGACTATCACCTGTATGCATATCATATACACGATGAGCAGGACACAGTATGTGGCAATGAGCGCACACGATACTGGCATAGTTTCTGAACTTTGGACCGCTGGGCGGTGAGCGTACAGACATTTAGAGATGCTCTGAAGCAGTACAGCCAAGCTAACCCATGGCTCCCATGTTCTGCAATGGAACCCGCAGTACTATAATAGCTGTATAGGACTGGGCTGCGGTCTATGCACAGCGCTGTATATGGAGTACTCACGCCCGCAGCAGCAGTCCGTGCATCTTGAAGGCGGAGGTCACCTTACTCTTCAGTCTGCTGTCAGTAGCCATCTCCAAATGTTGGCGCCAAATCCCTGAGACCAGCTGGGAGTGACGTCATCCCCCTACACAGCGGCTGCACTACTGCCGGAACACCAGGGGGATGGAGGTGCGTTCCTACTCAGTCCGCAGCATCGCCATCTTGCCGGAGACCACAGCGGTCGCTGCCCTCTCACACGTGCGGTTCTGAGCTACCCAGTGATTCCTCCCTAGCGGCTTGTATTCAGGTCTTTCTTAAGGCAGGCGGGTCAGCCATTGCACGAGTTCTACAGACTAGCTCAGGCGTGCGCAGACTGTGTTGGGACTACAAGGCGCAGCATGCCCTGGGTATAAGTCTAAGATGATCCCTTGCAGCTACAGGACAGTCGGTCCTGGCTGCATGCCGGCTTGCTGCCAGCCTGTGGTGGGCATTATGGGATCTGTAGTTCCGGAGCTCACTCTGTACTGCGCGTTTAGTTGTGTCCCGTGCGGCGTCCCGTCCACCAGTGTGTTTTACTACTGCTGGTGACAGCGGAGGCTGGGAGCGGGTTACCATGGCCGCTGCGCAGCGCTACTGTGTAGCCGAGGAGAGGAGCGGGCACTGCGCCGCCACCGACAGACACTCGCTCTATATATGGGGGGGATATGTGGTAAGCGGCCCGGGGGGTAATATAGGGAGATATACAGGGCAGGCCCATCTGTGCGGATATCACCCTTACCTACGCCCGTCATCTAAGAAATGCCAAATAGTGACGGTTTCTGACCACAAACCGCCAATTCCTGGTCATAAATCTCAAATTGTTGGTACAATTCCCAATTAAAATATGTGGTTAATACTCGGAGGTACATAGATCCTGCGCCAATCTGAAGCACATAGATTCTGAGGCACAGAGATACAGCACCACTCTGAGACATATGGCTACGATGCTAAATATGTCAGAATATACCCTCCCTGTGTTATCAGGTGCACGGTAACATGGAGTTATTATGTGTAATACATCTTCATCAGTACAACATACAGTATATGTATTATTCCCATGTAGGAAGCAGTAATGATGTACTCACAGAACACATACACCATAAGGGCCTGATTGTCAGTCGCACATAGGGGGACATGTACTAAGCAGTGATAAAAGTGGATAAGTGAGCCAGTGGAGAAGTTGCCCATGGCAACCAATCAACATTGACGTAACATTTCTAATTTGCATACTATACAATTGTACAGAGCAGCTGATTGGTTGCCATGATAAATTTCTCCACTGGCTCACTTCTCCACTTTTATCACTGCTTAGTACATGCACCCCATAATAATGTCAGGCTTCATAGAGTTGAGCGATTTTGTTTCTTAGGTGCATGCGCAAAACTCTAGTAGCTAGTACAGTGCTTGTGGCCTACGGTGTGTACAGACAGAGGCGTGGTTACAATTCAGACACACTGTATTAGAATTGTGGCGTGAGGTGTATATTTAGATGCACAAAGATGGTCTGTTTTATGGGCGTGTTATGAGAGTGTTGCTGAACTGGGTGTGAATTCAGACGCTTAATCACTCACACTGGAGGCCATACTCTGATGGAGAATCTGCACTAAAGATACTCCAAGCGCTATTACAGCATCTTGGGGGGTGATTCAGACCTGATCGCACACAGGCGTTTTTTTGCAGGGCTGCAATCAGGTAGTTGCCACCTACAGGGGGAGGGGGTAGTTGATGTGCAGGGGTGCAAATGCTTGTGTAGAGAGCTGCACAAACAAAAGTTTGTGCAGTCTCTGCACAGCTCAGGACTTTCTCAGCCGCTGCGATGATCCGGCCAGGAGATGACGTCAGGAATCCTCCCTTAAAACGACTGGGCACGCCTTCGTTTTTCCGGACACTCCCTAGAAACGGTCAATTGACACCCACGAACGGCCTCTTCCTGTCAATCTTCTTGCGATCGCCGGTGTGATCGCTTTCTTTGTAAAATCCGGCGATCGTTGGCGGCCGACGTGCCTGTGCATTGCGGAGCATATGCATGCGCAGTTCAGACCCGATCGCAAAAAAAGCTAGCGTGCGATCGGGTCTGAATGACCCCCTTAAGACGCTCAAAGTACCAGTATTAGCATAAAGTAGACCACTACAGCAACAGATGCCAAAGTGGTTGCAGCAGCGCATGACTCAAAATCCACCACTAAATCCTCCTGTTAAGCCCAGATAAAAAATGAAAATGTATACCCTGCTGAAGTGTGATTCCTGTGCTGAGGCATGGTAGCAGTACACCAAAGAATGAACATACATACAGATGCATAATGGCTTCCCCTCCCCCTTACCAACCTTAGCAGGAAATCCTGGTGACCGCAAAGTGCACTTAGCACCCCTTGAAATTGCTCTACTCCTCATTCCCCATAGGGACGTGCTGGAAAATTAGCGCTGTTTGGCTACCATATTAAGCAGTAATGTGTGCAGCCTAACATTGCGGTAGCACATCGCATGGGATTGAATTCCCACATCAATGACTGGTACGAGACACAGCACATTGCATGCATATTGCATATGATGCCATGACACAATAATTAAAGGAAAATCTCCCTGTCAAAAGTCTCTGAAGCCCGGCCCTAGGCCATTTATTTTATCTTTGTTTAATTCAATTAAGAACATTAAAGTACAAATTATCAGCATCTTCCTGAGCAGGGCCAAATCTCCTGAAAATTGGTAAGTGGAAACACTGGTTGTAATCGCCGTGCACCTTGGGGGCAGTTGGGGCTTCCGAGCTGTAATTGATTGCATTGTGCAGGAAACTGATCAGTGAGGAATCCGCCACACGGGATCCCGGCGATCACAATGCCGACGACGGGATCCTGCACAGCGCTGCATTGCCGACGACGGAATCCCGGCGCCATAGGTTTCACTCCCTCTATGATTCCCAGTGGGTTGCTTGTCTGTGGCAGCTATAGGAACATCTGTACCTGCAATGGTGGTGCACCTGTGTATGGTGGAATCAGTTTTCCTAACACATGCTCTCTCTGGGGCTGATGCAGTGGGCCACACCGATATACATAGCACTTCTTGCATAAATATTGCTTTGGGTATTCCCAGCAAGCGAATGCACACATGATGTACAACTCCCTGCACCTGCTGAGGTGGGATGGATCATTTATAACCTAGGGCAAGGTCAGTGAAGGCGTGTTTATGCAAATGCAGACCTGCAATAATACGCCTGTTAGGTGGTGTATGTGGGTAATTCTCTGTGTGGTGCGGGGGACATTAACATACATTCAAGTACGTGAACTGTTTCTATACCACAATTATTTTTTTATTTTATTTTTTGGTGTCCAAGTCTTAAGTCCTTTGTTAATAGAAAATAAACACCAGAAAAAAAATTCACTTCAGTAAGCTCTTCCTTCTGGAATTAATAAAAACTCTGCGTGATGCACAGGACTCTCATAGGGTAGAAACTGTTCCTGCTGTCCTGCAGTGTTACTGATGGCCTGGCTCCAAGTGTATTGTTAACCAGCACGGTTGATTCTATTTCGGAGTGGGAGAAGGGACCTTCTGACGTATCTAGGGGAGGAGACACGTCACCAGGGGGAGGAGCTACGGGCGAACAGGGTACCCGAAAAGTACCCTCGCGGGCTCGCTTCGCTCGCCACGCTTCGGGCTCGGTGGCTCGCTCCGCTTCGCTCGCCACCTGATTACTAAAGGTAATAGTTGGTGGCGTGGATAGTAGAGGAACTATCCCGCTGGCCTTGCTCCTCCCCCTTGTGTTGTGACTCCTCCCCCAGACGGAAAAGGTCCCTTAGCCCACTTGATTCTAGCATCTACCTAACCAGCATCCGTCTGCCATTTCTATGCACTATAAAAACCATGGCGCATAGATTTAAGGCCCATTTTCACCTGCGGTGGTTGGCTGTTAGGGAGTTCATTTTTCATTGTGCAGTATATTATCATGTTTGATGAGATATTACAATTATCCCTATACTGTTTGCAAACCAGACTAAAATGATGGAAACAAATGCAAAGTAAGTTTTAGATATGTCATTTTGTAAGTTTCAGAAGGCTTGGCATAATGCTATTGGGGGGAGGAGGAATTGAGATAAACGATGTCCATTTACTGCTCATCAAATGTAAGATAGGACCAGACTTGAGTTAGGAGCAGAGTCATGTAATCTGGAGGCAGCCGTTAATACTTCAACTGCAGCTCTAGTACTTGAATGAAAGATTTTTTTTTTTTTAGAGGAGTTGTGAAGAACACTGGTCATAAATTCCATCCAGTTTGCCAGATTCTAGTAATGGCCATTTGTAATGGATGGGGATGCCAGGTGTTTGTCTCCATTCTGCTGCAAGCTGGCAATTGGTGGATGACTCAGTGGAAGGGGAATATAATTCCCAGACATCGGCACATGTGCCATACCATAGAGATGCAAGGTGAAACTTGCGATTTTGGCACTACCGTAAATGGCTGATATGTGTGTATATGACATCATGGCCATGCATGTCAACTAATCATTTTAAATAGAATTTTCCCCCTGCCAGGTGTGAGGGAAAACTTGCAATGTCGGCACTACCAGAAGTGCCAGATATGTGTGCTGCAACGGCGGCACATCACTTTGAATTGTATTCCCCACAATGTAATGGATCAACTTATTCTGATGGCCCGTAGAAAATGGCATGCCAGCGGGAGGATACAATTACAATAATTTTATTAGATTTTTGTAACATGGCTTTCAGAACAAGTCCTGCATGATCGCTGCAGCGTTTAGGAGGTGGAGTGGGGGCGACGCCCCTTTTTGTAGATGTGCCGAGGCCAGGTTCTGCGTCTTTGTACCATTGGTTGGGATGGTGGTTCAATGCTGCACCTTTGGACGCAGCCACTCGGATCAGCGCCGCATGCAGGAGGTTTCTTTTTTTTACTACAGAAGCCTCCTGCAGAGTATTTGAGCATCACTGCTGCATACAAAGATGCAACAGCCATCCTCACTGCGCCCATTAGGCCTAGAGGGTGCCGTATATTTATTGGTATAAATAAAAATACAGTGCATTTAACTACATACAACATGTTATGTCTGTTGTCAGGAACAATCAAGTAGTGGATCACATTAAACCAAGTATTTTCAGCAAAATTCTCTTTGCAGGCTTGAAAAATAATAAAAATCGCACATAGTATAATACAGTCACAATAAATTAACAAGAAGAGGAGATGTGAATATCTGTACCAGAAATATACTTGGTGAGGCTCATCAGAATAATTTATTTTTCTAATACCGTGTGCAGCATATCAAAGGTGTTATGTGCCTCTCAGATGTAAGACGGGAGAACGTCTATATACATCCACGCAAGGAATGACCTTGAAAAAGAGATAAATACAGTATTGTGTCAAATTGTTTGCATATCTCTCCAAATCCAGTTTTAGGCTTTATGCATTTATTCTGCATGATATAAGCTCATCACAAGGGTTCCTCTGAAGAATTTACATGGTGAAACGCGTTAGTACCCACTGGAACATCTTATTTTAGTCTCCACTTTATACTTGCATCAATTATTGGTACAAATTTCCCGTCCAGAGACTTGCTCATGCTAGTGTTCACAGAAAGCTATATTTAGTTATTATTAATGTTTGACATGTTGTGTGTCATGTTTGGCAATAAATAGAAGTGTTTATACAGTACTACACTATTGTAGTAGATGATGTCTGGAGATCCTGCAGGAGATTGTCTATGGAGCTGTTACTGATTCTTAAGATGAGCTTATAGCCTGATGAGTTATGCAATCATTTTGCTGGCTGAAAAGATTTGGTTGAATCTGGTCCCCCCCCCCCCCCCTCCCCTTCATGAGACTGCCTGTTCTTTACAACATACATCACATCTGGTTTGCAGCTCATTGCACTGTATTTTTATTTACACTAAGAATTATTTGGTGCCATCTGTTTTATATAAATCATTTGGAAATTGTGTGAGCTTGAACAGGTTCAAGACCATCCCCAGTGCAACAAAGGCTGCCTCGTACATGAACATTGACTAATTACCAAAGTTACACTGACTGTTGTAATCACCTAGCGCTAAAAACAAATATTTGTTTGTTCCTGAAAATTGTTTCTTAAAAGTAGTTGTCCTAGCTATGTAGCAATATTGTTTTCAACAACCCTATGTTTTGCCAAATAAGCACCCTATACAGGTTGAGTATCCCATATCTAAATATCCGAAATACGGAATATTCCGAAATACGGACTTTTTGGAGTGAGAGTGAGATAGTGAAACCTTTGTTTTTTGATGGCTCAATGTACACAAACCTTGTTTAATACACAAAGTTATTAAAAATATTGTATTAAATGACCTTCAGGCTGTGTGTATAAGGTGTATATGAAACATAAATGAATTGTGTGAATGTACACACACTTTGTTTAATGCACAAAGTTATTAAAAATATTGTATTAAATGACCTTCAGGCTGTGTGTATAAGGTGTATGTGTAACATAAATGCATTCTGTGCTTAGATTTAGGTCCCATCACCATGATATCTCATTATGGTATGCAATTATTCCAAAATACGGAAAAATCCCATATCCAAAATACCTCTGGTCCCAAGCATTTTGGATAAGGGATACTCAACCTGTACTGGGAAACCACAGATAGTGGTTATGAATTATATAAATAAAGCAATATGATTTTGTGCTGGACTGCTGGATTTGCTTAGCCCTGACCTGTGTAACACTTGTAAGACAGCAGCACATGACTGGATGATCCTAGCACATGACTGGATGGTCCAATCACTGGGCTTTCACACACAGCACATTTCCTTTCAATTACTGTTCAATATACCAGTACGCCATTCTTCCACAGCATTCAAAGTTAACACAACTTGGAACGTCCAGCACCTAGGCAAGGGGAGGGAGCTTACATATGAGGTGGATTCTCCTGTAGGTCTAGCTGTCACGGTTAAGCTTCCTTCTTACAGGGTCTAAATTATTCATGGCGGAGTTGCTAACCAAATCAACTGCGTCAAGTCAAGGGAGGAAATAGAAATACATCTCCTGGAGGAAATATTTTGTCATTACGCTTCTTTCATGGTGTTCTGCTTCTCCTTTTTAACAGTCATTGATGGTTGATAGAGAGGGACAGACTCACAGCTCACAAGGCAGCCAACAGTGATGGGTGCCATCTAGGCTGCATGCTACGTCTACAGAACAAAGAGGAGTTAGTGCTGATAGCTGTATGGACACTGCTTGCAGTGTGGGGATATTTAGAATGTTGTACAGTGTGCTGTGGGTAAGTGGTTATTGCCTGGTGCTATTATACTACAACATCCAGCATACTGTACCAGCTGGTATCCGGTCTTTAGGTCGACACTCATTAGGTCGACATGGTCACTAGGTCAACATGGCAAAGGTCGACATGATTTTTTTTTTTTAAAAATCATACTTTATGATCCGCGTGGACTACGATGGTATCCAGTCTTTAGGTTTACACTCATTAGGTTGACATGGTCACTAAATCGACATGGCAAAGGTCAACACATGAAAAGGTCGACATGAGTTTTTCCCTTTTTTTTTTTTTTTTTTTACTTTTTCATACTTTACGATCCACATGGACTACAATTGGGAATAGTAACCTGTGCCAAGCGCAGCGGTAGCGAGTAGACATGATGCACTAATTGAGGTTCCAGGTCACCTTGCGAAGAAAACGACACCCAAAAAATAGAAAAAAAACCTCATGTCAACTTTTTTTCATGTCAACCTTATCCATTTTGATCTAATGACCGTGTCGACCTAGTTCATGTGTCGATCAATAGTGGCCGACCTAATGATTGACTACCTAGTTACTGTCTACCCAACGAACCACACCCCTACCAGCCATATTGCCTGTCTTCTGGCTGGCAGACTATGCTGTGACTTATAGCTCTGCAACAGCATGGGCAACTCTGATTACTGTCCTTTGTGGCTGATATTCTATATGTAAGATAACCACTTTTAAACTTATTCCTGCAGACAATTGAAGAAAATGAGGTATACTTGCCAAATGATGAAATATGGGTCTATGACATTGACAGTGGCTTATGGTAAGTTGCAAGTTATCAGAATTGTATTATTTGTATTATTTTAATTCTATTTTATTTCCTCAGGGAATTGAAACCAGTTACTGGATCTAGATGTTCACTTACAACACTATAAAAAAGAATATTATTAACTTTCATTATTACCTAGCAATTTTCAGAGAATTTATACAGGGGATCGTTTTTGAGGGCTGGGGGTCAGTTACCTGTGATACCTCCCTCACACAGCCTGCAGCACCGCCCCACTCCCTCATACCTGTCTGGTGTCACCATATTTCCAGTGAT
This sequence comes from Pseudophryne corroboree, assembly GCF_028390025.1. Taxonomy (NCBI): domain Eukaryota; kingdom Metazoa; phylum Chordata; class Amphibia; order Anura; family Myobatrachidae; genus Pseudophryne; species Pseudophryne corroboree. The sequence goes on from NC_086455.1 coordinate 60,489,372, forward strand.
GTTTTCAGAAAGATAACGCATGGGCACAACTGCCAGAGCTTTTGCTCTTCCTGTGCAGAGCCATATTATCAAATATATCACTAGAAAGATGGCTCCATTGGATGACTACAGGAAGTGTGTGCTGCAGCCACAGTGGCAAACTCCAAGATTCATAGGCATGTGTGTACCATACGCCCTGCATGATAGTCATCCACATTAGTCCCTGCCCCAGTGGAGATTGCAGTCTATACCACACAAACACACACTAGGGTCAATTTAGTCCAGAACTATTTAATCTATGAGCATGTTTTTGGACTGTGAGAAAACATGAGAGCTCTCAAATAAACCCACATGAGCAAATACACTTAGAAACACAGGTAATGGATTGGATAGAACCGATTGCTCCAGTGCATATTTAATATGTGTGGTGGAACTGTCAGTGTAACAGCCCATGAAAATGCAGATTCCACCCGCTGTGGAGGTCCCCACTCTGGTCTTCTGAGCATGCATGTGTTCGGTGCACTGGTGTCCGGTGTGCCCTTTTATGCTTTCAGTCTCCCCACAGACACATTTTGCAGTTGGATGCACAAATGAACGTTTAGGGCCGTACTGACGGGGAGATTTCTCTAGAGCTATGTGCTGAGCGATCTAGCACAGACCACTCAGCACACATCTCTCCCCCCCCCGCTCAGCACAGCGCGATGTGCTGAGCGAGGGGACAGACGGACACGGGGGGCTGCTCATTTCACCCAGCGGTGAAATGAGCGCTGTGCTAGATTGTGCCTGCATGCAGGCCAATCTAGCACCGGCGATAGCGACGCGCGGGACCGCACATCGCTGTCGCCGGCACCCCTACACACAGAGCGATGTTCAGCTAATTTCTAAGCAATCTAGTCAGATTGCTTAGAAATTAGCTGAACATCGCTCCGTGTGTACCCCCTTAACTCTCATCAGTGTGACTAGAATAGATAGTAGTGGTGGTGGACTTAAGCCCCGTACACACAGGGAGATTTCTCCCAGAGATGTGTGCTGAGCGATGTAGCACAAACGCTCAGCACACATCTCTCCCCCGCGCCGCACACAGCACTGTGCGTGCTGAGCGAGAGGGGGGGGGGGGGGGGCGCGGTGAAATGAGCCATGTGCTAGATTGTGCCTGCATGCAGGCCAATCTAGCATTGGCTATAGCGATGCGCGGGGCCGTGCATCGCTATCGCTGTGGGGCATATACACAGAGAGATCCGTGCTTAACTTCTAAGCAATCCGAATTTAAGCACTGGTCTCTCCGTGTGTACCCCCCTATAGGTTGACTGTGGATAGCACTAATTGCTTTCAGGAATAATATCTATTGTTTTTAACTCTTGGCAATGTGCTGTAAAGTGTCCAGACCTACCAACCACGAGGAAGAGCAATTGTAATCTTATCTGAGTGCGAAGTGAACGCTCCAGTACTGCTTCATTGTAGCTGCTGTTTGGCTTTGATGACTGTTACTACTCTTCTATCATGGGAGAATAGGAGGAAGAGATTTCAAGCTGAGTGGATAGCTCTAATTGCTTATTACTTCAGTAGCAAGATGCTATTAGATGAACCATTTGGATGCTGTATCATGTAAGTATTAAGGAATAAGGCCCAAATGTATTAAGCCTTAACAAGAGATAAAGTGGAGACAGATAAAGAGTGATAAATGACCAGCCAATCGGTTTGTGTCATTTGTCAAACACAGCCTGTGACATGGCAGTTAGGAACCTGATTGGCTGGTCATTTATCACTCTTTATCTGTCTCCACTTTATCTCTTCTTGAGGCTTAATACATTTGTGTCTTAGGGGTCTATTTACTAAAGGCCCATATAGACGGGAGAGATGTGTGCTGAGCGAACCGCTCAGCACACATCTCTCCCCCCGCTCAGCACAGCGCGATGCGGGGGAGGACGGGAGGGCGCTCATTTCACCCAGCAGGTGAAATGAGCGACGTGCTAGATTGGCCTGCATGCAGGCCAATCTAGCACCGGCGATAGCGATGTGCGGGGCCGCGCATCGCTATCGCTGTGGGGGCTACACACGAGTGATCTGTGCTTAAAATCTAAGCAATCTAGTCAGATTGCTTAGATTTTAAGCATGGATCTCTCCGTGAGTACCCCCCTTAAGCCTTAGAAGGAGATAAAGTACCAGCCAATTCGCTCCTAACTGACATGGCACAGAATGGGTTTGAAAAATGACAGTTAGGAGCTGATTGGCTGGTGCTTTATTTCCAATGTCTTTATCTCCATCCAAGGCTTAGTAAATAGACCCCTTAGTGCTATTCCACTGTAAACCATGAGTGTATCTATAATGGGTGCAGGGTTTTAATAAATATATCATTTTAGTTCAGCAGCAGTGCACCACCCAAATTATTATGTCTTCTAGTCTTCCTTTGTGTGTAGGGCACCAATCCCTATATCATAATATGCAGAAGTCCCTGTATTAAATTAATATATACCAAGTTCAAATCCTGGTAACGCCATCCATATATACACCCGAGAGGGCATGTGTACATAGTAACCCTTGCTGATTGTAGTGGAGCCTGTTACCTTCAGCCAGAAGCTCTATCTTTCTTGGCACATGCGCTGAAGATAGCAATGACTGGCACAGCCCACGAGCACATTACATAGGGGGAGGGACGTACTGCAAGGAAACTGAGGTCTGTTCTGGGTGCAGGGGTCTGTATCCACACCCTGCACCCATTATAGATTGTCCGTGCTTGGAGTTCCATCTCTTTCAATTTCAGCACTCATTCTCTTGGTTGTAACTTATAGGAGAATGCACTTAACAAACGGTGACCTGCCCCCTTCAATGTCCGGCAGCTGTGGGGCATGCCTGAATGGGAAACTCTATATCTTTGGCGGCTATGACGACAAAGGTTACAGCAATCAGGTATATTCGGTTTTTCAATATTTCCCACTTAGTGAAAGGTTATTGAATTGTGTAATTATTAACAGTAAATGTGGGGGAATGAAGAAAGTATAAGTTAGTTGATCTCAGGGGTGTTAAATAGGGTTACCACCTCATCCCTTTCATTCTGGACACATATTAATTACACAGGTTCTGTGGCTGGCTGACTTCAAGACTCCATTTCACCTGGTTTAATCAGCCACAGAACCTGTGTAATTAATATGTGTCCAGAATTAAAAGGATGAGGTGGTAACCCTAGTGTTAAATATTACTGTACACAAGGAAACCTTTATTTAACACATAGATATATACAGAGAACTTAGCATCTAACGATCTGCTTAAAGAATAATCAACACACACTTCATTGTAATGTCCAGGACTGAAATGTGAGACAATAATGAGTGACATAAATAACGCAATATATTAAATAATGAAAACAAGAATTAGTAGGCAAGTAAATAGATCCCTGTATGTGTGTCAGCAAGCAGAACAATTTATATAAAGTATAATAACATATATAATATACATGACACTACTTTCCATACTCTTTAATCCTTTATGCCTTTTTCACAGGTGAAATCTCATTGTTTGAGCACCTAATACCTTCTACCACAATATTGTCTGTTGTGTGTTTTGCACTTGATTAGTTTAAGTGCCTTTTTTGTGTCTGTAGAGCAGGCATTCCCAACCACGGTCCTCAAGGCACACTAACAGTGCAAGTTTTAGTGCTATCCAGGCTGCAACACAGATGTTACATCAAAATAACTGAGCTACTAATTAAGTCACCTGTGCTGCAGCCTGGATATCACTAAAACCTGCACTGTTAGTGTGCCTTGAGGACCGTGGTTGGGAATGCCTGCTGTAGAGCATCAAGGGGTGGGAGGGTGTACAAGCCATCCTCTTTCTGGGATATGACTTCAGTGGCTAACCATTCTCTCTCCCTACAGACAATGGTGTATAATGCTGGCATCATAACACATAGGTGGTCAAAGGCATACCTCCCAACATGACCCTCTCCAGGAGGGACAGAATGCTCTGCTCCTGGACTTTTCTCTTCATGTATGATTGCCATCACCTGTGCTGAAACACATTTCTTATCCATTTACCTGTTCAACACAGGTGCCAGCAATCATACACTAAGAGAAAAGTCCAGAAGCAGAGCGTTGTGTCCCTCCTGGAGAGGGTCATGTTGGGAGGTATGGTCAAAGTGGTGGCAATCTGCCCATTGACTGAGCACATGGATCACAACTGTGTTGAGGTAGTGCGTGAATGATGACACACGTAGGCTGAATGTGGTCATTTTTCTACCACTTTTACCCGATATAGAGCACGAATCTGAGCTGAGAATGAAGCAAGAGAGAGTAAGTGACTGTGCACCTGGACAAACCATGTTGCAGTGCAAGGGGAGAAAATAGATAAAATATTTGCATCTGTGGTAAATACTGGCTGCTTTTGCATGTAGCCCACAAATGCTGGACAACTTTATTTTTATACAGCAATTTAGATCTAAGTTTGGACACGCCGCTCCCAAGAATAACTCTATGTGCACATGTTTCATCTGCCCCACCTGCAGTGCAGCATGGTTTTACGAAGATGCACATTTACTTGCTCTTTCTTACTTGATTTCCAACTCGGTCCCATAGTCCGGTTCAATTATATTATACTAATATTATTATAGATTTTTCTCTGACGTCCTAGTGGATGCTGGGAGCTCCGTAAGGACCATGGGGAATAGACGGGCTCCGCAGGAGACTGGGCACTCTAAAAGAAAGATTAGGTACTATCTGGTGTGCACTGGCTCCTCCCACTATGACCCTCCTCCAGACCTCAGTTGGATTTCTGTGCCCGGCCGAGCTGGATGCACACTAGGGGCTCTCCTGAGCTCCTAGAAAGAAAGTTTATTTTAGGTTTTTTATTTTACAGTGAGACCTGCTGGCAACAGGCTCACTGCAACGAGGGACTAAGGGGAGAAGAAGCGAACCTACCTGCTTGCAGCTAGCTTGGGCTTCTTAGGCTACTGGACACCATTAGCTCCAGAGGGATCGACCGCATGGAACTGGCCTTGGTGTTCGTTCCCGAAGCCGCGCCGCCGTCCCCCTTACAGAGCCAGAAGCAAGAAGAGGTCCGGAAAATCGGCGGCAGAAGACTTCGGTCTTCACCAAGGTAGCGCACAGCACTGCAGCTGTGCGCCATTGCTCCTCATGCACACTTCACACTCCGGTCACTGATGGGTGCAGGGCGCTGGGGGAGGCGCCCTGAGGGCAATATATGACACCTTGACTGGCAAATCTACATCATATATAGTCCTAGAGGCTATGTAGATGTAAAATTACCCCTGCCAGTATTCCAGAAAAAGCGGGAGAAAGTCAGTTGAAAAAGGGGCGGGGCTTCTCCCTCAGCACACTGGCGCCATTTTCTCTTCACAGTGCAGCTGGAAGACAGCTCCCCAGGCTCTCCCCTGTAGTTTTCAGGCTCAAAGGGTTAAAAAGAGAGGGGGGGCACAAAATTTAGGCGCAATATTGTATATACAAGCAGCTATTGGGAAAAATTCACTCAATATAGTGTTAATCCCAAAATTATATAGCGCTCTGGTGTGTGCTGGCATACTCTCTCTCTGTCTCCCCAAAGGGCTGTGTGGGGTCCTGTCCTCAGTCAGAGCATTCCCTGTGTGTGTGTGCGGTGTGTCGGTACGGCTGTGTCGACACGTTTGATGAGGAGGCTTATGTGATGGCAGAGCAGATGCCGATAAATGTGATGTCGCCCCCTGTGGGGCCGACACCAGAGTGGATGGATAGGTGGAAGGTATAAACCGACAGTGTCAACTCCTTACATAAAAGGCTGGATGACGTAACAGCTATGGGACAGCCGGCTTCTCAGCCTGCGCCTGCCCAGGCGTCTCAAAGGCCATCAGGGGCTCAAAAACGCCCGCTCCCTCAGATGGCAGACACAGATGTCGACACGGAGTCTGACTCCAGTGTCGACGAGGTTGAGACATATACACAATCCACTAGGAACATCCGTTACATGATACCGGCAATAAAAAATGTGTTACACATTTCTGACATTAACCCAAGTACCACTAAAAAAGGGTTTTATGTTTGGGGAGAAAAAGCAGGCAGTGTTTTGTTCCCCCATCAAATGAGTGAATGAAGTGTGAAAAAGCGTGGGTTCCCCCGATAAGAAACTGGTAATTTCTAAAAAGTTACTGATGGCGTACCCTTTCCCGCCAGAGGATAAGTTACGCTGGGAGATATCCCCTAGGGTGGATAAGGCGCTCACACGTTTGTCAAAAAAGGTGGCACTGCCGTCTTAGGATACGGCCACCTTGAAGGAACCTGCTGATAAAAAGCAGGAGGCTATCCTGAAGTCTGTATTTACACACTCAGGTACTAGACTGAGACCTGCAGATAGTGCTGCTGCAGCGTGGTCTGTAACCCTGTCAAACAGGGATACTATTTTGCGAACATAAGATGTCGTCTTATATATGAGGGATGCACAGAGGGATATTTTGCCGGCTGGCATCCAGAATTAATGCAATGTCCATTCTGTCAGGAGGGTATTAGAGACCCGACACTGGACAGGTGATGCTGACTTTAAAAGGCACATAGAGCCTTATAAGGGTGAGGAATTGTTTGGGGATGGTCTCTGGGACCTCGTATCCACAGCAACAGCTGGGAAGAAAATGTTTTACCTCAGGTTTCCTCACAGCCTAAGAAAGCACTATTATCAGGTACAGTCCTTTCGGCTTCAGAAAAGCATGCGGGTCAAAGGCGCTTCCTTTCTGCACAGAGACGAGGGAAGAGGGAAAAAGCTGCACCAGTCGGCCAGTTCCCAGAATCAAAATTCTTCCCCCGCTTCCTCTGAGTCCACCGCATGACGCGGGGACTCCACAGGCGTAGCCAGGTACGGTGGGGGGCCGCCTCAAAAATTTCAGCGATCAGTGGGCTCGCTCACAGGTGGATCCCTGGATCCTTCAAGTAGTATCTCAGGGGTACAAGCTGGAATTTGAGGCGTCTCCCCCCCGCCGTTTCCTCAAATCTGCCTTGCCGACAACTCCCTCAGGCAGGGAGGCTGTGCTAGAGGCAATTCACAAGCTGTATTCCCAGCAGGTGATAGTCAAGGTGCCCCTACTTCAACAAGGACGGGGTTACTATTCCACACTGTTTGTGGTGCCGAAACCGGACGGTTCGGTGAGACCCATTTTAAATTTGAAATCCTTGAACACATACATAAAAAAATTCAAGTTCAAGATGGAATCGCTCAGGGCGGTTATTGCAAGCCTGGAGGAGGGGGATTACATGGTATCCCTGGACATCAAGGATGCTTACCTACATGTCCCCATTTACCATCCTCACCAGGAGTACCTCAGATTTGTGGTACAGGATTGCCATTACCAATTCCAAACACTGCCGTTTGGACTGTCCACGGCACCGAGTGTCTTTACCAAGGTAATGGCAGAAATGATGATACTCCTTCGAAAAAAGGGAGTTTTAATTATCCCGTACTTGGACGATCTCCTTATAAAGGCGAGGTCCAAGGAGCAGTTGTTGGTCGGAGTAGCACTATCTCGGGAAGTGCTACAACAGCACGGATGGATTCTATACATTCCAAAGTCACAGCTGGTTCCTACCACACGCCCTACTGTTCCTGGGGATGGTTCTGGACACAGAACAGAAAAAAGTGTTTCTTCCGCAGGAGAAAGCCATGGAGCTGTCATCTCTAGTCAGAGACCTCCTGAAACCAAAACAGGTATCGGTGCATCACTGCACACGAGTCCTGGGAAAAATGGTAGCTTCTTACGAAGCAAAATTCCATTCGGCAGGGGCGTGGCTTGTGGCCTGACTGAGAGGACGTGCCCCTGGAGAGCTCCTGCTGATACAAGCTCCCATTCTACTTTAAAATAGCCCTCACGCTGCCTATAGACCCTAAACACTGTCCCACACTACTATCTACAATTAGGGACACGTTGGGAGAGAGCTGCGGAGCCGGAGCACAGGCCTGCCCTGTGCTTGCAGGTTGCAGCCCTCCCCACAAGGTGAAGCCGGGACCTAAATTTTCATCCACCCCCGCCCGAGAGTGATCGACTTCCGGCCGCCTTAAGAAACCGCACAAAACCTACCCCGACGTCCTGCTGGGTGCCCCTTGCTTGGAGAGCCTTAGAGGTGGGGCTGGGGCGAGCCGGGGAGCCTCGGGAGCTGCAAGGCCGGAGACGAGCTGCGGAGGTCCGGTGGCGGCGGCCATCTTGGATGTGGCGTCTGCCGGAAAGCAGGCGCCGCACTGGTACAACTAAACGGCGGGCCGCGGCGGTGATAGGGGAGAACTAGCGGAGGGTGCGACTGGTACCTGGAGGTCAGGAGGGGTCTGGCACCACGGAGATACGGCTGGAACACTAAGGGGTATATGCAATTGCGGTCGAATTCCCGAAATTGTCGAATTTCGGGTCATTTTCGACCAAAAAAAAAAATCGCCTATGCAATTCAGTGCTTTCCGACCAAAAAACGGACTTTCAAAATTCGACTTTTTGAAATTCGACTTTTTGCAAATTCGACTTTTCTGCAATGATACAAGTGCTGCAATTCGACCAAAGCATATTCAATTCAAGTTTGGAAATTCGACAGCAGTGCTTTTAGACAGCAAATTCGTCATTTTCAATCCGCCACACTTTGGAGGGTGAAAACAAATAAAAAAAATTTAAACATGTTTTTTTTTGTGTTTTTTTGGGGGGGAATAGCAGATCTATTTATATTAGAAGGGATTAGGTACTTTTTTTTTTTTTTTTGGAGGCACAAATATTATTTATATATTTTTTAAAATATTATATTTTTTTTTTTTTTTTTTTTATGCTGGAACGGTGAAATCATAAAAAAAAATGGCGTGGGGTCCCCCCTCCAAAGCATAACCAGCCTCGGGCTCTTCGAGCTGGTCCTGGTTCTAAAAATGCGGGGAAAAAATTGACAGGGGATCCCCCGTATTTTTAAAACCAGCACCGGGCTCTGCGCCTGGTGCTGGTGCCAAAAATACGGGGGACAAAAAGAGTAGGGGTCCCCCGTATTTTTAACACCAGCATCGGGCTCCACTAGCTGGACAGATAATGCCACAGCCGGGGGTCACTTTTATGCCGTGCCCTGCGGCCGTGGCATTAAATATCCAACTAGTCACCCCTGGCCGGGGTACCCTGGGGGAGTGGGGACCCCTTCAATCAAGGGGTCCCCCCCCCCCAGCCACCCAAGGGCCAGGGGTGAAGCCCGAGGCTGTCCCCCCCCATCCAATGGGCTGCGGATGGGGGGGCTGATAGCCTTTTGTGATAATAAAAAGATATTGTTTTTTCCAGTAGTACTACAAGTCCCAGCAAGCCTCCCCCGCAAGCTGGTACTTGGAGAACCACAAGTACCAGCATGCGGGAGAAAAACGGGCCCGCTGGTACCTGTAGTACTACTGGGGAAAAAATACCCAAATAAAAACAGGACACACACACCGTCGACAGTAAAACTTTATTTCATACGTCGACACACACATACTTACCTATGTTCACACGCCGACATCGGTCCTCTTCTCCATGTAGAATCCACGGATACCTGAAAAGAAAAGATCAATATACTCACCTCAGCCATGGTCCAGAGATAAATCCACGTACTTGGCAAAAAAACAAACCGAACACCCGCTCCATGCCGGACTGAAAGGGGTCCCATGCTGACACATGGGACACCTTTCCACGAATGAGACCTGTCAGTGACAGCTGTCACAGAAAGGTCTCTAAGCCAATCAGGAAGCGCAACTTCGTTGCGCTCACCTGATTGGCTGTTCGCTGTCTGTACTGTGACAGCACATCGCAAAGCCGCTCCATTACTTTCAATGGTGGGAACTTAGCGGCTAGCGGTAAGGTCACCCGCCGGTCAGCGGCTGACCGGCGGGTGACCCCACCGCTACCCGCAAAGTTCCCACCATTGAAAGTAATGGAGCGGCTTTGCGATGTGCTGTCACAGTACAGACAGCGCACAGCCAATCAGGTGAGCGCCACGGAAGTAGCGCTTCCTGATTGGCTGAAGGGACGTCAGTGACAGGAGTCACGTGATGTCCCGGCATTCGGGAGAAAGGGGTCTGATGTGAAAACATTGGACCCCTTTCTAGTCCGGTATGGAGCGGGTTTTTGCGTGTTTTTTTTTTTAAACAAGTACGTGGATTTTACTCTCTGGACGTGGATTTATCTCTGGACGCTGGAAGGTGAGTATAATTTTTTCACAGGTACCCTCGGATCGTCGGAGACCGTGGCAGTCGGCGTGTCAACATAGGTAAGTATGTGTGTGTCGGTAGTGTGTAATAAAGTTTTACTATCAAGGTGTGTGTGTCCTGTTTTTATTTGGGTATTTTTTTCCCAGTAGTACTACAGGTACCAGCGGGCCCGTTTTTCTCCCGCATGCTGGTACTTGTGGTTCTCCAAGTACCAGCTTGCGGGGGAGGCTTGCTGGGACTTGTAGTACTACTGGAAAAAACAATATCTTTTTATTATCACAAAAGGCTATCAGCCCCCCCATCCGCAGCCCATTGGATGGGGGGGGACAGCCTCGGGCTTCACCCCTGGCCCTTGGGTGGCTGGGGGGGGGGACCCCTTGATTGAAGGGGTCCCCACTCCCCCAGGGTACCCCGGCCAGGGGTGACTAGTTGGATATTTAATGCCACGGCCGCAGGGCACGGCATAAAAGTGACCCCCGGCTGTGGCATTATCTGTCCAGCTAGTGGAGCCCGATGCTGGTGTTAAAAATACGGGGGACCCCTACTCTTTTTGTCCCCCGTATTTTTGGCACCAGCACCAGGCGCAGAGCCCGGTGCTGGTTTTCAAAATACGGGGGATCCCTGGCCAATTTTTCCCCTGCATTTTTAGAACCAGGACCAGCTCGATGAGCCCGAGGCTGGTTATGCTTTGGAGGGGGGACCCCACGCCATTTTTTTTTCGGGTTTTTCACGTTTTTTTACCGTTTTTTAAAATCGCGGCAAAATCCGCCAAATCGGCCGATTTTCGCCCGCGACTCTGGCGAATCCGTTTTTCATTGAATATGGTGAATTCCGGAAGCCACCTTCCGGGATTCACCTGTCGAATTGAGTCGAATTAAAAAACGGCGAAAATTGCCGCGAATTCGACCGCAATTGCATATACGATTAAGTGTGTGAAAAACGCTGCACAGCAAAGACGTCGGCCATCTTGGAGGTGGCAGGATAGACCCCTCTTCCCTGAATGGTGCTGCCCCCGCTGGAGCTAAGTGGAAACACGCTCCTAGTCCCAACAGAATTACTCCAAGTGATTTAACACCCCAGACCCTGCACCCTGCAGCTGCTGCTATACCATTCCATAACCCCAAAGAAAGAAGTGTGTTGCACCGGGACGCTCTCCTGGGGATCCCTCTCACTGATCTCACTGATTACTAGGACCTAGGTCCTATAAACGATGTAGCACTACGGATGCCCGACTTCCTCCCTCACCCGGACCAATTGTTGAATACGTAACACCCGTGTAGACCTTACTCGAAACCAACCCTTAAACGGACGTTTTTATCCTACCAGATATTATGAGCAGAGCGAACACCAGAGCTAAAAAACCGGGAGCTTCACAAGATATCTCGCAACATTTCTCACGCCGGGAAAAACTGTCTGAAACCCCATCTCCACCCCCACCAATGCCTACCCCCATCATGGATCAGGCGGAAGCACCTTCAACCAAGGCGGACATTCAATCCCTTCAAAACATGATCTTGGACCTTAAGAACTCTTTCACGACAGCTCTTCAATCAGCGATCGGGGAATTAAAATCAGATATGGCGGCTCTAGACTCCCGCACAACCGCGCTGGAATCAAGGGAAGACCACCATCAGAACTTCCATAAACAAGTGGGCGAAGACATGAGCTACCTATCCAGCGAACTGGAAATCCTCAAGGATAAGGTGGAGGATAGCGAAAATCGCGAAAGACGGAACAATTTACGCGTCCGCAATATTCCAGAATCTGTCTCAACTTCCGAACTGGAACCATACCTCCGTCGCTTGTTCCTTCACTTGGTCCCGTCACTTACGGATTCAGCCATCTCGATAGAGAGAGCGCACCGCGCCCTGAGACCTAAACCGAAGGATTCTGACCCTCCTCGCGACGTCATCCTCCGGTTTCTGTCCTTTAAGATCAAAAATAGTATCACACTGGCGTGCAGGAATTCAACTACAATTTTATTTGAAGACTCCCGGATTCAGATCTACCAAGACTTGTCACCGGTGACCATTGCCAAACGGCGTGATTTACGTGCTGTCACCTCTATACTGCGCGACAATGGATACAAATACCGCTGGGGTTTTCCATTTCGCCTCATTGTGGAGATTGATGGCAAGGTTCACACCATCCGCCCTCCTGATGAAGGGGACAAGCTTCTTCGAAAGCTGCAGCTGTCCCCGGCTGCTACTTCATAGCTCTGTCGCTCATTACGTTTATGTTTGAACTCTATGTTTTTATAACGTTTGGTATGATTGATTTTGTTCTCAACTTTGCTCAAATGCCATGTAATCCATGTTTTGGGTAACTTATTAGTATACTACTGTCCCTCTTACTGTTATCACACAATGCTTTTGTTGGCGGACTTTTATACTCCGCGTATTGCAGCGTTGTTGTTTCGCCGGTCTGGCCGGCGGCTCGGAGACTTGGCCCGGTGGTTGGTGTCCTGAATTGACCCCATTTTTTGACGCCATGGAGCCTGTCTCTGGACGCCGACCTGTTCGGCGACGTTAATGTATGCTCTAATGTTATTATGTTGTTATCCTATTGATACTGGTTGTAACATGATCACTTTTTCGCTAGCGTTTGGTATCTAGGACTGATCCGCCCTGGAGCCAAGTTCTGGGTAGTTATAAGAAAGTCCATTATTATTATTATTTTTGGTGTATTCATGGTCTCGGGTGGGGGGTGTCGGGGCTCTGTCTTGACACATCCTCCCCCGACTCATAGGGATCACAGATACATTCAAACATAGCGGGTTGATACCCTCTTTTGCTAAACTGCATTTATATCCCGCAAGTGAGCTCTTTCTCTTTTCTAGAGCTCAATCTTGGCAGTCGAGTATCCTGCCTACTGGATACTACGCCTGCTTATTTCTTTTCTGCTTCTCTTTCTTCTATTTTCTTCCTCTCTTAGACCCCCGTTACGAGACAGCAGCAAGTTGACATTTCTGTGTTCACCGACAAACAGGCCTAATTACTAAGTACTGTTCGTGTACAGTAACATACATTTGCATTCTTCTCTTTCTACCTTTCTCCTTTGTTTTTGTCTTTTTGTTTATCCTGGCAGAGTCCGGGATCCTAGGAGTTACCGGCGAACCACTCCCACTCTTGCTTTAACCATGCCGTTAACATGCCTGTCCATCAATGTTAAGGGACTGAATACTCCCCAGAAACGCTCTCATCTCCACAGATCTCTTAAAACGTTAAAAGGTGACGTGGTTTTCTTACAGGAGACACATTTGAAAGCTGACTCCCACCCCTCCCTGACGTCTAAACAATTTCCCATGGCCTGGTACTCCAATCATGCAGCAAAAAGACATGGGGTGGCCATCTTGGTAAAAGGGTCAGTCCCTTTCCAATTTCTAGATTGTAAACACGACAATGAGGGACGTTACATAATGGTACGAGGAAAAATTGGACACGAGGAGGTTACCTTGGCTAATCTATACGCTCCAAACACTGCCCAATCTAAATTCTTCCGTAAGTTTTTTCGCGACCTTGACTCATATAGACGAGGCAAAACACTGGTCGGAGGTGATTTTAATATGGCTCTCGCAAACATGGACCGATCCGGCCCTTTGCGCAGCGGTCAAACCCTAAACTCCTCAGTATTACATAGGTGCATGGCCGAGGCTGGTTTGTTCGATGTATGGCGTTTTCTTAACCCGACCACCCGAGACTACACTTTCTATTCCAACCCACATGACGTATACTCTCGCATTGACATGTTTTTGAGTTGTGCACCCCTCTCCCGGACCGCTCACTCTTCCTCAATAACCCCGCTTACCTGGACTGACCACGCGGCTTTAGTTGCGGCATTTGACATTTTTGATATCCCCGACGGTAGACCGACGTGGAGACTTAACGAGACTTTATTGAAGATTCCTAAATTCCAAGACTTAATTAAAATTGAGCTTAGGGAATATTTTACGGTCAATGTGGAAAGTGATTGCAGCATAGCCACTATATGGGAAGCCCATAAGGCGGTCATCAGGGGGTCTATTATACAATTTGCATCCCGCCGTAAGAAAACGCGGGAAAACCAAATCGCTTTATTAACAAATAACATTGCAACATTGGATCAGGAACACAAACGTACACGCTCTAAAAAAACTCTAGCCGAACTCTCTAAGGCACGCGATGGCCTACAATCACTTTTGGCGGAGAACGTCGAGCGCTCACTTCGATGGGCTAACCAAACGTTCTACGACAGAGGTAATAAAGCACACACCTTGTTGGCCAATCGCCTGCGCGCCAAAAAGGCTAACCAATGCATCCACTCAATAAGACAGCCCTCAGGTAATATTACTTACGACCCCAAAAAAATCAATAGTGTGTTTTTTGATTATTATAAGACACTTTATAATCTTGATCCCCCGTCCGACCCTTTAGCACAAGCCGATCGGACACAACAATACCTAGACACATGCGCTCTCCCCCGGTTAGACGAGGAGACTAACACTGCTCTTAATGTAGACATCTCTGCTGAGGAAATTGAGGCTGCATTAAAAACCCAGAAACCCTCTAAAGCACCTGGCCCGGATGGATATCCGATGGTGTGCTATAAAACCTTCGCCCCTCAACTTATTCCTCATATGGTATCTTTGTTTAATAAAATACTCCAGGGCACACCATTTCACACGGACTCAACGACATCCCGTATTATAGTAATCCCAAAACCCGGAAAGGATCCCTCGTATTGCTCAAACTACAGACCCATATCTTTGATAAATACAGATCTCAAACTTTTTGCCAAAATACTGGCATCACGCCTAAACGCTGTACTGCCGTCACTAATAGATCCTGATCAAGTAGGATTTGTTCCCGGCCGTCAGGCCTCGGACAACACCAGACGTATTGTTAACTTGATTCACCAAATAAATACGACAAAAACACCAGCGATTGCTCTGGCTCTAGATGCCGAAAAGGCATTTGATCGCATCTCTTGGCCCTTTTTGTTTTCTACCTTATCCGCATTTGGCTTTCACGGACACTTTATCACGGCAATAGCGGCTCTCTATTCTAACCCCTCATCAGCGGTCCTGACCAATGGCTTGAGCTCACATCGAATCAACCTGAAGAATGGTACTAGGCAGGGATGCCCTCTCTCACCCCTACTTTTTGCCCTATGCATTGAACCTCTTGCAGCCCGAATCAGACTTAATACGGATATTGGGGGCGTTACAGTGGGTCAGAATCCGTATAAAATATCTTTGTTTGCAGACGACGTATTCTTGACTCTTACTAACCCTTTGATATCTCTCCCTAACTTACAGAGTGAACTACTCTTATATGGTTCCCTCTCTGGATACAAAATAAATCACACCAAATCCGAGGCCCTTACATTTAATGTTCCACCCCATACCCATAGGATTCTAACGTCTTCTTTCCCTTTTCTTTGGAGACCCTCAGCTATTAAATACCTTGGCATATTTATTACCAAATCCTACACCAGCCTATTTCAGGCTAATTATGTTCCCATAATTAAAACTCTCACACAAGATCTAGATAAATGGGACCGTTTATTTATTTCATGGATCGGGCGGATCAATGCCCTAAAAATGAATCTCCTCCCCCGTATTCTTTACCTGTTTCAGACCATTCCAATAATGGTGCCCAGAGTGACTTTGGCGTCCTTGCAATCACAGTGCAACAAATTTGTCTGGGCTCATCGTAAATCTCGATTACGACGAGCTATGTTGACTAAGAGTGCCACCTCAGGGGGTTTGGGTTACCCTGACCTTCAGGCTTATTTTAACGCATGTCACCTTAACCACATAGTGTCCTGGCTCTCCCCCCAAGGGATCAGAAAATGGGTAGATATCGAGAATTCGCTATATCAGGGAGTCCCCCTCGACTCTCTTACCTGGCTCCCCAGGTCTTGCAGACCAGCCTCGGCCTACTCAGTCCCCACGATTAAATTCACACTCCAACTGTGGGATAAACTCCGCAGCACCCATAATCTATCTTCATACCCCTCACCCTTATCACCCATCTGGGGTCATCCCGCCTTTCCCTCAGGATGCGAGCGAAGAATGGCGGCCCCATGGCAATCCCAGGGTATCACGAGATTCCTCCATGTTAAAGGCCACTCAGCTCCGACCACTTTTGGAGACATTCAAGAGCGCTTTGGTATCCCATCCTCGTGTCAATACCATTATATCCAAATTCTCAGCTTCCTCAAATCACAGCTTAAAACCACCCCTCTGAAAACACCCACCTCCTATGAGTATATGTGTTTACGCTCAATTGGCAAAAAGGGGAATATCTCAACAATATACAACTCAATCTTGGCACCTGACCCCCCAATCCGAGAACCCCACGAATTAGCCTGGGAATCAGATCTCTCCCAGCCGCTGGAAGACGATCAATGGGAGGAAATTAGAATGCGTATCGCTAAGGCTTCAATTAGTGTAGCACTTAAGAAAACATTATATAAGGTCTACACCAGGTGGTATTTGGTCCCCTCCAGACTTCACGCCATTTTCCCCACAACCTCTAACCTGTGCTGGAGACAATGTGGAGAGGAGGGAACCTTTTTTCACATATGGTGGACTTGCCCCTCAATCCGCCCCCTCTGGAAAACGGTCGAAGCACTTATTGCTCAAACCTGCGGACATTCCTTTGACCTCTCCCCCGACATTGCTTTGCTTCACGCCCCCATACAGTCAATGCCCAAAACCCAAGACAAGCTAATCATGCAGCTTTGCATGGCGGCTAAAGCACTGATCGCTAAATGCTGGAAAGACCATAAGCCACCCTCCAAGGCTGTACTGATGACTAAAATTAATCACATAGCCAATATGGAATACATTACAAGCCTAAGGAATAACACTGTGGCGCAGTTCCACAACACCTGGTCTCCTTGGTACCTCGCCCGCTCTCTACTGATGCCCGGACTCTGCTAGGACTGCTAATATCACTAATATAGCTAATGCTGCTAATACCGCTAGCATTACTATTTCCTCTAGCTCACCAATTGTCCCTCCTTCTAGTACCACAACAGAAGAATATCCCCAACCTCTTGCTTCCTTATAGGGAACCTTCTTAATCTTCCTCCTCTACCAACTCCTGTCTGCTCGCTTCTCCACTCCCTTCCCCCTCCTTCTCTTTCTTGCTTCTACCCTCCATAGATTTACACTCAGTTTGGATACAGAATCAATCCGATAAATAAAAAATAAATTGAGAATTGTTTAGGTTCACAGGTGGACTGTTATAAGACACATTTTGATGTTACCGGTTCACCTTCAGCTCCATAGAATTGTCTTTACGAAGTTGGTATGATATGTACTCACCATGTATACCTGTTTATGTCCTCAACCTGTACAACCTACCTATTGTTATTGTTTTAGACACTGTTCATTCTCAATAAAAAATTCTAACTTTAAAAAAAAAAAAAATTCCATTCGGCAGGTTCCATGCAAGAACCTTTCAGTGGGACCTCTTGGACAAGTGGTCGGGATCGCATCTTCAGATGCATCGGCTGATATCCCTGTCTCCAAGGACCAGGGTATCTCTACTGTGGTGGCTGCAGAGTGCTCATCTTCAAGAGGGCCGCAGATTCGGCATACAGGACTGGGTCCTGGTAACCACGGATGCCAGCCTTCGAGGCTGGGGGGCAGTCACACAGGGAAGAAATTTCCAAGGACTTTGGTCAAGTCAGGAGTCGTCCCTACACATAAATATTCTGGAACTGAGGGCCATTTACAATGCCCTAAGTCTGGCAAGGCCTCTGCTTCAAAACCAACCGGTACTGATCCAATCAGATAACATCACGGCAGTCGCCCATGTAAACCGACAGGGCGACACAAGAAGCAGGATGGCGATGGCAGAAGCCACAAGGATTCTCTTAAGGGGCGGAAAATCACGTCCAAGCACTGTCAGCAGTGTTCATTCCGGGAGTGGACAACTGGGAAGCAGACTTCCTCAGCAGACACGACCTACACCCGGGAGAGTGGGGACTTCATCCAGAAGTATTCCAACTGTTGGTAAACCGTTGGGAAAGGCCACAGGTGGACATGATGGCGTCCTGCCTAAACAAAAAACTAGATATTGCGCCAGGTCAAGGGACCCTCAGGCAATAGCTGTGGACGCTCTAGTGACACCGTGGGTGTACCAGTCGGTTTATGTATTCCCTCCTCTGCCTCTCATACCAAAGGTACTGAGAATAATAAGAAAACGAGGAGTAAGAACGATACTCGTGGTTCCGGATGGGCCAAGAAGAGCTTGGTACCCAGAACTTCAAGAAATTATATCAGAGGACCCATGGCCTCTACCGCTCAGACAGGATCTGCTACAGCAGGGGCCCTGTCTGTTCCAAGACTTACCGTGGCTGCGTTTGACGGCATGGCGGTTGAATTCCGGATCCTAAAGGAAAAGGGCATTCCGGAAGAAGTCATTCCTACGCTGATAAAAGCCAGGAAAGAAGTAACCGCAAACCATTATCACCGTATTTGGCGAAAATATGTTGCGTGGTGTGAGGCCAGGAAGGCCCCAACAGAGGAATTTCAGCTGGGTCGTTTTCTGCACTTCCTACAGTCAGGGGTGACTATGGGCCTAAAATTGGGTTCCATTAAGGTCCAGATTTCGGCTCTGTCGATTTTCTTCCAGAAAGAACTGGCTTCACTGCCTGGAGTTCAGACATTTGTAAAGGGAGTGCTACATATTCAGCCCCCTTTTGTGCCTCCTGTGGCACCTTGGGATCTCAACGTGGTGTTGAGTTTCTTAAAATCACATTGGTTTGAGCCACTTAAAACTGTGGATTTGAAATATCTCACGTGGAAAGTGGTCATGTTATTGGCCTTGGCTTCGGCCAGGCGTGTGTCAGAATTGGCGGCTTTGTCATGTAAAAGCCCTTATCTGATTTTCCATATGGATAGGGCAGAATTGAGGACTCGTCCCCAGTTTCTCCCTAAGGTGGTATCAGCTTTTCACTTGAACCAACCTATTGTAGTGCCTGCGGCTACTAGGGACTTGGAAGATTCCAAGTTACTGGACGTAGTCATGGCCTTAAAAATTTATATTTCCAGGACGGCTGGAGTCAGGAAAACTGACTTGCTTTTTATCCTGTAGGCACCCAACAAAATAGGTGCTCCTGCTTCTAAGCAGACTATTGCTCGCTGAATTTGTAGCACAATTCAGCTGGAGCATTCTGCGGCTGGATTGCCGCATCCTAAATCAGTAAAAGCCCATTCCACGAGGAAGGTGGGCTCATCTTGGGCAGCTGCCCGAGGGGTCTCGGCTTTACAATTTTGCCGAGCTGCAACTTGGTCAGGGGCAAACACGTTTGCTAAATTCTACAAAATTGATACCCTGGCTGAGGAGGACCTTGAGTTCTCTCATTCGGTGCTGCAGAGTCATCCGCACTCTCCCGCCCGTTTGGGAGCTTTGGTATAATCCCCATGGTCCTTACGGAGTTCCCAGCATCCACTAGGACGTCAGAGAAAATAAGATTTTACTCACCGGTAAATCTATTTCTCGTAGTCCGTAGTGGATGCTGGGCGCCCATCCCAAGTGCGGATTGTCTGCAATACTTGTATGTAGTTATTGCCTAACTAAGGGTTATTGTTGAGCCATCTGTTGAGAGGCTCAGTTATATTTCATACTGTTAACTGGGTGTAGTATCACGAGTTATACGGTGTGATTGGTGTGGCTGGTATGAGTCTTACCCGGGATTCAAAATCCTTCCTTATTGTGTCAGCTCTTCCGGGCACAGTATCCTAACTGAGGTCTGGAGGAGGGTCATAGTGGGAGGAGCCAGTGCACACCAGATAGTACCTAATCTTTCTTTTAGAGTGCCCAGTCTCCTGCGGAGCCCGTCTATTCCCCATGGTCCTTACGGAGTTCCCAGCATCCACTACGGACTACGAGAAATAGATTTACCGGTGAGTAAAATCTTGTTTTTGGGTTCCACCCATGGCCAGCCCTCATGGTGAACATCTTATGTCTCATATTTGGTAAATCGGCCCGGTCTTCAGTTAATGAAGCTAAATATATGTATTGGAGAACCAACGTTGTTTTTATAAGCCGTTCCTTTTAATGTCAGAAATTGGTCTCTACCAATAGTGACTTCCAGATATTTGCATGTATCTTTAAAGCTGTATTATGTGGATCTGCGATCAGGAACTGAAGTGTTGACATGGAGACACATAAAGAATTTTACGGGCCAACCACCAACACCGCGCGACAAGCTTTCCTGCTGGGCTTACAAAGACCGGTGAGCATAGAGCACTGTAAGATTACCATCAGGCCAGCTTACATCTCTCTGTTGTCACCTCTTAAAATTAAGTGTAAGTACCAGCTGTGACTTGATTAATACTTTTTCTGTTATAACAGAAGCATCATACAACTGGCCGCACACTGTAAATTTATGAACCAGTTTGTTAGTCCTAGATTAAATTGGCATACTAATATTTGGAAGTGTGGGCTTGTGGATGACTGGACCAGTGCTCTAATTTGGCCTTCGCCGTGTGGGTCCAGATTAGTTACTAATCCTATCATTTGGTGATTACGTGAAATGACTGGTTGACCATCTGTATGGCCATCTGAAATCTTTGCAAGGAGTTTTAATATACACAGTAGCATTTTGTATACACAGTACACATCTTATCTATGCATCTCTGCAATTTATTTTCTAACCCTTGACCCACAGCACAGTAACATTAAGGATGGATACACATTAGGCAGATACGGACATGATTTGCTGTTTCGGAACAACAAATTATGCATACTACCTAATGTGTACGTCTGATTGCGCGCTCCCATGGGTCGCATGCAACATCTTCCTTCAGCATTGTTCCGCCGCTAACCAGAAGATATCACATACGACCCGCTGTATTGTAATGAAGGACAGAATGAGATGTTGATCCTTACATCTGCTAGTGTGTTCGGCCAGTCTCCACTGGTCCAGGCCAATGGGAATTCGGCCCGACTAGTTATTTGGTTGGAAGGAAAATCTGGTAATGTATGTGAGCAAATGACAATCAGCAATTTGCTCCCAAACACTGGAAAATAGACAGAACCTGTTGTACAGACAAGTAATTGAAATGAGATATAACCAACTTGTCTGAATGACCATTTTGTCTGTTTTCATTTGGGAGCAAACAGGTTGATTTTCATTTGCTCCCATACATTACCAGATTTTCATTCCAACCACCCAACAATTTGAATGGTTGGAGGAAAGTTGTTCTGGTGTAGGGCCAGCTGACCAACTAGTGTACATCGTATACCCAGTGGTATTTTGTGGAAGTATAGGTTCAGGAAAAGCACTCAAAATAAACTTTAAAACAAAAGTTTTTCTTATTATTTTCTGGATGGCATTAGAATGGAGTGATATATTACTGAAATATTTCTTTGCGAACTATAGAATATACACAAAGGCATTTGAATAGAGTTAGTGTCCGAAAAGGAACGGGAAGGAGATTGTGATTTAACGAAACTGACAGTTTGGAGATACTGATAGGAGGAAGGAACGGAGTGTCGAGTTTGAAGATCTGAAAATTAAATGGTGAAATTTGACCTTGACCATGGTGAAATCTATCAATCTGAATCCCCTGCCAGAAGGTGGCCATAGTGGTGCCATTACCCAGAGGAAACAAACTCTTTTAGGAAGTATGTTTTGTCCAGGACAGGTTCAGGAGCGCCGTTCTGATATAAGTCACAGTTAATAGAGTCACAGAGGTTCAAGAACAGCGTTCCTGCTGAAATATAGCACTACATATACCTAACCAACTGTTTCATCAGAGCAGCCATCTTCTCTCCAGCTGAACGATTCTGTGTTGTCACAGAAGCAGGTGGACACTGTCTACTTCTATTGTTGAAAAAGAGAAACATAAATTTATTTTAAAATGTGTTTCACATATATGCCATCAGACCCCTTATCCAGGGATTTTGGTTACATAAAAAAAAAGAAAAGGTCAAAATATAAAAGAAATTAAAATATTTAAAAGAAACCTTTAAAAACTAAAAAATATATTAACTAAACAATACATTTTTTGATGATTGTCATCTTTATTACCATCGTGAGATGTAATACTAATAGTTGCATGGGCACATGCAGGGGTGCTTTAAGTGAGGAGGGGGCCCGAGGCGCAGGCTCCAAGTTCACAGTGAGTTTCTAAGGCACATGTAGAATCTCAAGAGCATTTTCCCGATCATTTGTGCAGTGCTGCTGCTGTCGCAGGACTCCAGAGAGTTAATTACCATGCAGGGGTGCAAGGTGTGCGGTGTGGGCCCCCCCCAGGACCCAGGGTCTGTGTGCATCCCCATTATAAATACGCCACTGGACAAATGACAGGTGGGAGTGGTTAGTATTATTAGTGTTGCAGGATTATAGATGAGGGGTAGGAATAGTAGAGATAGTACTAGAACAAGTAGGGACACAGGGGACTGTTGGGTGGTAGTAGTGACGTACTATACGGGCACGGACTGCAGTGTCATCAAACTGGTATTAGTGAGTATATATTGTGTGAAGGTCTTGATCTCTCCCTCCCAGCCCCACTTATTGCAAATGTTGTTGCCCCAGCCCCTATTTCCACACCACTGCTAATATTTACAATGAATATTTCTCTTCTTTTTCCCATTTTAGATTAATATATTTTGGAGGCTATGGGTGCAGAAGCCACAATCAACTTAGCGACTGTTTTCACGTGCACGAGGCATCATGGGTAATAAAATCAACTTAATTGCTCTTTTATTTGGCTTGAACAATCAGTTTTGTGAAATAGTTTTTAAAACATCAGTGTATTTAAGTAAATCATATTAATTTGGTGCTATATGTAGCAGAACAACATTTAGTAAATAAGGACTGTCGCTTCTTTCTCATGGGTTTGCAGCAGGGAGTGGAATAGATTTGCATCTTACACATTTACATAGCTATGTGCAATAATTGCAGCTGTATGGGGATATAACGGAACTGTAGTGTGGAAATAAAACTTTAGTTAGTCAAATCTAAAAAACCACATGATGCACATTTTGTTTATTGCCTAACTACATATCATTGGACAGTCATTCTATCTGGGTGTAGTACTGCTGACCGGCGGTCAGGAGACCGCCGGTCAGCTTACCGACGCCGGGATCCCGGCAGCATACCGACGACGGGATCCCGGAGGGGAGGGGCGCGTGCAGCAAGCCCCTTGCGGGCTCGCTACGCTCGCCACGCTGCGGGCTCAGTGGCGACCTGCGGTTGCCACGGGTTCTATTCCCACTCTATGGGTGTCGTGGACACCCACGAGTGGAAATAGTCCCTGTTGGTCGGCATGCCGACCATCGGGATAGTGAGCTGTCGGGCTCGTGGACGAGGTCATGTGACTGTCGGTCAGCTGACCGGCGGTCACATGAATACCATCCATTTTATCTGTCTAATAAGTTGTGTGGATGATTTTGTCGTTCCACTCTTCCCTGAGAACCTTTTGTATAGACTGCATTATATGGTGAACCTTTTCATTTAATTCGGACACAGGGGGTCATTCCGAGTTGATCGCTCACTAGCAACTTTTTGCAGCGCTGCGATCAGATAGTTGCCGCCTATGGGGGAGTGTATTTTAGCTTTGCGAATGTGTGAACGCTTTTGCAGCTGACGGCACAAAAAGCTTTTTGCAGTTTCTGAGTATCTCCTGACTTACTCAGCCGCTGCGATCACTTCAGTATTTTTGTACCCGGAATTGACGTCAGACATCCGCCCTGCAAACGCTTGGGCACACCTCCGTTTTTCCAAACACTCCCAGAAAACGGTCAGTTGACACCCACAAATGCCCTCTTTCTGTCAATCACCTTGCGATCGGCTGTGCGACTGAATTCTTCGTTAAATCCATCGCCCAGCATGATCCTCTTTGTACCCGTATGACGCGCCTGTGCAATGCGGTGCATACGCATACGCAGTTTTGCCGAGATTTAACCTGATCGCAGCGCTGCAAAAAGTTAGCGAGCAATCAACTCGAAATGACCCCCCACATTGGGGGGGGATTTTCAGTTGTTTGAAAAGTCAGTTTGGTGTCTGTTGTTCCCTATCTCATAGACAGGAAAAAACAGACAACCAACCGACTTTTCAAACATTTGAATTCCCCCCAGTATATTTATAGCATAATGTACTCCCCCACTAGCACCATTCCTCACTAACAGTCGCATCTGTACAGCACTGATTGTGTACTATGATTATGTTCTGTCTTTGTGTACTATGATTGTCTACTATGCGTAAACAACACATCTATATATAGTGCACTCTTTTGTGCTCTGCATATGTAAATGTGTACAGTTTTTTTCATATAAGCTACATTGGCATCACTATCATTCTGCACGTTTAATATGAGCCTCATATCAGTACTATGTCCTTCAATTATCTCTAGATCTGCGACTTTTCAATCCTATCCTTACATTATGTCATTGCTCTTGTCCCATGCAGCCCTGTCTTCTCTAACACATCACTCATCTTCTGATGTACTCTGTGCTGGTGGAACCCCTCCTCCTTTAACTCTCAGTCTGTAGCTTCCTGCTGCCACCTTTTATTATTGTTATTATTGTCCTTTATTTATATGGCGCCACAAGGGTTCCGCAGCGCCCAATTACAGAGTATATAAGCAAATAATCACAACAGGAAAACAGTGACTTAAGGGGGGTACACATGGAGAGATCAGTGCTTAAATTCTAAGCAATCTGACTAGATTGCTTAGAAGTCGAGCACTGATCTCTCTGTGTGTACCCCCCACAGCGATAGCGATGCGCGGTCCCGCTAGCACATTGCTCAATGAGCGCCCCCCCCACTCAGCACAACGCGATGTGTTCTGAGCAAAGGGGGCGCTCATTTCACCCAGCGCGCCCGCGCATCGCTATCGCTGTGGGGGGTACACACGGAGATGGTCAGAGAAATGCCATTAGAATCCAGAGGCGCTCAAAGAAAAACATAAATAAACATTCATAGTGTATCACACATATGTATAGAGCTGATTCAATTAAAATGTTTTAATAAGCCTTATACCTAAAGTTGAGTCTACTTTTTTAGGAGTAGACAATCACACATTTTTGGGGGGAGCTGGAGTTCTACCAGTATGGATTCCGAGTGGCTTTGATCCTCCTCTCCACAGATGTGTCCCAAAAAAGAAAGATAGAAAACCTCCAATGGTGCAATATCTTTTATTTGCTGTGCTAAACATATAAAACAGGGATAAGGGTGGTCTCTCACCATATGAAGTGGTCTACGAAGTAGACAAAAACAGCAGGTTTAAAAGGTGTTCACATTCGGGCGTCCCCGGAACCGGCTGCTCAGCTCCACAGGTGATGTCCCAACAGTCTCCCTCACAATAAACAAGTCCTCCTGCCGACGCGTTTCGACACAACCAGTGTCTTCATCAAGGCATAAATTTATGCCTTGTGAGGGAGACGGTTGGGACATCACCTGTGGAGCTGAGCTGCCGGTTCCGGGGACGCCCGAATGTGAACACCTTTTAAACCTGCTGTTTTTGTCTACTTCGTAGACCACTTCATATGGTGAGAGACCACCCTTATCCCTGTTTTATATGTTTAGCACAGCAAATAAAAGATATTGCACCATTGGAGGTTTTCTATCTTTCTTTTTTGGGACACATCTGTGGAGAGGAGGATCAAAGCCACTCGGAATCCATACTGGTAGAACTCCAGCTCCCCCCAAAAATGTGTGATTGTCTACTCCTAAAAAAGTAGACTCAACTTTAGGTATAAGGCTTATTAAAACATTTTAATTGAATCAGCTCTATACATATGTGTGATACACCATGAATGTTTATTTATGTTTTTCTTTGAGCGCCTCTGGATTCTAATGGCATTTCTCTGACCATATCGATTTCTGGAGTGTGGGGTGACACTTCTTTGTCCATTTCCTGAAATCAGAGGCAGCCATCATTGGCGCACGGTATCTTATCATTATTATTTTTTGGTACACACGGAGAGATGTGTGCTGAGCCGTCTGTGTTGAGATCGCTGAGCACACATCTCTCCCGTCAGTACTGGCCTTTCCAGTTGAAGACAATATAGGACAAGTACAGGGTAACTAAACATAATTACATCAGCAGATGACACTGAGATATGTATCAGGGTGGAAACCTGTCACTGCCCCTGTCATATACAGCCCTGTCCCCACTAACACATCAGATCACTGCCATCTACATTATAACTGCACGCATCTCCTGCTACTGTGACATTCCGATGATCTGATTGGCTATAGGTTTGTATGTCTCCACAAAGTTCAAAACCTGAGGACATCCCAATATACAGGAGATGTATATTGAATGCAATAATAATATAATATGCTCAGACCTCAGTTAAATGCTTCTTAAAATCTGCACCACTAATCCTCTGTTTGGTCAACCCATTTGTATTGTTTGCAGGAAGGTCAGATGTTTTGGGGATGGAACAATGATATCCACGTATTTGACACAGAGGAACAAGCCTGGATACAGCCTGCTGTAAAAGTAAGATCTATGCAGTTTAATACTGTATGTCATTTCAGTCACAGCAGACATATGTTATAATGGTCTCACTGTTATTTGTAGAACACTCCCCCGCAAGCACGTGCCGCCCATTCCTGCGCTCTCCTAGGAAATAGAGGATACGTGTTCGGTGGGCGTGTCCTGGTTAGCACTGCATCTTACTACAGATTTTATTATTAGAAGCTGTATGCAGCGGACCAGCTTATGTTTACTCTGTCCTTATCTTTATGTCTAGCAAACACGGATGAATGATTTGCATTTTGTGAACTTGGACGCATGGACTTGGTCTGGAGGGTAAGATAAACAATGAATAGCAAACATCGACCGTCTTTGATTTTATAAACCAATGGTGGCATTTATTTTCTGCAAGTTAGTAGAGTGAAATGTCATTTGAATTTCTCAGTGTTGTCTACGAAAGACAGAACTTGTACCATTATATATTTCTGGACAGTAACAAATGCACTTGTATCATATCTCCCGACATTAGGGGGCATGGCCATGTTTCAGAGAGGTGTGGCAATGTCATGGAGGGGCGTGGCCACATCACACAAGACAGTAGGCTGCCACTTACCCCTTCTGTCACCTTCTCACAGCTATGTGCTCCTGTTCATGTGTGTGCAGCAACCGTTCTACTTTGCTCTTCTATGCAGAGCAGAAGTGACTAACTGCCCTGTGACATTCTATCCAAGATCATGATGGTGGCACCGAGCTCTCAAATAGGGACTTTAACATCAGAATTGGGATGGTTGGGAAGTACAGACACTAGCCTATCCTCAAATTGCAGAAAATATCGCCATTTGGCATCCACGGACTTTGCGACTAAGCCACGACATGCAACCTGCCATACAATTTTGTTCCAAATATACGTCTTACTTGCATCAATAATGCCAGGAAAGGGTAGTGAGGTAGCCTGAACACTGGCCCAGGCATTGCAAGCAGCTCATGTGTGACTCAGATCCTAACCTGGGTAAAAAGGAAAGCCAGAGGTCCGATATACGGGTAAGCATCCCACCACATGGCGTTGTGCTTTAATCTGCGTCTTTATACAGACTGTATTGCAACAAATCCTGAGTGCCCAGAGACTATAAGTGGCTTTGGATGCAGCTACAATTAAGAAATTAGTGCTAAATTAAGTTAGAGGTACAAAAGTCTGGGAATCGCCAGCTGTGGCTCAGTGTCTAAGTCACGCCATGCGTCTCCTGCAATGTGGCACTGAAGGGATGAGTGAATGAGGACACATCTGTTTATTCATATGATTGTAAGTCACTGTCCAGTAATATTCGGGTAGTGCAAATGTAGGTGCAGATTAAGAGAGGAGGGGGCCTGTGTGCAGTCTGGGTGCATGTGCAGGCCTCAGGGAACATGGCGCCCGGACCTTGTTTCCGGGGACACCTCTATTGCGCATGTGCAAATGATGTGATTTATGTCTGCAGCGCCGGCCTCCGTGGGACTCCAGAGCACAGGGTACAGTGTGGGCTCTCCTGGACCTAAGGGCCCGTGTGCACAACACAACCTGCACCCATTCTAGATATGTACAAACTGGCTGCTGGCACTGTCACACATGCTGCTTGTTGCCTGTGTTATTCATATACTCTGTTCTCTTTAGAATGCAAGTTAATGGAGAGAAACCAAAAGGCAGATCGTGGCACACCTTAACACCCATTGCAGCTGACCAGTTATTTCTGTTTGGAGGCCTCAGCAGTGAAAGTGCACCACTAAGTGAGTTATTCCTATATAATGCTGTAGTGGGGTATTTGGGCTGTGACCGTTGTTCATCACAGAGATGCATTCCGAGTCTATCATCTATCATCCACTCCTGACAAAGCCACTTGCACTCAGTGGTATATTTCAAAGTCACGGCTTTTCAGTGATTTAACCACTTGCCTGGCATGGTCGCATCAGATGCGACCATGCCTGCAAGTGCTCTATCTGATCTGGTCGTACAGGATGCGACCAGTCAGATAGAGAGTGATAGCAGCGGCAGGGAAGGGAAGCTTCCCTCCGCTGCTGCTGTCAGAGGGACCGGTCCCTCTGCCTCCCTGCACTCTCCCCCTGTGTATGCCATGCTGCTGATTGGTCAGCACGGTAGGACCCCCCCCCCATCCCTCCAGCGGCTGCAGACAATGGCAGCCACCCCCAGACCCCCCCCCCCCTGTATACCTGGAGGCTGTACCGGCTTTCAAAATGAAAGCCGCAATGGTTGCGATGTTCCCGGTCGATGTTTGAAAAAAAATGTAAAAAAAGATATATTTTTTTTAGCTAAAATAATTTGGGATAGGGTTAAATTCACATTCTTCACCTAATTCACTTATTAAAAATAAAAATGACAATTTCGGAGCAGTTTTTGGCTAAATAAATTGTCAGTTAAGTGGTTAAAAAAATCAATAATATTAAGAGAAAAACACTGCTGGCTTTGTATTTCTTATTATTGCCTTTAAATCCCACGACCAGAATCTCTGAAAAGCGTCTGCTTAGTAAATATACTCCTTAATAGTCACTAGCCCCAATGTTACACAGTGAAGCCACGTATTAGTGTCATTGTATTTTCCACAATTGTGTTTTCCAGGTGATGGATGGATCTACAGCCTGGCAACCAATGAATGGAAGCAACTTAAACACTTACCAAAAGATCAGCCAAGGTAACATGGTGTAACATGGAGCTTTGTTTCATCCCTCACACGTCTGGGTTGCGGCCGATATGTCTACCACCCCTTAGAGATATATGTAGCATAACCTGTCCATGCTTTTTATATATACCATGCACTATTTTTCTGATTTGATTCAGTATATTATAGATGTGTCCTCATACATCCAGCCTCAATACGCCACACAGCGCGGGATGCCTGGTGTGAGTGGCCCGCCAGGTCCCATGCAGCTCTGCTAACATTGGGCGTCTTTTTTTTTTTTTTTTTTAATGAAAATGTGATTAGAATGTGCTGAGTCATTTAATATGTGACACTTGTACAGTGTGTGTGACTGAGTCTGTATACGGAGCAGAACAGAACTTGTAACTTGGATTGGAAAAAAGTTTGGCTGCTGCATTGTAGCACTTCATGTACAGAGTCATAGAGGTAAATTTACTAAGATGGGAATTCTATGTAAGATGGGATGTTGCCCATAGCAACCAGTCTAGCACCTTCTAGAAGATAATACCTAGAATCTGATTGGTTGCTGTGGGTGACATGCCATGTTAAGTAGAACTTCCATCTTAGTAAATTTACCTCATAGACTCAGTCGCACACAGATATACAAGTGTCACATATAAAATTAATCAGCACAGTTGCACGCCCTAGTCACGTTGCATTACGAATAAGACACATTTCGGCAAAAAAAAAGACTCAACACTAGAAGATTTTCACGGGAGTTGATTGGTACGACTGCAGCAATGATGTATGAGGACACATCTATATCGCCTGTATTCTGTCAAGCTTAATATCGAAAGCATCAAAACAGATGTTAACAAAATGTCCTTGTGCTACTGGTGCAGAACTGGATGCACCTTGTGATGTCTGAGACTCAGGATATTTGCTTAAATCCGCAGTGCGTAAAAATGTTAAGAATTACTAACTGCGCAATAGAGCAGCCAATAAAATTCTACTCTTCTAAGAGTTCACCTTCACCCCTCACCAATATGCAAATAGGAAAAAATGGAGAGAAACTTAGCCGACACTCTTCATCATTTTCTGGGTCTTGTAGACTCCATAGGTATTCACCATTCATAGGTATACCATCATAAAAAATATAAATGAAATATATACTGTATAGTGAAGTACAGTTTTAATAAAAAATCACATGTACATACACACATAAACATATAGTAAAACACTGAAAGTAAAAGTCAGATTTGACAGAGGTCCAGGATAAGCGTATGCAGTGGGTAATTACTGAATACATAAGAACTGTGGCCAAACAAGCATTTGGATTTGATGAAGAAATCTGATTTTCACCTTGAGAAAGACCCCAGCACGGGGTGGAAATGTGACGGTGGTTCCAGCAGGAGTTCCAGCCAGTGCCAGTGGAGTTATTAACCAGTACTTATTCCAAACAAGCCAGGTTTTTCAGATCTGAGTGTTGTTTTCAGTGTTTTACTATTATGTTTATGTGTGTGTGTGTGTGTGTGTGTGTGTGTGTGTGTGTATATATATATATATATATATATATATATATATGTGTGTGTGTGTGTGATTTTTATTAAAACTGTATTTCACTATATACATTTAATTTAGATTTTTTATGATGGTATACCTATGAATGGTGAATATCTATGGAGTCTACAAGACCCAGAAAGTGGTGAAGAGCACCTGATAAGTTTCTCTCCATTTTTTCCCTATTTTTTGTAAATCCACTATTTCTCTAACGTCCTAGTGGATGCTGGGGACTCCGTAAGGACCATGGGGAATAGACGGGCTCCGCAGGAGACAGGGCACTTTAAGAAAGAGTTTGGATACTGGTGTGCTCTGGCTCCTCCCTCTATGTCCCTCCTCCAGACCTCAGTTAGAATCTGTGCCCGGACGAGCTGGGTGCTACTTAGTGAGCTCTCCTGAGCTTGCTAAAAAGAAAGTATTTTGTTAGGTTTTTTTATTTTCAGAGAGATCTGCTGGCAACAGGCTCTTTGCTACGTGGGACTGAGGGGAGAGAAGCAGCCCTACTCACTGAAGATAGATCCTGCTTCTTAGGCTACTGGACACCATTAGTTACAGAGGGATCGTACACAGAATCGCACCCTTGGTCGTCCGATCCCGGAGCCGCGCCGCCGTCCCCCTCGCAGAGCCAGAAGACAGAAGCCGGTGACAGAAGCAAGAAGACTTCGAAATCGGCGGCAGAAGACTCCAGTCTTCATATGAGGTAGCGCACAGCACTGCAGCTGTGCGCCATTGCTCCCACACTAAACCCACATACTCCGGTCACTGTAGGGTGCAGGGCGCAGGGGGGGGCGCCCTGGGCAGCAATTAGAGACCTCTTTGGCAAAAGTTTGCATAATATACAGTTGGGCACTGTATATATGTATGAGCCCCCGCCAAAATTGTACATGAAAGCAGGACAGAAGCCCGCCGTCGAGGGGGCGGGGCTTCTTCCTCAGCACTCACCAGCGCCATGTTTTTTCTCCACAGCACCGCTGAGAGGAAGCTCCCCAGTCTTTCCCCTGCAGTTACACGGTAGAAGAGGGTAAAAATAGAGGGGGGGCACATAATTAGGCGCAAAATCAATATAAACAGCAGCTACTGGGTTAACATTAAGTTACTGTGTTATTCCTGGGTTAATAGCGCTGGGGTGTGTGCTGGCATACTCTCTCTCTGTCTCTCCAAAGGGCCTTATGGGGGAATTGTCTTCAGATGAGCATTCCCTGAGTGTGTGGTGTGTCGGTACGTGTGTGTCGACATGTCTGAGGTAAAAAGCTCCCCTAAGGAGGAGATGGAGCAAATATGTGTGTGAGAGGGTGTCTCCGTCGACAACGCCGACACCTGTTTGGATATGTGTAATTAAGTGCTAAGGTGAATTTATTGCACAAAAGATTAGAGAACAGACAGGAAATCTACCCATGTCTGTCCCTATGTCGCAGAGACCTTTAGAGTCTCTCAATGCTCACTATCCAAAATAATAGACACTGATATCGACACGGAGTTTGACTCCAGTGTCGACTACGATAATGCAAAGTTACAGCCAAAATGGCAGAAAAGTATTCAATATATGATTATTGTAATAAAAGATGATTTGCATATCACTGATGACTCATCTGTACCTGACACAAGGGTACACATGTTTAATGGGAAGAAAGCTGAGGTAAATTTCCCTCCTCTCATGAAGAAAAAGAGCGGGAATCTCCAGACAAGAGACTGCAGTTTCCCACAAAGAATTCTCAGGCAGTATCCTTTCCCCACTAGGGCCAGGATAGGATGGGAATCTTCCCCTAGGGTGTCACGTTTGCCCAAAAGGTAGCCCTGACGTAACAGCTATTCTCAGGGATCCTGCAGATAGCGTGCACATTCTGGTACACTACTCAGACCGGCGATTGTGTCGGCATGGGTTTATAGCGCTGTGGCAGCGTGGACAGGTACCTTATCAGCAGAGATTGAGACCCTAGTATGTATATAGATATACATATGTATATATAGAGATATATATATATATATATTAAAGATGCTGTCTTAAGAGATATGTATATATAAAACATGCCCAAAGAGACATGAGTATACTGGGTCCTAGAGTCAAAGCTATGTCGATTTCTGCTTGACGTGTCCTGTAGAATATGCAATGGACAGATGATGCCGACTTAAGAGGCATATGGAAGGCTGAGGATTGTGTGGAGAAGGGTTCTCGGACCTTGTCTCCACAGCTATAGCTGGTAATTCTGATATTTTGCCTTATATTCCTGCACAGCCTAGGAAAGCACGACATTATCAAATGCAGCCTTTCGAATAAAGAAACAAGAAAGTCCGAGGTGCGTCCTTTCTTGCCAGAGGCGGGGGCAGAGGAAAGAAGCTGCACAACACAGCTAGTTCCCAGGAACAGAAGTCCTCCCCGGCCTCTACAAAAATCCACCGCATGTCGCTGGGGCTCCACAGGCGGAGCTAGGCCCGGTGGGGGCACGCCTTCGTAAGTTCAGCCACAAGTGGGTTCACTCCCTGTTAGATCCCTGGGCAATAGATATTGTGTCTCAGGGATACAAGCTGGACTTTGAGAAGATGCCCTCTCACCGACGGCCCTGCCGGCTTCCCCCCACGAGAGGGAAACAGTGTTAACTGCAATTCACAAATTGTATCTTCAACAGGTGGTGGTCAAGGTTCCCCTCCTTCAACAAGGAGGGGGTTATTATTCGACCATGTTGTAGTCCCGAAACCAGACGGTTCGGTCAGACCCATATTGAATTTAAAATCCTTGAACATATACCTGAACAGGTTCAAGTTCAAGATGGAATCGCTAAGAGCGGTCATTGCAAGCCTGAAAGGGGGAGATTTTATGGTGACTCGGGACATAAAGGATGCATACCTTCATGTCCCCATTTATCCACCTCATCAGGCGTACCTCAGAATTGCGGTACGGGATTGTCATTACCAATTTCAGACGTTGCCGTTTGGTCTCTCCACGGCCTTGAGAATATTCGCCAAGGTAATGGCGGAAATGATGGTGCTCCTGCGGAAGCAAGGTGTCACTATTATCACGTACTTGGACGATCTCCTCATAAAAGCGAGATCAAGAGAGCAGTTGCTGAACAGCGTATCACTTTCTCTGGAAGTGTAACGGCAACGCGGCTGGATTTTATATATTCCAAAGTCGCAGTTGGTTCCTACAGCTCATCTGCCTCTCCTAGGCATGATCCTAGACACAGACCAGAAAAGGGTTTATCTCCCGATAGAGAGAGCTCAGGAGCTCGTGACACTGGTCAGGAATCTATTAAAACCAAAACAGGTGTCAGTGCATCACTGCACTCGAGTCCTGGGAAGGAGGGTGGCATCATACGAGGCCATTCCCTTCGGCAGGTTCCATGCGAGGACCTTCCAATGGGACTTACTGGACAAGGGGTCCGGATCACATCTTCAGATTAATCTCTCTCCTGTGGTGGCTGCAGAGTGCTCACCTTCTCGAAGGTCGCAGATTCGGCATTCAGGACTGGGTCCTGGTGACCACGGATGCAAGCCTCCGAGGGTGGGGGGCAGTCACACAGGGAAGAAATTTCCAAGGGCTGTGGTCAAGGCAGGAGACTTGCCTTCACATCAATATCCTGGAACTAAGTGCCATATACAACGCCCTAAGTCAAGCGGAGACCCTGCTTCGCGACCAACCGGTTTTGATTCAGTCAGACAATATCACCGCAATGGCTCATGTAAACCGCCAAGGCGGCACAAGGAGCAGGGTGGCGTTGGTAAAAGCCACCAGAATTCTTCGCTGGGCGGAGAATCACGTAAGCGCACTGTCAGCAGTGTTCATTCCGGGAGTGGACAACTGGGAAGCAGACTTCCTCAGTAGGCACGACCTCCACCCGGGAGAGTGGGGACTTCATCAAGAAGTCTTCATGCAGATTGCAAGTCGGTGGGAACTGCCACAGGTGGACATGATGGCATCCCGCCTCAACAAAAAGCTGCAGATATATTGCGCCAGGTCAAGAGACCCTCAGGCGATAGCTGTGGACGCACTGGTGACACCGTGGGTGTTCCCGTCGGTCTATGTCTTTCCTCCTCTTCCTCTCATACTCAAGGTGCTGAGAATCATAAGGAAAAGAGGAGTGAGAACAATACTCTTTGTTCCGGATTGGCCAAGAAGGACTTGGTATCCAGATCTGCAAGAAATGCTCACAGAGGACCCATGGCCTCTGCCTCTAAGACAGGACTTGTGCAACAGGGGCCCTGTCTGTTCCTAGACTTACCGCTGCTGCGTTTGACGGCATGGCGGTTGAACGCCGGATCCTAGCAGAAAAAGGCATTCCGGATGAGGTCATTCCTACGCTGATAGAGGCTAGGAAGGATGTGACGGCTCAACATTATCACCATATATGGCGAAAATATGTTGCTTGGTGTGAGGCCAGGAATGCCCCTACGGAGGAATTCCAGCTGGGCCGTTTTCCTTCACTTCCTACAGTCCGGAGTGACTTTGGGCCTGAAATTGGGTTCCATTAAGGTCCAGATTTCGGCCCCATCCATTTTCTTTCAAAAAGAACTGGCTTCTCTTCCTGAAGTTCAGACGTTGTAAAGGGAGTGCTGCATATGCAGCCCCCTTTTGTGCCTCCAGTGGCACCTTGGGATCTTAACGTGGTGTTGAGTTTCCTGAAGTCACACTGGTTTGAGCCACTCAAAACCGTGGAGTTAAAATTTCTCACGTGGAAGGTGGTCATGCTATTAGCCTTGGCTTCAGCTAGGCGTGTGTCAGAATTAGCGGCTTTGTCACATAAAAGCCCCTATCTGATTTTCCATATGGACAGGGCAGAATTGCGGACCCGTCCACAATTTCTGCCAAAAGTGGTGTCATCTTTTCATATGAACCAACCTATTGTGGTGCCTCTGGCTACTCGTGACTTGAAGGATTCCGAGTTGCTGGATGTGGTCAGGGCTTTGAAGGTTTATGTAGCCAGAACGGCTAGAGTCAGGAAAACTGAGTCGCTGTTTATCCTGTATGCATCCAACAAGCTGGGTGCTCCTGCTTCAAAGCAAACTATTGCTCGTTGGATCTGTAACACGATTCAGCAGGCTCATTCTGCGGCTGGTTTGCCGCTTCCAAAATCAGTAAGAGCCCACTCCACAGGGAAGGTGGGCTCTTCTTGGGCGGCTGCCCGAGGGGTCTCGGCATTACAGCTTTGCCGAGCAGCTACTTGGTCAGGTTCAAACACACTTGCAAAGTTTTACAAGTTTGATACCCTGGCTGAGGAGGACCTTGTGTTTGCTTATTTGGTGCTGCAGAGTCATCCGCACTCTCCCGCCCGTTTGGGAGCTTTGGTATAATCCCCATGGTCCTTACGGAGTCCCCAGCATTCACTAGGACGTTAGAGAAAATAAGATTTTACTTACCGGTAAATCTATTTCTCGTAGTCCGTAGTGGATGCTGGGCGCCCGTCCCAAGTGCGGACTTCTTCTGCAATACTTGTATATAGTTATTGCTTAAATAAGGGTTATGTTGTGGTTGCATCAGGGTTGATCTGATGCTCCGTTGTTGTTCATACTGTTAACTGGGTAAGTTTATCACAAGTTATACGGTATGATTGGTGTGACTGGTATGAGTCTTGCCCTGGATTCCAAAATCCTTTCCTTGTACTGTCAGCTCTTCCGGGCACAGTTTCTCTAACTGAGGTCTGGAGGAGGGACATAGAGGGAGGAGCCAGAGCACACCAGTATCCAAATTCTTTCTTAAAGTGCCCGTCTATTCCCCATGGTCCTTACGGAGTCCCCAGCATCCACTACGGATGACTGTGTACAACTCCGCATTAAGCCCTTTATGTGTGTGTTTTGCACCAGTGTGCTACTTACCGATGGGAACACATTTCTGTATGGCATATGTGCATGTTAATCAGTGATGTAAGAAAAAGGTCACTGAACTGAATATTTTTTAAGACATTTATTTGCCAGAAAGCTCCCTATTGGGCAGATTCATTTAGCTGCGAGCTGCGTTACGGCAGCACTGTAGGCTGCGCTCAGAGGGGGTAATTTAGATCTGATCGTAGATGTGCTAAATTTAGCACATCTATGATCAGTTACTCTTACATGCGGGGGACGCCCAGCAAAGGGCTTGTCCGCCCCGCATGCCAGGCCCTACCTCCCCCCTCACAGGTATAAAAGCATCACACGGCGGTGATGCTTTTGTACTTGGCGAGTAGCTCCCTGCCAGCGCAGCTCCTGCGCGCTGGCAGGCTGCTACTCGCCGCGTCCCGGGTCGCAGCGGCTGCGTGTGTGACGTCACGCAGCCACCGCAGCCCGCCCTCCCAACGGTCTGAACATGACTCTGTTGTCCAGACCACGCCCCCGCCAACAGCGTTCTAACGCCGTTGGCATGCCCACTCCGGCCCCACGACCTCCTCTGCCTGTCAATCAGGCAGAGGTGATCGCACCAGTGAGATGCTGTTAGCATCTCCCAGGATGAGCACGCTACTGCAGCAGTGCAGTCTGAATTACCCCCAGAGTGTGCCGTCTGAACGTAACGCGCTGAAGCCGCCTGGCTTCTGCACCTAATTGAATCTAATGAGCTGTATATGAACATTATGTAAAGCATCAATACACATCTTATTTGTGCCCAATGGCTGGGTTGATCGGAAGCTACAGTATTATGCACATATGTCTGGGCACACAGCTCTATATAACTGCAGTATGAGACTTTGGGCATGATTCAGAGGTGGACGCTGTGGTGACATCCGCCGCAAGCAAATTTTTCAGACTGCGCACATGTCCCGTAGGTTACTGCAATAAGACACAGATCCAATTGCAGTTTCGGTGGGCATTTCGAAATAGTAACGGGTGGTGGCTAGCCAGACATGGGCGTGTTGCGGTCAGTGACTACGTCTAAAGACGCAGCTTGACTGACACCAACGGCCATGTTCAGACTGAGATTCTGCGCCTCCAGTGGGACTGGTGCAATTTCATATGGTGATTCCGATGATGAGTATTAATACGTACAGTTGTGAATCACTGCCTACTGCCGCAGCTGGTGGACGTCTCAGTAGGAAGTCCACCGGCCGCAGCATTATCATAAAAATGCAGTAATGGCTGCTGCAAATAACGCACTCCCTGCTGTAACGGCGTCCACCACTGAATAAGGCTTTATGTTGCCATGTTATGCATTACTTGAGTGTGCAGATTTATCCGTCCTTGCCATCTGATTGTTTTGTGTCTGCATGCTGGGTTTGGGAAGTTGCCCCTGCGTTGCTGGGAGGCATTGCATGGTTGGAGTAATGGTACAGATGATGATGGATATTCTGTGTAAATAACCTTCTTTGTTAGAATGTTTAGGTTGAGGTGTTAAGTTAGAGCAACATTGAGGGCAAGCTAGGAATGAATGAGCTAGAGTATCAACCAGGTCAAGGCAGGCCATGCACCTCCATGCTACATGAGGACATTGCCCGAGAGAGAGGTCCTACTACTGCAGCTAGGACTGAGCCAGTGCTACCAGCAAGGATGAGGTGAGGAAGGGAGGGGCGTATGTACACCTGCTTATAGTTCTCATTGCAATGATTGCTATATCACTGTCACTCAACACGTTAAGGGGGTGATTTATCAAACCTAAGGAGTTCAAATAACCCAGGTTATGCCATTAACAACGCAGGCTACCCAGGTAGGTCTGGGAAATAACCCTTGACGCGGCAGGGGTCAAAATCCAGGGCACAGAACCCGGGTCGCAATATGGGAGTGAACGTCTGACAGCGAATCAGAGTGCAGCCCAGTGGTTTCCAAACATTTTTGAGTTACAGCGCCCTAGAGCATCAAAATTGTTTTCATGGCACCCCTAGGCCAAAAGTTTCTTATTGAGGAATTTAGAAAGAAATATTAAATTAAGTAATTTGTGTTTCTCTTACGTCCTAGTGGATACTGGGGTCTTGTACTTTAGTACCTTGGGGTATAGATCGGGTCCACTGGAGCCTGGCACTTTAAAACTTTTAGTGTGTGTATGTGTGCGCTGGCTCCTACCCTCTATGCCCCTCCTACCAGACTCAGTTTAGAAAAATGTGCCCAACGAGCCGGGTGCACTTCTCTGGAGCTCCAGAGATTTTTTTCTTTATTGTTATTTCAGTTTATTACTTTCAGGTAGTATTGGTTGGCAACCAGACTACCTGCTTCGTGGGACTTAGAGGGGGGACCGAACCAACCTTCTGAGGGTTAATGGTTCGTAATACCAGCTGACAGGACACTGTGTTCCTGAGGCGCTGATCACACATCGTTAGTATGTGTGCCCACGCCAGTAGCTAGCCGTTATCCTCTAACAGATGCCGAAGTTACAAGGTGCGGTGAGTGTTACACCGGGCACCCGGTTAGCGGGTCCCCGGTGCAGTTTTGGCGGCAAGTCATGTGGCGGTCACGGGCCCGGAGCTGCGGTGTCCGCTGCGGACAAACTGGCTTAGGGCTGTTGCCCCACAGTGCTCACTGTCTTAGCAGGCTTTGTGTGTACTGTAACAACGCATGCTTTACTGTTTTGTATGTGGCCTGTATAATCTGTATTATGGACCGCGCGCCATTGCAAGAGGCGGGGTTTCCCAGAGCGGGACCAGCGGCAGGAAGGCGCCATTTCCTGCTGCTGCGGATCTTAATGGCTGCATGCACGCTGCTCCTCCAGGACCCACGCTGCTACAGATTGTAAACTGGTACCAGGGGGTCATAGCAAGGGGAGAGTGCACCAGCGGTAGCACCGCTGCACTAGTATCAGGTCATACACATAATTCAACACATTGTGCTGCTGTGTTCTGTGTGCTGGTGTCCGCTCCTCAGTGTCACTCCAGGGGCTCTCTAGGGTCTGTGTGGGGTGTTGGTCAGTGGGCTATTGGTGTATTACTTCTGTGTATGATGTCTGTTGACATGATTATGTGTGCTGCTTCCAATTCTACCCCGTCTTCAGCGGAGTCACTCATGTGTGAGCAATGTTCCTTGTCTCCACAGGGACCCAGCTCACAGGCATCTGACTGGTTAGATAGCTTTTAAAGCATGATTCAAAATGTAAATTCAGAATTAGCTGCAGCTAAAAGAGAGAGACAGGTATTGAAACACTCTATTGATTGTGTGGCTAAAGCAGCAGATGCCAAGAAGGCTACTCAGCCCCCTCTAGTGGTGTCACATAAACGCTCACTGCCACAGGTGCTCCAGTCTGATTCTGATCAGCCTGATGTGGATGATGATATGGATGAGGACAGCTCTCTGTCCTCTGGGGTGGTGGCTCTCATTTTTGCTGTAAGAGAGGTTCTCCACATACCGGATCAGGAGGTGGAACCAGATGAGGAGTTATACTTTAATGTTAGACCCAAGAGCTCAGCAACTTTTCCGGTATCTAAAGAATTAAAC
The DNA here is from genome assembly GCF_028390025.1 of Pseudophryne corroboree. Taxonomy (NCBI): domain Eukaryota; kingdom Metazoa; phylum Chordata; class Amphibia; order Anura; family Myobatrachidae; genus Pseudophryne; species Pseudophryne corroboree. Next base: position 60,529,446 of record NC_086455.1, read on the forward strand.
TCCCTGGCCAGGGAAGCTTGGTTAAACCCTGATAAAAAATGTAAAATTCCTCAGAGGTTTTTATCTACTTTTCCCCTCGCTGCTGAGGACAGGAAGAAAACCCTCCGTCAGTCGATACGTCTGTATCCAGACTGTCAAAAAAATTGTTACTGCCGGTACCAGGGGCTATATCCCTGAAAGAGCCAGCTGACCGTAAGATTGAGACCACGCTCAAAGCAATATATACGGCAGTAGGCGCAGCACAACACCCCACAATTGTTTGTGGGTGGATTTCCAGGGTGATAGTCAAGTGGTCAGATAATGTTATTAACGGTTTGGACTCTCTGCCCCGAGATGAGGTCATTACTCTGCTGCAACATATACAGGATGCTGCAAATTTTATGAGTGAGGATATTAAAGACTTGTGTAAGATAAATGGCCGCACTACTGCTATGGCTGTTTCGGCGCACAGAGTTCTGTGGTTACGTCAGTGGTCGGCTGATGCTGATTCCAAAAATGGTGTAGAAAATCTTCCCTTTACAGGTGATGCCTTGTTTGGGGAAGAATTTAATAAATGGATCTCCCAAGTAATGGCGGGAGAGTCTACCTATCTGCCGTCGGCTGCGCCACCTGCTAGATGTTCTTACACCCGGTGAGGGACCTAATTTCCCAAGGATATCGGCTGGAATTTCAAACACTCCCTCCTCACAGATTTTTCAAGTCTGTTTTACCAGCTTTACCCGCAGCAAAAATTTCCTTGCAAGAGGCTATTCAAAAACTTTTGCTGACAGGGGTGGTGGTTCTTGCACCTCCTCCGTTACGCAACAGGGGTTTTTACTCCAATCTTTTTGTCATTCCAAAACCAGATGGTTCGTTTCGCTCCATCTTGAACCTGAAGTCTCTAAACCCGTATGTGCGTGTGTTCAAGTTCAAGATGGAATCTCTGTGGGCGGTGGTGTCCGCTCTGGAGGAGGGGGAGTTCCTGGTGTCTCTGGATATCAAGGATGCTTACCCACACATTCCTATGTGGCCTCCTCATCGGGCTTACCTCAGGTTTGCCATATTGGACGACCATTTCCAGTTTCAGGCCTTACCCTTTGGATTATCCACAGCTCCAAGGGTCTTCTCCAAGGTCATGGCGGAGTTGATGCTGCAACTGCGCATGATGGGAGTCAACATAGTCCCCTACTTGGATGATCGCCTCATAAAGGCTGTGTCCATGGATCGTCTGCTGCACTGCATCGATCTGACAGCTCGCCTACTTACAGATCATGGGTGGATCCTAAATTTTCAGAAATCTCATCTGGAACCGACCGAATGTCTTCAGTTCCTAGGTATAATACTTTATACAGTGTCTCAAAAGATGTTTCTTCCGATGGACAAGGCCTTGGCTATTCAGGCTATGGTCCGCTCGGTCCTCTGTCCTCACAAGGTGTCCATACATCTTTACATCCGCTTACTGGGCAAGATGGTGGCTGCTTACAAGGCAATTCAATATGGCAGATTCCATGCCCGGCCATTTCAACTGGATCTACTGGACAAATAGTCCGGTTCTCACCTCACATGCATCGGGAAGTGTCCTTATCTCTGAAAGCCCAAATTGCTCTATTATGGTGGCTACAAGGGCCTCACCTGGTAGAGGGCAGGAGTTTCAATATCCACTCGTGGATTCTACCAACGATGGATACCAGCCTCCGGGGTTGGGGGGCTGTGACCCAAGGGGTCCAGTTCCAGTGGATATGGTCGAGACAAGAATCGGCTCTGCCGATAAACATCCTGGAACTCAGGGCAATTTACAATGCCCTTCTGCAGGCTTTTCATCTCCTGAAGGATCGAGCGATCCTGGTTCAGTTGGACAATGCCACGGCAGTGGCGTACATAAACTGACAAGGGGGACAAGAAGTAGGGTGGCGAAGTGAGAGGTGTCAAAAATCTTCCTCTGGGTGGAGGCCAACACAAGGGCCATTTCCGCCATATTCATTCCAGGTGTGGACAACTGGGAAGCGGACTACCTCAGCAGACACTACCTCCATCCGGGGAAATGGGGCCTACATCCCCAGGTGTTTCAACAGATAATTCACCGGTGGGGCTGTCCACAGATAGATCTGATGGCTTCTCGTCTCAACAAGAAGCTATGCCATTACTGTTCCAGAACGAGGGATCCGCAGGCTGTAGCAGTGGACGCGCTGACGACACCATGGATGTACCAGTTTGTGTACCTGTTCCCTCCACTACCGCTGATTCCAAGGGTGCTAGAAAGGCTATGAAGGGACAGCGTTTAGGCAATTCTAATTGCCCCGGATTGGCCTCGACGGGCGTGGTACTCTGACCTCCTGTCCATGTCTCTGGAGGATCCCTGGCCTCTGCCGCTCCAAGACGATCTTCTTCAACAAGGCCCATTCATCTATCCAGACTTACAGCGGCTACGTTTGACGGCTTTGTATGTTGACAGGGAGATTCTAGCAAGAAAGGGTCTTCCCTCCAGGGTTATTTCCACCATGGTCCAGGCCAGGTAGATGGTGACGTCAAAGCATTATCATAGAATCTGGAAAAAGTATGTTTCCTGGTGTGAAAGTAGAACGGTTTCTCCCGTGGAATTTAGAATTGGTCGTTTTCTACTTTTCCTGCAAAAGAAGGGGGGGGGATATGGGCCTACGTTTAGGCTCCATCAAAGTCCAGATTTCGGCGCTCTCTATTTTCTCAAAATCAACTTGCCCTGTTGACAGAAGTACCGACTTTCCTGAAGGGAGTTCTTCATATACAACCGCCCTTTGTACCTCCCACGGAACCGTGGGACCTCAATGTGGTTCTGTCCTTTCTCCAATCAGACTGGTTTGATCCCTTACATAGGGTGCAGTTGAAATTTCTCACCTGGAAGGCGGTGATATTATTGGCGTCTGACAGGCATGTCTCGGAATTAGGAGCCTTATCCTGTAAGAGCCCTTATTTGATTTTTCATGAAGACAGGGCGGAACTGAGGACCCGTCCTCAATTTTTGCCTAAAGTGGTGTCAGCCTTTCATGTGAATCAGCCTATTGTGGTTCCGGTGTTGTCTGACGCTTCCGTTGGCCCTGAGTCCTTGGATGTGGTCAGGGCTCTGAAGGTTTATGTCAAAAGGACGGCCCGTCATCGGAAATCTGACTCCCTGTTTGTCCTTTATGATGCCTCCAAGATTGGTCAGCCTGCTTCTAAGCAATCTATTGCTCGTTGGCTCAGGTTGACCATTCAACAGGCCTATACGTCGGCGGCTCTGCCCTTGACGACGTCTATTCTAGCCCATTCGACAAGCTCGGTGGGGTCCTCTTGGGCGGCTGCCCGTGGTGTGTCAGCCCTACAATTGTTCCGAGCTGCTTGGTCTGGTTCGAACACTTTTGTGAAATTCTATAGGTTCAATACTTTGGCCAAGGATGACCTTCAGTTTGGTCAGGCAGTTTTACAGGGGTCTCAGCACTCTCCCACCCATTTGGGAGCTTTGGGACTTCCCCGTGGTAATAAAGTACAAGACCCCAGTATCCACTAGGTCGTAAGAGAAAATATGAATTTAATACCTACCGGTAATTCCTTTTCTCCTAGTCCGTAATGGATACTGGGCGCCCGCCTCAGTGCTTCGTTCCTGCTTACCTGTGTAAGTGTTTGGTTGGACCGACGTTGCGGTCCCATTCTGTTGTTTGGACAGCCATGCTATCCGGGTTAGGTTGGTGTTACTATCCTCTGTTCTGGTTAGCACCCTCCTTTCGTGTATGGTTGTGTGTTGGCTTGTTGCCTCACCGCTGTTGTATTGTTGTTCTCTCGTGTTATGTCCATCTCCTCGGGCACAGTTTTCCTAGACTGAGTCTGGTAAGAAGGGCAAAAGGGGAGGAGCCAGCACACACATACACACACTAAAAGTTTTAAAGTGTCAGGCTCCAGTGGACCCAATCTATACCCCATGGTACTAAAGTACAAGACCCCAGTATCTACTACGGACTAGGAGAAAAGAAATTAGCAGTAGGTATTAAATTCCTATTTTCTGTCATCCTTAGGTTCAATTGTGGTCACAGGATTAGCTTCTGTTTGTCCACGTATTTTATGATTGCCAGCCACCAGAACTGGTTTTGCCTATTACATTGACCATAAATAATTTGAATTGGTCCTGGACCACCAATCCAAGGCACCCCTGCCAGTTCCCTGAGGCACCCAAGTGTGCCGCGGCACAGTTTGACAACCACTGGTGTAGCCATTTCATTATGATTCACTGACTGTTCTTGCTAATGGCTCCGCCTTCACGGCGTAAGATCCAGGGCAATGCCTGATAGAGGATGCATCCCGTCCGCCGGTAATACATACCGAACTCCCTGGTAGAGGTCAGAAACAGCCAGGTGCCCCATTGCATTAACTAATCTCCATGGCAAACCTTATTTTATCTAGTTTATTTACGTATATATTTGTGAATTCTACAGAATACTTTATGTAAGGCAACTCACTGTAAAATAACTAGTTCTTTTAATTTCATTTAAAGATAAAACCTTCATCATAAACTCCAATGATAATATTATACAGTACATATAGCCAATGTGTACTTTTATATGCAGGTTTTACTGTGTATTTGCAAGTTGACACCTTTTTAAAAAAAAAATATAAAAAATCCTAAGTACATGTAAGTTAAGTGTGGACTATGGGGCTCATTCAATTAGACGCAGACTAGGCTGCACAATGTTTTACCTCTGGTACAAGTAGCAACTTTTTGCTATTCAATTAGAAATCTGAGTTACATTAACACAAGTTTCAGTGAAAGTTAACACGGTCTTTCCTTCGCATCTACATTAGGCGGAAAGTAGGGAAGACTCTTAATGTTAATATAAAAATGATGACAGGCACAGTGCTGTACCCCAGGACACCCCTCCCAATGAATAATAATGTATTGAGGTTTTCATGTCTTTTTCTATTTTTTTTTTTTTTTTTTTAAAGCTGAAAAATTTGTTTGAGTGGGACATGTATGTTGGGTGTTGTATTGATTTAAAAGGGCATCAGGGGTGTAGTATGGTTTGCCGGCGGTCGGGGTCCCCTTCCGGCGCCGGTATGGTGGTTGCCGGGGGCCCGGCCGCCGGCAACCTGAAGAACACCCGGGCATCAGATGTTATTTGCAAGTGTTTTTTTTTCTTTTTTTTACTTTTGACATACGTGTATAGGGATGAGGTCATGTGACCGATCACATTGCCGGCATACAGAATGCTGACCCACAGAGTGTGAATAGAACCTGTGGTGAGCCACCGAGCCCGCAAGGGACTTTGTTGCGCTCGCCCTTCCCCGCCGGCATTCTGCTGCTGGGATCCCGCGGCCGGTATGCTGACCGCTGGTCTCCCCAGCGCCGGTCTCCCAGATACACACTTACAAATTGCTATAGAGACACTTTAATGTCCCCCACACTACTAGGCACACATTTGCCAAGATACACTTGCTGACTATCCTTTTCCCATCTTTTGTAAAAGTTACAAAAAACAACCATGTGACACAATGGGGTGGATGTAATGAAGTCTGGGTGGAGGTGCGGGTTCCCATATGAACTCAGGTGTTTTTTAAAGCGGCTATAGTTTACAAAGTGTGGTTTTACCTTGTACACGATTGCCATTAAAATAAAGTCAGAGTTTAGCCGGGAACCCGCACCTCCGGCCAACTCAGACTTCATAACATCCGGCCCCATTTATCTTGTCCAATGCTTTGCTTCTACACTGTCCTGCTATCGTTGTTTCCACTTTTTTGGGGGGGTTCGGGAAGATTTTCCCACTCTTTCAGACCTCGCACTGCAGAATTACCGTGTAACATTGCCGCAATGACTTGCTGTTTGTAACTGAATTGTGCAGAGTATTGGGAGGGCACTTCTTAGGCATATCTTGTGACGAAAGTGTGATGGTAACACAGGACTTCACACTACGGAACTCGCGGCTCATTGGAATTGGCCCCATATATTGTAGAAATGAAATGTGTCAGCAGCTTATAGAAGAGATTGCCCTCACTAATTGTACCTTTATATATTTCTAGACTGTGGCACACAGCCTGTCCGGGAAAAGACAATGAAGTGATGGTGTTTGGCGGCAGTAAAGATGACCTGCTCTCCTTAGATACTGTTAGTATACAGGATAATCATTTGTTTTAATGATGAAACATGTTGTGTACCGTATAATTAATTTTGTGTTTAGCCAGGAGTTACCGTGATTGATTACATTCAGATAATGATAATAGAGATTGTGCAACACACAGATGTCTTATGCATTGACGGTTCTACTTACTAAGCCTTGGACGGAGATAAATTATCAGCCAATCAGCTCCTAAGTGCCATGTAACAGACTGGATTTGAAAACTGACAGGAGCTGATTGGCTGGTACTTCATCTCCATCTACTTTATCTCCATCTAAAGCTTAGTAAATAGACCCCTGAGACTGCTGTAAACTTCTTGGTTAAAGAATAACAAGCGCACAAAGACATGATAAAATACCCAGTTTTACGGCTGTGTTATGAAAAGTCGACCGAATGTAGACATGGACATTAGGTCAACAGGAAAAATGTTGACATTCACAAATATGCCGACATTTAATAATGTGGACACCAGAATTTTCCCATACAATTTTTTGCCCTACATACAGTTGTTAACTCTAAACCTAAATATAACAGAAAAATGTGCTGTCAACCGTTTTATGTCGACATTAGTCAGCATTCAGTTTTTCTTGTGTGTGGTGATCCCGATACAGTGGTTTGCCCCTAACACTTCAGCGGCCCAAAGTTGTGCTCTTCCTCCCTGATAAGGTGGCTGAGTCCCATTAACATAGATAGGAGCATCTACAAGACAGCTGCCTGGACTGGGCTTATGTTGGGAAGTGTCAGGAGGGCAATGCTGAGCTGTTGAGGTATTTTAGGAGACCTCGGGAGCATTGCTATGTTTGTACAATTATACTTTTAATGATGTATTTCTGCAATCTACTGAAACTTGGGCCTAATTCAGACTGGATCGTGGCAGCGATTGCAGTCTGAATCCTTTTATGGAGTGCGCACACGCACCCCGGGAGCCCAGTGAGGTGTTACGGCTGCAATCGACCAGGGACGCGGCGGTTAGCCGGCTGCCAGCACAGCTAGCATGTGCACTAGCTGCGCAGGCAGGGAGCTACTCACCGGGTGCGAAGGAACCGCCGCCATGCAATGCTTTCACACCCCTGCGGGGCGGCAGAGCCAGACATGCGGGGCGGACTATCCCTGTGCTGGGCATCCACCCGCATGTCTGAGAAAATGATCGTAGATGTGCTAAATTCAGGTCTGAATTAGGCCCCTGGTGTACAGCTAGTTCTGGGTGCAAATCAAACAAGTATTGTATAGCTTTATGAAGCATTTCCAGTCAGGGAGCTAGCAGTGAGTCTTTATCTCTGTATTTTATTATGCATACTTTATAGTAAACACATGCAAGCTTCTACGCTGTAACTGGAGGAATCTGCCGCAAACTACTTGTCAAAATGTAAACTAATTCTCATAAAGTTACAGACAAATACGTGGCTTAGTTCTGTGTTTGATGCAAAGGGTCATTCGTTACAACACTTAGTTCATCCCCATGAGGGTGCAAACAGGCGTCCCTTCATCTCATATGCACCTCTCAGAATAGCACAGACTTCTGGCTTCATGCGTAGACAGGATATCTTGTGTGTATTCGCAAGGTAACTGCCCTGTGGACACCCAGAATTGTCCATTTCTCAGATAGAAGCGGAAGGTAACTGCCCTGTGGACACCCAGAATTGCTCATTTCACAGATAGAAGCGGAAGGTAACTGCCCTGTGGACACCCAGAATTGCTCATTTCACAGATAGAAGCGGAAGGTAACTGCCCTGTGGACACCCAGAATTGTCCATTTCTCAGATAGAAGCGGCTGCATACGGAGCCTCAGAAAATTAGAATATTGTGCAAAAGTTCATTTATTTCAGTAATTCAATAAAAGGTGAAACTAATATATAGACTCATTACATGCAAAGAAAGATATTTCTTTTTTTTTAAACTTTTTTTTTTTATTTACTCCAGGAGAGACAAAGAGATATACAATACAGATTCAATTGCATCATTCAAAAAAATTCAAAAAGAAAGATATTTCAAGCCTTTATTTGTTAAAATTTGGATGATTGTGGCTAACAGCTTAAGAAAACCCCAAATCCAAAATCTCTGAAAATTAGACTATTACATAAAATCAATAAAAACAAAATTTAAATACAGAACTGTCGGCCCTCTGAAAAGTATTATCATGCATATGTACTCCGTACTTGGTTTGGGCCCCTTTTGCATGAATTACTGCCTCAATGCGGCGTGGCATGGATTCTATCAGCCTGTGGTACTGCTGAGGTGTTATGGAAAACCAGGATGCTTCAATAGCGGCCCTCAGCTCTTCTACATTGTTCGGTCTCATGTCTCTCATCTTTCTCTTGGCAATGCCCCATAGGTTCTCTATGGGGTTCAGGTTAGGCGAGTTTGCTGGCCAATCCAGCACAGTAATCCCGCGGTCATTTAACCAGGTTATGGTACTTTTGGCAGTGTGTGCCTTTTTTCTGCAGCAGGGTACACTGGTATTCCACAGGGAATAACATTGTGGGGGGGTGGTGGGGAGGGGGGGTTGTAGAGTAGGATCTTGATCCGAGGCACCAACAGGCTGAAAGCTTTGACTGTTCCCAAGATGCACAGCACTACCTCCTCTATAACCCCGCCTCCGTGCACAGGAGCTCAGTTTGTAAGTTTGTAACAGGCCCTAAGAAGAGATATTTTAAAGAAGATAGAAGACTTCAAGGGCTGCAGCAAAGACACTCTAGTGCTTGATATCATTCTGATATCTCCTGCTGCAGCTTCATCACCTCCCCCAGCGGCGCTGTATACTCCCGCGTCCCTGGTTGCCGGGTATTTACAGCGGAGGCTCCGGTTCTTCACCCAGGGCACACACACTAACCAAAGTTTTCCGGGATCGCGTGGCCACACTCAGGGAGGAGGTAAGAGGGTAGAAATCGCGATCCGCCACGGCCATTAGGAGGCGCGCTGTGCACGCTGGCTTTGACACTGTGGCAGTACAGGGTCCCCACTAGACCACCGGGGCAAGAGCACAGGTCGGATTAGGCTATAATCCATTTTATTATGGCCCGCAGCACCCGGTGGTGAAGTCCAGCAAAGGGATAAGGCTCTGGCCTGTAGCCCCTCCCCCAGCCCCTGGGCGCCAGTAAGAGTAAATGTTCCCGCCCTGGAGCTGCATCTCTCTGTCGCCCTCACTCTCCGTCAGCGTTTGGGCACCATTACACACAGCTGCGCTGATTCTGGGACTGCTGGGTGATGCCTCCTCTGTAAAGCCGCCTGCATCATCAGCGCTGTGCATTTACAGGACACTGAAGTATTCTATATGTCGTTTAGACAGTGTTAGTTAAGAACAAGTGCATACTTCAGGGTTATTTAGTACAAGTACCCTGTGATATTCATCCAGTTTTTACTGGGCATTGATATATCTGTTTATATACATAGCATTACTCAGTAATAGTATTGCTAGTCCAGTGCAGTTTTATTGTTTGTCATAATTCCTGCATTGTACATGTGACTATGTGTGTGTGCATATAGCTGTTGGGTGATCTCTACTCCATGTATCTCACTCCTACTGCTATCCCTATATTCTGTAACCGTAAGGGGCTCCGTGCGTCAGGGTTATTAGATAAAATAGGTATTTCACAGGATATACATATTTTGTATTTCTCTGACGTCCTAGTGGATGCTGGGAACTCCGTAAGGACCATGGGGAATAGCGGGCTCCGAAGGAGGCTGGGCACTCTAGAAAGATTTATGACTACCTGGTGTGCACTGGCTCCTCCCACTATGACCCTCCTCCAAGCCTCAGTTAGATTTTGTGCCCGGCCGAGGTTGGATGCACACTAGGGGCTCTCCTGAGCCTTTAGAAAGAAAGTATAGAAATTAGGTTTTTTATTTTCAGTGAGACCTGCTGGCAACAGGCTCACTGCAGCGAGGGACTAAGGGGAGAAGAAGCGAACCTGCCTGCTTGCAGCCAGCTTGGGCTTCTTAGGCTACTGGACACCATTAGCTCCAGAGGGATCGACCGCAGGCCCAGCCTTGGTGTTCGGTCCCGGAGCCGCGCCGCCGTCCCCCTTACAGAGCCAGAAGCAAAAAGAGGTCCGGAAAATCGGCGGCAGAAGACATCAGTCTTCACCAAGGTAGCGCACAGCACTGCAGCTGTGCGCCATTGCTCCTCACACACACTTCACACTCCGGTCACTGAGGGTGCAGGGCGCTGGGGGGGGGCGCCCTGAGAAGCAATAATAACACCTTGGCTGGCAAAAATACCACAATATATAGCCCCAGAGGCTATATATGTGGAAAATACCCCTGCCAGAATATAGGAAAAAGCGGGAGAATAGTCCGCGGAAAAGGGTCGGAGCTATCTCCCTCAGCACACTGGCGCCATTTTTCCCTCACAGCTCCGCTGGAAGGAAGCTCCCTGGCTCTCCCCTGCAGTCTACACTACAGAAAAGGGTAAAAAAGAGAGGGGGGGCACTAAATTTAGGCGCAGTATACATTTATATAGAAAAAGCAGCTATAAGGGGACATAACTCAGTTAGTCCCTGCATTATATAGCGCTCTGGTGTGTGCTGGCATACTCTCACTCTGTCCCCCCAAAGGGCTTTTGTGGGTCCTGTCCTCTGTTGGAGCATTCCCTGTGTGTGTGCGGTGTGTCGGTACAGCTGTGTCGACATGTTTGATGAGGATAATGATGTGGAGACGGAGCAGATGCCTTTAGAAGGGATGTCACCCCCTGCGGGGCAGACACCTGAGTGGATGAGCTTATGGAAAGAAATGAGTGCACGTATAGACTCCTTACATAAGAAATTTGACGACATGCCAAATATGGGACAGCCGACTTCTCAGCTCGTGCCTGTCCAGGCGTCTCACAAGTCATCAGGGGCTCTAAAACGCCCGCTACCTCAGACCGCAGACCCTGATGTCGACACTGATACTGACACCAGTGTCGACGACGATGAGTCTAACCTGATGCCCACTAAGGTCATTCACTGCATGATTGAGGCAATGAAAGAGGTGTTACACATTTCTGATATAAATACAGGTACCACTAAAAAGGGTATTATGTTTGGGGAGAAAAAACTACCCGTAGTTTTTCCCCCATCAGATGAATTAAAAGAAGTGTGTGAAGAAGCGTGGGCTTTCCCTGATAAAAAATTGGTAATTCCTAAGAAGGTACTAATGGCGTTCCCTTTCCCGCCAGAGGATAGGTCACGTTGGGAAACACCTCCTAGGGTGGATAAAGCGCTCACACGTTTGTCTAAAAAGGTGGCACTACCGTCTCCGGATACGGCCGCCCTCAAGGAACCTGCTGATAGAAAGCAGGAGGCGATCCTGAAGTCTGTATACACACACTCAGGCATTATACTTAGGCCAGCTATTGCGTCAGCATGGATGTGCAGTGCTGCCGCTGCGTGGTCAGATAAACTGTCAGAAAATATTGACACATTAGACAGAGACACGATCCTGCTAACCATAGACCATATCAAAGACTCAGTCTTATATATGAGAGATGCACAGAGGGAAATCTGCCGGCTGGCATCTAAAGTAAGTGCATTGTCCATTTCTGCTAGGAGAGGCTTATGGACTTGCCAGTGGAAAGGAGATGCAGATTCTAAAAGGCACATGGAAGTTTTGCCGTATAAGGGTGAGGAATTATTTGGGGATGGTCTCTCGGACCTAGTTTCCACAGCAACGTCTGGGAAGTCAGCATTTTTACCCCATGTCCCCTCACAGCCTAAGAAGGCGCCGTTTTATCAGGTTCAGTCCTTTCGGACCCAGAAAAACAAGCGTGGAAAAGGCGGGTCTTTTCTGTCCAGAGGCAGAGGTAGGGGAAAAAGGCTGCAACAAACAGCAGGTTCCCAGGAGCAAAAGTCCTCTCCCGCTTCTTCTTCCAAGTCCGCCGCATGACGGTGGGGCTCCACAGGCGGAGCCAGGTACGGTGGGGGGCCGCCTCAAGAATTTCAGCGATCAGTGGGCTCGCTCACAGGTGGATCCCTGGATCCTTCAAATAGTATCTCAGGGGTACAAACTGGAATTCGAGGCGTCTCCAGGCCACCGGTTCCTAAAATCTGCCTTGCCGATTGCTCCCTCAGACAGGGAGGCGGTGCTAGCGGCAATTCACAAGCTGTATTCCCAGCAGGTGATAATCAAGGTACCCCTACTTCAACAAGGCCGGGGTTACTATTCCACACTATTTGTGGTGCCGAAACCGGACGGTTCGGTGAGACCCATTTTAAATTTGAAATCCTTGAACACATACATTAAAAAATTCAAGTTCAAGATGGAATCGCTCAGGGCGGTTATTGCAAGCCTGGACGAGAGGGATTACATGGTATCCCTGGACATCAAGGATGCTTACTTGCATGCCCCCATTTACCATCCTCACCAGGAGTACCTCAGATTTGTGGTACAGGATTGCCATTACCAATTCCAGACGCTGCCGTTTGGACTGTCCACGGCACCGAGGGTATTTACCAAGGTTATGGCGGAAATGATGATACTCCTTCGAAAAAAGGGAGTTTTAATTATCCCGTACTTGGACGATCTCATAATAAAGGCGAGGTCCAAGGAACAGTTGTTGGTGGGAGTAGCACTATCTCAGGAAGTGCTGCACCAGCACGGCTGGATTCTGAATATCCCAAAGTCACAGCTGGTTCCGACGACACGGCTACTGTTCCTGGGTATGATTCTGAATACAGTCCAGAAAAAAGTGTTTCTCCCGGAGGAGAAAGCCAGGGAGTTGTCATCTCTAGTCAGAGACCTCCTGAAACCAAAACAGGTATCGGTGCATCACTGCACGCGGGTCCTGGGAAAGATGGTAGCTTCTTACGAAGCAATTCCCTTCAGCAGGTTCCATGCCAGAATCTTTCAGTGGGACCTGTTGGACCAATGGTCCGGATCGCATCTTCAGATGCATCGCTTAATAACCCTGTCTCCAAGAACCAGGGTGTCTCTACTGTGGTGGCTGCAGAGTGCCCATCTTCTAGAGGGCCGCAGGTTCGGCATACAGGACTGGGTCCTGGTGACCACGGATGCCAGCCTTCGAGGCTGGGGGGCAGTCACACGGGGAAGAAACTTCCAAGGACTATGGTCGAGTCAGGAGACTTCCCTTCACATAAATATTCTGGAACTAAGGGCCATTTACAATGCCCTAAGTCAAGCAAAATCCCTGCTCCTACACCAGCCGGTGCTGATCCAGTCAGACAACATCACGGCAGTCGCCCATGTAAATCGACAGGGAGGCACAAGAAGCAGGATGGCGATGGCAGAAGCCACAAGAATTCTCCGATGGGCGGAAATTCATGTACTAGCACTGTCAGCAGTGTTCATTCCGGGAGTGGACAACTGGGAAGCAGACTTCCTCAGCAGACACGACCTCCACCCGGGAGAGTGGGGACTTCATCCAGAAGTTTTCCAGATGCTGGTAAACCGTTGGGAAAAACCACAGGTGGACATGATGGCGTCCCGCCTCAACAAAAAGTTAAAAAGATATTGCGCCAGGTCAAGGGACCCTCAGGCGATAGCTGTGGACGCTCTAGTGACACCGTGGGTGTACCAGTCGGTTTATGTGTTCCCTCCTCTGCCTCTCATACCAAAGGTATTGAGAATAATAGGAAAGCGAGGAGTAAACACAATTCTCGTGGTTCCGGATTGGCCAAGACGAGCGTGGTACCCGGAACTTCAAGAGATGCTCTCAGAGGATCCGTGGCTTCTACCGCTCAGACAAGACCTGCTACAGCAGGGGCCCTGTCTGTTCCAAGACTTACCGCGGCTGCGTTTGACGGCATGGCGGTTGAACGCCGGATCCTGAAGGAAAAGGGTATTCCGGAAGAAGTCATTCCTACGCTTATTAAAGCCAGGAAAGATGTTACGGCAAAGCATTATCACCGCATATGGCGGAAATATGTTGCATGGTGCGAGGCCAAAAAGGCCCCAACAGAGGAATTTCAGCTAGGTCGATTTCTGCATTTCCTGCAAGCAGGAGTGAATATGGGCCTAAAACTAGGCTCCATTAAAGTACAGATCTCGGCTCTGTCGATTTTCTTTCAAAAAGAACTAGCTTCAGTACCTGAAGTTCAGACATTTGTGAAAGGAGTGCTGCATATTCAGCCCCCGTTTGTGCCTCCTGTGGCACCTTGGGATCTCAACGTGGTGTTGAGTTTCTTAAAATCACATTGGTTTGAAAGTGGTCATGTTATTGGCCTTGGCTTCAGCCAGGCGAGTGTCAGAATTGGCGGCTTTATCATGTAAAAGCCCTTATCTGATTTTCCATATGGATAGGGCAGAATTGAGGACTCATCCCCAGTTTCTCCCTAAGGTGGTGTCAGCGTTTCACCTGAACCAGCCTATTGTGGTGCCTGCGGCTACTAGGGATTTGGAGGACTCCAAGTTGCTAGACGTTGTCAGGGCCCTGAAAATATATGTTTCCAGGACGGCTGGAGTCAGAAAATCTGACTCGCTGTTTATCCTGTATGCACCCAACAAGCTGGGTGCTCCTGCTTCTAAGCAGACTATTGCTCGCTGGATTTGTAGTACAATTCAGCTTGCACATTCTGTGGCAGGCCTGCCACAGCCAAAATCTGTAAATGCCCATTCCACAAGGAAGGTGGGCTCATCTTGGGCGGCTGCCCGAGGGGTCTCGGCTTTACATCTTTGCCGAGCAGCTACTTGGTCAGGGGCAAACACGTTTGCAAAATTCTACAAATTTGATACCCTGGCTGAGGAGGACCTAGAGTTCGCTCATTCGGTGCTGCAGAGTCATCCGCACTCTCCCGCCCGTTTGGGAGCTTTGGTATAATCCCCATGGTCCTTACGGAGTTCCCAGCATCCACTAGGACGTCAGAGAAAATAAGAATTTACTCACCGGTAATTCTATTTCTCGTAGTCCGTAGTGGATGCTGGGCGCCCATCCCAAGTGCGGATTGTCTGCAATACTTGTAAATAGTTATTGCTAACTAAAGGGTTATTGTTGAGCCATCTGTTGAGAGGCTCAGTTGTTTTCATACTGTCAAACTGGATATAGTATCACGAGTTGTACGGTGTGATTGGTGTGGCTGGTATGAGTCTTACCCGGGATTCAAAATCCTTCCTTATTATGTCAGCTCGTCCGGGCACAGTGTCCTAACTGAGGCTTGGAGGAGGGTCATAGTGGGAGGAGCCAGTGCACACCAGGTAGTCATAAATCTTTCTAGAGTGCCCAGCCTCCTTCGGAGCCCGCTATTCCCCATGGTCCTTACGGAGTTCCCAGCATCCACTACGGACTACGAGAAATAGAATTACCGGTGAGTAAATTCTTATTTTTTCTCTGTGTTTTTCAGTCACATTTTACCTCAGAAATCCTCTGTTTGTGCTGTCACACTGCACGGGGGGTATTATATCTGCTGATATTGTACTGTGTCGCCTGTGGTTTACTCTTTCATATCATGTCAGCTACAGGGGACGATGGGTCTGGGGCTGATTCCGCCGTGCACAGTTATGATGTCCCAGATGCATTTGAGGATAACATGGCTGCGGAGGGTTTAGGTTTTGGGGGTTCTGTACCCCCAGTCAGTTTGTAACAACGGGGGCACATCAGGGCCCGCCTTGGTCTGCCTTTTCTAATTTACTGACTACGCTGTTAACTAGACTTGCGCCCCCTATGGGACCTCCTCTGCCTTATCAGCCTTATATGGTCCTTGCGGTTAATCCGCCATGGACAGATGCTCTGTCCACTCAGTTACAGCACTTGAATAACTCTTTGGATAAATGTATTCTTGACCCTCGCCCGCCTAAGACTAAACCTAAGAAGTTCTCTAAGCGGGCTGTTACTTCCTCTCAATCCACGCATGTTCCGGATACCTCTTCCGATGAAGATGGCGTGTATACTGACCCCACAGACGTTTCTGATGGGGAATCTGTTTCACAGGTGGATGTTCCTGATCTATTAGAGGCTATCAGGCTCATTCTACAGATTGATGATAATCCTGAGCCTGCTACCACAGCTAAGAAACCGGACAGGTTCAAACGTCAGAAGTTTACTAAATTGGTTTAACCTCATTCTGACCACTTGGTTGACATTCGTCAGGAATCCTGGGAGAACCCAGGAAAGAAATTCACTCAGCACAAGAAGATGCTAGGCTGCTATCCTCTCGCTTTTGACTGACGTACATCCCTTCGGATCAGGTGAAGGCAACAACTCTCAGTTTAGTGGTACAATCCCTCCTGGACACCAGAGTGGTAGTGCCGGTGCCTCTGGCTCAGAAGGGCAGGGGGTACTATTCAACGCTGTAGTGTTCCTTCTAGGCTGTTTCAGCAGGGTGCTGCACCCTGCCCATTTTTGAAATGTGAAAAAGCACCCTGCCCATTTTCAGTGCACCATGCAGGACCATAAATTGCCCTTTTGTATACAGAATGCAACAGTCAGATTGCATGTTACAATGTTGTCGTCTGCTCCTTGCCCACCTCTGAAATTGGAACACAATTTCTATCCTTTAGCCAACTGGATGGCAGAGGAGTCACTGTAAATAACACAGCACTCTGATAAAGAGCTAAAGAACAGGCTAAGCAGTGAGCATGTACTGCTTACAGTATTTCCTTAGTAGAACAGACTTATTTTTTCCTATCTATTTTAACCCATTGTTTAACTTTTCTGTTTTATAACACATAGAAGACTGGACATATACAATACATATACAGTATGTTTCTCGGTACAGATGTTAGGTGTCTTATATGTATGCATGGGTATATGATTTACTAAGGGCAAAATGTATGTACAAAAACTATAAACATATGCGCTATGCTTTGTGCGCAAAGCGTCACATCAAAAATGTGCCCTTCAAAATAAAAATGTGCCCTCTTCAATGCTCAGCACCTGCCCTAAAAAAATCCTAGAGTGAACACTACGCTGTTCCTAGTCCCCAAACCGAATGGTTCCTCCCAGCCCATTCTCACCCTCAAATCTTTGAACAAGTTTGTGAGGGTCTCCAAGTTTCGTATGGAGACCCTTCGCTCTATTGTCCTGGCTTTGGAACCAGTCGACTA
This sequence comes from Pseudophryne corroboree, assembly GCF_028390025.1. NCBI lineage: Eukaryota > Metazoa > Chordata > Amphibia > Anura > Myobatrachidae > Pseudophryne > Pseudophryne corroboree. The sequence goes on from NC_086455.1 coordinate 60,546,513, forward strand.
TATGGTATCCCTGGATATACATGATGCTTACCTACATATCCCTATTGCCATGTCACATCAGCAATACCTGCGGTTTGCTATTGGCAATCTCCATTACCAATTACGGGCCTTACCGTTTGGTCTGACCACGGCTCCGCAAATTTTCACCAAGGTCATAGCAGTTATGACGGCTTCACTCCGCCGTCGGGGTATCCTGATCTTGCCGTATCTGGACGACCTACTGATCCTGGCCAATTCCCCAGAAGTTCTCCTCCATCATTTGGATCTGATGGTCCATTTTCTGCAAGCCCACAGGTGGCTCATCAACTGGAAGAAATCCTTCCTGGTCACTTCCCAGAGCATGGTGCATCTGGGAGCGTTGTTGGACACACACAACCAGACGTTGTTTTTGTCACAGGAAAAAGTCCTGAAGCTTCAGGACAAGATACGTTGCTTCCTCTCTCGTCCGCGTGTGTCGATACACTCGGCGATGCAAGTACTAGGCCTCATGGTGTTGGCTTTCGACATGGTGGAGTATGCTCAATTTCATTCCCGCCCTCTGCAGAAACTGATTCTTGCCAAGTGGGATGGCTTGCCTCACCAGATCAGGTCTCAAATAATCTCCTTGTCTCCGAAGGTCCGTCTGTCACTGACCTGGTGGCTGCAGGACCAACGATTGAGCGTCCCTTCTGGATCTCCAGCTGGGTCCTTCTGACGACGGATGCCAGTCTGAGGGGTTGGGGCGCGGTGTTGGAGCAACACTCTCTTCAGGGTCAGTGGACCAGGGAGAAGTCTCTTCTCCCGATAAACATTCTGGAATTGCGGGCAGTGTTCAGTGCTCTGAAACTGGCCTGGCATCTGGTACTGAACAGGCCTGTTAAAGTGCAGTCAGACAATGCCACCACGGTGGCGTATATAAATCATCAAGGCGGCAGTCAAAGCCGCATGGCAATGCTGGAAGTGTCAAAGATTCTTCAATGGGTGGAACGTCATCTGCCAGCCATATCGGCAGTGTTCATTCCGGGGGTCCTCAACTGGGAAGCGGACATCCTCAGTCGTCAGGACGTACACGCCGGAGAGTGGAGCCTTCATACAGAAGTATTTCAACTCCTGGTGGACAAGTCAACCAGATGTAGACCTGATGGTGTCTGGACACAATCACAAGGTTCCGGTCTTCGGAGCAAGAACAAGGGATATTAAAGCAGCGTTCGTGGACGCACTGGCAATTCCATGGAACTTTCGTCTGCCGTACGTGTCACTCATGCCCAGAGTAGTGAGGAAGTTCAAGGAAGAAGGAGGAATCCTTTTTCTAATAGCTCCAGCGTGGCCCAGACGGCATTGGTTCTCAGACCTACAGGGTCTCTCGCTAGAGCGTCCTCTTCTGATTCCGCAACGACCAGACCTCCTCATTCAGGGCCCTTGTGTTTACCAGGATTTGGCCTGACTGGCTTTGACGGTGTGGCTCTTGAAGCTTCCGTACTGAGGGCCAAAGGCTTTTCTGAGGCTGTCATTCAAACTATGTTGAAGGCCCGTAAGCCGGCTTCTGCTCGGATTTACCATAGGGTCTGGAATTCTTACTTTGCTTAGTTCGCATCTAACAATCATGACGTTTACAAGTTTAGTACGGCCAAACTTTTGGCCTTCCTACAACAGGGCCTAGACTTGGGCCTTCGGCTGGCCTCCCTCAAGGTTCATATTTCTGACTTGCCGGTATGGTTTCAGAGAAAAATTGCAACTCTACCTGATGTTCATACATTCACTTAGGGTGTTTTATGGATTCAACCTCCCTATGTCCCACCTGTGGCTTTTTGGGATTTGTCGGTGGTACTGGAGGCTTTGCAAGAGTCTCCGTTTGAACCTCTTGAATCTGCGGACCTTAAGTGGCTTTCTCTCAAGGTCTTGTTTCTGCTGGCTATTGCCTCTGCTAGACGGGTATCAGATTTGGGTGTCTTGTCTTGTAGGTCCCCCTATCTGATTTTTCACCGTGGTCGGGCGGTTCTTCGAACGCGCCCTGGTTATCTACCTAAGGTGGTGTCTTCTTTTCACCTTAACCAGGAGATTGTGGTTCCGGCCTTTGTCTCTCCGGATTTATCCTCCAAAGAGCGGTCTTTGGGTGTGGTATGGGCTCTCCGTATCTATGTGAAGAGGACAGCCTCCGTTAGGAAATCTGATTCTCTCTTTGTACTGTTTGGTTTTCACAAACGTGGCTGGCCTGCTAACAAGCAGACCTTGGCCAGATGGATTAGAATGGTGATTGCACATGCTTATGTACAGGCTGGCCTTCCAGCTCCTGCTACCATCAAAGCCCATTCTTGAATAAAGCGACCCGTGAATAATTGTGCAAGGTGGCTACGTGGTCCTCAGTGAACACGTTCATAAGGTTCTATGCCTTCGATACTTCCGCCTCCCAGGATGCTTCCTTTGGACGCCGGGTTCTTGTGCCCGCTACAGTGCATCCCCTCCCATAAGGAACTGCTTTAGGACATCCCCGATGTTATTCCCTGTGGAATACCAGTGTACCCCGCTGCAGAAAAGGAGATTTATGGTAAGAACTTACCCTTGTTAAATCTCTTTCTGCGAGGTACACTGGATTCCACAGGGCGCCCACCCTGACGCACTTAGCTTCTTTGGGTTGGTATGGCATCAGCCACTGATACATTCTCCTGTCGCTGAGCATCTTGGGAACAGTCAAAGCTTTTAGCCTGTTGGTGCCTCGGATCAAGAGCCTACACTACACCCCCCCCCGCCCCCCCCCCCCGATGTTATTCCCTGTGGAATCCAGTGTACCTCGCAGAAAGAGATTTAACAAGGGTAGGTTCTAACCATGAATCTCCTTTTTATTGATTTTATGTAATATTCTCATTTTTCTGAGATTTTGGATTTGGGGTTTTCTTAAACTGTAAGCCATGTCGAAGTCAGAAAATATTGCAGTACACACATTACGTACAAACACCACATAGATGGCCTCCGTGTGCGTACTTATTCGGCCGTGCGTGCACATATTCGCAATTTGCATATGGTCGCTCTCGCGGTCCTGCGTATTAGAGCGTGGTATGATTAATTACAGTGGAATTTGTACTCGCATGGAAAAGCCACAAAGACGTATCATATATCTAATCCAATATATTGCATAAATCACCCACTGTCTGCTTTCTCTTCTAATGGCATGAGGATGGGTCACACATAAATTATACTTCCAGAGACTCAAATACAATGGCCTTATTTACACAAAGCTTTGAAATTCTATGAAGAAGGCAAACACCTGTGTTTACTCCTATTGTTCCAGGGTAGCCCAGTTTCTGTCGAAGACGATAAATACTGAATTGTCTTGTCTGAAGACAAGACAAACAAAAAGACAATACCCAGGAACCTAGTTTGAAGAGAAACTCAATTAGCAATAGCTAACAAAATTACAAACCATTTAGAAATCCGAGGTAATAACATTCATAGTCTAAACCAGGCATGTCCAAACTGCGGCCCTCCAGCTGTTGTGAAACTACATATCCCAGCATGCCCTGACACAGTTTTGCTGACAGAGAATGCTAAAGCTGAGTCAGGGCATTCTGGGATGTGTAGTTTCTCAATAGCTGGAGGGCCGCAGTTTGGACATGCCTGGTCTAAACTCTTGGAGATATATAAATTTGTATATATATGTGTGTGTGTGTGTGTGTGTGTGTGTGTGTGTGTGTGTGTGTGTGTGTGTGTGTGTATATATATATATATATGTGTATATATATATATATATATATATATATATATATATATGATTCCTAACAAATTGTAATAGCAGGAGTATGTGTGTGTGTATATATATATATATATATATATATATGTATGTGTGTGTGTGTGTGTATATATATATATATATATATATATATATATCACCAAGGCAGCCGGCACTCCCCTTGCTTACATATCATCTGCTCCGGTGCCCTCCCTAGGAAATATTTCCAATTGCAGATAGGAGAACAGGCGGCACTCTGGAGACTGTTCAAAAGATTTTCTTTATTGGAGTAGCATCCAACAATTGTTTCGGGCCTCCGCCCGTCGTCAGGGATGTACAACACAGTGAAAACAAACAATTTATATCCTCACAGAACCTTCCCCACATACATAATTACATTGACTCACCTCACCTGCGCTCCTGCCCTCCTATCCGAACGCCGCGCTGGCCGCCGCTATCACAAACTGTGCAGCTGCTTCCGTGTAGCGGGCGACGTCATCGGAAGGCGCCCGCAGGGAGGAACAAGTCAAACAGATAGGTTACCTAGGTGACAAAAAACAAAAACAGAAACACACACATAAGGCATCATATATATGATCTAGAAAAGACATAGACATCTTAATGCAGCCTAAATGTGTGTGCATACATAAACTATACGAAAACTGGAAAAACATATATGAAAAAATATATAAAAAACGAACAATGGGACACTCTGCAAAATAAATCCCAAATGTGATATAAAATACAGGCAGTATCGTTATATATCAAAAAATATCTCAAAAGAATCTTTCTCTAACGTCCTAGTGGATGCTGGGGACTCCGTCAGGACCATGGGAATAGCGGCTCCGCAGGAGACAGGGCACAAAAGCAAGCTTTTTTAGGATCACATGGTGTGTACTGGCTCCTCCCCCTATGACCCTCCTCCAAGCCTCAGTTAGGTTTTTGTGCCCGGCCGAGAAGGGTGCAATCTAGGTGGCTCTCTTAAAGAGTTACTTAGAAAAAGTTTTTAGGTTCTTTATTTTCAGTGAGTCCTGCTGGCAACAGGCTCACTGCATCGTGGGACTTAGGGGAGAGATTTTCAACTCACCTGCGTGCAGGATGGATTGGATTCTTAGGCTACTGGATATAGCTCCAGAGGGAGTCGGAACACAGGGCTCGCCCTGGGGTTCGTCCCGGAGCCGCGCCGCCGACCCCCCTTGCAGACGCTGAAGATGAAGAGGTCCGGAACCAGGCGGCAGAAGACTCTCAGTCTTCATCAGGTAGCGCACAGCACTGCAGCTGTGCGCCATTGTTGTCAGCACACTTCACACAGCGGTCACGGAGGGTGCAGGGCGCTGGAGGGGGGCGCCCTGGGCAGCAATGTATAATACCTGTATGGCGAAAAATACATCACATATAGCCCTTGAGGCTATATGGATGTATTTAACCCCTGCCAGATATCTAAAACTCCGGAGAAGAAGCCCGCCGAAAAGGGGGCGGGGCCTATTCTCCTCAGCACACAGCGCCATTTTCCCTCACAGAAAGGCTGGTGGGAAGGCTCCCATGCTCTCCCCTGCACTGCACTACAGAAACAGGGTTAAAACAGAGAGGGGGGGCACTGATTTGGCGATATGTATATATATTAAAATGCTATAAGGGAGGAACACTTATATAAAGGTTGTCCCTGGATAATTATAGCGTTTTGGTGTGTGCTGGCAAACTCTCCCTCTGTCTCCCCAAAGGGCTAGTGGGTCCTGTCCTCTATCAGAGCATTCCCTATGTGTGTGCTGTATGTCGGTACGTGTGTGTCGACATGTATGAGGAAAATATTGGTGAGGAGGCGGAGCAAATTGCCTGTAATGGTGATGTCACTCTCTAGGGAGTCGAGACCGGAATGGATGGCTTATTTATGGAAATTACGTGACAATGTCAACACGCTGCAAGCCGGTTGACGACATGAGAGGGCCGGCGAACAAATTAGTATCTGTCCAGGCGTCTCAAACACCGTCAGGGGCTGTAAAATGCCCATTTACGTCAGTCGGTCGACACAGACCCAGACACGGACACTGATTTCAGTGTCGACGGTGAAGAAACAAACGTATTTTCTTTTAGGGCCACACGTTAAGGGCAATGAAGGAGGTGTTACATATTTCTGATACTCCAAGTACCACAAAAAAGGGTATTATGTGTGAGGTGAAAAAACTACCTGTAGTTTTTCCTGAATCAGATAAATTAAATGAAGTGTGTGATGATGCGTGGGTTTCCCCCGATAGAAAATTATTGGCGGTATACCCTTTCCCGCCAGAAGTTAAGGCGCGGTGGGAAACACCCCTCAGGGTGGATAAGGCGCTCACACGCTTATCAGAACAAGTAGCGGTACCATCTACGGATAGGGCCGTACTTAAGGAGCCAGCTGATAGGAGGCTGAAAAATATCCTAAAAAGTATACACACACATGCTGGTGTTATACTGCGACCAGCGATCGCCTCAGCCTGGATGTGCAGAGCTGAGGTGGCTTGGTCGGATTCCCTGACTAAAAATATTGATACCTTTGACAGGGACAGTATTTTATTGACTATAGAGCATTTAAAGGATGCATTTCTATATATGCGAGATGCGCAGAGGGATATTTGCACTCTGGCATCAAGAGTAAATGCGATGTCCATATCTGCAAGAAGATGTTTATGGACACGACAGTGGTCAGGTGATGCAGATTCCAAACGGCACAAAGATGTATTGCCGTATAAAGGGGAGGAGTTATTTGGGGTCGGTCCATGGGACCTGGTGGCCAGGGCAACTGCTGGAAAATCCACCGTTTTTTACCCTAAGTCACATCTCTGCAGAAAAAGACACCGTCTTTTCAGCCTCAGTCCTTTCGTCCCTATAAGAGTCATATCTGCCCAGGGATAGAGGAAAGGGAAGAAGACTGCAGCAGGCAGCCCATTCCCAGGAACAGAAGCCCTCCACCGCTTCTACCAAGTTCTCAGCATGACGCTGGGACCGTACAGGACCCCTGGATCCTACAAGTAGTATCCAAGGGGTACAGATTGGAATGTCGAGAGGTTTCCCCCCTCGCAGGTTCCTGTAGTCTGCTGTACCAATGTCTCCCTCCGACAGGGAGGCAGTATTGAAAACAATTCACAAGCTGTATTCCCAGCAGGTGATAATAAAATTACCCCTCCGACAACAAGGAAAGGGGTATTACTCCACACTATATGGTGGTACTGAAGGCTAGGTGAGACCTATTCTAAATCTGAAAAATTTGAACACTTACAAGGGTTCAAATCCAGATGGAGTCACTCAGAGCAGTGATAGCAAAGAACAAGGGGACTATATGGTGTCCCGGGACATCAGGGATGCTTACCTCCATGTCCCAAAATTTGCCTTTTCTCACCAAGGGTACCTCAGGTTCGTGGTACAGAACTGTCACTATCAGTTTCAAGACGATGCCGTTGGATTGTCCAAGGCACCCCGGGTCCTTACCAAGGTAATGACCGAAAGGAGGATTCGTCTTCAAAGAAAATGGACGACCTCCTGATAAGAACAAGGTCCAGAGAACAGTTGGAGGTCGGAGTAGCACTATCTCAAGTAGTTCTACGACCGCACGGGTGGATTCTAAATATTCCAAAACCGCAGTTGTTCCGACGACACGTCTGCTGGTCCTAGGGATGATTCTGGACACAGTCCAGGAAAAGGTGTTTCTCCCAGAGGAGAAAGCCAGGGAGTTATCCGAGCTAATCGGGATCCTCCTAAAACCAGGAAAAGTGTCAGTGCATCATTGCACAAGAGTCCTGGTAAAAATGGTGGCTTATTATGAAGCGCTTCCATTCGGCAGATTTCACGCAAGAACTCTTCAGTGGGATCTGCTGGACAAATGGTCCGGATCGCATCTTCAGATGCATCAGCGGATAACCCTATATCCAAGGACAAGGGTGTCTCCTGTGGTGATTACAGAGTGCTCATCTTCTAGAGGGCCGCAGATTCGGCATTCAGGATTGGATGCTCGTGACCACGGAGACCAGCCTGAGAGGCTGGGGAGCAGTCACACAAGGAGTGTGATCAAGTCTGGAGAATTCTCTCCACATAAATATACTGGAGCGAAGAGAAAATTTATAATGCTCTAAGCTTAGCAAGACCTCTGCTTCAAGGTCAGCCGGTATTGATCCAGTGGGATAACATCACGGCAGTCGCCCACGTAAACAGAAAGGGCGGCACAAGAAGCAGGAGGGCAGTGGCAAAACTGCAAGGATTTTTCGCTAGGCGGAAAATCATGTGATAGCACTGTCAGCAGTGTTCATTCCGGGAGTGGACGACTGGGAAGCAGACTTCCTCAGCAGGCACGACCTCCACCCGGGAGAGTGGGAACTTCATCGGGAAGTTTTCCGCATGATTGTGAACCGTTGGGAAAGACCAAAGGTGGACATGATGGCGTCCCGCCCGAACAAAAAATGGGACAGGTATTGCGCCAGGTCACGAGACCTTCAGGCGATAGCTGTGGACGTCCTGGTAACACCGTGGGTGTAACAGTCGGTGTATGTGTTCCCTCCTCTGCTTCTCATAACCAAGGTATTGAGAATTATAAGACATAGAGGAGTAAGAACTATACTCGTGGCTCCGGATTGGCCAAGAGGGACTTGGTAACCGGAACTTCAAGAGATGCTCACAGAGGACTAATGGCCTCGGGAGCTAAGAAGGGATTTGCTTTCAGCAAGTACCATGTCTGTTCCAAGAGGAACCGTGGCATCGGCCTTTAAGAAAGGACCTGCTCCAGCAGGGACCTTGTCTGTTCCAAGACTTACCGCGACTGCGTTTGACGGCATGGCGGTTTGAACGCCGGATCCTAAGGGAAAAGGCATTCCGGAAGAGGTCATACCTACCCTGGTCAAAGCCAGGAAGGAGGTGACCGCACAACGTTATCACCACATGTGGTAAAAATATGTTGCGTGGGTGAGGCCAGGAAGGCCCCACGAAAAAATTTCAACTAGGTCGATTTCTGCACTTCCTGCAAACAGGAGTGTCTATGAGCCTCAAATTGGGGTCCATTAAGGTTCAAGTTTCGGCCCTATAGATTTTCTTCCAGAAAGAATTGGCTTCAGTTCCTGAAGTCCAGACGTTTGTCAAGGGAGTATTGCATATACAGCCCTTGTGTGCCTCCAGTGGCACCGTGGGATCTCAACGTAGTGTTGGGATTCCTCAAATCATATTAGTTTGAACCACTCAAATCTGTGGATTTGAAATATCTCACATGGAAAGTGACCATGCTGTTGGCCCTGGCCTCGGCCAGGCGATTGTCAAAATTGGCGGCTTTGTCTTACAAAAGCCCATATTTGATTTTCCATTCGGACAGGGCAGAACTGCGGACTCGTCCCCAGTTTCTTCCTAAGGTGGTGTCAGCGTTTCACCTGAAACAACCTATTGTGGTGCCTGCGGCTACTAGGGACTTGGAGGACTCCAAGTTGCTAGACGTTGTCAGGGCCCTGAAAATATATATATATATATAATTCCAGGACGGCTGGAGTCTGACTTGCTGTTTATATTGTAGGCACCCAAAAAGCTGGGTGCTCCTGCTTCTAAGCAGACTATTGCTCGTTGGATTTGTAGTACAATTCAGCTTGCACATTCTGTGGCAGGCCTGCCACAGCCAAAATCTGTAAATGCCCATTCCACAGGGAAGGTGGGCTCATCTTGGGCGGCTGCCCGAGGGGTCTCGGCTTTACAACTTTGCCGAGCAGCTACTTGGTCAGGGGCAAACACGTTTGCTAAATTCTACAAATTGGATTCCCTGGCTGAGGAGGACCTGGAGTTCTCTCATTCGGTGCTGCAGAGTCATCCGCACTCTCCCGCCCGTTTGGGAGCTTTGGTATAATCCCCATGGTCCTGACGGAGTCCCCAGCATCCACTAGGACGTTAGAGAAAATAAGATTTTACTTACCGATAAATCTATTTCTCATAGTCCGTAGTGGATGCTGGGCGCCCATCCCAAGTGCGGATTGTCTGCATTACTTGTACATAGTTATTGTTACAAAAAAAAAAAATCGGGTTATTATTGTTGTGAGCCATCTTTTTTAGAGGCTACTTCATTGTTATCATACTGTTAACTGGGTTCAAATCACAAGTTGTACGGTGTGATTGGTGTGGCTGGTATGAGTCTTACCCGGGATTCAAGATCCTTCCTTATTGTGTACGCTCGTCCGGGCACAGTACCTAACTGAGGCTTGGAGGAGGGTCATAGGGGGAGGAGCCAGTACACACCATGTGATCCTAAAAAAGCTTGCTTTTGTGCCCTGTCTCCTGCGGAGCCGCTATTCCCATGGTCCTGACGGAGTCCCCAGCATCCACTACGGACTATGAGAAATAGATTTATCGGTAAGTAAAATCTTATTTAAAAAAAAAAAAAGGAACATTATAAACATTTTTAACGGATATCTTTTTATGTGGACAACTTTTATCATGCACCAAATTTTATATATATATATATATATATATATATATATATATATATATGTGTGTGTATGTGGATATATGTATATCTTGAGGATGGAAATAGATAATCATATCGTGTGGGATCATATTGTTCAGAGTCACGAAAATATTAATCTGGTGGGAATAAGAATATTATCATATATTACAACATTAAGTTATTAATAATACCAGATTTATGTATGATTAATGTGATGTATTTAACTAGTCATGGGGCGGGAACTCAGATGCAAACAACAGAAATCACATCTCAAATCTTAGCCATCGCCCACATCTTAAGCTGACCAATGATCCCCGGTGCACAGGCTATGTCCCACCCCCGAATCAATGGAAGAAGAGCACACAGTGTCTATTGTATTATGTTTTGATCCACTGTATAAAGAGCCAGCTGCATGCCAGGTCACTATCACAGACTCTGAAGGTCATCTACCCTGATGACTGAGGACCAGACTGGGAAGCGCAGGCGAAACTAAAACACGTATGTACCATTGACTGTAGCCATTATTCTATTCTATTCTATTGTATTGTTATTATAACCCCCTTTCAGTAATTATATGTTGGTGTGTTGGAACCTGGCATTTTAAATACAATCTGGTGTCGTGTTTCCTTTCCCTGCTAAGGTTTAAAGTGTATTTACAGCCACTCGGGCTGCTGCATTGTGCTAACAGCGTATAGGCCTGTGTACGCAAACTGTGTAGTCACTACGCCCTTTAGGCGTACGTACGCAGAGTGCGTACACTGCGACTTTGTGTACGTAAGGTTTGTGAATAATATAAAGGTGAAAGGTTAATTATTGCGGCCGCAGCGGCTAAGGTTTAAAGTGTATCAAGTGTGTTTAAGGTATATGCTTTTTAATCCTGTAAGTAAATTAGCGTTTACAGCCACAATCATCAAAATTATAACAAAGGCTTGAAATATCTCACTTTGCATGTAATGAGTCTATATAGTACATTAGTTTCACCTTTTAAGTTGGATTACTGAAATAAATGAACTTTTGCATGCTATTCTAATTTTCTGAGTTTCACCTGCATGTGCAGAGTATGCGCCGTTTGCTATAAACCGGTAGATGCGTCCAACTCAGAATCAGGCCACAGTGTTTTGTGTCATCCATCATTTAGTATATGTAGCTAGTAGTTTTTAGGGCCTGGCAGTGCCGGATTACCAAATAGGCAGAGTAGGCACCGGCCTATGGGCCCCACTCCTGTAAGGGGCCCCGCAACAACGGATCAATATAATATTGATTTGATCTTGAAAGAAAATTACAATAAAGCTTTCTTAAATTGTTACAAAACACAGAAAAAAATGAATCCACTTAAAGAAACGGAAACTTTACATTAAAGACTCTATAGAGAAGATACTGTATTAATGTAATGTACCCATTAACAACTTAAAGTACATAAACCATAAACATAAGATTCACATTACAGTTTCCAGATCGTAGACTGTTGTTTGTTAAAATTGAAAACGTATTAGGAGATAATTTGTGAGGGGGGCCTTGAGATTTTGACTGCCTAGGGGCCTCCACAGGGTTAATCCGGCAGTGGGGCCTGGATACTGTTTTATCCTAGTGTCTGAATAATCCTGTCTTTCCTTGCAGGGTCATTGTAACGATTTACTCATCTTCCAGGTACAGCCCTACTCACTGCTCAGGTGAGAGAGCTTTCTTTTTAAGTCTTTAGATTTTTGTTATAACTATCGCTTGTTGTGCAATGTTTCATTTATCAGACAAGACTACAGTTTACCAAGAGGAGCTATATGAGCAGCATGTCTTATATACACAGACCCACCGCCTGGATAGGTTATAATGGGCAGTCAGCTACTGAGCCTGATGATGCTCTCACCGATGCATTGTGACGTGAAATAGATGTATTAACCTGGAGAAGGCATAAGGAAGTGATAAACCAGTGATAAAAACAGCCAATCAGCTCCTAACTGTTAATTTACATATTGGCGCTAATTGGCTGGTGCGTTTATCACCTTGCATTTATCACTGGTTTATCACTTCCTTATGCCTTCTTCAGGTCTTCAGTATTTTAAGAGCAACATAGCGGTAGCAGTTTGCAGAAGATAGCACACTCCTGCGCGTATCTATGCGCAGGTGCAGAATATTAATATTACACTGTATTTATGTACTCTGATATTCGGCGGGAACCCAGTGGATAACATCTGCAAGTGCACCTGGACCAGGCATCGCCCACCTATTCAAACCGACCTATGACCCCTCCTGTACTGTAAATGACCAGCCCTTTGACCTATGGGTGAAGAGGTTACAGATTCCATTGTTTCATGATTTGGACAAATGTATGAAAGCCACGCTGCCTGGCCGGTCAAACACATTCTCTGAAGGTCATCTATCCAGATAGACCGAGGACCGGAACCGGGTGGCGCTGGCGTACAAACGTATGTATCATTGATTGTAGCCTGTTTCTCTTATGTAATTGTGTTATTGTTGTTATCCCCTTTTGAGTAAATAACTGTTGGTGGGTCGGATCCCAACATATTTAATTGGTGTCGTGTCCCTTTCTTGCTAGGGGTTATAGAGTGTATTCCGCCTCACGTGTAGCTACTCTATGCTTACAGCGTGATGGCGTGCGCACGCAACGTGTACGCATCTGTTAGGGGTTTCACACACATGCTTAGTGGTCGCAGCGGCCTGTACAGATATACGTTTAAGGTATTGCTTTTTCTTCCTGAAATTAATCAGCTTTAACATGATCCAACCAGATGAAATGGTGGGTCTCCCACTGCAGTGTAAATGGATTTGAGTGTAGTCTAAATTTTACGGTCATCAGGGTCTTTTAAGGAGATAGCACCAGGTACAGGCAGCACAAACTTACATGACAGCCTGGACACTGAGGTATCCACAATTGGAGGATTCTCCCACACCTTCCTATCCTCAGTTTGGAAAGGAAAGTTTAGCAACTTAGGGTTTTGAGATTTCTTGTCAGGATTAACCCACGCCTCTTTAAAAAGTGTGTTTAATTCCTGAAGCTCAGTTGTTAGACAGCATCGCCCTGACTACACGGCTTCAGACGGATTATGGGTGGATTCTCAATCTGCAGAAATCACACCTGGTACCATCACAGAGACTGCAGTTCTTGGGGATGATCCTGGATACGGTGTCTCAGAAGGTGTTCCTTCCTATGGACAAGGCCTTGACAATTCAAATGATGGTGCGCTCTGTTCCGAAACCTCCGAAAATCTCAGTGCATCTCTGCATCGGCTGTTGCGCAAGATGGTAGCCTCATATGAGGCAATCCAGTACGGAAGATTCCATGCCCGTCCTTTCCAGCTGGATCTGCTGAACAAATGATATGGCTCAAACCTGCACATGCACCAGTGGATATCCCTGTCACCAAAAGCAAGGATTTCCCTGTTATGGTGGTTACAGATGCCCCACCTGGTAGAGGGTTGACACTTCGGAACTCAGGCTTGGGCTCTATTGATGACAGATGCGAGCCTCCACGGTTGGGGTGCTGTCACCCAGGGGGCTCAGTTTCAGGGAAGGTGGTCACCTCAAGAGTCCTCTCTTCCGATAAACATTCTGGAACTCAGGGCGATTTACAATGCCCTTCTACAGGCTGCTTCTCTCCTCCAACATCAGGGCATACAGGTCCAGTCAGACAACGCCACGGCAGTGGCATACATAAACAAACAAGGAGGAACAAAAAACAGGGCCGCAATGTGAGAGGTGTCCAGGATACTCCTCTGGGCAGAACGCAACGCTAGGGCCATGTCGGCCATCTTCATTCCAGGAGTGGACAACTGGGAAGCAGACTTCCTCAGCAGGTGTTTCAGCTGTTGGTACAACGGTGGGGCTGCCCGCTGATTGACATGATGGCTTCTCGACTCAACAAGAAGCTGTGTCGATACTGCTCCAGGACAAGGGATCCACAGGCTGCAGCGGTGGATGCTCAGAAGGCGCCATGGATTTACCAGTTCATCTATCTGTTCCCTCTAATGCCTCTCATTCCCAGGGTCCTAAAGAGACTAAAAAGGGAAAGCATTCAGGAAATTCTGATTGCCCCGGATTGGCCTAGTCAGGCCTGGTATGCGGACCTCCTGGCCATGTCCCTCGAAGAGCCCTGGTCTTCTGCAAGGTCTGTTCGTCTATCCAGACTTACCGCGGCTACGTTTGACAGCATGACGGTTGAAAGGGAGAGCTTACCCCGAAAAGACCTTCCTGACAAGGTTATCTCTACTATGGTCCAGGCTAGGAAGGTGGTCACATCTAAGCATTACCACCGCATCTGGAAGAAGTATGTCTCCTGGTGTGAGAGTCGACAATAATCCACTGCAGATTTTCATCTGGGCAGGTTCTTGCTCTTCCTGCAAAAAAAGCTGGTGGGGATATGGGGCCTAATTCAGACCTGATCGTATCAGCAAATTTGTTAGATGGGCAAAACCATGTGCACTGCAGAGGGGGCAGATATAACATGTGCAGAGTTAGATTTGGGTAGGGTGTGTTCAAACTGAAATCTAAATTGCAGTGTAAAAATAAAACAGCCAGTATTTAACCTGCACAGAAACAATATAACCCACCCAAATCTAACACTCTCTGCACGTTATATCTGCCTCACCTGCAGTGCACATGGTTTTGCCCATCTGCTAACAAATTTGCTGCTACAATCAGGTCTGAATTAGGCCCATTGGCCTTCGTTTAGGATCTATTAAGTTTCAGATCTCGGTCCTGCCTGTTTTCTTCCAAAAACAGTTGGCTGTTCTCCTGAAAGTCCAGACGTTCTTGAAAGGTGTCCTTCGAATTAAGCCACCCTTTATAACTCCCACGGCACCGTGGGATCTCAATTTGGTCCTGACTTTTCTCCAATCTGAATGGTTTGAACTATTACTCCGGGTGGACATAAAATACTTGACTTTGAAGAATGTCATGTTGTTGGCCTTGGCCTCATTAAGGCATGTCTCGGAATTGGGGGCCTTATCCCGTAAGAGCCCTTACCTGGTGTTTCACGGGGATAGAGCGGAGCTAAGGACTTGTCCACAGTTTCTGCCTAAGGTTGTGGCGGCGTTTCACATCAACCGGCCGATTTGTGGTTCCTGTGTTGTCAGACACGTCAGTTGCCTCGATATCTTTGGATGTTGTTCGGGCTTTGAAGGTGTATGTCAAGAGAACTGCTCGTAACCGGAAATCTGATTCCCTGTTTGTTCTCTATGACGCTACGAAGATTTGATGTCCTACTTCAAAGCAGTCTGTTGCTCATTGGATCCGGATGACTATCCAACAGGCTTACTCTTCGGCAGCCCTGCCGCTGACGAGTTCTGTTCAGGCCCACTCCACAACGTCGGTGGGTTCTTCCTGGGCGGCTGCCAGTGGTGTCTCGGCTTTGCAGTTTTGCCGAGCTGCTACTTGGTCTGATTTGAACACTTTTGTAAAGTTTTACAGGTTCGATACCTTGGCTACTGAGGACGTTCAGTTTGGTTGCTCTGTTTTGCAGGGGTCTCAGCACTCTCCCATCTGTTCTGGGAGCTTTGGGACATCCCCATGGTAACTCTTACCATCCCAGTATCCCCTAGGACGTGAGAGAAAATAGGAATTTAATACCTACCGGTAATTCCTTTTCTCCTAGTCCGTAGGGGATACTGGGCGGCCGCCTCTGTGCTTCGAATTTCCTATAAGAGTTGTTCTTGTGTATTTACTGCTTGGGTCTGCTGTTTATGTCCCTAATTTCAAGTTGTGCGTTGCGTTGCCATCCTCTTGTTATGTTATGTGCTGGTTCGTATTTCACCACTTTTTCTTATCTGTTTTCCTCCTCTCAAAGTAGGTCCATCTCCTCCGTCACAGTTTTCCTAGACTTAGTCTGCAGTAGGGGCATAGAGGGGAGGAGCCAGCACACTGGAGAGTTTTTAAAGTGCCAGGCTCCAATGGACCCTATCTCTACCCCATAGTGACTCTTACCATCCCAGTATCCCCTACGAACTAGGAGAAAAGGAATTACCGGTAAGTATTAAATTCCTATTTCTTTCTGCTGCTGATTTCTCTCCCAATGCAGCCAAGCATCTGACTAGCCTTCCTCATTGCTTTGTTACATTGTTTACCTGCCTTTAAGTCACCTGAAATAGTGACTCATAGATCCCTTTCCTACTCAGTAGTTGCCAGTATAGTGCCATTAATACTGTATTTAGCCTTAGGATTTTTGAGACCGACGTGCATGATTTTGCATTTTTTGGCATTCATTTGTAATTGCCACACTCTTGACCATTCCTCTAGTCTACCTAGAATCATTTGTTTTACCTTAATTTGCAATGTGATAAGTAACTAGCACCACAATCCGATTTAGGAAGTGAGAACTCTACATATCTCATATTAAGGAGGAGTTTGGATGCAATCATCATAAGACACAAAAATATATGTTTATTGATAAAATTCAGATAAGAAGATTTAACATATATTGGCAGTCTCACACACAGTACATTTTATGGCACAATTTTCATACTTTTGCACTTTGTCTCCCTCTTAATATGTCACAGGTTTTAAAAACAATTTTAATGAATGAATAAAAGTTCATTTTTATATTAAGGTGCACCACACCAAGACAAATTCTTTTCTTCTTCCTTGTTACATGTTCATTATCGTTTGTCATGTAGTAGCACTCCCCATATCAATATAAGGGCACGAGCTTACATTACAATACAATACTGGGTCCTCTTTTTCTCTGATAATTGGATATACTGTAGACAGTATCCTGTGTGGTTGGCATTCTCTATATTTCTCTGCTAGCATTGCCAGTCCCATCCCAGTTAATCTATACACACTCCAGTATGCATTTACCAGTCCCAGCCTGGTTACTCCAGTATGCATTACCGGGCCCAGCCTGGTTACTCCAGAATGCATTACGGGTCCCAGCTTGGTTACTCCAGTATGCATTACTGGTCATAGCCTGGTTACTCCAGTATGCATTACCGGGCCCAGCCTGGTTACTCCAGTATGCATTACCGGTCCCAGCCTGGTTACTCCAGTCAGGGGCGGATCCAGAAGAAAATGAAAGGGGGGGCACCATAATATGGGAACAGTAATAGTTATATTTACATGCACCTAAGGCACGCGTGCTCCCAGATAAGGAGTGTGGTTCTCCTTTTGAAAAAAAATAAAAAAGAAGTGTCAGTGATCGCGCTGAGCCCAAAGAAAAGTGGGTCCCACGGACCCCTCACTTTTAAAAATTGTGGTCCTATCTGTCCTTTTCTGGGTCCCATCGGAATTAAGGTTCATATTAATCTTATTAATTATTCAAATATAAAAACAGACTTGATTTGGACACTACAAAAGTATTGCGAGGGGGAGGATGGGGTGACAATGCTGCTGGGATGTGTAGCCAACAGGACACTCTGCCCCAGAGCTGTAACTAGACATTTCAGTGCCCTTTGGCAGAAAGTATATTGGTGCTCCCCCTGCCATATTTCAAACCAAGGACAGTGCGCGCCGAAGGTGCTCACCAAAAATGTAGGGGTCTGGCTTCATGGGGAAAGAGCATGGCCACATAACAGTACCAATTCACATTACACCACACAGGTAGAGCACGTTATATACACATTGCACCAGGTAGAGCACGTTACACACATTGCGCCAGTTAGAACACCCTATACACACTGCGCCAGGTAGAACACGTTACACACACTGCGCCAGGTAGAACACGTTACACACACTGCACCAGGTAGAACACATTATACAGACAGAGCCAGGTAGAACACGTTATACATATTGCGCCAGTTACAACACGTTATACACACTGCACCAGGTAGAGCACGTTCTACACACTGCACCAGGTAAAGTACGTTCTACACAATGCGCCAGGTAGAGCACTTTCTACACAATGTGCCAGGTAGAGCACGTACACACACTGCGCCAGGTAGAGCACGTTACACACACTGCGCCAGGTAGAGCACGTTACACACACTGCGCCAGGTAGAGCACGTTACACACACTGCGCCAGGTAGAGCACGTTATACAGATTGCGCCAGGTAGAACACGTTATATAGATTGCGCCAGGTAGAACACGTTATACACACTGTACCAGGTAGAACACGTTACACACATTGCACCAGTTAGTGTTCTATACACATTGCGCCAGGTAGAGCATGTTATACACGTTTTATATGGTACTAGGGAGTAGCGACAGAGGTAGCAGGGAGAAGGGACAGAGGTAGCAGGGACAGAGATAGGCACCAGGGAATAGGGACAGAGAGAGCAAGGAGTAGGGACAGAGGCACCAGGGGGTAGGGACAGAGAGAGGCACCAGGGGGTAGGGACGGAGGCAGCAGGGGGAAGGGACGGAGGCAGCAGGGGGAAGGGACAGAGGCAGCAGGGAGTAGGGACGGAGGCAGCAGGGGGTAGGGACGGAGGCAGCAGGGGGTAGGGACGGAGGCACCAGGGGGGGGTAGGGACAGAGGCACCAGGGGGGGGTAGGGACAGAGGCACCAGGGGGGGGTAGGGACAGAGGCACCAGGGGGGGGGTAGGGACAGAGGCACCAGGGGGGGTAGGGACAGAGGCACCAGGGGGGGTAGGGACAGAGGCACCAGGGGGGGTAGGGACAGAGGCACCAGGGGGGGTAGGGACAGAGGCACCAGGGGGGGGGTAGGGACAGAGGCACCAGGGGGGGGTAGGGACAGAGGCACCAGAGTGGGGTAGGGACAGAGGCACCAGAGTGGGGTAGGGACAGAGGCACCAGAGGGGGGTAGGGACAGAGGCACCAGAGGGGGGTAGGGACAGAGGCACCAGAGGGGGGTAGGGACAGAGGCACCAGAGGGGGGTAGGGACAGAGGCACCAGAGGGGGGTAGGGACAGAGGCACCAGAGTGGGGTAGGGACAGAGGCACCAGAGGGGGGTAGGGACAGAGGCACCAGAGGGGGGTAGGGACAGAGAGGCAGGAGAGTGTGCAGCCAGAAACCCCACCAAATAACTCCCTCCAGGGACCAGGCCCCCACTGCTTACCATGGACACTGTGAGCAGCCAGCAGCGCTGTCAGGCCGGGGGTTATAGTTCGCCAGGATGGAGTCTCAGGATGCGGCCAGGGGGGAGCGGAAAACGCTGAGGGGGCCGCCGCATGGTCGAGGAGGGAGAAGAGGGGAATCAGCGGGGAGTGCGGCGGCATCCAGCTGGGGGACCAGGGACCAAACTGGTACAGCAGCGGAGACGGAGTTCATCGTGGGGGGAGAGCATGCGGAGCAGAGGAGGAGGAGGGGAGGGCGGGAGATCACACTCTTCATGGTCTCCGCCTCTTCCAAGTTCCTCCCTCCGTTCCGTCCCTCCCACCGGACTGATTGACAGGACAGGACAGCGCTGCGGCTCACAGCGCGTCCTGAGTGAGTCGGGACCCAGCATTTTTTTTTTTTGTGTCCCCATATCAATTCCTGGGTAACGACAGGGGGGGCACGGGCCCGAGTGCCCCCCCCCTAGATCCGCCACTGACTCCAGTATTACCGGTCCCAGCCTGGTTACTCCAGTATGCATTACCGGTCCCAGCCTGGTTACTCCAGTATGCATTACCGGTCCCAGCCTGGTTACTCCAGTATGCATTACCGGTCCCAGCCTGGTTACTCCAGTATGCATTACCGGTCCCAGCCTGGTTACTCCAGTATGCATTACCGGTCCCAGCCCGGTTACTCCAGTATGCATTACCGGTCCCAGCCCGGTTACTCCAGTATGCATTACTGGTCTCAGCCCGATTACTCCAATAAAAATGATCGGCTACAGCCTTTTTACTGATACACACCATTGATTCTGCCCCGTTACCTAATACTAGAAACCATCTAGATATGTGCGCATGTCTCTCACCTATACTTCCCTATCCAGTGCCTAGTAGAATCCTCAATGCTAACTTCATGCCGAGAAACCTAATAAAGCCTGCCAGCTTTCTACACTTTGTCTCAAATCCAGCCTCCACCGTTAGCTCCAGTATGGTAACAGAAAAATCCCCAGTCCTGACAGTTTTACAGTTAAGCAATATTACAAATAATCAGTGAAACCCATGTAATATGTTTATATAATTTCTTATCTCCAGGTTGTGTCTGGACAGTATCGGGAAAAACACCTCTGTGTTAGGAAACCAGATATCCTGCCTACCCCGCAGGCTACTGCAACAGGCCAAGAAGAGAATCACGTTCTGGACAGCGACCAGGTTCCGTCAGAGCAGAAGGAATAGCAGTTCTTATGAATTTAATAACAACAAGACATGATCACTGGAGATGACGCGTTTGACTTTTTGCACTTCTGCCTTTAGCCCTGTATAAGGCAAGAACAGGCATGGACGCGAATAAACTACACACTGTTGGGTTTTTTAGTCAAGTTTTGCTAGGACAGTTTTGAGTAGATGAGTCATCCAAATATATTTTGGAATATCCCATGTTTTGCATTGAATTGGAAGTTTTTATTTTAGGTAAGGCAAGGGCTACCAGTTTTTGTTTTCTATTTAACCTTATATGCCATAGCTATATTCCATTTTTCATGACAATCCATGAAAAAGTGTCTCTTTGACTGACTTGGCAATATGTGATTGGCCAAGTTGCACTTCTATGAATGTTTGTAGGTTAAGCCCCATGCAGTGCGTTGACCTGAGAACCACACACTGTTGTGGAATCACAAGATCTCCCAGCTGAAGAGTCCAATGAGGAAAACGCTTTAGTCACGTGCAGCACAGACGTCCATCTCTGACAAGAGTGAGCATGCCCAACAGACATACAGTTCAGGTTAAAAAGCCATTTGATTGACACTTATCCAAGTCTAAACATGAACAGTGAACTATTACGTGATACATAACTTGGACAATGCATTCACTACTACACATTATAGCCGTATACACAGGATGCATACGTTTTCAAATATATGTATACTTTGACTATGTGCTTCATTCAGCGTGTAGTATTTCAGACAATAAAAAGTCTACCCTAAATGAGATTAATATGATCAGGCCCCACAGAACATCTGCCGCATGAATATATGGTCTCTTGTTCCTAAAGGATATATCTGGAACCTGCAATATATGATTTCAATGACTGGATGAACCTTTATGAATATGTCATTCATAACAAACACAGATGGCCTTGCCTCTATGAGTTTCACCAGCCCTACTCTCAAAGGGACATTCTGCTCAATCGGAGCAGATTATTGTCTTTTGGACATGCGTCGCTATTGATCCGGAATGCTTAGTATGTATGGCATTAAGAGTACGTGCCCGCTGGCATTTTACACGCGTCTGTTGTGACCCAAATAAGCACAGATCAAACATTTTCCATTCATGTTTGAATGTGTTTGTACTAGCGTTCATTTGCTTTCCAGCGTATTGAAATTTAGCAAGCAGCGTTCTGAAAAAGACCAACAGAACGCAGCGTAAGTGAAATGGACAGTACGTAGGGTAGCAATAGAATTCAAGTTATAGTGGCATATCCGTTTACATGGGGTTATACAAAGCTTAAAAACCACCAGTGAGTATAGACCCTAACTGAGTTTTGTTGGATGGAGGACAAGAATCACAGAGCGTTATCCTCTGCATTATCCCGGTATTGCTAATATTGTCCAAATAGAGCAAATGTGCTGTACCCGTAACAGACAGCTTTATGTACTTTATTTTGCACTACTATTGAGAATAGTAGCTAATGTTATTGATTGATATAAGATATTGCTTACTAATATACACCATCAGATTATTTATTCTTTTATAGGACCCGTGAGCTTTAATATAAATTATTTGTTAGCCATTCACATACACTGGCTGCGTGTCTTCCAATCTGTAGTCCGTAAGCAGCGAAGCATTGGTGCTGCAAGACTCCTGTCACCGACAGTGCTATAGAATCACAGCTGCAAGCTATACTAACTGTACATTCTCATTGATATCTCCGAAGGACTCTGTAAGAGGAATACAGTAGCGCTGATGCCACATTCAGTAATGCAAATGGCACAAATATACTGTGACCAATATCAACCAATCAGTCACCTCCTTTCATTAATGAGGTTTCTCCAAGATGGTTTCTGGCTAGAGCCCTACACTGCCAGGGACATAGGGGGACGGGCACCTTAATAAAATCTCCTTCATCCTTCTATAGAGATTATTATCAGAAGTTTATGCCACCGCTTTATACCGACAACATGTTAAACTGATCCCTTCAGTACTAAGGGCCTGATTCAGATCTGATTGCAGCAGCAAATTTGTTAACTAATAGGCAAAACCATGGGCAAAGATAGAGGAACACTAAGAAAGCCTTTTCAGTCTTCAACTTTTTCTTGTAACAGTGGTTATTCTGTTTTCTTTTCATTGTAATTTAATAAACATTTTAAAACTTGATTGGAAAAATATTTCATCAAAGTTGCCTCAAACTTTCTAGAAATATGGTGTACCCAAACGCAGCTCCCTATTGGCTGATCTGTTTTAGCAGATGGCCACTCCCATGGGTAGATCTAGGTGTAGACTCACTAAAGCCTGTGTTTTACATCAGCAGTGCTTATTGGCTGATGCCTATCACACATCGACAAAATGAATTGTGCTTCTGTTTATGAGCGGCCAAATGTCTAAATGAATTGTGTGAGAGAAAAAAAAAATAATGATTTTCAAGTGGTCAGGCTCAGAAGACCCCTGCTGGCTCTTGTATCCTGATGTGTGTTATATGAGCTCGCCCCATGGTTTAAGCAACACAAGACCATAAAGCACATTTATAAATAGCTTACATATAAAGGGGTCAATCCTATTGGGCGTGAGTTTGCATCATGAAACTGGCGGGTGTGGATTATTAGATCTACTCTAAAAAGGTCTACAGTCAATAGGTCTACCACTAATAGTAGACATGCATGAGGTTGACAGGGTCTAAAGGTCGACATAAAATAAATAGACAGTAGGAATGGTCGACACGGTCAAAAATGTCGACATGATGGTCGACACCAAAAAAGGTAAACACAATTTTTTTTAATTTAATTTGGGGTTGGGGGTGATTAGTCACTTTTCTTCCACAAACAAGCTCCATTAATGAATCACGTCCCCTCCCATGGCTCGCTTTGCTCGCCATGTTTCAGGCATTACTATTCCTAATCGTAGTCCACATGGATAGTAAAGTATGAAAAAGTTGAACAATAATGAAAAATAAATAAAATTACTTGTCTACCATATGTGTGTCGACCATTGTCATGGCCACCTTATGCCTCTGTCGACCTGTTGAACTGTCTGCCTTTTACATGTTGACCTATTGACCCTGTCGACCTAATGCATGTCTACCATTAGTGGTAGACCTATTGACTGTGAAAAGCTAGGGGATTCTGTATTGGAATGGATTTAGGTGTTTTCATAGATAACAAACTTAGCAGTAGTACTCAAAGTAGGAATACAGCAAGCAAGGTATTAGCATGCATAAAGTGGGGAATTGATGCAAGGGAGGAGAGTGTTATACTCCCATTTTACAAATCAATAGTGAGGCCACATCTCGAATACTGCACACACTTATGGGCACCATACTATAAAAAAGGATATCCTAGAACTAGAAAAGGTTCAGAGAAGGGAAACCAAATTGATTAAGGGGTTGGAGACGTTAGAATAGGAGGACAGGCTTGCTAGGCTAGGCATATTTACACTGGAAAAAAAGGAGATTAAGAGGGGATATGATTAACATGAACAAACATACAAGGGGACAATACACAGAGCTAGCGGTGGAGTTTTTTTTTTTTGTAAGATCATCACAAAGGACATGCGGACACCCGCTTAGGTTAAAGGAGAGGAGATTTCGCACACAGAGACGGAAAGGTTTCTTCACAGTAAGGACAGTACGGATTTGGAATTCCCTGCCTGAGAGAGTAGTAATGGTGGACTTGATCATTACTTTTCTCTAACGTCCTAGTGGATGCTGGGGACTCCGTAAGGACCATGGGGAATAGACGGGCTCCGCAGGAGACAGGGCACTTTAAGAAAGAATTTGGATACTGGTGTGCTCTGGCTCCTCCCTCTGTGTCCCTCCTCCAGACCTCAGTTTGAATCTGTGCCCAGACGAGCTGGGTGCTACTTAGTGAGCTCTCCTGAGCTTGCTAAAAAGAAAGTATTTTGTTAGGTCTTTTTATTTTCAGAGAGATCTGCTGGCAACAGACTCTCTGCTACGTGGGACTGAGGGGAGAGAAGCAGCCCTACTCACTGAAGATAGGTCCTGCTTCTTAGGCTACTGGACACCATTAGCTCCAGATGGATCGTACACAGGATCGCACCCTTGGTCGTCCGATCCCGGAGCCGCGCCCGGATCCGCGCCGCCGTCCCCCTCGCAGAGCCGGAAGACAGAAGCTGGTGACAGAAGCAAGAAGACTTCGATATCGGCGGCAGAAGACTCCAGTCTTCATATGAGGTAGCGCACAGCACTGCAGCTGTGCGCCATTGCTCCCACATTAAACCCACATACTCCGGTCACTGTAGGGTGCAGGGCGGGGGGGGGGGGGGGCGCCCTGGGCAGCAATTAGAGACCTCTTGGCAAAAGTGGGCATATATACAGTTGGGCACTGTATATGTGCATGGGCCCCCGCCATATTTTTACACAGAAACGCGGGGCAGAAGCCCGCCGCTGAGGGGGCGGGGCTTCTTCCTCAGCACTCACCAGCGCCATTTTCTCTCCACAGCTCCGCTCTCCCCTGCAGAATCACGGTAGAAGAGGGTAAAAAGAGAGGGGGGGGCACATAAATGTGGCGCAAAAACAGTATATACAGCAGCTACTGGGTTAACACTAAGTTACTGTGTGACTCCTAAGACATATAGCGCTGGGGTGTGTGCTGACATACTCTCTCTCTGTCTCTCCAAAAGGCCTTGTGGGGGAAC
Source organism: Pseudophryne corroboree (assembly GCF_028390025.1). Taxonomy (NCBI): domain Eukaryota; kingdom Metazoa; phylum Chordata; class Amphibia; order Anura; family Myobatrachidae; genus Pseudophryne; species Pseudophryne corroboree. Next base: position 60,571,459 of record NC_086455.1, read on the forward strand.
TGTCTTCAAATAGAGCATCCCCTGTGTGTGTAGTGTGTCGGTACGCTTGTGTCGGCATGTTTGACGAGGAAGGCTATGTGGAAACAGAACGGGAACAAATTAATGTGGGGTCGCCGCCGACGGCGCCGACACCCGATTGGATGGATATGTGGAAGGTTTTAAATGATAATGTTACTTCCTTGCATAAAAGGTTGGATAAAGCTGAAGCCTTGGGACAGCCGGGGTCTCAGCCCATGCCTGATCCTATGTCGCAGAGGCCGTCAGGGTCTCAGAAGTGCCCACTATCCCAAATTGTTGACACAGATGTCGACACGGATTCTGACTCCAGTGTCGATGGCGATGATGCAAAGTTACAGCCTAAAATGGCTAAAGCCATCCGTTACATGATTATAGCAATGAAAGATGTGTTGCACATCACAGAGGAAACCCCAGTCCCTGACAAGAGGGTTTATATGTATGGGGAAAAAAGGCAAGAGGTGACCTTTCCCCCTTCACATGAGTTAAATGAGTTATGTGAAAAGGCTTGGGAATCTCCAGATAGAAAACTGCAGATTTCCAAACGGATGCTTATGGCGTATCCTTTCCCGCCAACGAACAGGTTACGCTGGGAATCCTCCCCGAGGGTAGACAAAGCTTTAACACGCTTATCCAAGAGGGTAGCCCTACCGTCACAGGATACGGCCACCCTAAAAGATGCTGCAGATAGAAAGCAGGAGGGTATCCTGAAGTCCATTTATACACATTCAGGTACCCTACTAAGGCCGGCGATTGCGTCGGCCTGGATGTGTAGTGCTGTAGCAGCATGGACAGATACCTTATCTAAGGAACTTGAAACCTTGGACAAGGATACTATAGTACTGACCCTGAGGCATATAAAAGACGCTGTCCTATATATGAGAGATGCTCAAAGAGACATTAGCCTACTGGGCTCTAGAATAAATGCAATGTCGATTTCTGCCAGAAGGGTCCTGTGGACTCGGCAATGGACAGGCGATGCCGACTCAAAAAGGCACATGGAGGTTTTACCTTACAAGGGTGAGGAATTGTTTGGAGACGGTCTCTCGGACCTGGTCTCCACAGCTACGGCTGGAAAGTCAAATTTTTTGCCATATGTTCCCTCACAACCTAAGAAAGCACCGTATTACCAAATGCAGTCCTTTCGATCACAAAAAGACAAGAAAGTCCGAGGTGCGTCCTTTCTTGCCAGAGGCAGGGGTAGAGGAAAGAAGCTGCACAATACAGCTAGTTCCCAGGAACAGAAGTCCTCCCCGGCTTCCACTAAAGCCACCGCATGACGCTGGGGCTCCACAGGCGGAGCTAGGCCCGGTGGGGGCACGTCTCTGAAATTCCAGCCAAAAGTGGGTTCACTCCCAGGTGGATCCCTGGGCTATAGAGATTGTGTCTCAGGGATACAAGCTGGAATTCGAAGAGATGCCCCCTCACCGTTACCTCAAATCGGCCCTGCCAGCTTCCCCCTTAGAGAGGGAAATAGTGTTAGCTGCAATTCACAAATTGTATCTTCAGCAGGTGGTGGTAAAAGTTCCCCTCCTTCAACAGGGAAGGGGTTACTATTCGACCATGTTTGTGGTACCGAAACCGGACGGTTCGGTCAGACCCATATTGAATTTAAAATCCCTGAACATATACCTGAAAAGGTTCAAGTTCAAGATGGAATCGCTCAGAGCGGTCATCGCAAGCCTGGAAGGGGGGGCTTTTATGGTGTCTCTGGACATAAAGGATGCTTACCTTCATGTCCCCATTTATCCACCTCATCAGGCGTACCTCAGATTTGTGGTACAGGATTGTCATTACCAATTCCAGACGTTGCCGTTTGGTCTCTCCACGGCACCGAGAATATTTACCAAGGTAATGGCGGAAATGATGGTGCTCCTGCGAAAGCAAGGGGTAACAATTATTCCATACTTGGACGACGATCTCATAAAGGCGAGGTCCAGAGAGCAGTTGCTGATCAGCGTAGCACGCTCTCGGGAAGTGTTACAACAGCACGGCTGGATTCTAAATATTCCAAAGTCGCAGTTGATTCCTACGACTCGTCTGCCCTTCCTGGGCATGATTCTGGACACAGACCAGAAGAGGGTTTATCTCCCAATGGAGAAGGCTCAGGAGCTCATGACACTGGTCAGAGACCTATTAAAACCAAAACAGGTGTCGGTGCATCACTGCACGCGAGTCCTGGGAAAGATGGACTTTCAATGGGATCTGTTGGACAAGTGGTCCGGATCACATCTACAGATGCATCGGCTGATCACCCTATCCCCCAGGGCCAGGGTGTCTCTCCTGTGGTGGCTGCAGAGTGCTCACCTTCTCGAGGGCCGCAGATTCGGCATTCAGGACTGGGTCCTGGTAACCACGGACGCAAGCCTCCGAGGGTGGGGAGCAGTCACACAGGGAAGAAATTTCCAAGGTCTGTGGTCAAGTCAGGAGACTTGTCTTCACATCAACATTCTGGAACTAAGGGCAATATACAACGCCCTACGTCAAGCGGAGACCCTGCTTCGCGACCGACCGGTGCTGATTCAGTCAGACAACATCACCGCAGTGGCTCATGTAAACTGCCAAGGTGGCACAAGGAGCAGGGTGGCGATGGCGGAAGCCACCAGAATTCTTCGCTGGGCGGAGAATCATGTAAGTGCACTGTCAGCAGTGTTCATTCCGGGAGTGGACAACTGGGAAGCAGACTTCCTCAGCAGGCACGACCTCCACCCGGGAGAGTGGGGACTTCATCAAGAAGTCTTCACGCAGATTGCAAGTCGGTGGGATCTGCCACAAGTAGACATGATGGCATCCCGCCTCAACAAAAGCTACAGAGGTATTGCGCCAGGTCAAGAGACCCTCAGGCGATAGCTGTAGACGCTCTAGTGACACCGTGGGTGTTCCAGTCGGTCTATGTATTTCCTCCTCTTCCTCTCATACCCAAGGTGCTGAGAATCATAAGAAGAAGAGGAGTGAGAACAATACTCATTGTTCCGGATTGGCCAAGAAGGACTTGGTATCCAGAGCTGCAAGAAATGCTCACAGAGGACCCATGGCCTCTGCCTCTAAGACAGGCCTTGTTGCAACAGGGGCCCTGTCTGTTCCAAGACTTACCGCGGCTGCGTTTGACGGCATGGCGGTTGAACGCAGGATCCTAGCAGAAAAAGGCATTCCGGATGAGGTTATTCCTACGCTGATAAAGGCTAGGAAGGACGTGACGGCTAAACATTATCACCGTATATGGTGAAAATATGTTGCTTGGTGTGAGGCCAGGAATGCCCCTACGGAGGAATTCCAGCTGGGCCGTTTCCTTCACTTCCTACAGTCGGGAGTGACTTTGGACCTAAAATTGGGTTCCATTAAGGTCCAGATTTCAGCCCTATCCATTTTCTTTCAAAAAGAACTGGCTTCTTTTCCTGAAGTTCAGACGTTTGTAAAGGGAGTGCTGCATATTCAGCCCCCTTTTGTGCCTCCAGTGGCACCTTGGGATCTTAACGTGGTGTTGAGTTTCCTGAAGTCACACTGGTTTGAGCTACTTAAAACCGTGGAGTTAAAATTTCTCACGTGGAAGGTGGTCATGCTATTAGCCTTGGCTTCAGCTAGGCGTGTGTCAGAATTAGCGGCTTTGTCACATAAAAGCCCATATCTGGTTTTCCATATGGACAGGGCGGAATTGCGGACCCGTCCGCAATTTCTGCCAAAAGTGGTGTCATCTTTTCATATGAACCAACCTATTGTGGTGCCTGTGGCTACTCGTGACTTGGAGGATTCCGAGTTACTAGATGTGGTCAGGGCTTTGAAGGTTTATGTGGCCAGAACGGCTAGAGTCAGGAAAACTGAGTCACTGAGTAACACAATTCAGCAGGCTCATTCTGCGGCGGGATTGCCGCTGCCAAAATCAGTAAAAGCCCATTCCACAAGGAAGGTGGGCTCTTCTTGGGCGGCTGCCCGAGGGGTCTCGGCATTACAGCTTTGCCGAGCAGCTACTTGGTCGGGTTCAAACACTTTTGCACAGTTCTACAAGTTTGATACCCTGGCTGAGGAGGACCTTGTGTTTGCTCATTCGGTGCTGCAGAGTCATCCGCACTCTCCCGCCCGTTTGGGAGCTTTGGTATAATCCCCATGGTCCTTACGGAGTCCCCAGCATCCACTAGGACGTTAGAGAAAATAAGATTTTATTTACCGGTAAATCTATTTCTCGTAGTCCGTAGTGGATGCTGGGCGCCCGTCCCAAGTGCGGACTTTTTCTGCAATGCTTGTATATAGTTATTGCTTACATAAGGGTTATGTTATAGTTGCATCAGGGTTGATCTGATGCTCTATTGTTGTTCATACTGTTAACTGGGTAAGTTTATCACAAGTTATACGGTGTGATTGGTGTGGCTGGTATGAGTCTTGCCCTGGATTCCAAAATTATTTCCTTGTACTGTCAGCTCTTCCGGGCACAGTTTCTTTAACTGAGGTCTGGAGGAGGGACATAGAGGGAGGAGCCAGAGCACACCAGTATCCAAATTCTTTCTTAAAGTGCCCTGTCTCCTACGGAGCCCATCTATTCCCCATGGTCCTTACGGAGTCCCCAGCATCCACTACGGACTACGAGAAATAGATTTACCGTTGAGTAAAATCTTATTTTAAGAATGGGCTAGATAAATTCCTAACTGATAACGATATACAGGGTTATGGTGAGTAAATCATGCAAAAAAAGAGATGAATATACATAGCGACTAAACATTTACCACGGTTAAAATTAGTTTTAAAATATTACAGTGTAGGAGATCACTAACAGGTTGAACTCGATGGACAATTGTTTTTTTTTTCAACCTCAGAAACTATGTTACTGTAGACCTTTTTAGTGTAGAGCTATAGGGCCTAATTCAGATCTGATTGCAGCAGCAAATTGGGCAAAACCGTTTGCTCTGCAGGGGGGGGGGCAGAGATAACATGTGCAGAGAGAGTTAGATATGGGTGTGGTGTGTTCAAACTGAAATCTAAATTGCAGTGTAAAAATAAAGCGGCCAGTATTTACACTGCACAGAAACAATATAACCCACCCAAATCTAACTCTCTTTGTACATGTTATATTTTCCCCCCCTGCAGTGCACATGGTTTTGCCAATTTGTTAACAAATTTGCTGCTGCGATCAGATCTGAATTAGGCCCATAGTCTGGATAACGAAACTGGCATACATTGTGTGAATGCACACACCCAAAAATGTGACATCCAATTAGAAATGCCAATTTGCAGCCAGATTGTGTGACTTCTCTACAACAAGCAACCTGGGAGGAGAGCATGAAAAGTGGGGAAACCAACGTCATTAACCCCAAAAGAGTGACAACTGAGATAGCAGGAGAGTATAGAAGCTGTTATTGGCTATAAGGAAAGTACTGGAGGTTCTTAAAAGGTGTCAAATGATTTGTGCACTTTTTATTAATGGTGGAAAAATGATAGCAAGTGTTTTTCAGCATATTCAAGTTATTACAGTATTTTGGGGTGCAGAAAAATGCATGTAAAGTGATTTTGCAGTACTTTTATACAAGTTTCTAAAAAGTTTGAAAAGATAAATACTTTATGGCTCCCATCTACAAGTTCAAAACCTTTCCCCCATCTCCACATACCTGTCCCACATCATTTACACCCATTATTGAACTTTCTGCTGCGGGGTACACTGGGCTCCACAAGTCTGGACAATGGGGCTGTAGAGTAGGATCTTGATCCGAGGCACCCACAGGCTCAAAGCTTTGACCTTCTTCCCAAGATGCATAGCGCCGCCTCCTATATCACCCCGCCTCCCAGCACAGGAGCTCAGTTTGTCAGTTGGTGCTGCAGTAAGCAGGCACTTAACAGAGGGGCTGCTCCAAGCAGCCCTGAGAAAAGCTTTTTATGAGGTAAAAAGTGAAGACTTCAAGGGCAGCAGCGGTGGTAAATGTCTTGTGACATTCACTGCTGCAGCTACAGCTCTCCCCAGCGGCGCTGTGCACTCCCGAGCCCTGGTTGCCGGGTACCTACAGCGGAGGCTCCGGTTCACACACGGCTGGGCACTCCAGGATCGCGTGGCCGCGCTTCGGGAGGTGGTAAGTGGGTCCCGCTCGCGGGACCCGGTCTTTATCGCGATCCGGCGCGGTCAGTGGGAGGCGGGCCGCGCGCGCTGGTGGTGGACACTGGATACAGGCGATCCCACTAGATCACCAGGGCATGGGCGCAGGTCAGGTTTTCTCTTAAAACCGATTTTAATATCGCCCACAGTACCCGGTGGTTTTGCCAGCAAGGGGGATAAGGCTTAGACCTGAAGCCTCTCCCGCAGCCCCAGGGCGCCATTTCCAGCAAGTGTTCCCGCCCTGGAGCTGCATCTCTGTCTTTTCCTCACTCCCTGTCAGTGTCTGCGGCGCCATTACTCCTCAGCTCACTGTTCCTGGGACTGCTTGGGCAAATCCTCCTCTGTAAAGCCGCCTGGTTGTCAGCGCTGTGCCTTTACATGACACTTAAGTATTCTACCTGCCTTTTCTCTGACGTCCTAGTGGATGCTGGGAACTCCGTAAGGACCATGGGGAATAGCGGCTCCGCAGGAGACTGGGCACAAAAGTAAAGCTTTAGGACTACCTGGTGTGCACTGGCTCCTCACCCTATGACCCTCCTCCAAGCCTCAGTTAGATTTTTGTGCCCGGTCGAGAAGGGTGCACACTAGGGGCTCTCCTGAGCTTCTTAGTGAAAGTTTAGTTTTAGGTTTTTTATTTTCAGTGAGACCTGCTGGCAACAGGCTCACTGCATCGAGGGACTAAGGGGAGAAGAAGCGAACTCACCTGCTTGCAGAGTGGATTGGGCTTCTTAGGCTACTGGACACCATTAGCTCCAGAGGGACCGAACACAGGCCCAGCCTCGGAGTCCGGTCCCGGAGCCGCGCCGCCGGCCCCCTTACAGAGCCAGAAGCAAGAAGAGGTCCGGAAAATCGGCGGCAGAAGACATCCTGTCTTCACCAAGGTAGCACACAGCACTGCAGCTGTGCGCCATTGCTCCTCAGCACACTTCACACTTCGGTCACTGAGGGTGCAGGGCGCTAGGGGGGGGCGCCCTGAGCAGCAATAAAAACACCTTGGCTGGCGAAAATACATCACATATAGCCCCCAGGGCTATATGGATGAATTTTAACCCCTGCCAGAATCCATAAAAAAGCAGGAGAAAAGTCCGCGAAAAAGGGGCGGAGCCTATCTCCTCAGCACACTGGCGCCATTTTCTCTCACAGCTCCGTTGGAGGGAAGCTCCCTGGCTCTCCCCTGCAGTTACTACACTACAGAAAGGGGTTAACAAAGAGAGGGGGGCACTAATTAGGCGCAGTATTAACAATACAGCAGCTATAAGGGGAAAAACACTTATATAAGGTTATCCCTGTATATATATATAGCGCTCTGGTGTGTGCTGGCATACTCTCCCTCTGTCTCCCCAAAGGGCTAGTGGGGTCCTGTCCTCTATCAGAGCATTCCCTGTGTGTGTGCTGTGTGTCGGTACGTTGTGTCGACATGTATGAGGAGGAAAATTATGTGGAGGCGGAACAATTGCCTGTAACAGAGATGTCACCCCTAGGGAGTCGACACCTGAGTGGCTGAGCTTATGGAAGGAATTACGTGACAGTGTCAGCTCTTTACAAAAGATTGATGACATGAGACAGCCGGCGACTCAGCCTGTGCCTGTCCAGGTGTCTCAAAAGCCATCAGGGGCCCTAAAACGCCCGTTACCGCAGATGGCAGATACAGACGCCGACACGGATACTGACTCCAGTGTCGACGATTAAGAGACGAATGTGACTTCCAGTAGGGCCACACGTTACATGATTGAGGCTATGGAAAATGTTTTTACACATTTCTGATAATACCAGTACCACTTAAAAGGGTATTATGTTGGGTGAGAAAAAACTGCCTGTAGTTTTTCCTGCATCTGAGGAATTAAATGAAGTGTGTGATGATGCGTGGGTTTCCCCCGATAAAAACTGTTAATTCCTAAAAAGTTATTAGCATCATACCCCTTCCCGCCAGAGGATAGGGCACGTTGGGAAACACCCCCTAGGGTGGATAAAGCGCTCACACGCTTGTCTAAACAGGTGGCACTACCGTCCCCGGATACGGCCGCCCTTAAGGAACCTGCTGACAGAAAGCAGGAAAATATCCTAAAATGTATATACACTCACACGGGTGTGATACTGCGACCAGCAATCGCCTCAGCCTGGATGTGCAGTGCTGGGGTGGCTTGGTCGGATTCCCTGACTGACAATATTGATACCCTAGATAGGGACAGTATATTACTGACTATAGAGCATTTAAAAGATGCATTTCTATATATGCGTGATGCACAGAGGGATATTTGCCGACTGGCATCAAGAGTAAGTGCGCTGTCCATTTCTGCCAGAAGAGGGTTATGGACAAGACAGTGGTCAGGTGATGCTGATTCCAAAAGGCATATGGAAGTATCGCCTTATAAAAGGGAGGAGTTATTTGGGGTAGGTCTAACAGACCTGGTGGCCACGGCAACGGCTGGGAAATCCACATTTTTACCCCAGGTAGCCTCTCAACATAAGAAGACGCCGTATTATCAGGCGCAGTCCTTTCGGCCCCATAAGGGCAAGCGGGCAAAAGGCTCCTCATTTCTGCCCCGTGGCAGAGGGAGAGGAAAAAGGCTGCAGCAAACAGCCAGTTCCCAGGAACAGAAGCCCTCTCCCGTTTTCTGCCAAGTCCTCAGCATGACACTGGGGCTTTACAAGCGGACTCAGGCACGGTGGGGGCCCGTCTCAAAAATTTCAGCGTGCAGTGGGCTCACTCACAGGTGGACCCCTGGATCCTTCAGGTGGTATCTCAGGGGTACAAATTGGAATTCGAGACGTCTCCCCTTCGCCGTTTCCTAAAGTCTGCTTTACCGACGTCTCCCTCCGACAGGGAGGCGGTATGGGAAGCCATTCACAAGCTGTATTCCCAGCAGGTGATAATCAAGGTACCCCTCCTACAACAGGGAAAGGGGTATTATTCCACGCTGTTTGTGGTACCGAAGCCGGACGGCTCGGTGAGACCTAATTTAAATCTGAAATCCTTGAACACTTACATACAAAGGTTCAAATTCGAGATGGAGTCACTCAGAGCGGTGATTGCAAACCTGGAAGAAGGGGATTATATGGTGTCTCTGGACATCAAGGATGCTTATCTCCATGTCCCAATTTACCCTTCTCACCAAGGGTACCTCAGGTTTGTGGTACAGAACTGTCACTATCAGTTTTGGACGTTGCCGTTTGGTTTGTCCACGGCACCCCGGGTCTTTACCAAAGTAATGGCCGAAATGATGATACTCCTTCGAAGGAAGGGAGTTTTAATTATCCCTTACTTGGACGATCTCCGGATAAGGGCAAGATCCAGGGAACAGTTGGTAGTCAGGGTAGCACTATCTCAAGTAGTGTTGCGGCAGCACGGTTGGATTCTTAATATTCCAAAATCGCAGCTGATCCCGACGACACGTCTTCTATTCCTATGGATGATCCTGGACACAGTCCAGAAAAAGGTGTTTCTCCAGGAGGAGAAAGCCAGGGAGTTATCCGAACTAGTCAGAAACCTCCTAAAACCAGGCCAAGTGTCAGTGCATCAGTGCACAAGGGTCCTGGGAAAAATGGTGGCTTCCTACGAAGCAATTCCATTCGGCAGATTCCACGCAAGAACTTTCCAGTGGGACCTGCTGGAAAAATGGTCCGGATCGCATCTTCAGATGCATCAGCGGATAACCCTGTCACCAAAGATAAGGGTGTCTCTCCTGTGGTGGTTGCAGAGTGCTCATCTTCTAGAGGGCGCAGATTCGGCATTCAGGACTGGGTCCTGGTGACCACGGATGCCAGCCTGCGAGGCTGGGGAGCAGTCACACAGGGAAGAAATTTCCAGGGCTTGTGGTCAAGCCTGGAGACATCACTTCACATAAATATTTTGAAGCTAAGGGCCATTTACAATGCCCTAAGCCAAGCAAGACCTCTGCTTCAGGGTCAGCCGGTGCTGATCCAGTCGGACAACATCACGGCAGTCGCCCACGTAGACAGACAGGGCGGCACAAGAAGCAGGAGGGCAATGGCAGAAGCTGCAAGGATTTTTCGCATTGTCAGCAGTGTTCATTCCGGGAGTGGACAACTGGGAAACAGACTTCCTCAGCAGAAGTCTTCCACATGATTGTAAACCGTTGGGAAAAACCAAAGGTGGACATGATGGCGTCCCGCCTAAACAAAAAATTGGACAGGTATTGCGCCAGGTCAAGGGACCCTCAGGCAATAGCTGTGGACGCTCTGGTAACACCGTGGGTGTACCAGTCAGTGTATGTGTTCCCTCCTCTTCCTCTCTTACAAAAAGTACTGAGAATTATAAGACGGAGGGGAGTAAGAACTATACTCGTGGCTCCGGATTGGCCAAGAAGGACTTGGTACCCGGAACTTCAAGAGATGCTCACGGAGGACCCGTGGCCTCTACCTCTAAGAAGGGACCTGCTCCATCAAGGACCCTGTCTATTCCAAGACTTACCGCGGCTGCGTTTGACGGCAGGGCGGTTGAACGCCGGATCCTGAAGGAAAAAGGCATTCCGGATGAAATCATCCCTACCCGGATCAAAGCCAGGAAGGATGTAACCGCAAAGCATTATCACCGCATTTGGCGAAAATATGTTGCGTGGTGCGAGGCCAGTAAGGCCCCGATGGAGGAATTTCAACTAGGTCGATTCCTGCATTTCCTGCAAACAGGAGTGTCTATGGGCCTAAAATTGGGGTCCATTAAGGTTCAAATTTCGGCCCTGTCAATTTTCTTCCAGAAAGAACTAACTTCAGTTCCTGAAGTTCAGACGTTTGTAAAAGGGGTACTGCATATACAGCCTCCTTTTGTGCCTCCAGTGGCACCTTGGGATCTCAATGTAGTTTTGGGGTTCCTAAAGTCACAATGGTTTGAACCACTTGAATCTGTGGAGTTAAAATATCTCACATGGAAAGTGGTCATGCTGTTGGCCCTGGCCTCGGCCAGGCGCGTGTCAGAATTGGCGGCTTTATCCTGTAAAAGCCCTTATCTGATCTTCCATTCAGACAGGGCGGAATTGAGGACTCGTCCTCATTCTCTCCCTAAGGTGGTTTCAGCGTTTCATCTGAACCAAACTATTGTGGTACCTGCGGCTGCTGGTGAATTGGAGGACTCCAAGTTGTTGGACATAGTCAGGGCCCTGAAAATATATGTTTCCAGGACGGCTGGAGTCAGAAAGTCTGACTCGCTGTTTATCCTGTATGCACCCAACAAGCTGGGTGCTCCTGCTTCTAAGCAGACTATTGCTCGTTGGATTTGTAATACAATTCAGCTTGCACATTCTGTGGCAGGCGTGCCACAGCCAAAATCTGTAAAAGCCCATTCCACAAGGAAGGTGGGCTCATCTTGGGCGGCTGCCCGAGGGGTCTCGGCTTTACAACTTTGCTGAGCAGCTACTTGGTCAGGGGCAAACACGTTTGCTAAATTCTACAAATTTGATACCCTGGCTGAGGAGGACCTGGAGTTCTCTCATTCGGTGCTGCAGAGTCATCCGCACTCTCCCGCCCGTTTGGGAGCTTTGGTATAATCCCCATGGTCCTGACGGAGTTCCCAGCATCCACTAGGACGTCAGAGAAAATAAGAATTTACTTACCGATAATTCTATTTCTCGTAGTCCGTAGTGGATGCTGGGCGCCCATCCCAAGTGCGGATTGTCTGCAATACTTGTACATAGTTATTGTTAACTAAATCGGGTTATTGTTGTTGTGAGCCATCTATCCAGAGGCTCCTCTGTTATCATGCTGTTAACTGGGTTCAGATCACAGGTTGTACGGTGTGATTGGTGTGGCTGGTATGAGTCTTACCCGGGATTCATATATCCTTCCTTATTGTGTACGCTCGTCCGGGCACAGTATCCTAACTGAGGCTTGGAGGAGGGTCATAGGGGAGGAGCCAGTGCACACCAGGTAGTCCTAAAGCTTTACTTTTGTGCCCAGTCTCCTGCGGAGCCGCTATTCCCCATGGTCCTTACGGAGTTCCCAGCATCCACTACGGACTACGAGAAATAGAATTATCGGTAAGTAAATTCTTATTTTTAGTCAGTGTTAGTAAGAAAGAGTGCATTCAGTCAGGGGTTTATAGTACAATTACCCTGTGATATACATCCAGTTTCTTACTGTGTAGTGTTATATCTATTGACTATATAGCTGTGTAAGCTAGTCCAGTGCAGTATTATTGTTAGTAATAACCTCTGCATTGTACAAACTGTGACTATTTGTGTGTGCATTGATAGCTGAGTGGTGTCCATCTCGTGTCTTTCACTCAACTTGCTATCCCTATATTCTATAACCTGAGGGGGCTTGGTGCGTCAGGTCTTCTCTAATATAGGATTTTCACAAAGATATACTGTATTACGTATTTTTCTCTGTGATTTAATCATCATATCTCCTTTATCTCTGCTGGTGCTGACTACACTGCGCAGGGGTTTGGGTTTAGGGATATAGTGCTGCTAATTGTACTGTGTTACCTCATACTGCAAGTTATATCATGTCTGCTTCTGAGGGTAACGGTTCTGGGGCGGAACACACTGCTGGTGTTGCTGAAGCCACAGGCACATATGGGGAGAATATAGCAGCTGTGGGCTCTGGTTCTGGGGGCTCCTTGCCCCCCAGTGGGACTGTGGCAACGGAGGCACATACTGACCCTCCGTGGGCCTCTTTTTCCATGCTTCTGCATACGCTAGTTCATAAACTAACACCCCCTATGGGACCTCCAATGCCGATACTATGTGGTCCCTGCAGCTAACCCGCCGTGGGCGGACGATTTATCTGCTCAATTAAAGAAGTTGAACCAGTCCCTGACTACTAAAAAGTCTGACCAACGCTCGCCTAAGTCCAAGAGGTCCTCTAAGCGAGCGCTCGTCTCCACACAATCCACTGCTGTCACTGACATCTCGTCTGATGAAGACAGCACATACACTGACCCCACAGGTTCTGACTCCGATACGGCTGATGGGGAGGGTAGTTCACATGTGGATGTTCCTGATCTTTTGGATTCTATTAAGTTAATTCTGCAGATTACGGATGATCCCGAGCCACCCGTCCCTCCTAAGAAACCAGATAGGTTCAAGCGTCAGAAGGTGATTAAACAAGTTTTACCTCACTCTGACCACCTAGTGGATATACGTCAGGAACCCTGGCAAAGCCCGGGTACGAAGTTTGTGCCTCAAAAGAAGATGCTGGCTCGCTATCCCCTCGTGCCAGAGCCGTCTAAGAATTGGGAAACGCCTCCTCCAGTAGACTCACATGTGGCTAGGATGGTGGTTTCCTCAGATCTACCTGTCACTACCGTCACATCTCTAAATGAGCCTACGGATAAACGTGTCGAGGGTTGTCTAAAAACGATTTACACCCTCACAGGTGCTGCACAAAGGCCCACTATTGCAGCATGGGCCTTGGAGTTAGAAGCTGAAATCTCCTCTGACCATGCTAGACAATGCTTGTCATATATTGTCACAGCTTCTCGATATATTAAAGAGGCGGCTTCTGATGCCGGTATCCTAGTAGCCAAGGCCTCTACTACGTTAGTCCTGGCTCGCAGGATATTGTGGCTGAGATCCTGGTCTGTGGATCTGGACTCTAGAAAAACCCTGGAGGTACTCCCTTTCAAGGGGGATATTCTGTTTGGGGAGGACTTAAATAAGATAGTGGCTGACTTGGCTACTACCAAAACTACCTGTCTGCCTAACACAGCTCCTTCTGTGTCGAAGGCCAAAGGCACGTCCTTTCGCCCCTTTCGTCCTTCAGGTAAAGCAAAAGGTCAGGCGTACCATAAGCAGGCACGCACATCCAAACCTGGTAAACCGAAGCCCAAAAGAGCCTGGGCCGCCCGTCAGCCAGCAGCCAAGACCGGTAAGCCTGCCACATGACGGGGCGGGCCTCCCCCTGGGGAATCCCAGGGTGGGGGGCCGGCTTCTAGGGTATACCCAGGAATGGTTGAAGACCACTTCAGATGCCTGGGTACGGGAAGTCGTCACTCAAGGTTACGCCATAGCCTTAAAAAACCGACCCCCTCATCGATTTTGCCAGACAGACGTCCCGTCGGACCAGACAAAGGCAAACACTCTGCATTCGGTGGTACAGACCCTCCTGGATACAGGAGTCGTAGTACAGGTGCCTCTTGCTCAGAGGGGCCGGGGGTATTATTCTCCGCTGTTTCTAGTCCCGAAACCGAATGGGTCCTCCTGGCCCATTCTCAGCCTCAAGGCACTGAACAAGTTTGTGAAGGTTTCCAAGTTCCGTATGGAAACCCTTTGCTCTATAGTTCTGGCTTTGGAATCTGGGGACTACATGGTCTCCCTGGACATGCAGGATGCTTACCTGCATATTCCTATAGCAGTGTCACATCAACAATACCTGAGGTTCGCTATTGGCAACCTCCATTACCAGTTTCGGGCGTTACCCTTTGGTTTAACAACGGCTCCGCGAGTCTTTACCAAAGTTATGGCGGTGATGACGGTGGTACTCCGCCGTCAAGGGGTCAGGATACTGCCGTATCTGGACGACTTGTTAATCCTGGCAAATTCCCCAGATCTTCTCCTGCGTCATCTGGATATGACGGTCCGGTTTCTACAAGCCCACGGGTGGCTCATTAACTGGAAGAAATCCTCCCTGGTCCCTGGTCAGAGCATGGTGCATCTGGGAGCGCTGTTGGACACTCACAACCAGAGGTTGTTCTTGTCTCAGGAGAAAGTCCTGAAACTTCAGGACAGGATTCGTTGCTTCCTTTCTCGTCCGCAAGTGTCGATCCATTCGGCACTACAGGTGCCTGGGCCTCATGGTATCAGCATTCGACATGGTGGAGTATGCTCAATTCCATTCTCGCCCCCTCCAGAAGCTGATTCTAGCCAAGTGGGATGGCCTGCCTCACCGGATCAGGTCTCAAAGGATCTCTTTGACTCCGGAGGTCCGTCTGTCGCTGCTCTGGTGGCTCCAGGACCGACAATTGTGCAGAGACCGTCCCTTCTGGATATCCAACTGGGTCCTGTTGACAACAGATGCCAGTCTAAGAGGTTGGGGCGCGGTGCTGGAGCAGCACTCCTTGCAGGGTCGGTGGACCAAGGATGAATCTCTCCTCTCGATCAACATTCTGGAATTGCGGGCGGTCTACAATGCGTTGAACCTAGCCCAGCATTTGATTCAGAACCGTCCTGTTCAAGTACAGTCGGACAACGTCACCACCGTGGCTTACATAAATCATCAAGGCAGCACTCGAAGCCGTTTGGCAATGAAGGAAGCCTCACGGATTCCACGTTCGGCAGAACGCCATCTACCGGCAATATCGGGAATATTCATTCCGGGAGTCCTGAATTGGGAAGCGGACTTTCTCAGTCCTCAGGACGTGCATGCTGGCGAGTGGGGCCTCCATCCAGAAGTGTTTCAACTCCTCGTGGAAAGGTGGGGTCTTCCAGATGTGGATCTGATGGCGTCTCGACACAATCACAAGGTTCCGGTCTTCGGAGCAAGAACAAGGGATCCTCAAGCAGCATTCGTGGATGCGCTGGCAGTGCCGTGGAGGTTTCGGCTACCGTACATGTTCCCTCCGGTGTCACTCCTGCCCAGGGTAATTTGGAAGTTCAAGCAAGAAAAAGGAAATCTGCTTCTCATAGCTGCGGCGTGGCCCAGACGACACTGGTTCTCAGACCTGCAAGGCCTATCGTCAGAGCATCCACTTCTACTTCCACAATGCCCAGACCTCCTCGTTCAGGGCCCCTGTGTCTACCAGGACCTAGCCCGGCTGTCTTTGACGGCGTGGCTCTTGAAGCTTCCGTCTTAAGAACTAAGGGTTTTTCTGAAGAGGTCAGTAAAACTATGTTGCGGGCCCGGAAACCGGCCTCTGCTCGGATTTACCATCGGGTCTGGCATTCCTACTTTGTTTGGTGCGCATCTAACCATTATGACGCTTCCAAGTTTAGTATAGCCAAACTTTTGGCTTTTCTACAGCAGGGACTAGATTTAGGCCTGCGTCTGGCCTCCCTCAAGGTTCATATTTCTGCCTTGTCGGTGTGGTTTCAGAGAAAAATTGCGACTTTACCTGATGTTCATACTTTCACTCAGGGTGTGTTGCGTATCCAACCTCCCTATGTCCCTCCTGTGGCTCCTTGGGACTTGTCGGTGGTTTTGGAGGCGTTACAAGAGTCTCCATTTGAACCTCTTGGTTCAGCTGACCTTAAGTGGCTTTCCCTTAAGGTGGTGTTTCTGTTGGTTATTGCCTCTGCTAGAAGAGTGTCGGATTTGGGTGCCTTGTCTTGTTGTTCCCCATATCTGATTTTTCACCGTGACCGGGCGGTTCTTAGGACTCGTCCCGGATATTTGCCTAAGGTGGTTTCTTCGTTCCACCTTAATCAGGACATTGTGGTTCCAGCTTTTGTCTCTCCTGATTTGTCTCCCAAAGAGCGGTCTTTGGATGTGGTACTGGCTCTCCATATCTATGTGAAGAGAACTGCTTCTATTCGAAAGTCTGATTCTCTCTTTGTTTTGTTTGGATTTCACAAACGTGGCTGGCCTGCTCACAAGCAGACCCTGGCCAGGTGGATCAGAATGGTGATTGCACATGCTTATGTGAAGGCTGGTCTGTCAGCTCCTGTTCACATTACGGCCCGTTCTGCTCGCTCTGTTGGACCTTCTTGGGCAGCCCAACGTGGTGCGACCCTTGATCAATTGTGCAAGGCGGCTACGTGGTCCTCCGGGAACACGTTCATAAGGTTCTATGCCTTCGATACTGCCGCTTCCCAGGATGCTTCCTTTGGACGCCGGGTTCTTGTGCCCGCTACAGTGCGTCCCCTCCCATAAGGAACTGCTTTAGGACATCCCCATTGTCCAGACTTATGGAGCCCAGTGTACCCCGCAGCAGAAAACGAGTTTTATGGTAAGAACTTACCCTTGTTAAAACTCTTTCTGCGAGGTACACTGGGCTCCACAAGGCGCCCACCCTGACGCACTTAGCTTCTTTGGGTTGATATGGCATTAGTCGCTGACACTTCTCTTGTCGTGAGAGTGTGGTGTATGTGGCTACTAACCTTTGTCGTCTCTTTTCCTGCTACTGCATTGGGCTGGTTAACTAAACTGAGCTCTTATGCTGGGAGGCGGGGTGATATAGGAGGCGGCGCTATGCATCTTGGGAAGAAGGTCAAAGCTTTGAGCCTGTTGGTGCCTCGGATCAAGATCCTGCTCTACACCCCCATTGTCCAGACTTGTGGAGCCCAGTGTACCTCTCAGAAAGAGTTTTAACAAGGGTAAGTTCTTACCATAAAATTCGTTTTTTTGCGGGAAATCGCCTGAAAATGACGTATTTTTATAGTCCAAATTATGCGATTTAAATCCCTCCAATTGTGTGATTATTCGTTGAGAGGGGTTCCTCACTGTGGCTTGACATTTTTACCTTACAATTGAGATTTCTCTGCCTTTTCAGCTGCTCCAGGGGGTGTGTACACAAAAATGCTCATTTGGATTGCATATTACTCCTGGCACCTAATAGATATGACCACAAAGTGTTAATGCAGCCTACAGTGTTTATATAGTTGTAGAGGTTTATGTACTAGCAGTGGCGTAACTATGGAGGGTGCAGCTGCTATGGGGCCCGAGACACTTCCAGGGCCCACAGCTCCCCCTGCACCCAGTCAACTGTAAGGTCTGTGGCTCTCCCCCATGAAGAATGGCCGCAACTTTGTGTCCCCCACCATCCACCCCTGAAGTAGTGGGTGGGATACACTCACCCTGCCCAGCAGCGTCCCCAGACAGCAGCGGCTCCGCCCCACCCTAGTGCTGTCTGCTGCGGATCGCTTGAAGAGGCTGTCCACGGAGGACAGCCTTCCTATGTAGGTACGCGGAGATCCCAGGGGAGGGGTTGTGGGGTGTACTGTCTAAGTAAAGTTTACAAAGTTTTCATCAATTCAGAAAACATGTTTTTTTTTAATACAGTATATTATTTTCCTTTATATGGGTCCACAAGGGATCCGCAGCGCCCATTACACAGTACATAATCAAATGAGCAAACAAGAAAACCACTTAAAGTACAATATAGGACAGGCATTGAAAACCCGGGGTTAGGTGCCATCAAAGGGAGGATGGAGTATAATACCCCTTTTCCACTAACTAAAAAAACACGGGTAAATGCACTGAGGCATGCATTTACCCATGTTTTTTGCTAGTGGAAACGGCTCCCTCAGGAAAAACCCAGATCAAGTGACTCGGGAATCCTACCTGGGTAGGACACTGGAATGATCCGGGTAAGGTGTAGTGTAAACGGAAGCCGTGTCGATGCGACATGGCTCCAGGGCCGGCGCCACCATTAGGCAGCTTTAGGCAGCTGCCTATGGGCGCCGGCCACTGGAGGGCGTCACCGCACGCTGCACAGAAATGCGTCTTTTCTCTTATTCCCTAATGTGTACTCCTCGTCTTTCTTATGAGACTTGGAGCCGCCCATCAATTACCAGCCGCCGCTGACAGAGTGAGTCAGTGTGTACCATCAGCTGCTCTACGTGTAAGCTGGCTCTCGTTATATAAAGCACTCCTTCTGCAATCCTCCCCAAGCACACACCCCCGCGATATCACATGGCATTTCCCACCCCACAACAGCATCTCCCCCCCCCCCCCCCCCAAATCGCATCCCGGATTTTCTCTCCCTCCAAACTCCCCCCACCCCCCCCAGCAAATTGGTCAGCTTTTCATTCAGCCCCTCCCAGCAGGGGGTGATGAGAGCGATCGCGCCCCGTAACACATCAACACAGCCCGCCCACTTGGTCCTGCGGGCAGCAGAGGGCAGGGGAGCTGAGTGCGACGGCCGCGACCTGGCCGCATTGACAGGGCAACTGAGATGGTGCTGGGGGCCTGGTGGGACCACCCAGTGTGCCCTGGCTAGTAGCGGCAGCAGCACAACTCTCTGCGCCCCGTCCTTGTTCGCTCCTTCAGCCGCGGAGGAGCTGCTGCAGCCATGTCTATGAGATCGTGAACCACATGGACACCCAACAGCAACAGGTGAGGTGCTGGGAGAGAATGGGAGGCGATTAGCTAGTGAGGAGAGAGCGGCCAGAGTGCTGTGCTGGTGAGAGCCAGGGCAGGAGAGATAGGGGACTCGTCCCGGCAGATGGAGGAGGAGGAGGAGCGCTGCGTGGACGGGACTCTATCCTATTGTGTCTGTGTATATACTTTATACATCACTAGTGTCTATATGTACATGGAGTGTTACTAAAGTCTGTCTGTGTGTGTCTCAGCATTGTATGCATGGTGTATCACTAGTGTATGTATGGTGTAACACTAGTGTGTGTGTGTGTGTGTTAGTAGTGTGTGTGTATGGTGCATCACATGTATGTGTGTTAGTAGTGTATGTATTATGTATCGCTAGTGTGTGTGTGTGTCAGTATTGTATGTATGGTGTATCACGTGTGTGTGTGTTAGTAGTGTATGTATGGTGTATCATGTGTGTGTATGTATGGTGTATCACGTGTGTGTGTGTGTGTGTGTGTGTGTTAGTAGTGTATGTATGGTGTATCACGTGTGTGTGTGTGTGTGTGTGTGTGTGTGTCAGTATTGTGTGTATGGTGTATCACTAGTGTGTGTGTGTCTGTGAATATTGTATGCATGGCGTATCACTAGTGTATGTGTGTGTATGTATGGTGTATCGCTAGTGTCTGTGTGTGTGTGTGTTAGCGCATGTATGGTGTATAACGTGTGTGTGTCAGTATTGTGTGTATGGTGTATCACGTGTGTGTGTGTCGATGTGTTAAGTAGTGTATATATGGTGTATCACGTGTCTGTGTGTATGTCAGCATTGTATGTAAGGTGTATCACTAGTGTGTGTGTGTGTTAGTGTATGTATAGTGTATCACTAGTGTGTGTGTGTGTCAATATTGTATGTATGGTGTGTCACTAGTGTGTGTCAATATTGTACTGTATGTATGGTGTATCCTTAGTGTATGTGTGTGTGTTAATAGTGTATGTATGGTGTATCACTAGTGTCTGTGTGTGTTAGTAGTGTATGTATGATGTATCACTAGGGCTTAGCGGACTGGAAGGGGGAGGAGTCTGGATTAATTTTAAAACCGCCCCCCCTATAGAAGAAGTCTAGATCTGCCCCTGGCTGGATCCCTGCGTTAGGAGGAGGAGACAGTCAGTAAAGCATAAGTAAAGACAGGCTGTATTCATTCTATTTTTTATTTTTTTGTGACCAACTAAATTTGAGTTTTAGGCTGTGGTTTTTTATATATATATATATATATATATATATATATACATACAGGCATACACATACATACAGACATACATATGTGTGTGTGTGTGTGTGTGTGTGTGTGTGTGTGTGTGTGTGTGTGTATATATATATATATATATATATATATACACATACATACACACACACATACAGGCATACATACATTGTGTGTGTGTGTGTGTGTGTGTGTATATATATATATATATATATATATATATATATATATATATACACGTTTCAGGTGTTTAATCCTACACCTGATGAAAGGTGTAGGATTAAACATCTGAAACATTGATGACATGAATTAGCTGCAATGGCTGTTTTTTCTTTCATAAAAAGTCCGTGGAGTGCCGCCTGCTGTAATGGAATGTGTGTATATATATATATATACAACAACTATTCTCCCTCTGAGGGGAGAATAAAAAATGTGGTGCGCAAAGTGCTCCAATGTGCCCGCAGTGTGGTGAGCAAAGCTGCAGGCATTTTGGCGTCCGGCATCCCACTGCCAGGATTCTGTTCACCGGGATGCCAGCTGCCGGCATATATATATATTAGAATGATCAACTCCTGCACTGTATGTCTATATACCCAGGGACGGAACTGCAATGGAGACTTTTGCCGCCGGGCTCCAGCCCTAAAGGGGGCACTTTCTCCATTGTCCACCAGCTGTTCTGTGCCCTTCCCACTATAATATACAGAGGAGCCCAGTGTATACAACCCAGGGCCCTACTTATGGCCGCGCGGCCCGCGCCGCACTATTATCCACTCCTTAAGTGACCCAGCCTGACAGCTCGGGCCCGCTTCCATCTCCGCTAGCGGCAGCACTGCCAGCGGTGGGGTGCGCCGGGCATCTCGCTCCACCACAGACAGCCAAGAAGCGCTGCAGCTTCCGGCCTGCATGCTCCGCCCCCTCCTGACTCCTGGCTTCTGCTGCCTCCCAGTCCACAAGTGGAAAACTATACGCTACCAGGAGCCAGATGCTGGAAGTGCCTAGTGGGAAACAAAGAGTATGTGGTGGAGGAAAGTGATTATGACTGTGAGAGGGGAGTAGAGAGGCACAGGTATGGGACGGGAGAACGGCGCGGGGTGCAGGGCTGGGAAGTGGCTGAGCGTTCGTTTGGTCTGTTAGGTACTGTACCGGAGTGTCAGGTAACTGACCACAACGCCCGCTGCTCACAGGGTCCATTTACTAAGTCTTCCATCTCTCCTGTCCCTGTCACCTCTGTGCTGGCCCTGTCATCTCTCTTTACTGACCCTTATGTTCTGTCCCTGTCCCCTCTGCCCAGTCCCTGTACATACCTGCTGCTTGTTCCCCTCCTCTGGCGGGACCAGTGATTAGTACTACTAATCAAGCTACTGGCACATGCTTGTTGTATTAGTGCTCGCAGGCTTACACTCTATAGGTAGCATTGATACACGAGGCTACGTGCTACCTACAATATTACCAGTTGATTGGGTATGGGATGCTGGTGGTCAGACTGTTTGAAATCCCGACTGGGGCAGTGGAGGTAAGTATACATAATCCTAACCCTCCCTCCCCGCAGCCTAACCCTAACCCAAACCCTCCCCTTCCCACAGCCTAACATTAACCTCCCAAGTATACTTGCATTCGGAATTCCGTCTGTCGGGATTCTGGCGTTGGCATTCTGACAGGTCTAGGGATTCGAGCGCTTGTATCCCAACTACATCCCTTACCAGTTATTTATATAGCGCACACATATTCCGCAGCGCTTTACAGAGCATATTTGGCCATTCACATCAGTCCCTGCCCCAGTGGAGCTTACAATCTATATTCCCTACCACATGTACACACATTCACACTATTGTTAATTTTTGTTGGGAGCCAATTAACCTACCAGTATATCTTTGGATTGTGGGAGGAAACCGGAGTACCCGGAGGAAACCCAAGCAAGCATGGGGAGAATATACAAACTCCACACAGTTAGAGCCATGCTGGGAATCAAAACCATGACTGCAGCGCTGTGAGGCAGTAATGCTAACCATTACTCTGTCTGTGCTATTGCATAAAGGTCCGTGCAGATAGCAAATGTTCTTAATGGGCTGTATGCTATGGTCACCCAGCACTGTTGCATACCCTCCAACATGACCCACCCCACTAGGTACAAAACGCTCTGTTTCTGGACTTCCCTCTTAATTTATTATTGCCATCACCTGTGAAGAAACAGCTTTCTTATCATTTAACTAGTTCAACACAGGTGATGGAAATCATAAATTAAGAGGGAAATCCAGGAACAGAGCATTTTGTACCTAGTGGGGCGGGTCATGTTGGAGGGTCTGCTGTTGGACAGGGGTCAGTAGGATGTAAAAGTGAGGAAACACAAAATATGTAAGGTTATGTGTGGACTGTACAGAGTGTATGTGTCAAGGATATGTGGGTGGGTCCGAAACGTATAAGACCTTGCATGCACACTTTCACCTGAAGGATTGGGAAGTGGTAGTTGGGGGGGGGGGGGGGCTGAAGTTTTGCCTAGGGTGCCAAGAAACCTTGCACCGGCCCTGCATGGCTCCCGTTTACACTGTATGGAAGGGCGGCGCTGGTAGATCATGTGATCTCCCAGCACTGCCCCTGCCACGTCACCAGTATTGTCACCAACCCGGCAATATGCCGGGATGGTGACTGCTGATGGGAAAGGGGCCGATGCAGGTTGCAGCCGGGTAGCAAGATAGATTGTAATTTCTGTCATTATCATAGGTAAAGATTTTTTGGGAACTTTTGTCTGCCATATCTTGCTAAATTGTGAGTGAAGTCTTTGAGTAATTGTGAGTGTGATTGGCCGAGGCTTCATGCCGGCAGAGTCTGGACAGGGCCCAGGTAGGAAAGAGGTTCCGGTTAAACTTTACTATGCTGGATAGTATCAGGGATACTCACCCACTGTGAAAAGCACCTTGTACACTATGGGGTATATTCAATTGCGGGATTCGACAGTTTTCCGATTCGACAGCATTCGACTGTCGAATCCCTCCTTCCCGGGCACTGAATTCGACATATTCAATTTGAAATGGATTCGCCACGCCTCCGGTTGGAAAGGGACCAATGGTCGAATTGTGGGCGTCCCGGATTCAACTTCCTGCGCTCCTCGACAGCTGAAAGGCTTGTTTGCTGTGTGCTCAGCAGCCATTTTTGGAACCTGCAGAGCAGAGTGAGGAGCTCCAGAGTGAACAATTTGGCTTTCCTTGCTGTGGTATTGTGCACTTTTGTGAACCTACACCCAGCAGACTTTCATCCAGGACGGGTAGAAGACCTTCAGCCAGCCCGGAGGAGAGTCGTTTTTGGTCCGAATTCAACATTTTTAGGTAAGTGCCACATGTGCTATGGCGTTGCATGTAGGTGCTTGTGTAGTGTATGGGTGCTGTTTTAAATGAGTTTTGAGTGCAGCATGTAATGTTTGGGGGGGAGCCATGAGGTGTACATGTGGTGCTCTTTGGGTGTGTTTGGGGTATGTTTAACATGTGTACAGGTGTTTTTATGTTATGATTGGGTCCTGTGTTATTGCAGCATGATTTTTTTG
Source organism: Pseudophryne corroboree (assembly GCF_028390025.1). Classification (NCBI taxonomy): domain Eukaryota; kingdom Metazoa; phylum Chordata; class Amphibia; order Anura; family Myobatrachidae; genus Pseudophryne; species Pseudophryne corroboree. Next base: position 60,595,259 of record NC_086455.1, read on the forward strand.
GGGGGTGTAGGGGTGCCTTTAGTGGACTTTTGTGGTGTTTGGATGGGGTTTTACTGTTTTTTTTTAATGTGCTAATGTATTTTTTTGTTATGCTTGACCACTGGTTTAATTGCAGCATGCCATGTGGTGGTGCAGGGGTGGCTTTAGTGGACTTTAGGGTAGGGTTTTACTGTTTCTCTATCGTCCTAGTGGATGCTGGGGTTCCTGAAAGGACCATGGGGAATAGCGGCTCCGCAGGAGACAGGGCACAAAAGTAAAGCTTTTCCGATCAGGTGGTGTGCACTGGCTCCTCCCCCTATGACCCTCCTCCAGACTCCAGTTAGATTTTTGTGCCCGGCCGAGAAGGGTGCAATTCTAGGTGGCTCTCCTAAAGAGCTGCTTAGAGAAAGTTTAGCTTAGGTTTTTTATTTTACAGTGAGTCCTGCTGGCAACAGGATCACTGCAACGAGGGACTGAGGGGAGAAGAAGTGAACTCACCTGCGTGCAGGATGGATTGGCTTCTTGGCTACTGGACATCAGCTCCAGAGGGACGATCACAGGTACAGCCTGGATGGTCACCGGAGCCGCGCCGCCGGCCCCCTTGCAGATGCTGAAGTTAGAAGAGGTCCAGAATCGGCGGCTGAAGACTCTGACAGTCTTCTAAAGGTAGCGCACAGCACTGCAGCTGTGCGCCATTTTCCTCTCAGCACACTTCACACGCTGTCACTGAGGGTGCAGGGCGCTGGGGGGGGGCGCCCTGGGAGGCAAATGTAAACCTATATACTGGCTAAAAATACCTCACATATAGCCCCCAGAGGCTATATGGAGATATTTAACCCCTGCCAAACTTCACTAAAGAGCGGGAGACGAGCCCGCCGGAAAAGGGGCGGGGCCTATCTCCTCAGCACACAGCGCCATTTTTTCTCTCACAGAAAGGCTGGAGAGAAGGCTCCCAGGCTCTCCCCTGCACTGCACTACAGAAACAGGGTTTAAACAGAGAGGGGGGCACTAATTGGCGATATAAATATATATATAAAGATGCTATTAGGGAGAAACACTTATATAAGGTTGTCCCTATGTAATTATAGCGTTTTTTGGTGTGTGCTGGCAAACTCTCCCTCTGTCTCTCCAAAGGGCTAGTGGGGTCCTGTCCTCTGTCAGAGCATTCCAGGTGTGTGTGCTGTGTGTCGGTACGTGTGTGTCGACATGTATGAGGACGATGTTGGAGGAGGCGGAGAAATTGCCTGTAATGGTGATGTCACTCTCTAGGGAGTCGACACCGGAATGGATGGCTTATTTAGGGAATTACGTGAAAATGTCAACACGCTGCCAGGTCGGTTGACGACATGAGACGGCCGACAAACAATTAACGGACACTGAATCCAGTGTCGACGGTGAATAAACAAACGTATTCCTCATTAGGGCCACACGTTAAGGGCAATGAAGGAGGTGTTACATATTTCTGATACTACAAGTACCACAAAAAAGGGTATTATGTGGGAGTGAAAAAACTACCTGTAGTTTTTCCTGAATCAGATAAAATAAAATGAAGTGTGTGATGATGCGTGGGTTTACCCCGATAGCAAATATTGGCGTTATACCCTTTCCCGCCAGAAGTTAGGGCGCGTTGGGAAACACCCCTTAGGGTGGATAAGGCGCTCACACGCTTATCAAGTGGCGTTACCGTCTCCAGATACGGCCGCCCTCAAGGAGCCAGCTGATAGGCAGCTGGAAAAATATCCTAAAAAGTATATACACACATACGGTGGTTATACTGCGACCAGCGATCGCCATCAGCCTGGAGATGCAGTGCTGGGTTGGCTTGGTCGAATTCCCTGACTAAAAATATTTTATTGATATAGAGCATTTAATAGGATGCATTCTATATATATGTATGCGAGATGCACAGAGGGATATTTGCACTCTGGCATCAAGATAAGTGCGTTGTCCATATCTCCCAGAAGATGTCATGGACACGACAGTGGTCAGGTGATACAGATCCCATACGGCACATGGAAGTATTGCCGTATAAAGGGAAGGAGTTATTTGGGGTCGGTCCATCGGACCTGGGGGCCACGGCTACAGCTGGGAAATCCAACCTTTTTACCCCAAGTTACATCTCAGCAGAAAAAGACACTGTCTTTTCAGCCTCAATCCTTCCGTTTCCCATGTGGGCAAGCGGGCAAAAGGCCAGTCATATCTGCCCAGACATAGAGGAAAGGGAAGTAGACTGCAGCAGGCAGCCCCTTCCCAGGAAAAGAAGCCCTCCACCGCGTCTGCCAAGTCCTCAGCGTGACGCTGGGGCCGTGCAAGCGGACTCAGGTGAGGTGGGGGGGTAGTCTCAAGAGTCTCAGCGCGCAGTGGGATCACTCGCAAGTTGACCCCTAGATCGTACAAGTATTATCCCAGGGGTACAGATTGGAGAGTCGAGACATTTTTTCCTCGCAGGTTCCTGAAGCCTGCTTTACCAACGGCTCCCTCCGACAGGGAGGCAGTATTGGGAAAAAATTCACAAGCTGTATTTCCAGCAGGTGATAATCAAAGTACCCCTCCTACAACAAGGAAAAGGGTATTAGTCTTCCACACTATATTGTGGTACTGAAGCCAGACGGCTTGGTGAGACATAGTCTAAATCTGAAATCTTTGAACACTTACATAAAAAGGTTCAAATCAAGATGGAGTCACTCAGAGCAGTGATAGAGAACCGGAAAAAGGGGACTATATGGTGTCCCTGGACATCAAGGATTACCTCCATGTCCAAATTTGCCCTTCTCAACAAGGGTACCTCTGGTTCGTGATACAGAACTGTCAATATCAGTTTCAGACGCTGCCGTTGAATTATCCACGGCACCCCGGGCCTTTACCAAGGTAATGGCCGAAAAGATGATTCTTAAAAGAAGAAAGGCATCTTAATTATCCCTTACTTGGACGATATCCTGAAAGGGGCAAGTTTCCAGAGAACAGTTGGAGGTCGGAAAAGAACTATCTAAAGTAGTTCTACGACAGCACGAGTGGATTCTAAATATTCCAAAAATCGCAGCTGTTTTCCGATGATACGTCTGCTGTTCCTAGGAATGATTCTGGGCATAGTCCAGAAAGAGGTATTTCTCCTGGAGGGGAAAGCCAGGGAGTTATCCGACCTAGTCAGAAACCTCCTAAAACCAGGCCAAGTATCAGTGCATCAATGCACAGGAGTCCTGGGAAAAATGGTGGCTTCTTACGAAGCGATTCCATTCGGCAGATCTCACGCAAAAACTTTTCAGGGGGATTTGCGGGACGAATGGTCCGGATCGCATCTTCAGATGCATCAGCGGATAACCCTGTCTCCAAGGACAAGGGTGTCTCTTCTGTGGGGGCTGCAGAGTGCTCATCTTCTAGAGGGCAGCACATTCAGCATTCAGGACTGTGTTCTGGTGACCACGGATGCCAGCCTGATAGGCTGGGGAACAGTCACACAGGGAAGAAATTTCCAAGGAAGTGTGGTCAAGTCTGGAGATTTCTCTCCACATGAATATACTGGAGCTAAGGGCAATTTACGATGCTCTGAGCCTAGGAAGACCTCTGCTTCAAAGTCAACCGGTGCTGATCCAGTAGGACATCATCATGGCAGTCGCCCACGTAAACAGACGGGGCGGCACAAGAAGCAGGAGGGCAATGACAGCAAGGATTCTTCGCTGGGCGAAAAATCATGTGATAACACTGTCAGCAGTGTTCATTCCGGGAGTGGACAACTAGGAAGATTTCCTCAGCATGAATGAATTCCACCCGGAAAAGTGGGAACTTCATCTGGAAGTTTCCACATGTTTGTAAACCGTTGGGAAAGACCAAAGGTGGTTATGATGGCGTCCCACATGAAGCGCCAGGTCTAGAGACCCTCAGGCAATAGCTGGGACGCTCTGGTAACACCGTGGGTGTACCAGTCGGTGTATGTGTTCCCTCCTCTGCCTTTCATACCCAGTGTATGGAGAATGATAGGAAGGAGAGGAGTAAGAACTATACTCGTGGCTCCGGTTTGGCCAAGAAGAACTTGGTACCCGGAACTTCAAGAGATACTAGAAAGGATCTTGATTCAGCAAGAATCATGTCTGTTCCATGACTTACCGCAGCCGCGTTGACGGGTGAACGCCGGATCCTAAGGGAAAAAGGCATTCCGGAAGAGGTCATCCCTACCCTGGTCAGAGCCAGGAAGGAGGTGACCGCACAACATTATCACTGCTTAGGTGAAAATGTGTTCCATGGTGTGAGGCCAGGAAGGCTCCACGGAAGAATTTCAACTAGGTTAATTCCTACATTTCCTGCAAACAGGAGTGTATATGGGTCTCAAATTGGGGTCCATTAAGGTTCAAATTTCGACCGGTCGATTTTCTTCCAGAAAGAAATTGGCTTCAGTTCCTGAAGTCCAGAAGTTGTTAAGGGAGTACTGCATATACAACCCCCTTTTTGATGTCTCCAGTGGCACTGGGCGATCTCAACGTAGTTTGGGATTCCTAAAATCACATTGGTTTTAACAACTCAAATCTGTGGATTTGATATATCTCACATGGAAAGCGACCATGCTGTTGGTCCTGACCTCGGCCAGGCGAGTGTCAGAATTGGCGGCTTTATCTCACAAAGCCATATCTGATTGTCCATTCGGACAGAGCAAAGCTGTGGACTCGTCCCCAGTTTCTCCCTAAGGTGGTGTCAGCGTTTCACCTGAACCAGCTTATTGTGGTACCTGCGGCTACTAGGGACTTGGAGGACTCCAAGTTGCTGGATGTTGTCAGGGCCCTGAAAATATAGTTTCCAGGTCGGCTGGAGTCAGGAAATCTGACTTGCTGTTTATCCTGTATGCACCCAACAAGCTGGGTGCTCCTGCTTCTAAGCAGACTATTGCTCGTTGGATTTGTAGTACAATTCAGCTTGCACATTCTGTGGCAGGCTTGCCACAGCAAAAAAAAAAAATAAAAAATAAAAAATATGTAAATGCCCATTCCACAAGGAAGGTGGGCTCATCTTGGGCGGCTGCCCGAGGGGTCTCGGCATTACAACTCTGCCGAGCAGCTACGTGGTCGGGGGAGAACACGTTTGTAAAATTCTACAAATTTGATACCCTGGCAAAAAGAGGACCTGGAGTTCTCTCATTCGGTCCTGCAGAGTCATCCGCACTCTCCCGCCCGTTTGGGAGCTTTGGTATAATCCCCATGGTCCTTTCAGGAACCCCAGCATCCACTAGGACGATAGAGAAAATAAGAATTTACTTACCGATAATTCTATTTCTCGGAGTCCGTAGTGGATGCTGGGCGCCCATCCCAAGTGCGGATTATTCTGCAATACTTGTACATAGTTATTGTTACAAAAATCGGGTTATTGTTGTAGGAAGCCGTCTTTCAGAGGCTCCTTTTGTTATCATACTGTTAACTGGGTTTAGATCACAAGTTGTACGGTGTGATTGGTGTGGCTGGTATGAGTCTTACCCGGGATTCAAAATTCCTCCCTTATTGTGTACGCTCGTCCGGGCACAGTACCTAACTGGAGTCTGGAGGAGGGTCATAGGGGGAGGAGCCAGTGCACACCACCTGATCGGAAAAGCTTTACTTTTGTGCCCTGTCTCCTGCGGAGCCGCTATTCCCCATGGTCCTTTCAGGAACCCCAGCATCCACTACGGACTCCGAGAAATAGAATTATCGGTAAGTAAATTCTTATTTTTTTGATGCGCTAATGTGTTGTTTTTTTGTCATGCTTGACCACTGGTTTTATTGCAGCATGCCATGTGGTGGTGCAGCGGTGGCTTTAGTGGAATTTAGGGTGGGGTTTTACTGTTTTTTTATGTGCTAAAGTGTGTTTTTTTAGTCATGCTTGACAACTGGTTTTATTGCAGCATGCCATGTGGTGGTGCAGGGTGGCTTTAGTGGACTTTAGGGTGGGGTTTTACTGTTTTTTGATGTGCTAATGTGTTTTTTTGTTGTTGTCATGCTTGACCACTGGTTCAATTGCAGCATGCCATGTGGTGGTGCAGGGGTGGCTTTAGTGGACTTTAGGGTGGGGTTTTACAGTTTTTTGATGTGCTAATGTGGTTTTTTTTTTCTGCAGCGGGGTACACTGTGATTCCACAGGGAATTACATCAGGTGGTGTAGAGTTGGATCTTGATCCGAGGCAACAACATGCTAAAAGCTTTGACTGTTCCCAGGATGCATAGCGCCGCCTCCTCTTTATCCCCGCCTCCAGGAACTGGATCTCAGTTTGTAAGTTGGTGCCTGCAGTGCAGGCAGCTAACAGGGAGGGCTCCGTAGGAAAGCCCTGAAAAGAGCTTTTGAAGAAAGAAGACTTCGAGGGCCGCAGCACAGGCACTTAGAAGTGCTATATGTCAGTCTGACATATCATGCTGTGGCTCCCCCAGCGGCGAAGTGTACTCCCACGCCCTGGTTGCCGGGTACTTACAGCGAAGGCGCTACGGTCCACATCAGGCACACTCACCGCCGCTGCTTTCCTGGATCGCGTGGCCGCATCTTTGGGAGGAGGTAAAAGGGTCCCCCAGGCGAGATCTGCTGAAATCACAATTCGGTGCGGTCTCTGGGAGACGGATCGTGCGCGCTGGTGTGGACACTGTGGCCGTACAGGGACCCCACTAGACCACCAGGGCAAGGGGCACAGGTTGGATTGCTAATAATCCATTTTCTATAGGCCCCGCAGTACCCGGTGGTGAAGTCCAGCAGAGGGGATAAGGCTCTGACCTGTAACCCCTCCCCCCAGCCACCATTTACTGCAAATGTTTCTGTCCTGGAGCTGCTTCTCTCTTCTCCCTCACTCCCTGACAGCGTTTGGGCACCATTACACACAGCTGCGCTGATCCTGGGACTGCTGGGCAATGTCTCCTCTGTAAAGCCGCCTGTCTTGTCAGCGCTGTACATTTACAGGTCTTAAGTATTCTACATGTCTGCTGACAGCGTTAGTTAAGAACAAGTGCATAACTTCAGGGATATGTAGTACAAGTACTGTGTGATATACATCCAGTATTTACTGTGCATTGTTATATCTGTATACATACATAGCTTTACTCAATAGTCCAGTTACTTAGTATTGCTAGTCCAGTTCAGTTTTATTGTTGTTTGTAATAATTTCTGCATTGTATATGTGACTGTGTGATCTCTATTCCGTGTATCTCACACACATTTATTCTGTACCCTGAAGGGGGCTAAGTGCATCAGGGTTCTCATATATATAGTGGTTCACAGGATATACTACTTTGGTATTTTTCTCTGTGTATTTCAGTCACCATATACCTCTTAAATTCTCTGTTTGTGCTCTGCTTTGCAGTCACACTGTGCAGGGGTTTTTTGTCAGGTACTTTGGGGGTAATTCTGAGTTGATCGCAGCAGGAATTTTGTTAGCAGTTGGGCAAAACCATGTGCACCGCAGGGGAGGCAGATATAACATGTGCAGAGAGAGTTAGATTTGGGTGGGGTGTGTTTAATCTGCAATCTAAATTGCAGTGTAAAAATAAAGCAGCCAGTATTTATCCTGCACAGAAACAAAACCCACCCAAATCTAACTCTCTGCACATGTTATATCTGCCTCCCCTGCAGTGCACATGGTTTTGCCCAACTGCTAACAAAATTCCTGCTGCGACCAACTCAGAATTACCCCCTTTGTCTGCTATATTGTACTATTACGCCCTAAGGCTACACTTTCAAATAATGTCTGCTAAACAGGGCGGTAGATCCATGGCTGAGCCTGCATCATGCAGTGCGGACACCATGGATTTCTCTGAGGAAAACATTGCATCTGAGGGTTCAGGTACCGGGGGTTCTATTCCCCTCAGTCTGCAGCATCGGTGGTACAGCAAGACCCACCTTGGGCTGCATTTTCTAATTTACTGAGTACACTAGTAACTAGACTTGCGCCCCCTGTGGGACTGCCTGTGCCAGTACAGCCACATATTGTCCCTGCAGTTAATCCGCCATGGGCAGATAATCTGTCCACTCAGTTACAGCAATTAAATCAGTCTTTGGCTAAACAAAAACCTAACCCTCACCCTCCTAGGGCCAAAAGGTCATCTAAGCAGGCCATTACTTCCTCACAATCCACACATGTTTTGGGTACTTCATCCGATGAAGATTGCGTATATACTGACCTCTCAGACTCCAATGCGGATGCTTCTTATGGGAAATCTATAACACAGGTGGATGTTCCTGACTTCTTGGAAGCTATCAGGCTATTTCTTCAAATTGATGATGATGCAGAACCTCCAGATACCTCTAAAAAACCTGATAAGTACAAGCATCAGAAGGTTACTAAACTGGTTTTACCTATTTCTAACCACTTAGTTGACATACGTCAGGAATCCTGGCAGTATCCAGGAAAGAAATTCTCTCTTTCTAAGAAGATGCTAGCGCGTTATATCCTTGCCGCAGAGCTAAGTAAAAATTGGGAAACACCACCGCCGGTGGACTCTCACAGGTCACACGTCTGGTGGTGTCCTCTGCACTGCCTGTCACTACGTCACCTCTCTGAAGGAACTGACGGATAAGCGTGTGGACGGTTGCTTGAAGTCTATTTACACTCTTGCAGGAGCTGTGCATATGTCCACTATAGCGGCTTCTTGGGCCGCAAAAGCTATTGAGGCCTGGGTTCAGGAAGTGGTAGCGGAGCTACATTCTGATTTTCCTGATAATGCTAGACAGTGTCTCTCATATATTATTACAGCCTCTCATTATATTCAGGCGGCAGCATCTGATTCTCTGGTTGCGGTCCTGGTCTGTAGATCTGGACTCTAAAAAGACCTTGGAGGTGATCCCCTTTAAGGGAAACATGCTTTTTGGGGAAGATCTCAACAAGATTGTTGCTGACTTAGCATCCGCTAAGACTGCCTGTCTGCCTAGTACTTCTCCTTCGGCTCCGAAGTCTAAAAGTATCTCCTTTCATTTCTTTCGACCTCCAAGTAAAGCAAAGGGTCAGGCATACCCAAAACAGGCTTGAACTTCCAAATCCACTAAGCCCAAATCTAAACATTCCTGGGCTGCCCGTCAGTCTGCTTCCAAAACAGACAAGCCCCCATGCATGACGGGGTGGGCCTTCCCCTGGGAGACCCCAGGGTGGGAAGCCGACTTCTACGGTTGCCCAGGTATGTATACAGACCACTTCAGACGCCTGGGTAAAGGAAGTCATCGCTCACGGTAAAAGTAAAAACTCTCCATCTGGTGGTACAATCCCTCCTGGACACAGGAGTGATAGTGCCGGTGCATTTGGATCAGAGAGGCAGGGGGTACTATTCAACGCTGTTCCTAGTTCCGAAACCGAATAGGTCCTCCCGGCCCATTCTCAACCTCAAGTCTTTGAACAAATTTGTGAAGGTGTTCAAATTCCGTATGGAAACTTTTCGCTCTATTGTTCTGGCTTTGGAGCCCATGGACTATATGGTATCCCTGGACATACAGGATGCTTACCTGCATATACCTATTGCAGTGTCGCATCAGCAATACCTGCGGTTTGCTATTGGCAACCTACATTTTCAATTCCAGGCCTTACCTTTTGGTCTGACCACGGCTCCAAGGATCTTCACCAAGGTCATGACTGCTCTGCTCCGCCGTTAGGGTATCAGGATTCTGCCGTCTCTGGATGACTTATTGATCCTGGTGAACTCTCCAGAGGTTCTCCTCCGTCATCTGGAACTGACGGTCCAATTCCTGCAAACCCACGGGTGGCTCATCAACTGGAAGAAATCCTCACTGGCCCCTGCCCTGAGAATGGTGCACCTGGGGGCACTATTGGACACCCACAACCAGCGGTTGTTCTTGTCTCCGGAGAGGGTTCTGAAACTTCAGGACAAGATAAGATGCTTCCTATCTCGCCCACGTGTGTCGTTACACTTGGCGATGCAAGTACTAGGCCTCATGGTGTTGGCTTTCGACATGGTAGAGTACGCACAATTTAATTCCCACCCTCTGCAGAGGTTAATCCTTTCCAAGTGGGACGGCCTGCCTTACCGGCTCAGGACTCACATGATCTCCTTGACTCCGAAGGTTTGCTTGTCACTAACCTGGTGGCTACAGGACCAGCAATTGAGCAGGGGTTGTCCCTTCTGGATCTTCAACTGGGTCCTTCTGACGACGGATGCCAGAATGTGGGGTTGGGGCGCGGTGTTGGAGCAACACTCTATTCAGGGTCGGTGGACCAGGGAGGAATCTCTGCTCCCGATAAACATTCTGGAGTTGCGGGCAGTGTTCATTGCTTTTAAATTGGCCCTGCCTCTGGTACAGAACAGGCCTGTTCAAGTACAGTCGGACAATGCCACCACAGTGGCGTACAGAAATCATCAAGGCGCCACTCAAAGCCGCATGGCAATGATGGAAGTGTCAAAAATTCTTAGTTGGGCAGAACGCCATCTGCCAGCCATATCGGCAGTGTTCATTCTGGGGGTCCTCAACTGGGAAGCGGACTTCCTCAGTTATCAGGACGTACACGCCAGAGAGTGGAGCCTTCACCCAGAAGTCTTTCAACTTGTAGTTGACAAGTGGGGCCTACCAGACGTGGACCTGATGGTGTCTCGACACAATCACAAGGTTACGGTCTTCGGAGCAAGAACAAGGGATCCTCAAGCAGAGTTCGTGGACGCACTGGCAATTCCATGGAACTTTCGGCTGCCGTACGTGTTCCCTCCAGTGTCACTTCTGCCCATGGTAATACGGAAGTTCAAGCAAGAAGGAGGAATACTACTTCTAATCGCTCCAGCGTGGCCCAGATGGCATTGGTTCTCAGACCTACAGGGTCTCTTGATAGATTGCCCTCTTCTATTTCCGCAACGCCCAGACCTCCTTGTTCAGGACCCTTGTGTCTACCAGAATCTGCCCCAACTGGCTTTGACGACGTGGCTCTTGAAGCTTCAGTTCTGAGGGCCAAAGGATTTTCTGAGGCGGTCATTCAAACTATGTGGAAAGCCCGTAAACCGGCTTCTACTCGGATTTATCATAGGGTCTGGAATTCTTGCTTCACCTGGTGTACGGATAAGAATTATGATGCATACAAGTTCAGTACTGCCAAACTTTTGGCTTTCCTGCAACAGGGTCTGGACTTAGGCCTTTGTCTGGCCTCCCTCAAGTTCATATTTCTGCCTTGTCGATATGGTTTCAGAGAAAAATTGCTACTCTGCCTGATGTTCATACATTCACTGAGGCTGTTTTACGGATTCAACCTCCCCATGTTCCTCCCGTGGCTCCTTGGGATTTGTCGGTTGTTCTGGATGCCTTGTAAGAGTCGCTGTTTGAACCTCTTGAGTCTGCGGACCTTAAGTGGCTTACTTTTATGGTCTTGTTTTTGCTGGCTGTTGCCTCTGCTAGACGGGTTTCAGACTTGGGTGCCTTATCCTGTCGGTCACCTTTTTGATTTTTCATCGTGACCGGGCGGTTCTTAGAACTTGTCCTGGTTATCTGCCTAAGGTTATCTGCCTAAGGAATTTTTTTAGCAGTTGAGCAAAACCATGTGCACTGCAGGGGAGGCAGATATAACATGTGCAGAAAGAGTTAGATTTGGGTGGGTTATTTTGTTTCTGTGCAGGGTAAATACTGGCTGCTTTATTTGTACACTGCAAATTAGATTGCAGATTGAACACACCCCACCCAAATCTAACTCTCTCTGCACATGTTATATCTGCCTCCCCTGCAGTGCACATGGTTTTGCCCAACTGCTAACAAAAATCCTGCTGCGATCAACTTGGAATTACCCCCATAGCACATACATACAGCATATACACACATGTACAGCATATACACACATAGCATGTATACATACAGACTATACACACATAGCACATACTGTACATACACTATACACACACATAGCATGTATACATACAAGATATACACACACAGCATACATACATACATACATACAGCATATGCACACACATAGCACATACATACAGCATATACACACACATAGCACATACATACTTACATACATACATACATACAGCATAAAAATACACACAGCACATACATACAGTATACACAGCATACATACATACATACATACATTCATACATACATACATACAGCATATGCACATACATACAGCATATACACACACATAGCACATACATACATACATACATACATACATATACACAGCACATACATACATACATACATACATACATACAGCATATACACATAGCACATACATACATACAGCATATACACACACACAGCACATACAGCATATACACACACATAGCACATACAGCATATACACACACATAGCACATACAGCATATACACACATATAGCACATACATACAGCATATACACACACATAGCACATACATACATACACCATATACACACACACAGCACATACATACATACATACATACATACATACAGCATTTACAAACACACAGCACATACTTAATACATGCATACAGCATATATACACACACACATAGCACATACATACATATATACATACAGCATATACACGCACATACATACATACATACATACATACATAGACATACCTCCCAACGGTCCCGATTTTCGTGGGACAGTCCCATTTTTTGGGGACTGTCCCGCTGTCCCACCTGCGGGCCGCAGTGTCCCGCGGTGGGGGGGCAGTTGGGAGTCTCTGTCTCTCGTTGCCCTGCTTAGCATGCGCACAGCGTCTATTCACTGGAGACAGAGGGAGAGGGTGCATGCCAGCGGCTCACAGAGCACTGGGCATGCCCCCTCAGTGACGGAAATGGGGCGTGGCTCGCGATCGCGTGTCCTCCTGCTAAGCCACACCCCCTTTTCGTAGGTCACACCCCTTCTCGGGAGCGCGCGCGTGTGTCCCTCTTACTGCAAGGGCAAAGTTGGGAGGTATGCATACATACAGCATATACACACACATAGCACATACATACATACATACATACATACAGCATATACACACACATATCATGTCTCCCCCCCCTCAAACATCAGGACATTGAGTGCCTCACCCGCCCAGCATAACTAAGCCCCAGTATATGTACACACACACCTGCTCACTGAAGGACATAACTCTCTGCCTCACCCGACTCTGGCCAGCCTTGGAGACAGAAGTCACATAGGACGGGAGAACTGCCTGGGAGTAACTGCACACACACTGCCTCTGCAGCTACAGCAGCTCTTCCTACACACTCAGCCAGAGCCAGCCGCACAGCCACAGCCTGTCTCCGAGTCCTCAGTCAGTGTGATAGGAGACAGCTTCCGGCAGGCGCACAGTGTGGGGTTCAGTTAAAAAATAAATAAATAAACATCGGCAAGCAGTGGTGATGGATCGGCAAACAGGGGGGGTATCTAGGTACTCGGAACCCCCCCTGCATGCGCGTATGAGGGGCCCCTCCAACAAACCCTATCCCGCGTTATAATTACCCCCTCCCCCATTGGCACCACTGCACACTGGGGAACAGCTACAGATAACCACTGGCGTGCACAGCACATTTTATTAGGGGGTGCACTGTCGGAGGGGTGTGTCTAGCACCGCCTTTTGGGCGTGTCTAGCACCATCTATTGATGGTCAACGCATATAAAATATCCACCTTTGTACCAATTCTAATAAAGCAGATACATTGTCAGATGTTGTGGTGTGCAACAAACAAACATCCCTGAAGGCACTCACTGCAATCACATGGCTCCTCCTCAGCCTGGTCTGGCTCCTCCTCTCTTTCCCCTGCAAGCTGCAGTAGCTTACGTACAAGTCAGTAACTAAACTGACACTGACAGTCGCAGACTAGTACTGCTGCTGCTGGAAAAACGAGTGACGTGTCAATGCTGGCTGTCTGCCAGTATTTAATTTGTGTTCCTAAGAGGAACGCTGGATGCATGCTGCTCCTCATCAGTGGCTGGCGTTGGCATAGCAAGGTGAGTGGTGTGTATGTGGCGGGTGTGATGGGTGGGCATGTGAGCAGCATGACGTAATCACGTCACATCCCACTGTTTTTGTACATGGAGGTGGAGCTGGGAATTTGAAAGCCGTTGGCAGTGGCACCTTGATTAACCCAGGCGTCCGTCAGTAATGCAGTCTGGACAGGGTGCAGCACAGAGGGGACAGTAATCAGCCTGCTCGGCGATCGCTGCATCAGGCATGTGAGAACGGGATGCCAGACATTAGGGGGTGCCTGTGCGCACCAGGCATCCCCCCTGTGCACACCTATGCAGATAACCACTGAGAAAGAACCACCACAAATTGATGGAAATCGCTGCATGTTGCAGGATAGCCCATTGCACTTCACTGGCAGTTTAAAGGTTGATGCTAAAATGCGTTGGGTATGCGAGACCAGCGGTGAGGATCCCAGCAGTCGGCATACCGACGCCAGGATCCCAACCACCAGAATGCCGACGGGGGCGAGCGCAATTCTGCAGGCTCGGTATTCTATTCCCACTCCATGGGTGTCATGGACACCCACGAGTGGGAATAGCCCTTGGACCCCTGTCAGCATCCCGGTGTTGATATGATGACCATCGGGATTCCAACTGCCGGTCTTGTAACTACATCCCGTTGAAATTGGCAATCAATTGGCACCTTCCTCTACAACACAAGCAGTTTGCAGAAATCGCCATTACCTATGCCCTCCCCTCCCATTGGGTCGTCTTTATGTAATATATATACAGTTCTTGTCAACATTATTGGCACCTTTACATTTTAAGTACAACCTGTACACTATCTTCAGAAATGAATGGAATATACTAACTTTGTATCATCAGACATTTAATAAAATGTCAAACGTTATAAACCGTGTTACAATCTAGTTTATATTGGAGACCATACTCTGATGGAGACTCTGCACTTAGCATGGGGTTGGTAGCTGAGCACCTGAATACGCTGACAGCAGGCTTCTAAAAGCCCCTACACATTTGCCGATCCACCGCCGAGCTGCCCGACGGCGGATACGGCCGACCCAGTGGCGGGGGGAAGTGACTGGGGAGTGAAGTTTCTTCGTCACCCGGCTCCATAGCAGTGTATGCTAATATGGACATTCTTGTCCATATTGGCCTGCATGCATAAGCGACTGGGCACCAAAGATGAATGAGCGTTCATCGTTGGTTCCTACACACTAAACAGTATGAACGCGTTTTCATTAATTAATGAACGAGAATGTTCATATTGTTTATTAAATTCTATTAGTGTGTAGGGCCCTTTAGTCCTTGCACAGTCAGATGCACAGGATTACTGTTTACTAAACAGGCTTTTATTGTAAATTGCTACACTTCACATTCATAAATGATTCTACACTCCAGAATCAATATAGTTCCTTATACTAGTATAAAAGTTTCTGTCACTGGTAAAGCTTACTTATAAACATGTGTTTAGTGCACTACATTCAGCGGGCGTCCCCGCTGTGTGGGACCGTTATGATCGGACCTCCTGCACACCGCTCAAATCCCATACGGCTGTCTCCGCCGCTATCTTGATAAAGACAGCGGTGGGATACAGGTTAGGCTATTAGTAACAATGGGAATATATGAATATATATTATATCTTATAGGCCCTACACACTGGTCGATTTTTTGAACGATCTCATTCATATCTTTCAGTGTGGAGGCTCCAGCGATGAACGATGCGCGGCCCCGCGCTCGTTCATCGCTAGTCCCCCGTCGGCTGTGCATGCAGGCCAATATGGACGATCTCATCCATATTTGCCTGCAGTTCTATGGAGCCGGGTGACGGGGGGAGTGAGGAAACTTCACTCCCCCCGTCACTGCCCCCCCTGCCGCCGTGTTGCCCATCGGCCGTATCCGCCGTCGGGCAGCTCGGCGGCGTATCGGCTAGTGTGTAGGGCCCTTTAGACGTGACACACTGGCCACCGTGGCCAGTGTGTCACGTCTAAGATATAATATATATTCATATATATGTGCTTTACCAGTGACAGAAACTTTTATACTAGTATAAGGAACTATATTGATTCTGGAGTGTAGTATCATTTATGAGTGTGAAGTGTAGCAATTTACAATAAAAGCCTGTTTGGTAAAAAATGAATGGTTAGAACTACCAAACAAGGTCTGGATTAATACTACCTGTAATAATAGGAGTCTGTACGCAATATTACCATCATTATTAATGTATGGCTGCAGGGATTCAGTATTTATATTACTATTGGTATATATATGGACCATAATAATACCACAATATTAAGAGCCACGTGATTCGTGGCTGGGAATTATAATCCCAAGTATAACCATTGGAGTCCATTTAGATGAACATTACATGACTACAGGCTAATTATAAACTTTTCTAAAACACCACATTCATCAGTTGTTGGATATAATAGCTACTATCCAGGAAACTCAAGTAATTATTATTGGTACAAAGTTACAAGTACCATTTATACTGTAACCATTGTTACATGATACCATAAACTGGACACTTACTTTCCTGCTTGTGGATTACACATCATGGGGTATATTTACTAAGGTCCCGATTTTGACCGAGATGCCGTTTTTTCATCAAAGTGTCATCTCGGTAATTTACTAAGCAATAATCACGGCAGTGATGAGGGCATTCGTAATATTTTGGAAGTCCTAGGAAAAAATCACGAATCAATACACCATCGGTCAAATACGCCTGCAATTTGCTAGAAATCGGGAATTTACTAAAAAGTGCAAAACACAAACACTGCCGACAATAGCCAAACACTGGCCCTCATTCCGAGTTGATCGCTCATTTTTTCGGTCGCACAACATATTCGCAAAGTTGCGTTAGTGTAGTAAATTTGCGAACATCCGCCCCCAACGTATTTTTGCACATTCGTACGCAGTATTACACAAAGTGGGCGTACGCCAAATGACATCGCAGTAATGCGAAACCATCGCAGCATTGCGAAGCCTTCGCAAAAACACATATTTCATTGTAAAAATACTAAGTTGTAGTACATTTACTCATTTTTCCTTTAAATTGCACACTTTTTGGGTAAAACGCATTTTTTTTTTTTTTAAGGCCCATTAAGTGAACTTACCCCTTTCATTTTATAGTCAACAAGCCCTTGTCAA
Organism: Pseudophryne corroboree; assembly: GCF_028390025.1. NCBI lineage: Eukaryota > Metazoa > Chordata > Amphibia > Anura > Myobatrachidae > Pseudophryne > Pseudophryne corroboree. The sequence continues at coordinate 60,612,224 of NC_086455.1, forward strand.
TTACGAATCCAATTAGTGTAATGATTGTTAATGTTCCTAAACAATTAAGTCAGGCCAAAGAACCTGATTAACACTTTGTTGCCCTAATTGCCCATCAACATGTAAAAGTGTTGTATGAATAATTTTTGAACATTTTCTTAAAACTTTTTCTTTTTTTAAAAGATGTTGTTTGTGAATGAAGGTGTTTACATGTTTATTAACACAATAATCTCCTAACTGTTTGTTTTATAAAAAACTAACGTTACATGTGAGTAATGTTTAATGAAAACTATTTTGGCCTGCCATTCTGCTGATCATTTTTTGCATTAATAAGCACAACCCCCGGTTAACTTGAAACATTTGTTTTTATTTTTTTTTTTTTGTTTTTAAAACATTAATAATTATTTACAATAAAAGTAATTCATGCAAATGTTTCTAATTCGTCCAAACACCGTATTAATCCAGCAAGGTGTTGACGCATTGTGCCAATAATGCCTCGGAAACTTCCAGGATCTCCAACTGCAACATCTGAAATTTAGATGAAACAGAAACATTAATAACTGAATTACATTACTTATTATCCAAGAAAGGCACAAAGCACACTTAAATGCAGGCATGTCAAAACAGCTGGCCTCCAGCTGTTGTGAAACTACATCTACCAGCATGTCTTTTCCCTGTTTTGTGGTCAGAGAATGTAAAATGTGTGTCAGGGCATGCTGGGATGTTTATTATTTCTCCAGCATGAGGGACGCAGTTTGGACAGGCCTGCTTTAATGCCTAAGTGACTACATCATGGCTGCTTTAAGGCTAAATCAGTAGCATAATACACAATCCTGCTCAGCAATGTTTTTTAATTTCACTAGAAAGTGAACCACACCATGTTGTCCATTTACTACTACGGGAGTTAAATTTAAGATGGGAAGTAGACCATAGCAAACAAACAAATTAAACATGTTATCTTGTAAAAGTGGACATAATTTAATAGTTAATCTGATTGGTTGCTATGGTCAACATCCCATGTTAAACATAACTTCCATTTTAGTAAATGTAACACTATGTTGTCATTCATTCACATCTGGACTGTTGAAAATTAATTTTAAGGAGGTTTGTTCCTGCATGATCACACAGCATATCAACATCTTCCGAAGGACTACATATCCTAGCATGCCCACAATCCATGTAAATCCAGTTCCAAAAATAAGGTCAAACAGGTTTATTCTTTGTAATTTTGCATTTTCTGAGTGTTACTTTAACACCACAAATCATTGTGTTGTTCTGCTGGCTAACAAAGTGAAGCATGTGTTTTGAAAGTGCAAACATTATGAATAGAGAGGCACAATTGTAAAAGACTAACAACATACTAAACTGCACTCATCTCTAAATTTTTTTGAAATTTAAATAAACAGATTAAACTATGTAGTCCTGGCAACCCTGTCCAACGAATTAGTGTCGACCTAGAGTGGACACACAACACATTGCACACATAAACACTACATATAATGATACTCTCAAAATTATCAAGGCAACATGAACACCAGCAATAAGAGCACAAAATGTGTACCTTGCTAGATGATTTCCAACAGTACAGCAGTGCATGTTTGTACATTGTAAGTGTAAGTAGGTCATATTTTGTTTTGAAAATTAAAAACACTTACTTTCCAAAGCAACATTAGGGTCACCACTGGCCCCATCAGGGGCTTCTTCTGCCCATTCTGTGGGTGGTGAAGGCAGCTGGATGGGGGAAGGAGGAGGGATTGGGGAAGGAGGAGGGATGGGGGAAGGAGGCTGGATGAGTGAAGGAGGAGGGTTTGGGGAAGGAGGAGAGATGGGGTAAGGAGGAGGGTTTGGTAATCTAATTTCTGAGGGAGGGTCTGATTGAGAGGGCGAGGGGGGCGGAGAGAATGTTAGGCCATTAGAGGGTGAGGGGGGCTGAGAAGGGGAGTTGGAAGTAGAAGGAGAAGGGGAATGGGAAGGAGGAGAAGGGGTCACAGAAAGAGAAGGAGAGGTGGCCTGAGAAGGGGAGTGTAAAGTGGAGTGGGCCTGGGAAGCTGAGGGGGCCTGGGAAGCTGAGGGGGCCTGGGAAGCTGAGGGGGACTGGGAAGCTGAGGGGGATTGGGAAGCTGAGGGGGACTGGGAAGCTGAGGGGGATTGGGAAGTGGAGGTGGAGTGAGAATGGGAGGGGGACTGGGAAGTGGTGGGGGAGTGAGAAGGGGAAGGGGGCTGAGAAGGTGCCTGTTGTGTTCGTTGCCGTTGTGGTCGTCCCATAATGATATTTAAGACAAATTTAAATTTGCATGTTAAATTACATACTAAACAAATGTAAAATTCACTGTTCTGTTCCATGTAAAAGACACTGTGTTTTTTTTTTTTTTTTTAAACAAAATACATTTTAAAAACCTCTTCATGTTGGCCAGAGCAACCAAAATGAGTTCAAACTATTTTTTGGACGCTCATTCCTTAATCTATTCCATAGAGTCATATTGATTGGTCTAGGCAACATCACCAGATCACTCTTCAATCCACCCTATTATCTAGACACCACTAATCAAGTTTTTGTGTTCAGTTTCCTGCCTGGGTATTAATTCAGGACAACATGCACTTGTTTGGTGACACTTTGCTACAGTCAGTACTGTTTTCCCTAACCACACACACTGTCCTATTTTTTAAATTTGTTCACTCAGTGTTGCAATTAGCCTACCACTTAGTGTAAATTTGCACAAATTATGCTAATAATCTTATGTAATGTAACTTACTGCGTGCATGCATTTCCCGGATTTGCTGGCGGATCTCCGCCAACAGCTCTGGAGTCCTTCTGCGGAGATCACTCCATCTCCTCTCAAGCTGGATGATTGTCCGCCTGCTGCGGACGCGAGAACGCAGTAGGTGGCGGACCTCCACGTAGGCCTCGCGCTTAACCCGATTTGGGATGAATCGCCCAACGCGGCCTACGCGGCGGTCCATCACCGCAACCAGGACGCGGAGCTCCCGCCTGGTGAAAGGTGCCGCACGCATCATGGCAATGGCGTTTTCCTTATTTGGGCATATATTTATAGTGTCTGCTAGCATGTGATTGGTCCAAAATCTATGCAGTCATTTCTAATAACTTTATTGATCTTTGCAATGCTGGGAAGAGCAGAGTGTTAATTAGCACGAGCAGAAATACGCATTCGCAGAAGTAATTTAAAAAAAATTAAAACATAAAACAAAAGAAACAGACACAGACACACACACAGTTTTGGGTAAATTTAGATACATATCTGTGTACTCACCACAGTTTGTGTGATCATTCAGCTGGACAGTCACAAAGTGGACAACATTCAGTTTAATTTGTTTGTGTGTTTGTTGAAATAAACAGGATTTTAGGATAGAAAACAAATAAGGACACTATTTAGCAACATCACAGTATTGTTTTTGCAAATAACACATTGTAAGCTTAACGTGTTAACGGATTTTTTACAACATAAATATTACATATTCCAACGCAACAAATTAATTACACAATGGCTTTACAATAGCAAACAAAATGACAAAATTCTTAAAAAAACAAAAGCATACTGTGGTTTTATTTTGATTAAAAAAGAGAATCTTAAAACACTATACCTGAAATATTCCGCAACAATGCTTGCCCTGACTTGGCTCCCCCTCCGTGTAACACTCCCCCCACCGAAGTGTCGGACAACCCCTGGCTCCTCATCAGGCAATTCCTCTGTCTGAGGAAGCTCTACGCTACTCCTTACCGCGATGTTGTGTAGTATAGCGCACAGGACCACTAGTTTACTTGCCATCTCCGGCGAATACATGATGTCGCCACCAGTGCGGTGGAGCACACGAAACCGCCCTTTAAGGACCCTGTGGCCGGAGAGACCAACCAGCCACACGTGCGGCACTGAAGGGGTTAACCCCTAGTGCCCGGCGCCATTTTAAAGGACAATGGGCGCTTGGCGCCAGATTTGAAATGTATTGGGCGCTAGGCACCGGGTATTTAAAAATATATTTAATACTGTGTTTTTACCAATGTTATATTTAAGGCAATAGGCACAGTTGTAAGATTGCACATTTACATTGCAGCAAATGCCAGCACTTAGAAGAAATGTGTAAGCTGTGTTGGTTTTAAAATGCATTTACGTTTGAAGACAAATGGCTTGGAAGCTTCTCACCTAGGAATTGAGATGCTGATGACCCTGGCACCTGGAAAGGGGTGTATAGACAAGCCATTTGTTTGAGATTGAGATGTGTCTCTGTGTAACTTTATAGACACATGGCGGTGAAAGGATTTGTTGCTGTCTTCTCTGAATATTGTGTGAACTGGGTTTGCATGGAGATGTTAGAGAGACAGGAACATGTGTTGATCAGATTGTTTTACAAATGCAAACTAGTGGGTTTCATTCAACAACAGTTTGACGTAACATTTCTTAGGCTGCATTATGTGTGATGCAGATTATGTTTAATTCACAGTATAAGAACGTTGTCTATGTGTGAGAGGGTGAATGCAATTGAAATGGAAGTTACATTTACATTTGTGAAAGAGACAGGAAGATGATAATCAGATTGTGTTTGGGAAAGCCACTGGTCTGGTTATATATGAAGAGGAGCAGGAATGTGCTTTATCTAAGTCTTAACTTTTGAAATGTAAACTTGTATTTCTTTATATTTTCTGCAATAACCTGATTGGTTGGAGAAGACAGGGAGGGCTTACCCCCCTGTGGTACTGTGTGTAGAACTGAGATAAAAAGAGGATGCCTGTGAGCCTCCAGGGGTATTGTAACATCTTCTTCTGCTGAAAACATCTTGATTGTATGCTGTTGCCCCTAGCAATAGGGAGGAGCCTTTTTAAAGGTTATTTGAGCAAATAAACATCTTTGCCTCAAGAAGACTGCTTCATCTTGTGACCAACAGGGTTAGGCCAAACCTAGCCCCGTTCTCCGGCTGTCCAGGGAAGCACCTGACGTCTCCAAGCTCCGCCTTCCGCCAGCTACCGGTAGAGGCCTAGCAAGTGGCTAGTGGGGATTCGTCGACACCACACAGGTGTGGTAAAGCAGTGCGTCGGCACATACAGAGCAGAACCGTGGTTCCAAACGCCACGGCAGGTTAGGAGTTTGGTGGTGGCAGCGAGAACCCGCCCACAGCGCAGTGGGTGGAGTCAGTAACAGGCGGTTACTGACGGTAAGCGGGAATCCCCTATGTGGTCAGGCCTCGTGCGGCTTGACCTTCCATTCTGTGCGCAGTCAACGGGACGCGGAAGCTGCGAGTGCTTCCGTACAGTACCGTCCTGTCACAGAAATTGGTGGCATAGTGGTGGGATATTCCCAGGCGGCTTTTCATCACCCGATTGGAGAAGCCGAGTTATTCAGGAGAGGAGTAACTGCAGCGCAGGAGAACGCACAAGATGGCGGAATTCAGCGGAATGTCCAAGGATGATCTGGAGATCGTATGCCAGGACAAGGGTGTGGAAATCCCTTTCAACGCGTCCAGGAGCGTCATGCAGGCGGCGCTCAGGAGCTGGGAGGAGTCTCATCGGGTAGAGGTGGAAAACACTGACGGCGTCAGCATCGCAGAGGACGACCCAACAGTGGACCTTCGCACAGGACCGGTGAGATCCACAAGCCCCGCCCTCTCTCACAACAGCCATGTTTCCCAGCAATCCCTAGCAGGGCCAGGATCCCAATGTCCCAGGGGGGGCGACCCGGATACCCTAGCAGATCGGCTAGCGGAATTGGGGGAAAGGGCAACGGAGCAAGAACGCATGCTTGTCATTAGGATGTGGCATGCGGAGCGGGCATCACAAGCCGTGGTACCCCGGGAACCGTTGTCAGCTGTTGTGCACAGATCAGGACGAGTTCAGTTTGCCAAGTTTGCAGACAGTGATGGGGACATTGATGGACATTTGCAAGTTTTTGAAAGGACTTGTAAACTACACGATCTACCCAAGTCAGAGTGGGTGAGACACCTTGTGCCCACTCTGCATGGAGAGGCCTTGGAGGCCTATCGAGGAGTGGCGACGGAGGACTGCGGGAACTACGACGAAGTCGCGAAGGCCCTCCTCCAGCGATTCTTCATCACTCCCGAGTCTTACCGGAAGAAATTCAGAGACTTGCCTAAGAATCCTAGCAGCACCCATGAGCAGTTCGCCACCCAGCTGCGGCAGTACGTGGTGAAGTGGGTGAAGGATTCCGAAGCCACTACATGGGACGCACTGATCGACCTGATCTGCAGGGAGCAGTTCTACCGCAGGTGCGCGCAAGAAGTGAAGGAGTGGGTGCTAGATCGGGAGCCACCCAGCTTAAAAATGGCTGCCCAATTAGCCGACAAATATGTGGCAATTCGGCCACGGGGGCAGAAGCGCCCCGCCAGCAGCCATCTCCAACAGACTGTACCACCAAGGGGACCCCCCTCTTCAGCTCATCATCCCCAAAGACAAGCATCTTCCAACCCGGGTGCTCTTGGCCAGCAACCGCACCGCAACGTCCCTGCAACTGATCAGAGATCATCGGTGCCACGACTGGAGAAGAAGTGCTACGGCTGTGGGAAAATCGGACATCTGAGGATGAACTGTCCTGCATCCCAAGCACCCCAGACTCGTGCCCCAAATCCGAGTGCTGGAGCCCGGATCGCTTGTTTGACGAGAGGAGATGAGCCTACAGAGACTGTCCCCCCTCCAGTCAGTCCGATGGAGTGTGGCGAGAGACAGGTGCACTCTGCGGAGAGAGTCACCTGCATGGCCAAACAGCCCCTACACAACATGTGGAGGCACCTGCAGCCAGTCCACGTGGGACCCCTGCAGGGAGAAGGCCTAAGAGACTCTGGGGCCTCAATCACTGTGGTGAGCCCCCACCTTATAGATCCTGCTGCAGTATTGCAGGGTCGCACTGCCACGGTCACCCTGGCAGAAGGAACAGAAAAAGCGGTTCCCATGGCAAGAGTCTACCTGGACTGGGGAGCTGGACCAGAGTTGCGAGAAGTTGCCGTCATGGATGGTCTCCCAACTGATGTGGTCCTAGGAAATGATCTGGGTGGTGGGATCGTCACTATGTTTGTTGGCGCCATTCCCCGGAATCAAGTTCCAAAACCACCGTTGACATCAGCTACTCCAGCACAGCCCAGCCCAGAGGAAAAGACTACAGCTGCTAGACAACTGCCAGCACAGCCAACCACAGCTTCAACCAGCCCAGAGGAAAAGATCACAGCGGATAGATCAGCACATCAGCCCCGCATGCCTTTTGCCTCTGGTATGCCTACGTCCCTTAGCAACGCAGAGGATGTCGGTTCCAGCTCGTGTGATCCTGTGGAGGTGCCCAATGATGCTCCTGACCCAAGTGGTTTGCCAACTCCGGCGGTGAGTATGAGAAACCACACTGATTTTTCCATGACTGACCCCTACCAGACTGACCCTAGTAGTCCCCACCTAGATCCCCCTGTAGAGTGTCCCAATTTAGGAGAGATTGAGGGCCACAGGCAGGAGTTTAGGGAGGCTCAACTCTCTGACCCATCCCCAAAAGGCATGAGGCGCCACTCTGGCAGCGGCCTTGACAGGGTTGGGGCAGGAAGTTTGACCTGGCGGGAAGGGTTAAGGTACAGGGTAGCCAGGAAAGTGGGAGGGGATAGACCAGATAGGGAATGTGTCCAACTGGTCCCCTCAGGGAACGTTCCTGCGCAACCGGTGTCGGTTGCCAGCGAAACCCCTTTGGACAGCAACCCGGAGACAGACCGTACCCTGAAGTGCCTGACACAGAGCTTACCCTGGTCTGGAATGTCGGATGACGCCCAGACCAAATGTAAGGCTGGTGCCATGCGTTGGCAGCCGGGGCACTCCAGCGGTTGTGTTGTCTCTGGGCCTCTGCCCATAGGAGAACCCTTGCAGCAAGTTGCTGTGGACATAGCAGGTCCCCTGCCTGTGCACAGTAGATTGGGGAAGACACGCAGCCTCCCTGTAGTGGATGCCACACAGGATCCAGAGGCTGGTGGTCTGGCCGCCATCACTGTGGCACAGGTAGCGGACGAGGAGGAAGGAGTAGGCCTAGGTGACAGGGTAGGTTTCCCGAGTCATAGGTTGACGGAGGAGGATTGGAGGGCAGGTCTGACCGTTAGGGCAGACAGTTGCCAGATAGGTATGACGAAGGTGCAGTGCCTGGGGCACCATGTGGGAGGAGACAGGGGTAGGCCCAACCCAGAGGGGGTGGAGGCAACCAGAGGCTGTCCCCGTCCCACATCACCCAGACCGGCACTGACCTTAGAACCTGTAAGGCCCTACGGACATGTTGTCATTGACTTTAGTCCTGTAGTGAACCCCTTGACAGAGATGGCTAGGAAGGGCATTCCCAAGTCAGTGGACTTTGCACCCGCTTGCGAGTTGGCATTCCAGTCATTGAAGGAGGCTCGGGTACCCGCTCCAGTGCTGATGGCGCACATTCTTGACCAGGACTGTGCGTTACGAACTACTGCGCCACTGCACGGACTGGGAGCAGTACCGAGCCAGAAAGAGCCATATGGGCAGGAGCACCCTGTGGCCTGTTTGAGCAGAAAACTGCTATGGTGGGAGGTGGGGTATGCCACAATTGGGACACCTTGGGTGGCACTTGTTTGTAACCAGCCCCCCGCCGTGGTGACTTACCACCCACCTGTTAGGTGGCTGCAACCTACCTTGGGGAAATTTGACAGACTTTTGTGGTGGAGCCTTGAACTTGGACTTCAGGTGGACTATTTGAACATTGTGCACCCACGAAGAGAGGCCCACTACACTATGGATGAACTGTCTAGGCCAGAGCCTACACATCCCAGGTAGCGTCCCCTTCACCCCAACGGACTGCGGGACCAGGACCCAAATCGTTGGGACATGGGTCCCTGGTTGACCCGCTTGAATGGGGGGGGAGGAGTGTGGCCGGAGAGACCAACCAGCCACACGTGCGGCACTGAAGGGGTTAACCCCTAGTGCCCGGCACCATTTTAAAGGACAATGGGCGCTTGGCGCCAGATTTGAAATGTATTGGGCGCTAGGCACCGGGTATTTAAAAATATATTTAATACTGTGTTTTTACCAATGTTATATTTAAGGCAATAGGCACAGTTGTAAGATTGCACATTTACATTGCAGCAAATGCCAGCACTTAGAAGAAATGTGTAAGCTGTGTTGGTTTTAAAATGCATTTACGTTTGAGGACAAATGGCTTGGAAGCTTCTCACCTAGGAATTGAGATGCTGATGACCCTGGCACCTGGAAAGGGGTGTATAGACAAGCCATTTGTTTGAGATTGAGATGTCTCTGTGTAACTTTATAGACACATGGCGGTGAAAGGATTTGTTGCTGTCTTCTCTGAATATTGTGTGAACTGGGTTTGCATGGAGATGTTAGAGAGACAGGAACATGTGTTGATCAGATTGTTTTACAAATGCAAACTAGTGGGTTTCATTCAACAACAGTTTGACGTAACATTTCTTAGGCTGCATTATGTGTGATGCAGATTATGTTTAATTCACAGTATAAGAACGTTGTCTATGTGTGAGAGGGTGAATGCAATTGAAATGCAAGTTACATTTACATTTGTGAAAGAGACAGGAAGATGATAATCAGATTGTGCTTGGGAAAGCCACTGGTCTGGTTATATATGAAGAGGAGCAGGAATGTGCTTTATCTAAGTCTTAACTTTTGAAATGTAAACTTGTATTTCTTTATATTTTCTGCGATAACCTGATTGGTTGGAGAAGACAGGGAGGGCTTACCCCCCTGTGGTACTGTGTGTAGAACTGAGATAAAAAGGAGGATGCCTGTGAGCCTCCAGGGGTATTGTAACATCTTCTTCTGCTGAAAACATCTTGATTGTATGCTGTTGCCCCTAGCAATAGGGAGGAGCCTTTTTAAAGGTTATTTGAGCAAATAAACATCTTTGCCTCAAGAAGACTGCTTCATCTTGTGACCAACAGGGTTAGGCCAAACCTAGCCCCGTTCTCCGGCTGTCCAGGGAAGCACCTGACGTCTCCAAGCTCCGCCTTCCGCCAGCTACCGGTAGAGGCCTAGCAAGTGGCTAGTGGGGATTCGTCGACACCACACAGGTGTGGTAAAGCAGTGCGTCGGCACATACAGAGCAGAACCGTGGTTCCAAACGCCACGGCAGGTTAGGAGTTTGGTGGTGGCAGCGAGAACCCGCCCACAGCGCAGTGGGTGGAGTCAGTAACAGGCGGTTACTGACGGTAAGCGGGAATCCCCTATGTGGTCAGGCCTCGTGCGGCTTGACCTTCCATTCTGTGCGCAGTCAACGGGACGCGGAAGCTGCGAGTGCTTCCGTACAGTACCGTCCTGTCACAGACCCCAATTGTGCGCTCCACCAGCTGCCTAGTGGCAGTAAGCGCAGAGTTAAATGCCGTCTGTGGTCCTGGCCTGGGATTACGGTAAGGAGTCATGAGCCAGGGGGTGCAAGGATATCCACGGTCTCCTGTTTGATGAGAATAACAAATTAGAAAGAGTATATTTTTTCAAAATTAGTAATTTCATGACAAAAATAGTGGGCCAACTCACCCAATAACCACATGTCTGCTCGTTGACTTGATCTTAATCTGTGCCATATCCCTGATTGTCTAATGACATACGCATCATGGGAGTTTCCGGGAAACTTTGCATTCAGGGAAAGGATCTGGAGGGATGGCCCACAAACAACCATTACATTCAGAGAATGAAACAGTTTCCTGTTTCTAAAAATTTCTTCATTATGTCTTGGTGGCTGAATAGCTACATGTGTGCCATCCACAACCCCAATAACATGTGGGAAGCGACTACCACCTTCCTCAAATTGCCGCTTCACCACATCTAGGGCACCAACATCCAAAGGCATAGCAATAAATTGCTTCACACGCTTTAGGAAAGCCTGGCAGACACGCCGCAGGACCTTACTGAACTGGCCCTGCGACATGCCAGCCAGGTCTCCAACCACATGCTGATAAGAGCCTGTAGCCAAAAAATGTAACACAGCAAGGAATTGTGTCAATGGTGGTATTGCTGTAGGATACCGAATTGAAGACTCCAGATCACTCTCTATTATGGAGAGAGTGTCTAGGATTAGATGTGGTGGCAGCCTGTATCTACGCACAACAACATCATCTGGCATCCCAAAAAGTAGGACACGGGGTTGGAAAATTGGTGGCCTAGCACGCCTCCGTTGCCTTGGTTGATGAGGAGCCGGTTGTGGTTGTGGGGCTGGCGGTTGGGGTGGGAGTGCTGCCGTGGGTTGGGGAGGTAGGGCTTCTGCTGCGATAAACACTGACATCACACACTTTAAAAAAATATAACAGATATGTTGAATAAGACACAAGCAAACCTCCAAAAATATACAACAAAACATTTTTAAAAAAAGGGTGTGTCAACTTACTGCAGGAGCATAAGACATATTTTCTGTGTTCAATTCCGTATCAAAATGAAAATGATACCAAAAAGGGTATACAAAAATTAAAAGTTAGAAAGCTACATATTTAAAAAACATTTTAATATAAATCTAAAAAAACAATATACTCAGAGCATCAAACACATCACCACCACCTTCAAAAAAATTAAGCAAAATAGGCAAATAAAACATTACAACACAACAACCAAAGTTATCCCTTTAGTAGCTAGTACAGACAAGAACAGCACTACTTTGCACAACAATCCTTGAAATAAATTTAACATTTCTTATCAAGATGGCAGACAAACATAAGCAAAACACTTTGAACAAACAGGCACCAACACAGGCCAAGGGCACTTACCTGCTCCAAAGAAAACAACAGTCAAATCTGAGTTCTAAATCACACTCCTTGAAAACAACAAAAAGGGGTTACTTCACCCAGAAAAATACACCTACAAGAGAACAAAAATGACATTAAAAACAACATAGAGACCATTAACACAAACAGGCACCAACACAGGCCAAGGGCACTTACCTGCTCCAAAGAAAACAACAGTCAAATTTGAGTTCTAAATCACACTCCTTGAAAACAACAAAAAGGGGTTACTTCACCCAGAAAAATACACCTACAAGAGAACAAAAATGACATTAAAAACAACATAGAGACCATTAACACAAACAGGCACCAACACAGGCCAAGGGCACTTACCTGCTCCAAAGAAAACAACAGTCAAATTTGAGTTCTAAATCACACTCCTTGAAAACAACAAAAAGGGGTTACTTCACCCAGAAAAATACACCTACAAGAGAACAACAATTACAGTAAGATCAACATAGTAACATTAGTCCACACAACAGCAACACTGAAGCACAGGTTTAGTTTAAAAAATGGAGAAACCAAATATATATGTGTTAAAAATAATTACAAATAATCGTCAAAAATATAATTAGTAAAAAACATTAGGAACAAGACGAATGCACGAATACTCACAAACGGATTTTCGCAAAAATAATGCTATACCGTCTATATTCTAAACGCGAACAAACGGACAAATGTATGCTTGACAATTACTCACTCTGAAAAGCACAATAGCACCTTAACGCACAGCACAACAAACTCCAAACTGACAAATACAAACTCCAAACTACCAACACTCACAGCGTGCAAAGTAGGCCCTTAAATAAGCAGTGCAATCATTACCAAGATTAACACTGTACACCTGTGTGAATGAACGCCCCGCCCGTAGGTATAAATAAGCACACACCTCGGCGTACACACGTCATCGCAAACATGGCTTCTCGTGAGGAAATAGCAGCAGAGATGGCCCGCATTGCAGAGCAGCAGATGGCATTGGCTAAAAAACGCCTAGAGTGCCAGAAACGGATGTTGGAATACGCCTCTGCGGATTCTGAACAGGCAGGACCTAGTACTCTGCAAATGTCTGCTTCTGAGCCCCAACAATTGAGTGGGGATACCCTGCCACACACACATACTGGACAAACTGAGGAGGAATCAGCATTAGCCACACAAACACAACAGACAGAAGCTGCTAGTGAGGAGGAAGATGGTGAGGAGCAGCAGGAAGAAACCTCACAGGCTACCTCCAGACGTAAGAAAAGACAGCCAGCATTCACTAAGAGGGAGTTGCGTGTCTTGGTCACGCAAGCCATGGCCAAAGTACATAGAGGCCCCAAAAACATGGGTGCTGCTACAAAAGATCGCATCTGGAGGGACATCACACATTCTGTGAATGAAGTTGGCTCTGTCGTCAGAACATCGCAGGAAGTTAGACGACGGTAAGTGCATCTTGCCAGTCCTTTTTCGGTGCTAAGTTGTCTTAAAAATGTAGTGACATGTGATGTTATGTATAGCAAACAGAAGCAGAACATGTGTCCTAGATATTTACATACACAAATAATAATACTCTACTTTGCCCCTCTTTCACAATACATATGTAGGTGGGCCGACTTCAAATCCCGCCTGAAGGCAAAGAGGTCTGCGGAGTGGAATGCCTCAAGGGCTACAGGGGGAGGACCATCTGTCGCTGGGGAGTTTACAGACTTGGAGGAGATGGCGATGGCCTGTGTCAGTTATGAGGAGGGCCAAGGGGTGTCTAATATGGACACGGACCTGCCTGAGATCCTGACGGGACATGACTTGCCAGGTAAGTTTACACATGTATTTGTCTGCAATTTAAACAGTATTTATAAACTTAAATCTAATTTTTTATTGTACTCTTTTCCCACACATTCTTCTATTTGCTTGCCACTAAACACAGCACAGGGGGATGATCAGTTTGAGTCACAGGAGGGTTATGTGGCTGAGGCTGAGGTGGAGGGACCTAGTGGGTCTGGCAGTGTGGGGACCCAAATCCCACCTCTGCAGGTTCCTACTGGCCCCCCCAGCCAACCCTCTGCTATCCCGGAGATCCTGCTTGAAATCGCTAGGTATGGTGAGAGCCTAAATGCGTTTCAAGACGGGATCCTCCGGGAGGTAAGCCAGATAGCTGTCCGGCTCACTGAGCACCGAACCAGTGTTGAGCAAGGTGTTGCTCAACTCTGCCAAGGTCTGGCAGAGATCAGGCAGGGCCAAGAACAACTTGCCTCCTCATTCCAAAGCCTTGCAAATAACATCTTGCAAGGGCTCCAGGCCATCGCTGTCTCCCTTGCCCACAGTGGCAGAGAGCCACCCACATCGGCTCCCTCCCCTGCCCCTGCCCAGGAAGAACAGGCCACTGGGCAGGCCCAACGAAGGTCGCTCCGCAGACCAAGCCAAGAAGAACAGCCTCAGGCGGGGAGAAAAAAAATAAAGTGATGTCTCTCCAGATGGCCAGCACCCATGTTTTTGATGTTGCCTCTATGTTATTTTGGATTTGGCTTGTGTGGCCAGAATGGATAACTCCCTCTTAGTGAAATGTATTATTTATGTTTGGAGGTATTGTAGCCTGTGAGTTTTTGGGTATAAACACCTGAGCCATCTTCCTCTTACTAGTGTGCTATGTATTGTTGTGTTTGTGTGGTGGATCCTAATTCTTTCTCAGTTGTGTCAAAATGTTTGTGTGGCAGGGTGTGTAATATGTATTATTTATGATTACAAATTATAATTTAGTCAGAAGCTGATTTTTGCAGAGTACTAAGTTATGCTCTATCATTTGTGTCAGTGCCATATGCTTGCTGCTTGGTCCATCTCTGCCTGTGAGACTCACGTGTAGCCATGTTGTTTTCATGTTGTGAAATCTTACTACATTAATAAAAAAAAAATATATAAAAATTGTGCTATTTATTCAAGGTAATGCATTAGGTAAATGTTAGTTCCCTAAAAATTAGGTCAGCATATAGACACTTGCGGACCAATCTGCAATTTCTCCAACAAAATTGCATCATCCAACAAATACAGGTATGCTTTGCACCACACTTTAATGTCCATATTAAGTAAACTGACACAACACTTTTTAGATTTATGTATTGATCAACAGGACATCATTTAAAACATTGTCAAATATTATAAACCAAAATTAATGTTACATTTCTGACAAAATGAAAGGGTATGCTGCATTATTTGGTTGTCGGTTTCTTTAGCAAAAATGTTGCTGCTTTACATTTAAATTTTTATTTCACTTGTTTGTATTTGTTATTCTTACAAACATTTAAAAAATAATTTAAAATGTTTACACACCAACAATAACACTACAAACAACCTTATTTGGCAGTGTGTGTGATTTATATGTGAGTAGAATAAACATGTAATGTGGGTTCAGACAATTGCTATTTGCTAACTTTCATCTGCGCAGTAATTAGCTAGTAATTGGCCATCAGATGAATGTGCTCTCCAATTAACAGCTAATTACTGCATACACACTTGGTAACAGTACTTCGCAAATGTAGAGTAACTGCAGACCTACTCGGCTGCTGCGTGAAGGTTGCTTCGGTTTCCTATGTTAGATTTAACAGCGACAAGGTATAATTGCGAAAAACACGCCCATTGCGAGTTGCATACTCCCACACTGTACGCCCACTTTCACGCCCATGTCGGAGCATTGCGAAATCTTGCCTCCGCCACGCCTCCGCCACTCCTCGTTTTCGTTTGCCAGTTACGTGTTGGTTTAAATTTGGCAGTTTTGCACTAATGTCGTACGTATGTACTCGCGCATGCGTATTTACGCTTTTGCGCATGCGCAGACACTTAGTTTTCGTACATTTGCGATGCGATGAATCTTAGCGATCAACTCGGAATGAGGGCCACTGGCGTGATAAAATACAAATCGTGAAAAAGTGCTAAAAAAAAACAGACCTGCTTTTTTATCCCGTGTTTGTATAGGCATGCACGGATCCATGAGATCCGTGCATGTTTTTCAGTGGGAAGGGGGGGGAAATGTTCTAAATTTTCTGGAAAAAAATTGCGTGGGGTCCCCCCTCCTAAGGCAAACCAGCCTCGGGCTCTTTGAGCCGATCCTGGTTGCAGAAATATGGGGAAAAAATGGACAGGGGTTCCCCCATATTTAAGCAACCAGCATCGGGCTCTGCGCCTGGTCCTGGTTCCAAAAATACGGGGGACAAAAAGAGTAGGGGTCCCCCGTATTTTTGAAACCAGCACCGGGCTCCACTAGCTGGACAGATAATGCCACAGCCGGGGGTCACTTTTATACAGTGCCTTGCGGCCGTGGCATCAAATATCCAACTAGTCACCCCTGGCCGGGGTACCCTGGGGGAGTGGGGACCCCTACAATCAAGGGGTCCCCCCCCCAGCCACCCAAGGGCCAGGGGTGAAGCCCGAGGCTGTCCCCCCCATCCAATGGGCTGCGGATGGGGGGCTGATAGCCTTTGTTGATAGTTATGAATATTGTTTTTAGTAGCAGTACTACAAGTCCCAGCAAGCCTCCCCCGCAAGCTGGTACTTGGAGAACCACAAGTACCAGCATGCGGCAGAAAAACTGGGCCGCTGGTACCTGTAGAACTACTACTAAAAAAATACCCCAAAAATGACAAGACACACACACCTTGAAAGTAAAGTTTTAATACATCCATCCACACCTCCATATACACATACTTACCTTATGTTCACACGCAGGTCGGTCCTCTTCTCCAGTAGAATCCATGGTGTACCTGTTGAAAAAATTATACTCACAAAATCCAGTGTAGATCGGTCCTCTTCAAATCCATTTGTAATCCACGTACTTGAGAAAATAAAAAAACGGAGTCCCGACCACGAACTGAAAGGGGACCCATGTTTTCACATGGGCCCCCTTTCCCCGAATGCCAGAAACCCCCTCTGACTTCTGTCTAAGTGGGTTTCTTCAGCCAATCAGGGAGCGCCACGTTGTAGCACCCTCCTGATCGGCTGTGTGCTCCTGTACTGACTGACAGGCGGCACACGGCAGTGTTACAATGTAGCGCCTATGCGCTCCATTGTAACCAATGGTGGGAACTTTCAGGTCAGCGGTTGACCGAAAGTGACCTCACCGCTGACCTGAAAGTTCCCACCATTGGTTACAATGGAGCACACAGGCGCTACATTGTAACACTGCCGTGTGCCGCCTGTCAGTCAGTACAGGAGCACACAGCCGATCAGGAGGGTGCTACAATGTGGCGCTCCCTGATTGGCTGAAGAAATCCACTTAGACAGAAGTCAGAGGGGGTTTCTGGCATTCGGGGAAAGGGGTCCCATGTGAAAACATGGGGCCCCTTTCAGTTCGTGGTCGGGACTCCGTTTTTTTATTTTCTCAAGTACGTGTATTACAAATGGATTTGAAGAGGAGCCATCTACACTGGATTTTGTGAGTATAATTTTTTCAACAGGTACCCCATGGATTCTACTGGACAAGAGGACCGACCTGCGTGTGAACATAAGGTAAGTATGTGTATATGTTTGTGTGGATGGATGTATTAAAGCTTTACTTTCAAGGTGTGTGTGTCTTGTCATTTTTGGGGTATTTTTTTAGTAGTAGTTCTACAGGTACCAGCGGCCCAGTTTTTCCGCCGCATGCTGGTACTTGTGGTTCTCCAAGTACCAGCTTGCGGGGGAGGCTTGCTGGGACTTGTAGTACTGCTACTAAAAACAATATTCATAACTATCAACAAAGGCTATCATCCCCCCATCCGCAGCCCATTGGATGGGGGGGGACAGCCTCGGGCTTCACCCCTGGCCCTTGGGTGGCTGGGGGGGGGGACCCCTTGATTGAAGGGGTCCCCACTCCCCCAGGGTACCCCGGCCAGGGGTGACTAGTTGGATATTTGATGCCACGGCCGCAAGGCACTGTATAAAAGTGACCCCCGGCTGTGGCATTATCTGTCCATCTAGTGGAGCCCGGTGCTGGTTTTAAAAATACGGGGGACCCCTACGCTTTTTGTCCCCCGTATTTTTGGAACCAGGACCAGGCGCAGAGCCCGATGCTGGTTGCTTAAATATGGGGGAACCCCTGTCCATTTTTTTCCCATATTTCTGCAACCAGGATCGGCTCAAAGAGCCCGAGGCTGGTTTGCCTTAGGAGGGGGGACCCCACGCAATTTTTTTTTAACATTTAAACTTTATTTTTTTTTTAAACAAAGTGCACAATGAATCCCAGCACGGATCTCTCAGATCCGGCCGAGATTCATTGTATTAAAGTCGGCAGTGTTTTACAAGTCACTCACGTAAAACACTGCCTAAAAAAACGAATGACATCGACATCGGAAAACCCGAAAATGCAGAATACGGCAGCTTAGTAAATTAGTCGTAATCAATTCAAAAAGTTGCATATTTACACTTTCGATGTCATTCGTGATTGAACTTTGACCTCAAACGGGAAAACACGAATCTTAGTAAATTTACCCCACGTATCTCAATATATAAAACAGCACACATATTAACCCCGTGCATAGAATTCACTGGTAGCAGACATATGGGAATTTCCTATATAATCTACTATATAATAGCCCAGATCTGTGACTCTGTGCCTGTGTGTATAACGCTGGGCGTGGCTAGGAGCTCTCATTGGGTTAGTGGCAGGTCTATCACACCCAGTCCACAGCTGATTGGGCGAGAAACGCCCTCCCACATGGGTTACATCCAATGGGAGGCTCTGCCCTTTGGCTGCTGTGTGTTCCCAGTGCAGGATTAACAATGGGACTGATGGACACATGTCTGCGGGCCGCAGCACTGTCCACACCCCCTTCTCCCCGCTGTCACTGTCAGACAGTACAGACCCATGTCGGAGTGTTGCAGGCGGGGAAGTGTACCTTTGTCAGCAGGGGGGCGATCGTAACTTCAGTGCTTGGTTCCGGTCCCCGAGAGGCTCAGAGCTGGAGAGAAGCCGGGAAGCCCCGCCTCCTGTCCGCACAGATCAGTCTCATTGATGGTGGGTTCCTGACGCTAGGGCTGGGCATTACACTGTCTATTCTCCTCCAACCGAGCCACGCCGCACCGCCAGCGTGAGGCAGTGATCCCTGGCAGCCACTTCACAAACAGCAGGCTGCCAGATCCCAGCAGCAGCCGGAGTGGAGGGACTGCTCAGCAGACTGCTGTGTATTAGTGCGGTGCTGCAGCCAGTGTGCGGGGCCAAGCTTTGACGGTAGCAGCAACCCATGGTCAGTGATCCCTGCCCAGTGTCCCCCACTATTACTGCTCCTCATCCCAGTGTCTCCCACCCTGCCCAGTGTCCCCCACTATTACTGCCCCTCATCCCAGTGTCTCCCACCATTACTGCCCCCCCATCCCAGTGTCTCCCATCCTGCCCAGTGCCCCCCACCATTACTGCCCCCCCATCCCAGTGTCTCCCACCCTGCCAAGTGTCCCCCACCATAACTGCCCCCCATTCCAATGACCCCACCTTTACTGCCCCCCATCCCAGTGTCTCCCACCCTGCCAAGCCAGTGTCTCCTCCTTTCCCTCCCCAACCAGCCCACTGCACTCCTCTCACTGCTCCTGCACCTAGAAAGTCCCCTGCCAGTATAGTCACAGTGTTCCCTTCTCATGCACGTTAGTGTCCCCCCTCTCACCACCATCTCACTCCCCCTCCTTCCCATAGAGCCTTATTTCTCCCCCTACCCTTCCCAATCTGCCGATTGCCTGTCTTAACTGCTTACCTGCTAGAACCCGCAGCCAGTCCAATCACAGTGACTACCTCATTCAGCATAGTGTACCCCTGCCATCACCATTCCACTGCCCACCTTCCCATCCAGCCCAGTGTCCCCCCATCGCACTGCTCCCCCCATCCAGCCCAGTGTCCCCCCATCGCACTGCCCCTACCCATCCAGCCCATTGTCCCCCCATCGCACTGCTCCCCCATCCAGCCCAGTGTCCCCCCATCGCACTGCTCCCCCCATCCAGCCCATTGTCCACCTGTATTGTATTGTACTCTCCCTGTCATATACAGTATATCAGTGTATGTATTGGGATTGGGGCTAATATGCCGGTGGTCAGGATCCCAGCAGTCATCATATCAACCCCGAGATCCCGGACACCAGAATGCCAGCAGGGGAGGGGGGCGCGAGTGCACTCACCACACAGCGGGCTCGGTGGCTCTCTGCGCTCGCCACAGGTTCTTTTCACACTCTGTGGGTGTCGTGGACACCCACAAGTGGGTATAGGCCCTGTTATCCGGCATTCCGGCGGCGGTGGCATTGTCAGCGGTCGGGATTCCGGTGTCGGTATCCTGACTGCCGGGATCCCGTCCGCCGACATATCAACTGCATTCCTATGTATTCCTGTGTTGTGTGGGCCTTCTCCTCACTGCCGCCACCCTCCTCTGCACCGCCACTGCCCAGGGTTTCTCCTCCTCACCACCACCAACTACAGCACCCTCCGCTGCTCATTAGGTACTGTTACCCTGCGTCCCTCTTTCTGTCCCTCTGTCACTGCTGTCACTTTCTGTCACTCTCCCTGTCCCTGAATTTTGGCTCATACTGTGAGGCGTAATGTGAATTTCGGCTCATACTGTGTGGCGTAATGTGAATTTTGGCTCATACGGTTTGGCGTAATGTGAATTTTGGCTCATACTGTGTGGTGTAATGTGAATTTTGGCTCATACTGTGTGGCGTAATGTGAATTTTGGCACATTCTGTGTGGCATAATGTGAATTTCGGCTCATACTGTGTGGCATATTGTGAATTTTGACTCATACTGTGTGGCATAATGTGAATTTTGACGCATACTGTGCGGCATAATGTGAATTTTGACTTACTATGTGGCATACTGTGAATTTTGACTCGTACTGTGTGGCATAATGTGAATTGCGGATCATACTGTTTGGCATAATGTGAATTGCGGATCATACTGTTTGGCATAATGTGAATTGCGGATCATACTGTTTGGCATAATGTGAATTTTGGATCATACTGTGTGGCATAATGTGAATAATGGATCATACTCTGTGGCATCGTGTGAATTTTGGCTCATTCTGTGGGAATTTTGGCTCATTCAGTGGCATAATGTGTAAAGGGCACCAGTACTAGATAGTATAAGGGTAGAATAGGCTAGATAGTATAGACTAGATAGAATAGGCGGCACTCGGAGACTGAGAATTAATGAAAACCAAAACCCCGCAGGGTGTGTTTATTCAAACAGTGACGTTTCAGGGAGAGTTTCCCCTTCTTCGGACTCTCCCCGAAATGTCACCATTTGAATAAACACACCCTGAGGGGTTTTTCATTAATTCTCAGTCTCCAAGTGCTGCCTATTCTATGGACTCTGCATATGTGAGATATCTTACCCACCAGGAGGGCACTGGAGCAAGTAACAAACAGGTCTGGAGTGCCGGGATTATTGACGTTATATATATATATATATATATATATATATATATATTAGTAAAACTAGTACAAAAAGGGTTCCTGTGTGGTGTGATACGGAAGGAGGTCCGTGGTTTGACACCATGAGTTACCATACCGGGTGACACCAACCCCTGTTGATGCCTCTGAGTCTGCCTACCCCTCCGGCATCAACAATCCCCACTCCCTAGCCACAGTGCAGGTGGAACAAAAGCAGCTGCGGCCACCGGCTTAGATGTGTATGAAGGCGGCGCAGCGGAAGGCTTTCATAGCCCTCCCAGCGTCACATACTCTTTGAGCCCCAGAGCCTGTTCTGTGCGTGATGTTACAGAAGTGCCTCCCAGCCACAGCTGCGTCCAGCTCCCCAGAGGCCCTGACTCCGCAACACAGCACCTGGCCTGCCAAAGCATTCCGGCCCTTAGGGCTGCTGGGAGCTGTAGTTTATTGAGTGCATCTTCTTTCCTGTAATGCGGCGCGTTAGGACACCGGCGCTAACAATATTGACTGGCTGCTGTGCGAGTCTCCGGGAGAGCCACTGCCAAAGAGAGGACAACAGCTTAGTTGCTGACAGGAGGAAAAGCAGGATAAGCATTACCTGCCCCTCCCCCACTCGCAGTACCTCCGGGCCCCATCCGCGGCACCCCCACACACCCCCTCCAGCACCCACCACATCCACCCACCCATGGCACCCCCGCAACTGCTGCTCCCCCACCCGCGGTGGCTCCAGACCCCCACCCGCGGCACCCACACACCCTCCCCCACCCGCGGCATCACCGCACCAGCCCCTCCCCCACATGCGGCACCCACGGCAACCGTTCATCCCCCTCCTGCAGCACCCCCGGATCCCTTGCAAAAGGCACAGATGCCACTTCGTCTGACTCAGCATCAGGCCCTGTGTGTTACAGGCTCTTTCACTGGACACTAGCATAGATCAGTGGAAGTTGTCATTATTATTATTATTATTATTATTATTATTGAGTGGCATTGTGGTTATTACCGCTGTCAGCCACTGGGGGGCGCTCGCTTCCAGGAAAAGCACTCTGCCCTTAAGTATCATGGCGGTCGGTGGCCAGGGGCACGACGTGTAACAAACGCGACTTTGTTTTGTGAAAGGCCTGACTCGCTCAGGGATGGCGGATGGAAATGATGATCCCCCAGCAGAAGTGGAGGAGGATAGTGATGAGGAGGACGGAGAGGACGAGGATGCAGGGCCCGTGGTGGACGACAGTGTCCCGGCAGAGCGCAGCGGCCATGTATCCGTCACTGATGGGTCCCGGATGTTCGTGTGGGGTGGATACAAGGTGCTGCTCTTATATAACTGCATATCCAGTGTACATTAACATTCTGGGCCTTGTAGTTCCCCAGCGGCCGCGCCACATATGCTCAGCATTTGCTGTTTTATTTAGCCTTTCTCTAAATACAGGCAATTATTTACTGTTTCTTATAAAAATAATCCACAAAGTATTAAATTAAAAGGAACATTTCCTACTCAGACTGTTTGTTTAGTTAGAATAGAATATTTGCTACAGATTAAAAAAAAAGGTCTATATCATGCATGCAGCTAGTACGGCTGTTTATTAATATAAATGAATCATTCTGCATGTTGAATAGGTTTTCTGGACATATGGCAGTGGGCGCGGAGCAACTTTTTATGGTTTCCAAGTAATCAGATGTACTTTACATGGTCAAAAGTATTTGGCCATACCTGTTAATTATTGAATCCGACCCGTTGCCACAGGTGTATAAAATCAAGCACCTGGCCATGTAGTCTCCATTTGCAAACATGTGTGATACAGGATGGGTTGTTCTTAAGAGTGGTATCCGTTCAGATGGTCGACCATGTTATGGTGGACAGTCATTAGGTCGACCACTATTGGTCGACATTGACATGGACACATGGTCGACACATGAAAAGGTCGACATGAGTTTAACTTTTTTCTCTGACGTCCTAGTGGATGCTGGGAACTCCGTAAGGACCATGGGGAATAGCGGCTCCGCAGGAGACAGGGCACATCTAAAGAAAGCTTTAGGATCACCTGGTGTGCACTGGCTCCTCCCCCTATGACCCTCCTCCAAGCCTCAGTTAGATTTTCTGTGCCCGACGAGTGGTCAGGTGATGCGGATTCCAAACGGCATTTGGAAGTATTGCCTTAACAAAAAAGGGGATGTACCCCAGGTCGCCTCTCAAAATAAGACGCCGTATTATCAGGCGCAGTCCTGGTTGGCAAGCGGACAAAAGGGTTCCTCTTTTCTGCTCGTGACAGAGGGAGAGGAAAATGGCTGCAGAGATCAGCCAGTTCCAAGGAACAGAAACTCTTTTCCGCCTCTGCCAAGCCCTCAGTATGACGCTAGGGCTTTACAAGTTCAGGCACGGTGGGGTCCCGTTCTCAATGAATTTCAGTGCGCAGTGGGCTCACTCGCAAGTAGACCCCTGGATCCTTCAGGTAATATTTCAGGGGTACAAATTGGAATTCGAGACGTATCCCCCTCGCAGTTTCCAAAGGTCTGTTTTACCGACGTCTCCCGCTGACAGGGAGGCAGTTTTGGAAACCATTCACAAGCTGTATTCCCAGCAGGTGATAATCAAGATACCCCTCCTGCAACAGGGAACGGGGTATTATTCCACACTATTGTGGTACCGAAGCCAGACGGCTCGGTGAGACCGATTTTAAAATCTAAAATCTAAAATCTTTGAACACTTGCATACAGAGGTTCAAATTCAAAATTGAGTCACTCAGAGCAGTGATTGCAAACCTGGAAGAAGGGGACTACATGATGTCTCGGGACATCAAGGATGCTTACCTTCATGTCAAAATTTACCCTTCTCACCAAGGGTATTTCAGGTTATGGTACAGAACTGTCACTATCAGTTCGGACGCTGCCGTAGGGATGGTCCACGGCACCCCGGGTCTTTACCAAGGTAATGGCCGAAATGATATCCCTTCGAAGGAAGGAAATTTTAGTTATCCCTTACTTGGACGATTCCCTGATAAGGGTAAGATCCAGGGAACACTTGGAAGTCGGTGTAGCACTATCTCAGGTAGTGTTGCGGCAGCACGATTGGATTCTCAATATTCCAAAATCGCAGCTGGTTCCGACGACTTGTCTTCTGTTCCTAGGGATGATCCTGGACACAGTCCAGAAAGAAGGTGTTTCTCCCGGAGGAGAAAGCCAGGGAGTTATCCGAGCTAGTCAGGAACCTCCTAAAACCGAACCAAGTCTCAGTGCATCAATGCACAAGGGTTCTGGGTAAAATTGGTGGCTTCCTACGAAGCAATCCCATTCGGCAGATTCCACGCAAGACTTTCCAGTGGAACCTACTGGACAAATGGTCCGGGTCGCATCTTCAGATGCTTCAGCGGATAACCCTGTCACCGGGGACAAGGGTATCCCTCCTGTGGTGGTTGCAGAGTGCTCATCTTCTAGAGGGCCGCAGATTCGGCATTCGGGACTGGGTCCTGGTGGCCACGGATGCCAGCCTGCGAGGCTGGGGAGCAGTCACACAGGGAAGGAATTTCCAGGGCTTATGGTCAAGCCTGGAGACATCTCTTCATATAAACATTCTGGAACTAAGGGCCATTTACAATGCCCTAAGTCAAGCGAAACCCCTGCTTCAGGGTCAGGCGGTATTGATCCAATCGGACAACATCACGTCAGTCGCCCACGTAAACAGACAGGGCGGCACGGGAAGCAGGGGGGCAATGGCAGAAGCTGCAAGGATTCTTCGCTGGGCGGAAGATCATGTGATAGCACTGTTAGCAGTGTTCATTCCGGGAGTGGACAACTGGGAAGCAGACTTCCTCAGCAGACACGATCTACACCCGGGAGAGTGGGGACTTCATCCAGAAGTCCTCCACATGATTGTGAACCGTTGGGAAAAACCAAAGGTGGATATGATGGCGTCCCGCCTCAACAAAAAACTGGACAGGTATTGCGCCAGGTCAAGAGACCCTCAGGCAATAGCTGTGGACGCTCTGGTAACACCGTGGGTGTTCCAGTCAGTGTATGTGTTCCCTCCTCTGCCTCTCATACCAAAAGTACTGAGAATTATACGGCAAAGGGGAGTAAGAACGATACTCGTGGCTCCGGATTGGCCAAGAATAACTTGGTATCCGGAACTTCAAGAGATGCTCACGGACGAACCGTGGCCTCTACCTCTAAGAAAGGACCTGCTCCAGCAGGGGCCTTGTTTGTTCCAAGACTTACCGCGGCTGCGTTTGACGGCTTGGTGGTTGAACGCCGGATCCTGAAGGAAAAAGGCATTCCAGATGAAGTCATCCCTACCCTGGTCAAGGCCAGGAAGGACGTAACCGCAAAACATTATCACCGCATTTGGCGAAAATATGTTGCGTGGTGGGAGGCCAAGAAGGCCCCTACAGAGGAATTTCAACTGGGTCGTTTCCTCCATTTCCTGCAAACAGGACTGTCTATGGGCCTAAAATTAGGGTCCATTAAGGTTCAATTTTCGGCCCTGTCGATTTTCTTCCAAAAGGAACTGGCTTCAGTGCCTGAAGTTCAGACATTTGTAAAAGGGGTACTGCATATACAGCCTCCTTTTGTGCCTCCAGTGGCACCTTGGGATCTCAATGTTGTGTTGAGTTTCCTAAAGTCACATTGGTTTGAACCACTCACCACTGTGGACTTAAAATATCTCACATGGAAGGTGACGATGCTGTTAGCCCTGGCTTCAGCCAGGCGTGTGTCAGAATTGGCGGCTTTATCATATAAAAGCCCTTATTTAATATTTCATTCTGACAGGGCAGAATTGAGGACTTGTCCTCAATTTCTACCTAAGGTGGTTTCTGCATTTCACATGAAGCAACCTATTGTGGTACCTGCGGCTACTAAGGACTTGGAGGATTCCAAGTTGCTTGACGTGGTCAGGGCCCTGTAAATATATGTTTTCCAGGACGGCTGGAGTCAGAAAATCTGACTCGCTGTTTATCCTGTATGCACCCAACAAACTGGGTGCTCCTGCTTCTAAGCAGACGATTGCTCGTTGGATTTGTAGTACAATTCAGCTTGCACATTCTGTGGCAGGCCTGCCACAGCCAAAAATCTTAAAATGCCCACTCCACAAGGAAGGTGGGCTCATCTTGGGCAGCTGCCCGAGGGGTCTCGGCTTTACAACTTTGCCGAGCTGTTACTTGGTCAGGAGCAAATACGTTTGTAAAATTCTACAAATTTGATACCCTGGCTGAGGAGGACCTGGAGTTCTCTCATTCGGTGCTGCAGAGTCATCCGCACTCTCCCGCCCGTTTGGGAGCTTTGGTATAATCCCCATGGTCCTTACGGAGTTCCCAGCATCCACTAGGACGTCAGAGAAAATAAGAATTTACTTACCGATAATTCTATTTCTCGTAGTCCGTAGTGGATGCTGGGCGCCCATCCCAAGTGCGGATTGTCTGCAATACTGGTACATAATTATTGTTACCAAAAAATTCGGGTTATTGTTGTAGTGAGCCATCTTTTATAGAGGCTTCTCTATTATCATGCTGTTAACTGGGTTCAGATCACAAGTTGTACAGTGTGATTGGTGTGGCTGGTATGAGTCTTACCCGGGATTCAAAATCCTTCCTTATTGTGTACGCTCGTCCGGGCACAGTATCCTAACTGAGGCTTGGAGGAGGGTCATAGGGGGAGGAGCCAGTGCACACCAGGTGATCCTAAAGCTTTCTTTAGATGTGCCCTGTCTCCTGCGGAGCCGCTATTCCCCATGGTCCTTACGGAGTTCCCAGCATCCACTACGGACTACGAGAAATAGAATTATCGGTAAGTAAATTCTTATTTTTCTTTTGGAGAACTTTTCCATACTTTACGATCCACGTGGACTACGATTGGAACGGTAATCTATGCCGAGCGAAGCGAAGGCACCACGCCCGAAGCATGGCGAGCGAAGCGGTGCACTAATTGGGGTTTCCAGTCACTTTACGCAAAAAAATACACCAAAAAAAAGTTAAAAAACTCATGTCGACCTTTTCATGTGTCGACCATGTGTCCATGTCGACCATGTCAATATCGACCTAATGACTGTCGACCATAACATCGTCGACCATTCATACCGGACCCCTTAAGAGTTCGGTGACTTCAGGCCAGGCGTGGTTCTGTGAAGCCACCTTTGCAATAAGACTGTTTGAAATTTCATCCCTGCTGGATATTCCAACAACAACTCCACCACAAAGTGGAAGATCACATAAAATCACAGAGCAGGGTCAACTTTCAACTTTGTGGCAACAGTTTGGGGAAGGCCTGCACAGAGCCCTGACAGCAACCCCTTCAAGCACCTTTGGGATTAATTGGAACGGAGGTTGCGAGCCAGGCTTAAGGGCCCTACACACTGTGCGATCCGCCGTCGCCGAGCTGCCCGACGGAGGATACGGGGTACCAGGGGGGGGGGGGGCAGTGACGGGGGTAGGGAAGTTTCTTCACTTCACCCGGCTCCATAGCACTGCAGGCAAATATGGACGAGATCGTCCATATTGGCCTGCATGCACAAGCGATGGGGCACCAGCGATGAACGAGCGCGGGGCCTCACATCGTTCATCCCTGGTGCCTCCACACTGAAAGATATGAACGGTATCTCGTTCATTAATGAACGAGATCGTTCATATCGTTCACTCATATCGCCCAGTGTGTAGGGCCTATTACTCGTCCAACATCTGTGTCTGACCTCATAAATGCTCTACAGAATGAATGGGCACAAATTCTAACAGAAACACGTCAAAATATTGTCGAAAGCCTTCCAAGAAGATTGAAAGCTGTTATAGCTGCAAAAGGGGGGCCATCTCCGTATTAAAGTATATGTATTTGAATACAATGTCATTACAGTCCCTGTTGGTGTAATGAGCAGGCGTCCGAATACTTTTGTCCATATAGTGTATGTACTGTATAAGCCAAGAAGACAGGCACTCTAAGAAAAATCTTTGAATCCTGGGTGCTAGAAGATTACGTATACTGTAGTACAGGCATGAACAATGGGACTCCAACATGTGATGTATGAACTCTTCAGTTTATTAAGCAGAAATCAAGCAACATTTCAGATCCAAATGATCATTTACTAAGCAGACTGGCAAACGTGTTACTTGCAGAGGGATGGGTTTTTTTTTTGTTTTTTTTTGTGGCTATGATTTACTTAAGCGGTCGTCTCATCTTTTCAGAATGCTCCCGTTAGAGGATTTTACGATTTCTATTTGCCAAGAGATGAAATCTGGCTTTATCACATGGAAAATGGAACCTGGTAGGTATAATTCAAAATGTTGTTTTTGACCTGTGTAGCAATTATTATTCGACTACTACACTCAAATTAAGCTTACCATACTATCCCGTTAAACCGGGACGCTCATGAATTACACAGGTTCAGTGGCTGATTAAAACCAGATGAAATACAGACTTGAAGTCAGTCAGCCACAGAACCTGTGTAATTCATTAGTGTCCCAATTTTAAGGGATAGTATGGTAAGCCTACTCAAAGGGCTAACTGTAATAGTCTCCGAGTTACCGGAGGTGCTGTACTTTCTGCGAGTCTGACCATTTTTTTTTTTTTTTTAAAGCAGCAATCATTACAAGCCAGGTTGTTTTTTCCTTGTAAATGATTGCTGCTTAAAAAAAAAAACCGGGCAGACTCGCAGAAAGTATCACAACTCTGGCAGCTCGGAGGCTGCTACATTTAGCCCAAAATGTTTTGAATCTTGACAAAAGTCAATACTAAAGCTGTGTCCACACGGTGAGATATTTTCTTATGATTTTGACTGTATAGTCAAATGCAGTGGGGGGTTGGGAGTGTGTGTGTGTGTGTGTGTGTGTGTGTGTGTGTGTGTGTGTGTGTGTGTGTGTGTCTAGGCAACTGGAAACCCCCCTGCGTTTGTCTATGGGCAGCAATATTTAAATTCCTCCTTAACATATTTGTGAATAAATTGTAGGAAAGAATATTTTCCAAATGCATTTTATTGCAGGCAGAGAATGAAGACCAAAGGCAATGCCCCTCCCTCTATGTCAGGCAGCTGTGCAGTTTGTGTGGACAATGTGCTATACCTTTTTGGAGGACATCACGCCCATGGCAACACCAACATGGTCAGTATACAAATGGCAAATGTTTGAGCTATGCGGAAGGTGAGAAGTGCACAGAATCCAAGCAAACAGGAAGGTGGCACTAGTAAGACCATTTGTGGCGCTAGCCCTTCAGTACAGTTCCATTATATGCCTCCTCTTCCTTATAATAATTTTATTCCCTCAAAGAGTCCTCCTGTCCATCTAGTTGAGGTGTGGTGGTAATACCATCACTGTACAGTGGTCATAGGCTAATGCTGAGGGATAACGGGGGCTGGAGGTGATGTCACTGAGGGTGTGGACAGGTCAGGAGAGGTCTGACAGTATCACAGAGAACATTCACAGTAGTATCTGACACAACTCCCTGAATTGGCTCATAGGATTTACAGAGGTATAGCGTAAACTGCCCAGCGCACGGGTGTAGTACGGGTGACCGGCGGTCTCCTGACCGCCGGTCACCTTACCGACGCCGGGATCCCGGCAGCATACCGACGCCGGGATCCCGGCGGGGAGAGGCGAGTGCAGCAAGCCCCTTGCGGGCTCGCTGCGCTCGCCACGCTGCGGGCTCGGTGGCGACCTGCGGTCGCCACGGGTTCTATTCCCACTCTATGGGTGTTGTGGACACCCACGAGTGGAACTAGTCCCTGTTGGTCGGCATGCCGACCATCGGGATAGTGAGCCGTCGGGCTCACGGAGGAGGTCATGTGACTGTCGGTCAGCCGACCGGCGGTCACATGACTACCACCCCCAGCGCACACATTCCTCTGTGCTAGGTGCAATTTAAACAGGTAACATATTATGTCCCTTTCTGGGCAGTGACTTTACTGACACTTTCTGGGGAATCTTGTCCAACTGCTATTACTTTATACTTTATTTCAAATTTTCATTTTAAGGGACATATTCAGGTCTCCGCTGATCACTGGAGCATGACAGGTGAATGCCTGGTAGACCCTCCGTCCTCCCATTCTCAATATTGGATTCCCTTATCCCCTATATCTGCCTTGGCTTAGGACCCTTGACTGTATAGGACGTGGAATCAATGTCACTGCTGCAGTCTCCAATTCCTCCTAGCTACTCTTTGGTTTTATATGTGCTTTAATATGACAGTCTAGAGCAGAGAGAGACAATGTGTGGCTCACCAGGTTGTGTAGACTGGTCCCACCTGGCAGAGCATGTACAGCCACAGCAGCTGAAGAGTGGTGGAATGGTGCTACCTTTTTGTTTCTGGACCTCAAGTGGGAACAAAGCCCCGCACCATTGGGTTGACTGATGGGGAAAATAGGACGCTGTGCTGCTTCTCTCTGTGATACTGAGACACACAATTAGGTAGGGTAGCGACAAGGATGTTGTGAATCTTGTTTCTAGTGAAGAAGTGCATTAATATACTGTGTGGTTACAGCTCTATATGTTGAACCTGAACTCCAGAGTCGATGATCTCTTCTGGGAGAAGGTAGACTGCAAAGGAACCCCTCCATCCCCAAAGGACAAGCTTGGTGTGTGGGTTTATCAGAACAAGTGAGTTCCATGAATGAACATGAAACATAATATTGCTTGCACTTGGTCCGCTCGACGCGATGCCTGCAGCAGACAGGGAAGGCTGTCTTTTCTTCGGCCAGCAGTGTTTGGTCTAAGGACATTGTGGTGGTGTTTGATAAAAGGAGTGCTAACATCACATATCTCAGTGACAGGGGGATGTTCATTTTACCCACCTTTCCACACACTTCCACGTCAGCATCCCTGTCTATCGGCAAGGAGATGTAACTCTCTAGGAACACTTATGTGGAGCTATTCTTCCTGGTACCTCCAGGGGGCAGCATACAGCAGAACTGGCTTACAGCAATATTGGGTTGCTGCTGTCAAAATACTCCCTTATTGGGGATGGCCATTGTTGGTTTATCATTGATGGTCTAAATCAATGGTTAACATCGATGGTATAAAACCATTCACATACAAACTATCAATGGTTTCACCCACCGGTGGTTATCCATGCTCTATGCATTAGTAAACTGCCAGCCAATAATAGCATGTGGTTGGAGCTTCATGTGATGGAGCTAGGCTCTGTACCCAGCATTAAATAGGGGGAAGTAAAAAAAACAAAACAAGCAGCGTGGTCTCTCTACCACTGATGGGGAGAAATGGGGAAAATCATTGGTTCTCTGCCATTGATGACAAAACTATATGACATCGGTCATGAACCATTGATGGTGGTTTGATATCATTAATGGTCGATAGCCATCTCTACCCCATATTTCACACTGGCTGTTGCAGGGAGCACTGCCAGAACTACTGTGGTGACTCCCTGTGCTACTTTAACAGTTTTCAGCACTTGTGATTGAGAAAGGCAGCATAACATAGCCAGGACCAATATGGAACTAGTGGCACAATAGAGCTGGATGCTCACTGGTTTGCCAGGAGGAGGGATGAGGTTAAGTACACCTCCTTAGTTTATAAAATGAGTTACTTGTCACTTTCAGTATGTTTAATAGTTATCTATTGAACCATTTTGAGGGGTGTCCTGGCCCAGAGAGTACAGATCAGTCAGTGAGGTCACCCGTTTGTACAGCGGTGGTCTGGAGAGAGCACAAATCAGGGTGTGGTACTTTAGGAAAGTGTTACATAGATCTCTTTAATGTGCAGCACTACATAATATATCAGCAATTTATACATAAAAAGATAGTTCTTAGTGGATAAGCCTCTGTCATAATGCTGATTTGGCTAGCAGGAGGGTCATTTATATAAAATAATTGTTCAACTTTAATTTGTGGCTTTATATTTGTGTTTCAGGCTGCTGTTCTTTGGTGGCTATGGGTACTATCGAGAAGATGCAATCGGGACATTTGAGTTTGACGAAACCTCTTTTGTAGTATGTATGCCAAAATAAAATCGCTCTATTTTATCTTAAGTGTTACAGTGTTTCCACCCTAGTATTCTGTCCCCTAGCTGTATGCGCTTCTTGAAGGTGTTGGATTACAGAGCTGTGATTCGGCTGCAGATCTGTATCTGACATTGCTAGTGGGCAGGACAAGCGTTGCACAACAAACTAAATGAACAGGGAACCATCAGAACAAACAACTTTTCATCCTCTTTAGGGATCTGTTCACAAAACGTTGCATAATGGTAGTTGTGGTCATTTTAGGACTTAACCATGTACCTAACATCAGCATTTATCAGTCCCAGCACTAACTACTGGCTGCTCCTATAGAGCAGGGACTGTCAATCATTAATGAAGTGGCAGCCAACAACCTAGTTCTGACAAACCAAGAACAATGCTTGTACATACAGGTTGAGTATCTTATATCCAAAATACGGAATATTCCGAAATACGGACTTTTTTGAGCGATAGTGAGATAGTGAAACCTTTGTTTTCTGATGGCTCAATGTACACAAATTTTGTTTAATACACACAGTTATTAAAAATATTGTATTAAATGACCTTCAGGCTGTGTGTATAAGGTGTATATGAAACATAAATGAATTGTGTGAATGTACACACACTTTGGTTAATGCACAAATTTATAAAAAATATTGGCTAAAATGACCTTCAGGCTGTGTGTATAAGGTGTATATGTAACATAAATACATTCTGTGCTTAGATTTAGGTCCCATTGCCATGATATCTCATTATGGTATGCAATTATTCCAAAATACGGAAAAATCCGATATCCAAAATACCTCTGGTCCCAAGCATTTTGGATAAGGGATACTCAACCTGTAATTGTGACATGGAGGGAAATTCAAATGCTATTGTATCGCTGTGACAGATGAGTTTATTACAAGTGTAGGAAGGAGGATACCTCTTTGCAGTAAAAGGTACATTAATTGTGTCTATTTCCAGAATTCAGGACTTCCGAGAGGCTGGAATAACCACGTACATTCTCTGGCCCTAGGCAGTTTCACCTGGAGTCGCATTATAACAACGGTAATTATTATTATTTTTTCTTTCACTTCTATCGGAACATCGGTCTCTGTGAACAGTGAGAAATCCGCAACGCGTTTCGCAGACATGTCTGCATGTTGTCACTGCACGGAGCAATTAAGCAGCAGGCGGCTGCTCAAGTACTTTCTCCACTGAAATCTCAATATTAGAAGTGAAAAGTTTTTTCCCATGATGTTGCCCTCATATAATGCCTCTGATGCTGGGCATGCCTGTACCAGTCCTGCCACTTTTCCTGGGCAGCAGGAATACTTTATGGTTTGTTCACACACATTGATAGCCACACTAAAAGAGATATGACCATTCAAAACTGGAGCCTGGGCAGTCCGATCACTCCCAAGCCAAACGTATAAGAGCAGTGTTCATGTATTGTGTATTCCAGTTGTTTTCTACTTTTATATTATATACCTCCTTTTGTATTATTACCTTTTTCAATAGGGTAAAAGCCCCTCCCCACGAGCTGCCCATGCCTGTGCCACCATTGGAAACAGGGGTTATGTTTTTGGTGGCAGATACAGGGTGAGTGTCATTTGGGTCAGGTGGGGAGCTGTGTATCCTTTGTTGGAATGTAACCTTTAAACTATCCTGTCTTCCCAGGACTCCAGAATGAACGATCTATATTATTTGGATTTTGATACCTGGGAGTGGCATGAAGTGTAAGTGATTTTACATTCTTCCTACTAACTAGTAGGATGAACCCTCTGAGGCCCCTCCTGTTTCTTGTCCTTCTTCTTGCCACCACCAATGAACATGCAAGGTGCTATTACTTGTCCACCAAACGTATTTCAAGGTGGTTCTTAAAATTGTCCCTAGAATGAATGAAGAATTGTTAGTTAGCTTTGCAGGTTCACGAAAAATGTCATGATGGAATTGAGATGCTGTATCTAGAGACCTACAGAGGTCATGTCCAGCTCTTTGGATGTCTCCAAAAAAACATAGGCATGGAATAGAGGAGCTGTGTCTAGAGACCTTCAGCGGTCCTGTCCAGCTCTCTGGATGTCTCCAAAAAACATAGGAGGTGCCACAACAACCCTCCCCCTCTCCTGCCAGGACATAGACTACTCACCCTGGTGTCAATTGCTGGAATTAGAGGCTGTTGCAGGCTGTTGGGTTGGGTATGGATGACCGGCATTTGGGATCCCGTCGGTCACCATACCGACTCCAGGATCCCGAGGTTTAGAACGCCGGGGGGGGGGGGGGGGGGGGAGGGGGCGGCGAGCGCAATAAAGCCCCATGGAAGCTCGCTACACTAGCCACAGGTGCTATTCCAACTCTATGGGTGTCGTGGGAATAGTCCCTGCTAATTGGCATGCCGACTGTCGTGCGTTCAAGTGTTCAGGATCCCGGCATGACGGCCGATCACATAACAACATCACGTCTGGTTAGGGTGTCAGTAAAAGATGGAACCCCACCTTTTATGTTTTATTAAAATGGCATTTCAGGCTTCAGTGAAGTCTGATCCATCATGTATGGCTGACGGTTTGAAGTTGTTTACAGGAACAAAATTGATTAGTAAATTTACATAGACCTCCTTTTAATGCTCTGTTAGAGGCTGCGGCCTTCCCTGCCTGTGAATGTGTTGTCTATGTATGTATGCATGTATGTCTTACGTCATTCAGTCTCTTTCATCCCCCCCATGCAGGATCACACAAGGCATCACCCCAGTGGGAAGGTCATGGCATTCGCTAACACAAGCGTCACAACATAGTCTGTTTCTCTTTGGGGGATTTACTACTGATAAACAACCTCTGAGTAAGTGATTCACGTTAAAGCCCCATTCTCTAAGGAGCTCCTGAAATGTTTGAACTGGGAGCTGATGAAGAATTATTCTCTACTCCTTACTGGTAATCAAAACCGCTCGTTTGTCTAATAGTATTTAGGAAACCCTTGTTAAAGGACACAAAAAAATCCCTATAGGTAGAAATATTTTGGGAGTTTTAGCTCCAATAATTAGGTGTAAAACTGTGCCCCTCCATCTGTGTCATGGTTTTGGCATAATTTAAATTGCATTTTAGAGAGCGTTGAATGTTGACATTAAGCTCACAGGATCATTAAGAGCCAATGAGCTGAAAGCTGGCAGTCATGTCACAGGGTGTTTCCTGGAGCACAGTGAGCATGCAACCTGTGACACATGCTGTTAAAGTATGCTAAAACTGTGGCAGGGCATGCTAGGATTTGTAGTGCCATAGGTTGGTTGCTGCTGTTATAACGCTCGCTGTCCATACAATAGATCACAATATGATATAATCAATACAAACATCTGAAAAACTTAGTTACGGTATGTGCTGTCTGTTCAGCTATGTTCTTATTGTATAGGTGACAGGTCATTTTGTCTGCATACAGCAGCAAATGTCGGATGTCCTGTCTATCCATAGTAACTTTTGCCTACTGTATTTGTACTCTCTGTTAAGTGGTGGTCTGGACTGTGTGATCTGTATTTAGGTGACACCTGGATGTACAGTCTAAAGACAAATGAGTGGATTCCCTTCCAGAGCTGTCACGCAGATAAACCAAGGTGAGACATCATTACTGTTACTCCATTGGCAGTTGTAGAGCTGTATTCCATTGCTGGGTGGCAGAGCATTGGACCAGGAACTAATGACTAGGGTTTAGAGCAGTGTTTCCCAACCTTGGTTTTTAAAGCACACTAACAGTCCAGGCTTTAGTAATATCCTTGCTTGAGCACAGATTGTTAAATCAAAATAACGGAGCTACTAATGAAGTCCCATGTACCCAAGTATGGTTATGCTTAAAATCTGAACTGTTAATGTGCCTTGAGGATTGTGTTTGGGAGCCCTGTGGTTTAGAGGCTTGCTTTCTTTCTATACCACTGTAACTCAAACTCGTCCTCACGGAGCCGTCACAGTGCATGTTTTCACAGTATCCTCAGACACAATTAGTATCACCTGTAGCTCTATTGTCAGTTAATTTACACACCTGTGCTCCAGCTAGATGATCTGGAAAACATGTACTGTTAGGGTCCTATGAGGGCCACGTTTTAGAAACAATTTGTATACTGTAGTAGAACTACGGAATCTGATTGCTACAGGCAACACCACCTTTTCCTCGGTATCTGGTTAATAGGTCTACAGTAAAGATAGACAGTCAATAGGTTGACCCCAAATTGACGACGGGTAAAGGTAGACGGTGCTTGAGGTTCAAAATGTTGATATGACAATGGTCAACTATTTATTTTTCTGCAGGTTACATTGGTTTTCACAGAGAAACAGCGGGGTGTAGAGTGGATCTTGATCCAGAGGCACCAAGAGGCTAAAGCTTTAGGGGGTAATTCTGAGTTGATCGCAGCAGGAATTTTGTTAGCAGTTGGGCAAAACCATGTGCACTGCAGGAAGGGCAGATATAACGTGCAGAGAGAGTTAAGGGCCCTACTCACTGGCCGACCCGCCGCCGAGCTGCCCGGCGGCGGGGGGGCAGTGACGGGGGGAGTGAAGTTTCTTCACTCCCCCCGTCACGCGGCTGCATTGAAGTGCAGGCAAATATGGACGAGATCGTCCATATTGGCCTGCATGCACAGCCGACGGGAGACCAGCGATGAACGAGCGCGGGGACGCGCATCGTTCATCGCTGGAGTCTCCACACTGAAAGATATGAACGAGTTCTCGTTCATTTATGAACGAGATCGTTCATATCTTTCCGAAAATCGGCCAGTGTGTAGGGCCCTTTAGATTTAGGTGTTGTGTGTTCAATCTGCAATCTAAATGGCAGTGTAAAAATAAAGCAGCCAGTATTTACCCTGCACAGAAACAAAATAACTCACCCAAATCTAACTCTCTCTGCAAATGTTATATCTGCCCCCCCTGCAGTGCACATGGTTTTGCCCAACTGCTAAAAAAATTCCTGCTGCGATCAACTTGGAATTACCCCCTTAGGCTGTCAGCACTGTATGTCATGGTGACACTTCAGCGCAGCAGCTTCATCACCTCCCAAGCGGCGTCGCATACTCCCGCTGGCTCAGTTCCCGGGTACTTGCGGCGGAGACGCTCCGGCTTTAGGCACACAGTCGCTCTCCTGGTTCGCGTGGCTGCTGCGTTAGTTTAGAAAAAGTGTACCTATAACAGGATATATTGTAGGAGTATTCAGATATATACCTCCGGTCTAGGACCGTGCTGTGTTAGATCTATCTATCCTATCTATCCTATCTATCCTATCTATCCTATCTATCTCTGACGTCCTAGTGGATGCTTGGTACTCCGTAAGGACCATGGGGAATAGACGGGCTCCGCAGGAGACTGGGCACTCTAAAAGAAAGATTAGGTACTATCTGGTGTGCACTGGCTCCTCCCTCTAGGCCCCTCCTCCAGACCTCAGTTACAATCTGTGCCCGGATCGAGCTGGTTGCACACTAGGGGCTCTCCTGAGCTTCTAGTAAAGAAAGTATTTGTTAGGTTTTTTATTTTCAGTGAGATCTGCTGGCAACAGACTCGCTGCTACGAGGGACTTAGGGGAGAGAAGCGAACCTACCTGCTTGCAGCTAGCTTGGGCTTCTAGGCTACTGGACACCATTAGCTCCAGAGGGATCGAACACAGGCCCAGCCTCGGTCGTCCGGTCCCGGAGCCGCGCCGCCGTCCCCCTTGCAGAGCCAGAAGCAAGAAGAACATCCTGGAAATTGGCGGCTGAAGACTCCGGTCTTCATTAAGGTAGCGCACAGCACTGCAGCTGTGTGCCATTGCTCCCTATGCACACCACATACTCCGGTCACTGATGGATGCAGGGCGCTGGGGGGGGGGGGGGTGCCCTGGGCTGCAATTAGAGTACCTTACATTGGCAAACAGCACATTATATAGTCTAAAAAACTATATATGTGCATAAAAGGTTCGATGACATAACAGCTGTGGGACAGCCGGCTTCTCAGCCAGTGCCTGCCCAGGCGTCTCAAAGGCCATCAGGGGCTCAAAAACGCCCGCTACCTCAGATGGCAGACACAGATGTCGACACAGAGTCTGACTCCAGTGTCGACGAGGACGAGACTAATGTACATTCCACTAGGGCCATCCGTTGCATGATTACGGCAATGAAAAATGTGTTGCACATTTCTGACATTAACCCAGGTACCACTAAAAAGGGTATCATGTTTGGGGAGAAAAAGCAACCAGTGATTTTTCCCCCATCAGATGAGTTGAATGAAGTGTGTGAAGAAGCGTGGGCTTCCCCCGATAAGAAACTAGTGATTTCTAAAAAGTTACTGATGGCGTACCCTTTCCCGCCAGAGGACAGGTTACGTTGGGAGACATCCCCGAGGGTGGATAAGGCGCTCACACGCTTGTCAAAAAAGGTGGCACTGCCGTCTCAGGATACGGCCGCCTTAAAGGAGCCTGCGGATAGAAAGCAGG
This sequence comes from Pseudophryne corroboree, assembly GCF_028390025.1. Lineage (NCBI taxonomy): Eukaryota > Metazoa > Chordata > Amphibia > Anura > Myobatrachidae > Pseudophryne > Pseudophryne corroboree. The sequence goes on from NC_086455.1 coordinate 60,650,644, forward strand.
AGGCTATCCTGAAGTCTGTATATACACACTCAGGTACTATACTGAGACCTGCAATTGCTTCAGCTTGGATGTGTAGTGCTGCAGCAGCTTGGTCCGATACCCTGTCAGAAAATATTGATACCCTCGACAGGGATACGATTTTGCTAACCATAGAGCATATTAAAGACGTCGTCTTATATATGAGAGATGCACAGAGGGATATTTGCCGGCTGGCATCTAGAATTAATGCAATGTCCATTTCTGCCAGGAGAGTATTATGGACTCGGCAGTGGACAGGTGATGCGGATTCTAAAAGGCACATGGAGGTTTTGCCTTATAAGGGTGAGGAATTGTTTGGGGATGATCTCTCGGACCTCGTTTCCACAGCAACAGCTGGGATGTCGACATTTTTACCTCAGGTTCCCTCACAGCCTAAGAAAGCACCGTATTATCAGGTACAGTCCTTTCGGCCCCAGAAAGGCAAGCGGGTTAAAGGCGCGTCCTTTCTGCCCAGAGGCAGGGGTAGAGAGAAAAAGCTGCACCATACAGCCAGTTCCCAAGAACAAAAATCCTCCCCTGCTTCCACTAAGTCCACTGCATGACGCTGGGGCTCCACTGGTGGAGCCAGGTGCGGTGGGGGCCCGTCTCCGGAACTTCAGCGACCAGTGGGTTCGCTCACAGGTGGATCTCTGGGTTCTACAAGTGGTATCTCAGGGATACAAGCTGGAATTCGAGACGTCTCCCCCTCGCCGTTACCTCAAATCAGCCTTGCCAGCTACTCCCCAGGACAGGGAGGTAGTACTGGCGGCAATTCACAAGCTGTACCTCCAGCAGGTGATAATAAAAGTTCCCCTCCTTCAACAGGGACGGGGTTACTATTCCACAATGTTTGTGGTACCGAAACCAGACGGTTCGGTGAGACCCATTCTAAATTTAAAATCCTTGAACACTTATATAAGGAAGTTCAAGTTCAAAATGGAATCGCTCAGGGCGGTTATTGCAAGCCTGGAAGAGGGGGATTACATGGTATCACTGGACATCAAGGATGCTTACCTACATGTCCCCATTTACCCACCTCACCAGGTGTACCTCCGTTTTGTGGTACAGGACTGCCATTACCAATTCCAGACGTTGCCGTTTGGTCTGTCCACGGCACCGAGGGTATTTACCAAAGTAATGGCCGAAATGATGATACTCCTTCGAAAGAAGGGAGTTATAATTATCCCGTACTTGGACGATCTCCTTATAAAGGCGAGGTCCAGGGAGCAGTTGTTGGTCGGAGTAGCACTATCTCAGGAAGTGCTACAACAGCACGGCTGAATTCTGAATATCCCGAAGTCGCAGCTGGTTCCTACAACGCGTCTGCTGTTCCTGGGTATGATTCTGGACACAGAACAGAAGAAGGTGTTTCTCCCGGAGGAGAAGGCCAAGGAGTTGTCATCTCTGGTCAGAGACCTCCTAAAACCAAAACAGGTGTCGGTGCATCACTGCACGCGAGTCCTGGGAAAGATGGTAGCTTCTTACGAGGCACTTCCATTCGGCAGATTCCATGCACGGATCTTTCAGTGGGATCTGTTAGACAAGTGGTCCGTATCGCATCTTCAGATGCATCGGCTGATCACCCTGTCCCGGAGGGCCAGGGTGTCTCTGCTGTGGTGGCTGCAGAGTGCTCATCTACTCGAGGGCCGCAGATTCGGCATACAGGACTGGGTCCTGGTGACCACGGATGCAAGCCTCCGAGGTTGGGGGGCAGTCACTCAGGGAAGAAATTTCCAAGGACAATGGTCGAGTCAGGAAGCTTCCCTACACATAAATATTCTGGAACTAAGGGCCATTTACAATGCCCTAAGTCAGGCAGGACCCCTGCTTTAAAACCAGCCGGTGCTGATTCAGTCAGACAACATCACGGCGGTCGCCCATGTAAACCGACAGGGCGGCACAAGAAGCAGGATGGCGATGGCAGAAGCCACAAGGATTCTCCGATGGGCGGAAAATCACGTGATAGCACTGTCAGCAGTGTTCATTCCGGGAGTGGACAACTGGGAAGCAGACTTCCTCAGCAGGCACGACCTCCACCCGGGAGAGTGGGGACTTCATCCAGAAGTCTTCCAGCTGATTGTAAATCGTTGGGAAAGGCCACAGGTGGACATGATGGCGTCCCGCCTCAACAAAAAGCTAAAAAGATATTGCGCCAGGTCAAGGGACCCTCAGGCGATAGCTGTGGACGCTCTAGTGACACCGTGGGTGTACCAGTCGGTTTATGTGTTCCCTCCTCTTCCTCTCATACCAAAGGTACTGAGGATAATAAGAAAGAGAGGAGTAAGAACTATACTCGTCGTTCCGGATTGGCCAAGAAGGACTTGGTACCCGGAACTTCATGAAATGATCTCAGAGGACCCTTGGCCTCTGCCTCTCAGACAGGACCTGCTACAGCAGGGGCCCTGTCTGTTCCAAGACTTACCGCGGCTGCGTTTGACGGCATGGCGGTTGAACGCCGGATCCTGATGGAAAAGGGCATTCCGGTTGAAGTCATTCCTACGCTGATAAAAGCTAGGAAGGATGTGACGGCAAAACATTATCACCGCATATGGCGAAAATATGTTGCTTGGTGTGAGGCTATGAAGGCCCCAACAGAAGAATTTCAGCTGGGTCGATTTCTGCACTTCCTACAGTCAGGAGTGACTATGGGCCTAAAATTGGGATCCATTAAAGTCCAGATTTCGGCCCTGTCTATTTTCTTTCAAAAAGAACTGGCTTCACTGCCTGAAGTTCAGACGTTTGTTAAGGGAGTGCTGCATATTCAACCCCCTTTTGTGCCCCCAGTGGCACCTTGGGATCTCAACGTTGTGTTGGATTTCCTAAAATCACATTGGTTTGAGCCACTTCAGACCGTCGAGTTGAAATATCTCGCGTGGAAAGTGGTCATGCTTTTGGCCTTGGCTTCGGCTAGGCGTGTGTCAGAATTGGCGGCTTTGTCATGTAAAAGCCCCTATCTGATCTTCCATATGGACAGGGCAGAATTGAGGACCCGTCCCCAATTTCTCCCTAAGGTGGTATCAGCATTTCATTTGAACCAACCTATTGTGGTGCCTGCGGCTACTCGGGACTTGGAGGCTTCCAAGTTGCTGGACGTAGTCCGGGCCCTGAAAATCTATGTTTCCAGGACGGCTAGAGTCAGAAAAACTGACTCGCTGTTTATCCTGCATGCACCCAACAAGCTGGGTGCTCCTGCTTCTAAGCAGACTATTGCTCGCTGGATCTGTTGCACGATTCAACTTGCACATTCTGTGGCTGGACTGCCGCATCCTAAATCAGTCAAAGCCCATTCCACGAGGAAGGTGGGCTCTTCTTGGGCGGCTGCCCGAGGGGTCTCGGCTTTACAACTTTGCCGAGCTGCTACCTGGTCGGGATCAAACACGTTTGCAAATTTCTACAAGTTTGATACCCTGGCTGAGGAGGACCTTGAGTTTGCTCATTCGGTGCTGCAGAGTCATCCGCACTCTCCCGCCCGTTTGGGAGCTTTGGTATAATCCCCATGGTCCTTACGGAGTACCCAGCATCCACTAGGACGTCAGAGAAAATAAGAATTTACTCACCGGTAATTCTATTTCTCGTAGTCCGTAGTGGATGCTGGGAGCCCGTCCCAAGTGCAGATTGTCTGCAATACTTGTATATAGTTATTGCTTAACTAAAGGGTTATTGTTATGAGCCATCTGTTCAGTGAGGCTTAGTTGTTATTCATACTGTTAACTGGGTATAGTTATCACGAGTTGTACGGTGTGATTGGTGTGGCTGGTAGGAGTCTTACCCTGGATTCCAAATCCTTTCCTTGTAGTGTCAGCTCTTCCGGGCACAGTTTCCCTAACTGAGGTCTGGAGGAGGGGCATAGAGGGAGGAGCCAGTGCACACCAGATAGTACCTAATCTTTCTTTTAGAGTGCCCAGTCTCCTGCGGAGCCCGTCTATTCCCCATGGTCCTTACGGAGTACCCAGCATCCACTACGGACTACGAGAAATAGAATTACCGGTGAGTAAATTCTTATTATCCTATCTATCCATATACTAGTCTAGTGCAGTTTTATTGTCATAATAATTATCTGCATTGCCAGTATCTGCTGTGTGGTTTCACGTTCAGTGTTTCCCAGATATATCTATATTCTGTACCCTAAGGGACTAGGTTCGTCAGGGTCATATATATAGTGTGTCACAGTATTTATCTATTACGTGTATTCTACTGTGTACTTAGTCATATAATACCGGATTTATTCGCAGGTATTGTACTCTGTCTGGCTTTATCGTACTAATTCGCTCTGTTGTTACATTTGTGTACAATGTCGAACAAGAAGAGCAGTAAGTCTGTGGACGCTCCTGCATCATGCAGAGCATGCGCCAAAGATTTACCAGAGGGGGAAGCTGTGTATGATGGTCGTGTACTATGTGTCATACATCTCCAAGTCATTTCGCAGCTCCTGTAACCAATCACGAGCCACCCTGGGCTATTTTCACAAACCTACTATGGGATCACCTGTGCCATTACAGCCACAAATTGTCCCTATGGTTAATCTGTCTTGTGCGGAAAATTTGTCTATCCGGTTGCAGCAGTTAAATCATTCCTTGGTCAGACAAAAGTCTACTCCCGGTCACTCTCGTGTCTCTGGTCCACGAATCGCTCAGATGTTTCATCTGAAGAGGAGGGGGAGCATACTGTCCTGTCGGACACTGAATCAGGTGTTTCTGATGAGGATTCTCCATTGCAAATTGATGTCCCTACCCTAGTGGTTGCTATTAAGCAGATCCTACAAATCACCGATGATGAGGATTCCACTATTGTGGCTAAGAAAACTGATATGTTTAAACGGAAGAAGGTGGTTAAAAATCTATTACCCCATTCTGATCATTTAGTGGACATCAGGCAGGAGCCCTGGTCTAATCCAGGGAAGAAATTCCCTCTGTCTAAACGGGCCTTGGCTCGCTATCCTCTCCGTGCAGTTATGTAACAAGTGGGAAAATTCGCCGGTGGATTCTCATGTCACCCGCCTAATGGTGACACTCTGCCTGTCACCACTGTCACTTCACTGAAGAAACCGATAGATAAGCGTGTGGAGGTATGCTTGAAATCTATTTACTCCCTTACAGGTTCTGTACATAGACCCACTATTTCAGCCTCTTGGACTGCTAAAGAAATTAAAGCATGGGTTCAGGCATTGGAGTAAGAGCTGCCCGAGGATATATCTGATAATGCCAGACAATATCTGTCTCGCATTACCACCGCCGCCTATTACATTCAGGAGGCGTCCTTTAAGGCTGGTGTGTTGGCAGCCAAGGTGTCAAGTACGTCTGTCCTGGCTTGCCGTATTCTGTGGTTGAGGTCATAGAAGGTGGACCTAGACTCCAAAAAGACCTTGGAGGTACTCCCCTTCACTGTGGCCATTTTGTTTGGGGAAGACTTGAATAAAATTGTGTCTGAATTAGCAGCCGCTAAGACTGCTCTTCTCCCAAATACTAATCCTTCTTGAGAGAAGGCAAAATGTACCACCTTTCGTTCCTTTCGGCCTCAAGGGAAAGCAAAAGGTCAGGCATGCCCGAGCCAATCTCGTGCTCCCAAAACCACCAAGCCCAAGGCAAAGCAGTCCTGGGCGGCCCATCAGCCTGCTTCTAAACAAGACAAGCCTGCCGCATGACGAGGCGGGGCCTCCCCCTGGGGGACCCCAGGGTGGGAGGACGACTTTTGCAGTTCACCCAGGTCTGGTTAAAGTCCACTTCAGATGCATGGGTGCGGGAAGTTGTCTCTCACGGTTACGCAGTCCCCTTCACCAGTTTTGTCTCGCCAGAGATGTCCCCCTCGCCAGTTTTGCACCACGGTTATCCCTTCGGATTCGTTAAAGGCGCAAGCTCTGCAAAAGGTTGTGGGTTCCCTCCTGAATACAGGAGTGGTAGTGCCTGTACCTCTGGCCCAGAGAGGCAGAGGTTACTACTCGACCCTGTTTCTTTTTCATCCGCTAGGGGTCACTGGAGTACTCTTGGGATATGGACGGGGCGTTAGCAGGGATAGGCACACTTAAATATTTATATTAGTAACCCTCCACCCCCTCCATACTCCCAAGATACCTCAGTGTTTTTCTGTGCCTCAGTTGGGATAGACACACGTGGAGCATTCTCCACTTTATTAAATTTTTTTTTTTTTACTCTCAATCCCTTCCCAACTTATTAAGAAGCTTAGGTCCGGGATTGTTGGTGCTGCTGGCTGCAGCTATTGGCTTGTCGGCGCTCAGGAGAGGAGCACCGCCATAGACCACAATCGGCACAGCTGATTTCAGCCTAGGGCTGCACAGGAGCTGGACAGAGATTGGAAGAGAAGCCCCGCATAGCCTCCAACATCCTCAGGTAATGAGCGGGCAGGCAGCTCACACTGCCGCCGCTCCCTTGTTTGTACTATTACTGGGGACTGTATAGTGTTTTAAACTGTATGGCATACTGCACAGTCCTTAGCCCGGCCGCGGACAGCCACACTGCCGCCGCTGGGCGCCCTCCACTTCCCGGGTCCATAGGCAGACAGCGGGGGCTGCCGCGGCTTGTCTTTCCTTGCACGCATGGCCGCATACAGTTCCAGGGCTGCTGCGCTTGCCTATCCCTGCACACCGGCCACGTACAGCTCCATGGCTTCCGCAGCTCATCTCTCCCTCCACGCTAGCCGCATACAGCTCTCACTGTTGCCGCGGACCGCCAGCACTCCCTGTAGCAGTGGGACGGTCAGCTCATGCTGCCGCCCGCCATGTGGGGGTGGATGCGCTGAGAGGGTGGGGGGGGGGGGATTGTTCTTTTAGCCGGCTCATAAAGGGAAGTGGCATTAATGTGAGATCCCTAAGAACAAAGGATCTAAGGTGTGTGTGTGTATGTATGTGTGTGTGTGTGTGTATCTATGTATGTATGTGTGCGTGTATGTATGTATATGTGTGTGTATATATGTGTATGTGTGTGTGTGTGTGTGTGTGTGTATATATATATATAATGATACTGTGTTTTATGCATAGCTTTATCTGAGAAGCACATGGTTGGATGCCATTTTAACACTGCTTCCTGCTTCTCTTACAGGAAGTTTGCTGTGGTACTGCAACACTCGGCCACTGGAGGGTGCAGGGTGTTCGTGGAAATTCTATATAGCACTGCTTGTTGTGTGTACCACGTGCACTGCACGTCTGGATTTTACACACTTGCGTTAACTTTTTACTGAGTTGTGGGATTTGTCTGTCTTTGTATAATTGTCTGTGACATAATGAGTAAAACTAATGCAAAATCAAAAAAGCAGCTTCGCTGCAAGGTCTGTGAAAGTGTGTTACCCGATGGAGCTACCACATGCACAGTGTATCTTGCAAATACGGGTACTAATACGAACCCTTACCCTGATCCACCTTGGGCGATGATGGTAGGTGTAATGACTAGTTTACAATCAGAATTGGCCGCTGCGCGAAAGGAGCTTGAGGCGTCAAGATCTCAGACTAGGGTAATACCGTCTGAGATACCAGAATGGGTTCAGGAGATGTCTAGGACTTTGCAAGGGTTAAAAAAGCCCAAGTCCAGCTCATATCTGAAAGATAATTATCACTTGTCTTATAACTGACCAGTTTCAGCTATGTTGCATTCTGACGATTCAATGCAGACCTGATAGCTCAAGAACATGAGGAAGGTGAATTGGGCCAGGAGTCAGATAGTGAGGTTACTGATAGCCCGGCCATTGATAATCTCATCAGGGCAGTACGCCAGGTTCTAAATTTTACGGAGATTGAAGAACCTCTTTCAAATGATGAAGTGTTATTTGCTAAAAGACAGAGAACACTGGTGTGTGTTCCTTATTCAGATTCTCTTAATAAGCAGTTAACAGAAGCATGGAAGAATCCGGATAAACCGTTTTCTATGCCTAGGCGGTTTCTGTCTAGCTATCCGTCCCCAGAGTCTGACGTGTAAATGGGAAAATCTACCACCTGTGGATTCCTTGGTGTCAAAACTTTCAAAGAAGTTAACCATTCGAGTACCATCTGCTACAACGCTTCAAGACCCGTCAAAGCGTAATCTAGAAGCTATGCTAAAGTCAAAGTATACAGCAATAGGGGTGTTGCTTAGGCCTGCTTTGGTTGGAGTTTGGGTTAACAAGGCTGTAGTTGCATGGGCAACACAGCTCAAGTTGGGCCTACAAGAAAACCACCTTATACGCCTTGCTGATCACATCTGTGATTCTGCTGAGTATCTAGGTATGGCTTCTATGGACGTCAGCCACGTTTGTTCTCGTCTTTCAGCTTCACTAATTGCGGCACAACGTGCACTTTGGCTGCGCTCTTGGCAGGCGGAGGCAGAGTCCAAGCGAGGAATACACAGTAGACATGGTAGAGGACGTGGTTTTCGACAAACCACTAATTGTCGTCCGGACGCTAAGACCACCGACAAGCCAGTGGCATGACGGGCTTCCAGCCCATCTCGGATCTTCAGTTGTGGGAGCACGCCTTCAGACGTTTAACTTGGCGTGGTTTCAGACATTTACAGTTGGGTGGATCCGCAATTTAGTGTTCAAGGGTTACAAAATAGAGTTCGATTGTCCTTCCACCAATGCGATTTTTCAAGACTGGTCTGCCTCTGTCAGTAGACAAAAAGGCGGTTCTGCAGACCGCGATTCAGTCTCTCGTAGATTCAGCAGTTTTGATTCCGGTTCCAGTTCACTAGCAGGGTCAAGGTTATTATTCCAGTCTTTTTGTAGTACCAAAGCCAGATGGCTCGGTCAGACCGATATTAAACTATAGGGGCTCAATCAGTACATCACTTACTACAGATTCAAAATGGAATCCCTGCGGTCATTGATTGCAGGGTTAGAGCCACAGGAATTCATGATTTCGCTGGATCTCAAGGATGCGTACTTACACATTCCAATTTTGCCACCGCATCAGGTGTGCTTAAGGTTTGCAGTACAACAAAACCATTATCAATTTCAGGCACTACCGTTTGGCCTCTCGTCAGCGCCTCGGGTATTCACAAAGGTGATGTCTGTAATGATAGCTCATCTCAGATCCCTGAGAGTGATAATAGTTCCGTACTTAGACGATCTACTCATCAAAGCTCCGTCTCAACAGATACTCCTTCAACATGCCTTACTAACGTACAATGTACTACATCAGCACGGTTGGATTGTCAACTCCAAGAAATCAAGCCTGGTTCGATCTGAAAGACTTCAATTCCTAGGAATGATTCTCAATACGGTGGATCAACGAATTTATCTGCCACAACAGAAAGCACAAAGTATTCGTCATCTGGTACAGCTAGTGCTCAAACCACGGACATTTGTGCATTCGACTGTTAGGAAAGATGGTGGCGTCTTTCGAAGCACTCCAGTTCGGAAGATTTCACTCACGTCCTTTTCAGCTGGATCTTCTCGCACAGTGGTCAGGCTTGCATCTTCAAATCCATCAGTTGATGCGGTTGTCTCCAAAAGCCAGAGTGTCACTACTCTGGTGGCTCCAAGTACACAATCTCACCGCAGGAAAAAGGTTTGGAGTCTGGAATTGGATAATTCTGACAACGGACGCAAGTCTCAGAGGTTGGGGAGCAGTGGTCCTAAATTGTCAGCTTCAGGGTCTGTGGTCAGACCGAGAAAGATTACGGTCAATAAAATGTACTGGAACTCAGGGCAATTTACAACGCGCCGAGACAGGCTGTTCACATGCTCCAGTCTCAGACTGTCCAGGTTCAGTCAGACAACGCGGCGGCAGTTGTATACATCAACATACAAGGAGGGACTCGAAGTCGCATGGCCATGAGAGAAGTTGCTCGAATCCTGAATTGGGCCGAGCATCACCAAGTGATATTGTCGGCAGTCTTCATTTCAGGAGTAGACGACTGGGAAGCGGATTATCTCAGCCGTCAGGATTTTCATCTGGGAGAATGGGCATTAAATCCAGAAGTGTTCCAGATGTTGGTCCAGCGGTGGGGTTACCCACAGGTGGATCTAATGGCATCTCGCCACAAACTTCAAACACCCCAGTATGTGTCCAGAACAAGAGATCCAAAGGCAGTGGCAGTGGATGCTCTCACAATCGCGTGGCCGTACAGCCTTGTGTATCTGCTTCCTCGGTTGCTAAAGTAGATCAAACGAGAGTCCACGACAGTCATTCTAGTGGCGCCTCATTGGCCTCGGAGAGCGTGATTCTCGGATCTACTCACAGATGATCCGTGGACGCTCCCGCTACGTCCAGACCTGCTACAACAGGGTCCGATCCTGTACCCCGAATTAGCGCGGCTGCGTTTGACGGGGTGGCTGTTGAAACCGCTCTCTTGAGACGAGAGGGCATTCCAGAATCTGTTATACCAACCATGTTACGTGCTAGGACGCCAGTTACAGCAGCTCATTATCACAGGATTTGGTGTGCTTATATAGGGTGGTGTGAAGCTCGGAAGTTTCCAACATCATCTTTCAAGTTATCCCGTCATTTGCTATTTTTACAGACTGGGTTAGATGGAGGACTATGTTTATCTACACTAAAGGTGCAGTTTTCTGCCTTGTCAATTTATTTTCAAAGGCGTTTGGCCCTTTTGCCAACAGTTCACACTATCCTTCAAGGTGTCCTCAGAGTTCAACCTCCATTTATACCACCTACAGCTCCATGGAACTTGAATCTGGTTTTAGATTTTTTACAGTCTTCAAATTTTGAACCCTTACAACAAGTGGATGTTAAGCTTCTCACTTGGAAAACAGTTTTTCTCCTAGCCTTAGCTTCAGCAAGGTGTGTTTCAGAATTGGGTGCCTTGTCATGCAAGCCATCGTATCTGGTGTTTCATGATGATAGAGCGGAAGTTCAGACAAATCCCGCCTTTCTACCAAAGGTAGTGTCTTCTTTTCACATCAATCAACCGATCGTAGTTCCTGTGTAATCAGAAGGTGCAGGCAGTGGCGTAAGTTCGTCCCAGTTGCCCGGAGGCAAGATAAATATTGGTGCCCCCCTATTGCCTATATTAAGATAAATGTGTGTGTGTGTGTGTGTGTGTGTGTGTGTGTGTGTGTGTGTGTGTGTGTGTGTGTGTGTGTATGTGTGTGTGGAGTGTTCTGAAAAAATAAGAATTTACTTACCGATAATTCTATTTCTCGTAGTCCGTAGTGGATGCTGGGAACTCCGTAAGGACCATGGGGAATAGCGGCTCCGCAGGAGTCTGGGCACATCTAAAGAAAGCTTTAGGATCACCTGGTGTGCACTGGCTCCTCCCCCTATGACCCTCCTCCAAGCCTCAGTTAGGATACTGTGCCCGGACGAGCGTACACAATAAGGAAGGATTTTGAATCCCGGGTAAGACTCATACCAGCCACACCAATCACACTGTACAACTTGTGATCTGAACCCAGTTAACAGCATGATAATAGAGGAGCCTCTAGAAAAGATGGCTCACTACAGCAATAACCCGAATGTTTTGGTAACAATAATTATGTACCAGTATTGCAGACAATCCGCACTTGGGATGGGCGCCCAGCATCCACTACCGACTACGAGAAATAGAATTATCGGTAAGTAAATTCTTATTTTCTCTGACGTCCTAGTGGATGCTGGGAACTCCGTAAGGACCATGGGGATTAATACAAAGCTCCCAAACGGGCGGGAGAGTGCGGATGACTCTGCAGCACCCAATGAGAGAACTCCCGGTCCTCCTCAGCCAGGGTATCAAATTTGTAGAATTTTACAAACGTATTTGCTCCTGACCAAGTAACTGCTCGGCAAAGTTGTAAAGCCGAGACCCCTCTGGCAGCTGCCCAAGATGAGCCCACCTTCCTTGTGGAGTGGGCATTTACAGATTTTTTGGCTGTGGCAGGCCTGCCACAGAATGTGCAAGCTGAATTGTACTACAAATCCAACGAGCAATAGTCTGCTTAGAAGCAGGAGCACCCAGCTAGTTGGGTGCATACAGGATAAACAGCGAGTCAGATTTCCTGACTCCAGCCGTCCTGGAAACATATATTTTCCGGGTCCTGACAACGTCTAGCAACTTGGAGTCCTCCAAGTCCCTAGTAGCCGCAGGCACCACAATAGGTTTGGTTCAGGTGAACGCTGAAACCACCTTAGGGAGAAACTGAGGACGAGTCCTCAATTCCGCCCTGTCCGAATGGAAAATCAGATAAGGGCTTTTACAGGATAAAGCCACCAATTCTGACACGCGCCTGGCCCAGGCCAGAGCCAACAGCATGACCACTTTTTCTGTGAGATATTTTAACTCCACAGATTTAAGTGGGTCAAACCAATGTGACTTTTGGAACCCAAAAACCACCTTGAGATCCCAAAGTGCCACTGAAGGCACAAAAGGAGGCTGTATATGCAGTACCCCTTTAACAAACGTCTGAACTTCAGGGACTGAAGCTAGTTCTTTTTTGGAAGAAAATCGACAGAGCCGAAATTTGAACCTTAATGGACCACAATTTCAGGCCCATAGATACTCCTGTTTGCAGGAAATGTAGGAATCGACCCAGTTGAATTTCCTCCGTCGAGCCTTACTGGCCTCGCACCACGCAACATATTTTCGCCAAATGCGGTGATAATGTTTTGCGGTTACATCCTTCCCGGCCTTGATCAGGATAGGGATGACTTCATCCGGAATGCCTTTTTCCTTCAGGATCCGGCGTTCAACCGCCATGCCGTCAACGCAGCCGTGGCAAGTCTTGGAACAGACAAGGTCCCCGCTGAAGCAGGTCCCTTCTTAGAGGTAGAGGCCACGGATCCTCCGTGAGCATCTCTTGAAGTTCCGGTTACCAAGTCCTTCTTGGCCAATCCGGAGCCACTAATATAGTGCTTACTCCTCTCCATCTTATCAATCTCAGTACCTTGGGTATGAGAGGCAGAGGAGGGAACCCATACCCTGATTGGTACACCCACGGTGTTACCAGAGCATCTACAGCTATTGCCTGAGGGTCCCTTGACCTGGCGCAATACCTGTCGAGTTTTTCCCAACGGTTTATAATCATGTGGAAGACTTCTGGGGGAAGTCCCTACTCTCCCGGGTGGAGGTCGTGCTGAGGAAATCTGCTTCCCAGTTGTCCACTCCCGGAATGAAAACTGCTGACAGTGCTATCACATGGTTTTTCGCCCAGCGAAGAATCCTTGCAGCTTCTGCCATTGCCCTCCTGCTTCTTGTGGCACCCTGTCTGTTTACGTGGGTGACTGCCGTACTGTTGTCCGACTGGATCAACACCGGCTGACCTTGAAGCAGAGGTCTTGCTAAGCTTAGAGCATTATAAATGGCCCTTAGCTTCAGGATATTTATGTGAAGTGATGTCTCCAGGCTTGACCATAAGCCCTGGATATTCCTTCCCTGTGTGACTGCTCCCCAGCCTCGCAGGCTGGCATCCGTGGTCACCAGGACCCAGTCCTGAATGCCGAATCTGCGGCCCTCTAGAAGATGAGCACTCTGCAACCACCACAGGAGGGATACCCTTGTCCCTGGTGACAGGGTTATCCGCTGATGCATCTGAAGATGCGACCCGGACCATTTGTCCAGTAGGTTCCACTGGAAAGTCTTGCGTGGAATCTGCCGAATGGGATTGCTTCGTAGGAAGCCACCATTTTTACCCAGAACCCTTGTGCATTGATGCACTGAGACTTGGTTCGGTTTTAGGAGGTTCCTGACTAGCTCGGATAACTCCCTGGCTTTCTCCTCCGGGAGAAACACCTTCTTTCTGGACTGTGTCCAGGATCATCCCTAGGAACAGAGGACAAGTCGTCGGAACCAGCTGCGATTTTGGAATATTGAGAATCCAATCGTGCTGCCGCAACACTACCTGAGATAGTGCTACACCGATCTCCAACTGTTCCCTGGATCTAACCCTTATCAGGGAATCGTCCAAGTAAAGGATAACTAAAATTCCCTTCCTTCGAAGGAATATCATAATTTCGGTCATTACTTCAGTAAAGACCCGGGGTGCCGTGGACCATCCCTACGGCAGCGTCTGAACTGATAGTGACAGTTCTGTACCATAACCTGAGATACCCTTGGTGAGAAGGGTAAATTTTGACATGAAGGTAAGCATCCTTGATGTCCCGAGACATCATGTAGTCCCCTTCTTCCAGGTTTGCAATCACTGCTCTGAGTGACTCAATTTTGAATTTGAACCTCTGTATGTAAGTGTTCAAAGATTTTAGATTTTAGATTTTAAAATCGGTCTCACCGAGCCGTCTGGCTTCGGTACCACAATAGTGTGGAATAATACCCCGTTCCCTGTTGCAGGAGGGGTACCTTAATTATCACCTGCTGGGAATACAGCTTGTGAATGGCTTCCAAAACTGCCTCCCTGTCAGCGGGAGACGTCGGTAAAACAGACTTTTGGAAACGGCGAGGGGAATACGTCTCGAATTCCAATTTGTACCCCTGAAAATATTACCTGAAGGATCCAGGGGTCTACTTGCGAGTGAGCCCACTGCGCACTGAAATTCATTGAGAACGGGCCCCCACCGTGCCTGAACTTGTAAAGCCCTAGCGTCATACTGAGGGCTTGGCAGAGGCAGAAAAGGGTTTCTGTTCCTGGGAACTGGCTGATCTCTGCAGCCATTTCTTTTTCATCCACTAGGGGTCACTGGAGTACTCTTGGGATATGGACGGGCTTCCGTAGGAAACAGCACTGAATATTTAAATTAGTAACACTCCACCCCTCCATATCCCTGAGCACTTACTCAGTGTTTTTTCTGTGCTGAACGTGGTAGCAGCTTAATACCTGAAGTCACGGTTTTGTTGAAGAAACTTTTATTTTTATTTTTATTTTTTCTACTATTTGTACACATCCCTTTCCCCCTTCCAAAAGGCAGGGTCAGGGATAGTGCAGCTGCTGATAGCAGCACGGGCGTGTCGGGCCTCTCTGAAAGAGCTCCCTCACAGCCCTCACATCCTCCTGCACTGGCTGGCCGGCGCTTACTGAAAAGCCCCGTCGGAGCCTCCGCACGTCTGCAGGAGTAAGGTATGTGAAACGGGGCGGTCAGCTCCCGCTGCCGCCCCGACGTGTGGGGACATAGTGTTTGATGACGCGCTGCTCTCCCCTCTCAGGCGGCTCTCCCCGCTCAGGCGCCCGCACGTTCGGCTACAGACCTCCGTGCAGGCACCGCGGCTCTCCCCGCTCAGGCGCCCGCACGTTCGGCCACAGACCTCCATGCAGGCACCGCGGCTCTCCCCGCTCAGGCGCCCGCACGTTCGGCCACAGACCTCCGTGCAGGCACCGCGGCTCTCCCCGCTCAGGCGCCCGCACGTTCGGCCACAGACCTCCGTGCAGGCACCTCTGATCGACTCTCACAGGCCGCCGCCCGCCGCAGCGCTAGCTTGATTAGCTGACCGCCAGCTATTATACAGGAGCCCACCGCTGGGAAACACGAGGCACATAGCGCTCTACGATACCCGCTGGGGGCCCACACGCTGCGCTGCCGCTGTAATAAGCTAAAAGAGCAGGCAGCCTTTACATGGGGGACAATAATAATAAAGCAGAGAAATATTGCAGCAGCAGGGGAATTGTTACAGTATAATCAGTGAATGTAACCAGCACTGTGATTATATGTATAAGTATAACATGGCAGCCATTTTTAACATGCTTCCTGTATCTTCCTCTGTGATTCCAGAAGATTCCTGTCTTACATCTCTACACCACCGGAGGCACAGGGGTGTTAGTGGGAATTTGGGATCAAATTTCATAGTACTGGCCACGTGTACTGCACTTGGCCAGATTTATATACAGAGACACCTTACTGCTATTTTACTGAGTCGTGCAAGTGTCTGTTTTTTGTGTATTGTATTGTCTGTCGCCATAATGAGTAAGGCACCAGCAAAAACTAAAAAGCATATTTGCAAAGTATGTGGCAGTGTGTTACCGGATGGATCTGCCACATGTAAAGTATGTTTTGTGGATTCCGTTCAGAATACCATTTCGCCTCCTGTTTTACAACCAATTTCCTCACCGGACCCTCCGTGGGGTATGTTAGTAAATGTACTGGAGAGATTTCAGACAGAAATGACCGCGGCTCGTCTGGAACGAGAAACGTTAAGATCTGAGTCTAGGGTGAGACCGCCAGAACTACCGGAGGCGTCTCAGCCTTGCGTACGGTCCAAATCCATTTTGGGCAAACGGGATAATTTTCATATGTCTTATGATTTTCCAGTGTCTGCTATGTTGCATTCTGACGATTCCATCCCAGACCTCACGGAACACGATGAGGGTGAGGAGGGCGAAGTGGAGTCAGATGGCGAGGATGTTAACAGTTCCGGCATTGATGATCTCATCAGAGCGGTACGGCAGTCGCTAAGGTTTCCTGAAGCTGAACAGCCTCTCACCAATGATCAGGTCGTATTTACTAAACGACGGAAGACGCCAGTAAGTTTTCCTGTGTCGGATTCTCTAAATCAGATGTTAGTAGAAACAAGACAGAATCCAGATAAACGGTTTTCTATACCTCGCAGATTTAAGTCTAGTTATCCTTTTCCAGACTCGGTAACGTGTACATGGGAGAATCCACCAATAGTTGATTCTTCAGTGTCAAAGCTTACCAAGAAATTAACCATACCAGTGCCAGCAGCTACTACGCTTAAAGATCCTTCAGATCGCAAGATAGAAACTATGCTAAAAAGCATGTATGTAGCAGCAGGTGTGATGCTAAGACCTGGATTGGTTGGCATTTGGGTAACTAAGGCGCTCATAATATGGCTTACAGAACTCAAATCTGTTTTACAGGACGAAAACCAGATAATTCAGGTAAATCAAATGATTGAGGCTGTAGAGTATCTCTGTACAGCGTCCACTGACGTCTGTCAGCTCACTTCTCGTATTTCATCTTCGCTAGTTACGGCACGAAGAGCACTCTACCTGCGTACTTATCAGGCGGAGGCAGAGGTCAAACGAAGTATAGAGGCGTTGCCTTACGATGGCAAGAAGTTGTTTGGGCCAGAATTGGACGCATGGATTAAGGAGGCTACGGGAGGTAAGTCTGTGTTCTTACCATTGCCTCCACCTGCGCCAAGAAGAAGGTACGCTGGACCTTCGTTCAGATCCTTTAGACCTCAGCCCTTTCGAGGACGTGGCAGAGGATCAGCCACGCCTGCTAGACGTGGTCGAGGACGTGGTTTCCATCAAACCAACACAACTCGCCAAGACGCTAAGGTTACCGACAAGCCAGTGGCATGACGGGTTACCAGCCCATCTCGGTTCTCCAATTGTGGGAGCACGCCTTCAGACGTTCCAGGGGGCGTGGTTCCACACATCCGCGGAGGGCTGGATTCGCAATTTAGTGTTAAAAGGTTACAAAATAGAGTTCGACTGTCTGCCGCCTCTGCGGTTTTTCAAGACAGGCTTGCCTCTGTCGGACGACAAGAGGACAGTTTTGCAAATTGCCATTCAGTCCTTACTGGATTCGGCAGTGTTGATTCCGGTCCCTGTACACCAACAGGGTCAGGGTTATTATTCAAGTCTATTTGTGGTCCCGAAGCCGGATGGCTCAGTCAGACCAATATTGAACTTAAAGGGCCTCAATCAGTACGTAACTTACTACAGATTCAAAATGGAGTCTCTACGTTCGGTGATTGCGGGGTTAGAGACCAAGGAATTTATGATTGCGCTAGACCTCAAGGATGCGTACTTACACATTCCAATTTGGCAGCCTCATCAGAAATTCTTACGATTTGCAATACGCCAGAACCATTACCAGTTTCAGGCTCTGCCGTTTGGCCTGTCATCAGCGCCTCGGGTATTCACCAAAGTAATGTCGGTGATGATAGCTCACCTCAGATCCCTGGGAGTGACAATAGTTCCGTATTTAGACGATCTGCTCATCAAAGCTCCGTCTCAACAGATACTTACCCAACATGCGCTGCTAACTTACAATGTACTGGTTCACCACGGTTGGATTGTAAATTTCAAGAAATCACATCTGATTCCGTCTCAACGCCTTCAGTTCCTAGGTATGATTCTCGATACGGTCAATCAAAGGATTTACCTACCACAACAAAAAGTACAAATGCTACGCCATCTAGTACAATTAGTACTCAAACCACGCACAGTGTCGGTACACTTGTGCATTCGCCTGTTAGGCACAATGGTGGCAGCTTTCGAGGCGCTTCAGTTCGGGAGATTTCACTCTCGTCCATTTCAGCTGAACGTGCTTGCCCAGTGGTCGGGCTCGCATCTGCAGATTCACCACAGAGTGAGGTTGTCACCAATAGCAAGAGTTTCTCTGCTATGGTGGCTCAAGGAACACAATTTAACCGCAGGAAGACGGTTCGGAGTTTGCAATTGGATAATTCTAACTACGGACGCCAGTCTCAGAGGTTGGGGAGCGGTAATTCAAAATTGTCAGCTCCAGGGTCTCTGGGCGGATCACGAGAAATTGCTGTCGATAAATGTTCTAGAACTCCGCGCAATTTTCAATTCGCTACGACAAGCAGTGCATATGATTCGCTCTCAGCCTGTCCAAGTGCAATCGGACAATGCGACGGCGGTCGCATACATCAACAAACAAGGAGGAACGAGAAGCAGCATGGCAATGCGGGAAGTAGCTCGAATCCTCAATTGGGCGGAATGCCACCAGGTGATATTGTCGGCCGTGTTCATTCCGGGAGTGGACAACTGGGAAGCGGATTATCTCAGTCGTCGGGATTTTCACCCAGGCGAATGGTCATTAAATCCAGAAGTGTTTCACATGTTGGTTCAGCGATGGGGTTATCCTCAGGTGGACCTGATGGCATCTCGACACAATCATCAAACGCTCCAGTATGTGTCCAGAACAAGAGATCCAAAGGCAGTCGCGGTGGATGCTCTCACTGTCGCGTGGCCGTACAGTCTTGTGTATCTGTTTCCACCGTTTCCGCTGCTCCCTCTGGTGCTAAAACGGATCAAAAGAGAGTCGCTCACAGTCATACTAGTGGCGCCGCATTGGCCTCGGAGAGCTTGGTTCTCGGATCTTCGAGGATTACTCGCAGACGATCCGTGGCCGCTCCCGATACGTCCAGACCTGTTACAACAGGGTCCGTTTCTTTACCCCGATTTAGCGCGGCTGCGTTTGACGGGGTGGCTGTTGAGACCGCCCTCTTAAAAAGAGAGGGCATTCCAGATTCAGTTATACCAACCATGTTACGAGCTAGGAAGCCGGTTACGGCAGCTCATTATTACAGAATATGGCGTGCCTATATAGGTTGGTGTGAAGCTCGGAAATTTCCGACATCAGCTTTCAAGTTATGCCGCCTTTTGTTGTTTCTACAAACAGTAGATGGAGGATTGCGTTTATCTACACTAAAGGTGCAGGTATCTGCTTTGTCAATTTACTTTCAAAGACGATTGGCTCTATTGCCGTCTATACGCACTTTTCTACAAGGTGTACTCGGGGTACAGCCTCCATTCATTCCACCTACAGCGCCATGGGACTTGAATCTGGTTTTGGAGTTCTTACAGTCTTCATATTTTGAACCCTTACAACAAGTGGATATAAAGTTTCTCACTTGGAAAACAATTTTTCTCTTAGCCTTAGCTTCGGCAAGGCGTGTTTCAGATTTGGGTGCCTTGTCATGCAAGCCACCGTATTTGGTGTTTCATGATGACAGAGCGGAACTTCGGACGACTCCCGCCTTCTTACCAAAGGTAGTGTCATCTTTTCACATCAATCAACCAATAGTAGTTCCTGTGTTGACAGCACATTCTGGAACTCTGGATGTGGTTCGCGCATTACGCGTTTATGTATCCCGAACGTCTTCAGTTCGTAAGACGGATACGTTATTTGTTCTCTATGATGCTGCCAAGATGGGTTGGCCAGCATCTAAACAAACTTTATCCAGATGGATAAAACTGACCATACGCCAGGCATACCTTCATGCTAGGTTACAACCGCCTACGTCAGTAACCGCTCATTCCACACGTTCTGTGGGAACTTCATGGGCAGCTGGTCGTGGGGCTTCTGCGACACAGCTTTGCCGGGCGGCTACATGGTCTTCAGTGCACACGTTTGTGCGCTTTTACAAGTTTGATACTTTTGCGGCATCAGCATCTAGCTTTGGCCGCCTAGTGTTACAAGTGCCAAACAGCTCTCCCGCCCACGGGGGAAGCTTTGGTACGTCCCAAGAGTACTCCAGTGACCCCTAGTGGATGAAAAAGAAAATAGGATTTTGGTACTTACCAGGTAAATCCTTTTCTTTGAATCCATAGGGGGCACTGGACGTCCACCCAGAGCAGTTTTACCTACTTGTGGTTAGTTCTGAGGATCTTATGGTAACACACTTTCACCGACTGGTTCAAGTTACAAGTGCTGGTTAGGGTGTCAACTGTTAGTTGTCAGTAACGTTATGTGTTAACTTCGTTATTGTCAGTTATGTTATATGTAATACTCCATTATTAACCTCTCTTAATTCCTGTTCGGCTCAGTAAAAAACACTGAGTAAGTGCTCAGGGATATGGAGGGGTGGAGTGTTACTAATTTAAATATTCAGTGCTGTTTCCTACGGAAGCCCGTCCATATCCCAAGAGTACTCCAGTGCCCCCTATGGATTCAAAGAAAAGGATTTACCTGGTAAGTACCAAAATCCTATTTTTCCTCTCCCTCTGTCACGTGCAGAAAAGAGGAACCCTTTTGTCCGCTTGCCAACCAGAACTGCGCCTGATAATACGGCGTCTTATTTTGAGAGGCGACCAGGGGTACATCCCCTTTTTTAAGGCAATACTTCCAAATGCCGTTTGGAATCCGCATCACCTGACCACTTTACTGGTAGAATTGGACAACGCACTTATACTTGATGCCAGTCGGCAAATATTCCGCTGTGCATCATGCATATATAGAAATGCATCTTTTAATTGCTCTATAGGCAATAATATACTGTCCTTATCTAGGATATCAATATTTCCAGTCAGGGAATCCGACCACGCCAACCCAGCACTGCACATCCAGGCTGAGGCGATTGCTGGTCGCAGTATAACACCAGTATGTGTGTAAATACATTTTAGGATACCCTCCTGCTTTCTATCAGCAGGATCCTTAAGGGCGGCCATCTCAGGAGAGGATAGAGCCCTTGTTCTTACAAGCGTGTGAGCGCCTTATCCCCCCTAGGGGGTGTTTCCCAACGCACCCTAACCTCTGGCGGGAAAAGGTATACTGCCAATAACTTTTTAGAAATTATCAATTGTTATCGGGGGGAAACCCACGCATCATCACACACCTCATTTTATTTCTCAGATTCAGGAAAACTACAGGAAGTTTTTCCTCACCAAACATAATACCCCTTTTTTGGTGGTATTCATATTATCAGAAAAGTGTAAACATTTTCCATTGCCTCAATCATGCAATGTGTGGCCCTATTGGAAATCACGGTTGTCTCTTCACCGTCGACACAGGAGTCAGTATCCGTGTCGGCGTCTGTATCTGAGGTAACGGGCGCTTTAGAGCCCCTGTATGAGACGTCTGGACATGCACAAGCTGAGTAGCCGGCTGTCTCATGTCAACCACTGTCTTTAATACAAAGCTGACACTGTCACGCAATTTCAACAGTACATCCACTCAGGTGTCGACCCCCTAGGGGGTGACAACACTATTACAGACACTCTACTCCGTCTCCACATCATTTTTCTCCTCATACATGTCGACACACACGTACCGACACACAGCACACACACAGGGAATGCTCTGATAGAGGACAGGACCCCACTAGCCCTTTGGGGAGACAGAGGGAGAGTTTGCCAGCACACACCAGAGCGCTATATATATACAGGGATAACCTTATATAAGTGTTTTTCCCTTTATAGCTGCTGTATTGTTTATACTGCGCCTAATTTGTGCCCCCCTCTCTTTTTTAACCCCTTTCTGTAGTGTAGTGACTGCAGGGGAGAGCCAGGGAGCTTCCCTCCAACTGAGCTGTGAGGGAAAATGGCGCCAGTGTGCTGAGGAGATAGGCTCCGCCCCTTTCTCGGCGTCCTTATCATCCGTTTTTCTGTATGTTTTGGCAGGGGTTAAATGCATCCATATAGCCCAGGAGTTATATGTGATGCATTTATTTTAGCCATATAAGGTTTTTATCGATTTATTGCGTCTCAGGGCGCTGCCCCCCCAGCGCCCTGCACCCTCGGTGACCGGAGTGTGAAGTGTGCTGAGAGCAATGGCGCACAGCTGCGGTGCTGTGCGCTACCTTATCTGAAGACAGGATCGTCTTCTGCCGCCGATTTTCCGGACCTCTTCGCTCTTCTGGCTCTGTAAGGGGGCCGGCGGCGCGGCTCCGGGACCCATCCAGGCTGAACCTGTGATCGTCCCTCTGGAGCTAATGTCCAGTAGCCAAGAAGCCCAATCCACTCTGCACGCAGGTGAGTTCGCTTCTTCTCCCCTTAGTCCCTCGATGCAGTGAGCCTGTTGCCAGCAGGTCTCACTGAAAATAATAAACCTAAACTAAAACTTTCACAAAGAGCTCAGGAGAGCCCCTAGTGTGCACCCTTCTCGTTCGGGCACAGAGATCTAACTGGGGCTTGGAGGAGGGTCATAGGGGGAGGAGCCAGTGCACACCAGGTGATCCTAAAGCTTTCTTTAGATGTGCCCAGACTCCTGCGGAGCCGCTATTCCCCATGGTCCTTACGAAGTTCCCAGCATCCACTAGGACGTCAGAGAAATATATATATACTGTATTTATACATTTAATTGTCTTTTATTTTAAATCACACATTTCTTAGCAGTCATACCCGGGATTAGAACCCATGACCTGTTACACTGACAGCAGACACTTTACTGATGGAACTATTTGCTCCTATACAGGAAGCATGAGAATTCTAAACTATATGAAGTTACGTGTAATTGTCAGAGATGTAACTTCATATAGTTAGAATTCTCATATTTCCTATACAGGAGCAAACCGCTTCATCAGTAAGGTGTCTGCTTCCAGTGTAATAGGATGTGGTATCTAATCCTGGGTATGACACTTGTAAAATGTGTATATTCTGTATAATAAAGAGGGTGTGATTTGAAAGGTACAGGGACCAGTGAGGAAGTTGGCCACTGAAAAGACAGCATCAGCTCTCAATTAACTTAATTCAATGGTGTCACAGAATGGGAGGAGAGGTGCCCCCTTTCAGAGCAGGCGCCCGACGGCAGATGACTCCGTTGCCTCCCAGAGTTCTGCCTCTGGGTGCAGGACCGCCAGCTATTTTGGATGTAGTACGCGCGTTCCGTCTTTATGTAGACCGAACATCTACAGTACATAAGACGGATACATTGTTTGTTCTCTATGATGCAGTCAAGATAGGTTGGCCAGCTTCCAAGCAAACCTTGGCCAGATGGATTAAGCTGACTATTCGTCAGGCTTACCTTCATGCTAGTCTACAACGGCCTGCATCAGTTTCAGCGCATTCCACACGTTCTGTGGGAACGTCATGGGCAGCAGCTCGACGCAACTTTGCCGTGTGGCTACATAGTCATAGTCGTTTGCGGCATCAGCATCTAGCTTTGGCCGTCTAGTGTTACAGGTGCCAAACAGCTCTCCCGCCCAAGGGAGAAACTTTGGTAAGTCCCAAGAGTACTCCAGTGACCCCTAGTGGATGAAAAAGAAAATAGGATTTTGGTACTTACCAAGTAAATCTTTTTCTTTGAATCCATAGGGGTCACTGGACGCTCACCCAGAGCAGTTTCACCTGGTTTGTGGTAAGTACAGTGGATCTAATGGTAACACATTCTCACCAACTTGTTTAGATGATTATCTATTGTCGTGTTAACTTTATAGTTGTCCGTTATGATATGTGTCAACTTCATTGTTGTCCGTTATGTTATAATGTTAGATGTAATTCTCCATTGTTCCTCCTCTCTATTGCTCCTGTTCGGCTCAGTAAAAACACTGAGGTATCTTGAGAGTATGGAGGGGGTGGAGGGTTACTAATTTAAATATTTAAATGTGCCTATCCCTGCTAACGCCCCGTCCATATACCAACAATATTCCAATGACCCCTATGGATTCAAAGAAAAGGATTTACCTGGTAAGTACCAAAATCCTATTTTCTAATTAAGAAACCTAATGGGTCTTTCCGGCCTATACTCAACCTCCAATCACTGAACAAGTTTGTGAGAGTGTCCAAATTCCGTATGGAAACACTGCGCTCGATTTGTACTGGCTATGGAACCTGGAGATTATATGGTATCTCTGGATATACAGGATGCGTATCTGCATATACCTATTGCCATGTCGCATCGGCAGTATCTGCGGTTTGTTATTGGCGACCTCCACGATCAGTTTCAGGCTCTGCCATTTGGACTGGCTACGGCTCCTTGAATCTTCACCAAGGTCATGGCCGTAATGACGGCCTATCTCCTTCGCCAGGGAGTCAGGGTCCTACCGTATCTGAACGACTTGCTGATTCTGGCAAACTCCCACGATGGAATAGGGGTGGAGGCTGCGCTCATAAATCAGTACATAACTATAATATAAAATATCAAGACAATTTAATAAAAAACATAGTAATGCATACATACAACAAAGAGTAAAAAATGGTATGAATTCATATACAGTGGTTAAAAATTAGATATTACCATAGATATCCGGTCAGGACTGAAATAAACTAAATTGATGGAGTCCTTTCCAATAGTGCCCCTGTAGAATTAATAGTCCAGTGCAACAAGAGTCTCTTTGCAGAGTTAATCCATTTAGAGATGCATGCAATTTACCGTTAGAGGAATAATGGTTTAGCAATGTCCTTTTGGTGAATAGGTCCCTCATGCAATAAGAATATTTGGCCATTCACATCAGTCCCTCTCCCAGTGGAGCTTACAATCTATGGGGGTCATTCCGAGTTGATCGCTACGCAGCGAACAACGGCAACTAGCGATCAGTTTAAAAAACCGGCAAAACTGTGCATGCACCACAATGCGCACACACGGCGTACGGGTACAAAGAGCGTTGTGGTTTTGCACAGGTTCTAGCGGCGCTTTCAGTCGCACAGCCGTTCGCAAGGAGATTGACAGGGAGAGGGCATTTTCTGGGAGTGTTTGGAAAAACGCAGGCATGGCCGGGTGTTTGCTGCACGGGTATCTGACGTCATTACCGTGTCATTCGTCGCAGCCATCATCGCACAGAATAAGTAACTACAGGGCTGGTCTTGTTCTGCACAAAATGTGTTTGAAGCCGCTCTGCTGCACAGGCATTCGCACTCCTGCAAAGCAAAAATACACTCCCCCGTGGGCGGCGACTATGCGTTTGCACGGCTGCTAAAAGTAGCTAGCGAGCAATCAACTTGGAATGAGGGCCTATATTCCCTATAGCATGTAAACACACATTCACGCTCAGGTTAATTTGTAGGGACCCAGTTAAGCTACCAGTATATTTTTGGATTGTGGGAGGAAACCGGAGTACCCGGAGGAAACCCACGCAAGCACAGGGAGAATATACAAACTCCACACAGTTAGGGCCATGGTGGGAATCAAACCCATGACCTCAGTGCTGTGAGGCAGTAATGCTAACCATTACACTGTCCGTGCTTACAGCATCATTCCAGCACTGTGGCAATCCATGCTGCCAGAATCATACTTACCCTGGTGCCTTCCACATACATATACAATGATGGTACCATACCTCCCAACATGACCCTCTCCAGGAGGGATAGAATGCTCTGCGCTTCTGGACTTCCCACCTGATGTATGATTGCCCTCACCTGTGGGAAAACACCTTTCTTGTCTATTAACCCGTTCAGCACAGGTGATGGCAATCATAAATGAAGAGAAGTCCAGAAGCAGAGCATTCTGTCCCGCCTGGAGAGGGTCATGTTGGCAAGTATGTGGTTCCCCCATTGATGCAATGAACATAGCAAGAAGCAGCCGCTGTAACTGGTGCCGGTGTCTGGCACTGCACCGCTCTACTAACAAGAAACTGTACATGATCTACACCTCCCAGCAGCCCTTGCTGCCGGGATCTCCTGTTTGCAAGGGCTGCTGGGAGGTGTAGTTTATGTAGAGTTTCTTGTTTGTACTGCGGTGCAGTGCTGGACCCTGGCTCCCACTGCTACATGCTGTGTTCATTGCTGGCCACTACAGCAGGTTGAGGAACGTCCTGCCAGGGGAGGGGAGGAGCTGCTACATACTGGCCATGGGTGGCACCGACCGCTGGGCGGCGCCCCTACTCTTCTGGCGCCCCTGACGAGTGCCATCCTGGCCAATAGGTAGATACGCCGCTGCGTCTATACCTGACATTCATACATTGACTCAGGGTGTCTTACGGATTCAGCCGCCCTATGTCCCTCCTGTGGCTCCATGGGATCTGTCTGTTGTCCTGAATGCCCTGCAAGAGTCTCCATTTGAACGTTTTGAGATGATGGACCTTAAATAGCTCACGGCCAAGGTCTTGTTTTTACTGACTATTGCCTCTGCTAGAAGGGTGTCAGACGTAGCCGCATTGTCCTGTCATCCACCCTTTCTAATGTTTCATTGTGAGCGGGCAGTTCTTTGGCCAGATGGATTAGAATGGTGGTTGCACAAGCTTATGCACAGGCTGGTCTCCCAGCTCCTGCTGCTATTAATGCCCATTCTACTCAGTCTTTCTTTGGAATATATACACCAGACTATGATAGAAGTTACATATTCATGTTGAAAGATATTCTGAAAATAGCAACAGAATATTGTACAGATGATTTGTTGCAATATGAGAAGTCTGATGTATGGGATAAAACTATTGTAGCAAAATCAGCACAGACTGTATATGCAATATAGCTTGAATATAAACGTTAAGTTCACAGAAAAAGAAAAAACAGCCGGAGATTTTAATAATTTTAATCACATACTTTATTTTTCTATCGCACTATATTTTAAACATTTCATCATGTCTTTGGAATATTAATGTATACCAATAAAAGGTAAAACATTTTAACATAATACTAAGGTTCCAGTGTGCACGCCAACAGATGTTTCTCTAGCATCCACTAGGGGCACTGAAGGCTGATTACACTGGGGGTAGACGGGCTGGCTATCAGGAGTTGGCACTTTAACTAATTAAAGAGAATGCAGACTCCTCCCCCTCTATCCCCAACATGCCCCCGTTTTTTTTTAAATGTGCTGAAGGAGGCGGTCATCTTTTCTAGTGCTCCTGAAATACGGATAACAAACAAAGAGAGACTCTGGGGAGGCCCTTCTCCACCTCTGCAAAGGTGGGGTCCGGTCCTCGGGCAGCTTGACAGCTGGAGGACGCATCAGGACAGGACTGTCAGCACTTACTGAAAAGTGCTTGACAGCCTCCAATCGCCACGCCGCGCACCTGGAGTCTTCCGCTCACAGGTAAGAGCGTGGCTTCCCCACTGCCCCCCCTCCAGCGCTGGGCACAGAACGCCCGGGGGACACTGCACTGAGCAGCGGGAAACGGCATACAAGCATCTCGACTACAAGAAAGCCGCGGTGAGACAGCGGTTCCCCAGAGTGTTTCCCCTCAGACAGGGCAGGGGAGGGGTTAGCTCTGTATCCACTTTGTTCCTATAACCGTGTACCCAGCCACGTTTGCAATGGCGCTGAGTGGGCACACAGTGGGGGGAAGGGGGCGGGGCTTCTTGCTAAGCTCACATATACTAAACGCTGTGACATTCCTCTTATCTTGCAGTGACTCCAGCCTGCTGACTCATGAAAACAGCATTCCTTCATGTCCTGAAGGCTGAAGGTGCTGGAGACAGATTAGAGAAGTGTTACCCTTTAAGGAAAAGACAGCGTTCAGCAAGTGATATAGATTTTAAGCTTAGAGAGTGCTTTCTCCTCCTCTGTCTAGCTCCCTATCCCTTATTGTGTGTTTCACAGTGGTGTGCTTGTGCCGGAACCACAATGTCGGGGAGGAATACAGTGCCAAAGACTTCTCACAAGTTCTTTATATGTACTAAGTGCAATATGAAATTGCCCTAGGCCTCTGACGGTTCGACCGTTTGTTCTGCAAGTACGCAGGAAGAGGTAGTCCAGGCGACTACCTCTTTGGAAGGTTCAGAACCCCCTTGGGCCTGTAATTTAGCACAGATTATGTTGGATTTCCGATCCGAATTGGCAGCTTCTCGCAGAGATCGAAACTCGGCTAGAGCTATTGATCCCTCTGTACCACCTTCTCTCCCTGCAGAACCAGCATGCGCAACTGGTCTAGTCAGATCCGTAGAAGGCTTAGTTAAACGGATGGATTCCTCCGCCAGTCAACCTATACCAGTACGCCCCAAAAAGAAAAGGACTCTTCCAGCAATCCTTCAGTCAGACGAATCTGACGAAGAGCGACGGGGGCCAGAAGGGAAGGAGGAGGAAGAAGAGGGTGAACTCGACGATGTATCCGATGCGGAGGATAACACGTTGCGAGACCAAGGAGTAAAAGCCCTTATAAAAGCGGTTCGCCAGGTGTTGAACATCACTGACACAGCTCCTCCAGAATCCCCGGATCCTTCTCTATTTGGTACTAAATGCAAATCTTCCATAACATTTCCCTTTTTACCAAAATTGGACAAAAGTTTGTCCGAAGCCTGAAAACACCCGGACAAGAGATTCCAGGTACCGAAACTGTTCCTGGCTTCGTATCCCTTTCCAGCTACCCTGACTGAAACATGTTAACAACCTCCCCCCAGTGGATTCGTCACTTTCACGATTGTCAAAAAAAAGACTGCTTTACCAGTTCAGGGGGCAACAGCCTTGAAGGACCCTTCAGACCGTAAGATGGAAACGACACTGAAATCCATCTACACAGCCGCTGGTGCCTTACTTAGACCCACATTGGTAGGGTCTTGGGTGAATAAGGATATTTAACATTGGGCGGCCCAGTTGATTTCTAACTTGGAAGCAGGAGTTCCACTTGACAAATTAATTGTTCTGGCAGAACATATTAAAGAATCAGCAGCATACCTGGGAGAAGCTTCAAAGGATATCTGCCAAGTACAGGTATGGATTTTAGCCTCAGCCGTAGCTGCTCGCTGGGCACTGTGGCTGCGCTCTTGGAAGGCTGATGCAGAATCTAAACGAACGGCAGAAGCCTTACCGTTTACAGGGAAGCTGCTTTTTTGGTGACGATCTAGACAAGCTCATTTCTCATGCTACGGGTGGAAAATCCACGTTTTTGCCGTCCGTAACTCCTCCACCTAAACGGACCTATTCTGGTCCGTCTTTTCTCTACTTTCGGACCTCTGCTTCCTTTCGTTCTAGATCCGGAACTTCAGCAGGTCAGCCTAAGGGTGGAAGAGCCCGCAGTCGCCAACAATCTACCTCTCGTCATCAGGAGCCTAAGCCCATGACGGACTCCCTTCCCACCTGGGCTCTCCCATGGCGGGTGCACATCTCTGAAATTTTCAAGAGGCGTGGATGTACACTTCCACAGATGCGTGGGTGCAGGTCCTGGTGTCCACGGCTTACATCAGGCATTCCCAACCACGGTCCTCAAGGCACACCAACAGTGCAGGTTTTAGTGATATCCAGTCTGCAGCACAGATGGTTAAATCAAAATAACTGAGCTACTAATTAAGTCACCTGTGCTGAAGCCTGGATATCACTAAAAACCTGCACTGTTAGTGTGCCTTGAGGACCGTGGTTGGGAATGCCTGGCTTACATGATCAATTTTGAAGTTACACCTCCACCTCAGTTCTTTACCACCAGTCTTCCGGCTTCAGAGGACAAACAGATTGCTCTTAAGGGAGCGATTGTCTCTATTGACCTCCGCGGTTTTAAAGCCGGTCCCAGGCCCTCAACGGATGAAGGGTTATTACTCAAACCTCAGTAAGACCTATCCTGAATTTGAAGCCTTTGAATCAATATCTCACATATCACAGATTTAAGATGGAGACGATTGGCTCCGTGATAGCGGGTCTGGAGCCAGAAGAGTTCGTGTTATCACTGGACATAAAGGATGTATACCTACATGTTCCCATTTGGGAGCCACATCAGGAATTCTTGAGATTCGCAATTCTATATTATCATCATCAGTTCAGAGCACTTCCTTTTGGCCTGTTTTCGGCTCCCATAGTGTTCACCAAGATCATGGCAGTCATGGTAGCACACCTTCGCTCTCTGGAGGTAACGATTGTACCGTAGCTAGATGATCTTTTGCTCAAAGCATCAACAGCGGAGATACTTCAGGAGCATGCCCTGATCACTCCCGACGTCCTCTTGCGACATGGGTTGATCTTCAATTTCAGAAATTCCAATCTCTTGTCAGCCAGGCGCATACTGTTTCTGGGACTGATTTTGGATACTAAACTACAGAGGGTATTCTTGCCAGAGGACAAGGCGCAGAATATCCGGCTGATGGTTCAAAAAGTCCTCAAGCCAAAGAAGGTGTCATTACACCTTTGTATTAATCTCTTAGGGAATATTGTGGTAGCCTAAGAGACGTTGCAGTTCGGGCGGTTTCATTCCCGACCCTTTCAGATAGGCCTCTTGACCCAGACCACTGGGTTACATCTACAAGGCATGGTGCAGCTAACTTTGCGCACCCGAGTGTCTCTTCGCTGGTGGCTTCATTTGAACAACCTCATGGCGGGAAGGAGATTCGGCATATGGGACTGGATTTTGGTCACGGCGGACGCCAGTCTCCGAGGCTGAGGAGCTGTGATACTGGAGTATCACTTCCAAGGAAAGTGGTCAGAACAGGAGCAGTTACTGCCCATAAATGTATTGGAACTGAGGGTGATCTTCAATACGCTTTGGGAAGCCGTTCACCTGCTTCGGTCAAGAGCAGTACGACTGCAGTTGGACAGCGCAACTGCAGTTGCTTATATCAATCGCCAGGGCGGCACACGCAGTCGCATGGCCATATGAGAAGTGGCTCTGATCCTGAGGTGGCAGAACTTCACACGTATTACCAGCGGTTTTCATCCCAGGAGTGGACAACTAGGAAGCTGATTATCTCAGCCGTCAGGACCTTCAGCCGGGAGAGTGGGCTCTCCGCCCCCAGGTTTTTCAACAGTTGGTTCGGCGATGGAGTCTCCCACAAGTGGATCTGATGGCCTCCTGGTTGAATCATCAACTCCCGCAATATCTGTCCAGGATTCGAGATCCCAGAGCAGAAGACATAGACACTCTCATGGCTCCTTGGCCGTACGATCTGGTTTACCTCTTCCCTACGTTCCTACTTCTACCACGAGTACTCAAACGGATCAAGAGGGAATCCAACGTGGGTCATTCTAGTGGCTCCGAATTGGCCTCGGAGAGCTTGGTATTCAGACCTCCTGCTCCTCGCAGACGAACCGTGGCTGTTGCCTCTTCATCCAGACCTGTTGCAGCAAGGGCAGTTACATCACCCAGATTTGATGCGGCTGCGTTTAACGGGGTGGCTTTTGAAGCCTCTAACTTGAGAAGTAAAGGTATTCCTTCCTCAGTAATCCCTACCATGCTCAAGACTCGTAAATCGGTTACAGCGGCTCATTACCACCGCATATGGCGAGCCTACATGTCTTGGTGTTTGGAAAGAGGTTTTCGACACCCGATCTTTCAAATTGGCTCGTCTTTTGCTTTTCTTACAAATGGGCCTGGATAGTGGCCTACGCCTCGGCTTTCTTAAAGTACAAGTATCTGCTTTGTCTGTCTCTTTCCTGCGCAAATTGGCAATCATGCCGGAAGTGCAGACCTTTCTGCAGGTAGTGTTGCGAATGCAAACCACCGTTCGTTCCACCTACTGCTTCGTGGGACCTCAATTTGGTCCTTCACTTCTTACAATCCTCGGTTTTTGAACCTTTGGAGTAGGTGAATTTCAAATTTCTTACTTGGAAAACTGTTCTCCTTTTGGCCTTAAATTAAACCCTGCAAGCTGATGCTAAGTGCCTTATCATGTAAACCACCTTATCTGGTCTTTCACGAAGATAGAGCGGAACTCCACACACACTCCGGTTTTCTGCCAAAGGTGGTTTCGGCTTTCCGCATAAATCAGCCAATCGTGGTTCCTACTTTGAAGGATGACTTCGGGGCCCCATCTTCTCTAGATGTGGTGCGGGCACTTACTATATATGTCACTAGGACAGCACCCTTGTGGTAAACGGATGCCTTGTTTGTACTTCTGATGAGGTCAAGCGTGGTTGGCCTGACTCAAAGCAGACTTTGGACAGATGGATTAAGTTGGCCATTCGTCAAGCCTATTTGCATTCCGCCTGCCAACTTTCAGCGGTTATTTTGGGACACTCCACGCAGTCCGTGGGCCCGGCTTGGGCGGCGTGGTGCCTGTCACAGCTTTGCCGTGCGGCTACCTGGTTCATGGCTCATACTTTTGTTCGATTTTATAAGTTTGATACGTTTGCAGACACCGCTTTGCGGTTTGGACGGCTTGTTTTGACGATTCATCAGTGCCCCTTCCTCTCCTTCCCACAGGGACAGCTTTGGGATGTCCCCAGTGTAATCAGCCTCCAGTGTCCCCTAGTGGATGCTAGAGAAAATGGGATTTTGGTACTTACCGATAAATCCTTTTCTCGGAATCCTTAGGGGACAATGGACGCCCGCCCAGCACTGTTTCCTGCCTGCGTTGTGGTTCAGGTTCAAGGTTGTTATTGTTCTCCTGTTCGTCTCCTTACGGCTCAGTTGTTAAAACTGGGGCTTGTGGGGAATAAAGGGGGGAGGAGTCTGCATTTTCTTCAGTTAAAGTGCCAGCCCGTCTATCCCCAGTGTAATCAGCCTCCAGTGTCCTCTATGGATTCTGGGGTGTGGTTCATCAAATCGACAGTGTCTAGGTCGACCACTATAGGTCGACAGTCACTAGGTCGACATGGATGGAAGGTCGACAGGGTTTCTAGGTCGACATGTGCTAGGTCGACAGGTCTAAAGGTCGACATGAGGATTTTTTTTTTTTTTTTTGGGTGTCGGGGACCGGGACCCCAAATTAGTGCACCGCTTCCCCTCGCATGGCTCGCCATGCGTCGGGCATGGTGCCTTCGCTCCGCTACCGCTTCGCTCGGCACACTTTACCGTTCCAATCGTAGTCTACATGGATCGTTAAGTATGAAAAAAATCCCCAAAAAAATAAAAAATAAAATGTGAAAAACTCATGGCGACCTTTAGACCTGTCGACCTAGAAACCCTGTCAACCTTCCATCCATGTCGACCTAGTGACTGTCGACCTATAGTGGTCGACCTAAACATTGTCGACCTTCAGACCGGATCCCGGATTCTGAGAAAAGGATTTATCGGTAAGTACCAAAATCCCATTTTCTCTCTCTCCTTCTCTTCTTTATGTTGACACACAAACTTAGGTTGACTATTTCCATGTTGTGTTTTTTGACCTTTTCCATGTTGACTATTTGGGGTCGACCTATTGACAGTATCTTTTTACTGTAGATCTCTCTATTGCACCACACTCCTTTTCCTAACTACATCTTTCAGATGTCTCACTGTTGGTCTGTTTTTGGTTGGCAGGTTATGGCATACCGCATGTGCTAGTAAAGAGGGTGAAATATTTGTCTTTGGAGGATGCGCCAACAATCTCCTTGCCCATCACAAAGCGGTAATGTTTTAAATGTTTCTTTTCATTAGCTGTTATACTGGAATGATGCCATTCAGAGTTGTACTGTACCAAGTGTAAATGAAATATAGGCTGTAAGGAGCGTGGGCAGCTAATCAGTGTGCTAGGAAACTGACATCATCAGGCCAACATTAATTCCTGATAGACTAATGACTCCATAGGATGGATTCTCCTGAAGATACGCTCATTCCCCCAAATGGCTGCCCACGATGTAGGCCACAGACCCTCTTGCTCTCACCCAGTGCAGGAAGCCATTTTGCGGTCTGGATACCTCAGTGAGGTCTCTAGATCCTAGTCAATTAATAAATAATTTGCCCAAATATTGGTTCAATCTACAAAATGGCTTTCTATTGGGTGTAAGCTATACACTGATTTATTAATGATATACTTCCATATTTCATTAACAAATTATCTGTTCTGAACTGAGTGAAAAGGTTTCCGTTGTTTTATTTGTAAAATGGCAGAAGCAGCTGTGGGTTCAACATGAGTGAATCTTGAAGCATTATAAAGACTGCTGTAATGTGCTCATATGGTCTTCTTTTCTCATAGGCCCATAGTAACGAAGTTCTAGTGTTCTCCGTGCAGCCCAGATCTCTAGTCAGGTAAACACTTCTCTACGTAAATTATAAGTGTGTGGTTATGTGGTCTCCAATCTTTAGACACTAAGGGGCGGGATTTAATTGGGCATGAGGTTTAGCAAGGGAAAAAACTTTGCCCCCCCGTTCTGGATTACTGTGGGTATGCGTGCACCCGATACTCCCAGTATCCAATTATGAAAAAATGGTTGTCGTTTTCAGCACTGGAAACCTGGTGGTTGGTGAATTTAAAAAAAAAAAAAGATACTCTCTGGTGGTCTCCCTTCCATCTTCCCACTGGGGAGGGGGCTCCTGGGAGATATAATTCTCCCAGCCACTGCCTCCGGGGGGTGGAGGGAAGGGAATACACTCAAACAGAGGGGGAGTGGTCACACATACACACACCGCTGCTGCAGAAGACCCAGTTTCCGACGTCACCGCTTTGAAATGTGAGCAATTGAAGATGAATTAAGCCGGCGAAGTTGCACCCGGGGTGCAAGGGCAAGTCCAATGATTTATCCTAACATTAACGATTTTAGGTAAAATCATACTTGCTCTGGAGGTGCTTGAGAAGAGCATCTCATATTCTCTCTTCAGATTGAATAGTAAAAACCCCACCGTCAGGTGACTCCCCCTATATAAGCTTACCCATTGCCTCCCACATTACATCTGCATAATAGTAGTCTGGTACTAGTCTTTTTTTTCCATCCAAGTTTGTCTTGATACTTTTTTTTATCTTGGTTCCCCAGGCTGTGTCTAGAGACTGTGATTTCCTACAAAGAGGTCCTGTCCAGCTCCCTGGATTGTCTCCCCAAACACTTACTTCACCATGTGCGCCAACGGGCTGCGGGTATTAACAATACATGTGGCTCCTGAGGAACACATCTGTGCACAGCTGTATATAGTACTACTGTTTGTGGCTTAGTAGGTCTCCTTGTTGGTTAATGGGGACCTTGGTTTAGTGTAAATATGTTCAATAAATTTGGAAAATTCAAATATTGTCACCCTTTATTTCCAATGATCTAAGCGCTTGTTGATCTATTTAGCTCATATTGATACATCCAAACCTTTTTCCATAACATCACAATGCAATTTAATTCTTTAAGGTATCTTCTCTAAATTAAAAACTTAAAAATATAACATTTTTAATACTTTCTTACACAGCTCCAAGCAGGTGTATCATAAGACAGCGATTTACTACCCTGAGCTAATGAGAATGTAGTCTATCGATTTTTACTAGGAATCAGTCTCTCATTAATGGTAATCGCCTTAGTCAGGCAGGACCTTAGTGATGTCATTGATTCCTAGCCAAGTAATAGTCTGGAGTGACCCAGAATGTAGCCTTTGTAGGTGACCGGTCCACCTTTAAAATAAAGACACGTGCTGTTTGCAACCACAGGGCACGGCTGGCACTGAATAGGAGTAGGAATGAGTTGTGCGCACACTTGATAATTTAAAGCGTTAATGGTAATTTCCTGTACTTCCTTACAAAGCAGATTACCTTCAGCCCCAGATACCCCAATAGGGAAATTATTGGAAATTTGTGACTGAATTTACAATAATGCTTTTCATACTTGAGGACTGGAGTTAAAATTCCTAGGGGTAGATTTACTAAGGCATGTTTTATGGGCCTTGTTTTACATTTATTCCGATTGCCGTTTTAGAACTATTGGCAACTTTTAGAAACTGCCCTTAGTGAACCCTAGTCTCAAAACATTGTGGAGTTTTAGTCTAGTATCCTGTAATAATAGGACTATGTGCAGATGAATTCCATATGTACATATGTGCAATCCAGGCTTTGACCAATGTTATTTCTTCTTTGCATTGAGCAGATTGGGAGCAGAGACTTTCACTTTTCCTGGCATGTTCCTTGATAAGTCCGTGTCCTGCACAAAGCGAGAAAGGAAGTGGTAAATGGCAAGACTGCAATAGAGTTGGTTTATACACCAGGGCACACTATTGTACCTTGATGATACACAAGCTGTACACGAAAGCTAATAGGATTTTAATTACCTACAGGTAAATCCTTTTCTCGTAGTCCGTAAAGGATACTTTTGGGTAGGAGCAGAATACAGAGAACATGCCTATATAACATAATTTCTCTTACATCCGAAAGGATACTGGGGATCCATTTAGTACCATGGGGTATAGATGGATCCACTAGGGGCCATGAGCACTTTAAGAATTTGATAGTGTGCCCCTCCTACCAGATTCAGTCTAGGAAACTGTGCCCAAAGAGACAGACATACTTTGAGAGAAGGATATAATAGGATTTAATTACCTACCGGTAATTCCTTTTCTCGTAGTCTAGAGAGGGTGGTTCTCAAACTCGGTCCTCAGGACCCCACACAATGCATGTTTTGCAGGTAACCCAGCAAGTGCACAGGTGTATTCATTACTCACTGGCACATTTTAAAAGGTCCACAGATGGAGCTAATTATTTCACTTGCGATTTTGTGAGGAGACCTGCAAAACATGCACCGTGTGGGGTCCTGAGGACCGAGTTTGAGAACCTGTGGTCTAGAGCAGGCATTCCCAACCACGGTCCTCAAGGCACACTAACAGTGCAGGTTTTAGTGATATCCAGGCTTCAGCACAGGTGACTTAATTAGTAGCTCAGTTATTATGATTTAACCATCCGTGCTGAAGAAGACTGGATATCACTAAAACCTGCACTGTTGGTGTGCCTTAAGGATCGTGGTTGGGAATGCCTGGTCTAGAGGATACTGGGCACCTGCCTGGTGCTTGTTTAAGTATTGTTGTTTTCTTCAGCTGTTGCAAGTTTGGTTAGCATGGCTTTCCTCGTTTGTGTGTGCTGATTCGGAATCTCACCATTGTCCTTTTTTCTCTTACGTCCTAGGGAATACTGGGAATTCATTTAGTACCATGGGGAAGTACCAAAGCTCCAAAACCGGGTGGGAGAGTGCTGAGGTTCCTGCAAAACTAATTGACCAAACTGAAGGTCCTCAGAAGCCAAAGTATCAAACTTGTAGAACTTTGCAAAAGTGTTCGAACCTGACCAAGTAGCTGCTCGGCAGAGCTACCCCAGGCAGCCGCACAAGAAGAACCCACTGACCTAGTCGAGTGGGCCTGTACAGATTTTGGAATTGGCAAGCCTGCCATGGAATAAGCATGCTGGATAGTGAGCCTGATCCAGTGTGCAATTGACTGCTTTGAAGCAGGACACCCAATCTTATTGGGATAGTAAAGAACAAACAGCGAGTCAGACTTCCTCTGACGAGCTGTCCTCTTCACATACACCTTCAAAGCCCTCACAACAGCCATAGACTTTGAAGTAACAGAGGTGTCGGTAACAACCGGCACCGCAATGGTTTGGTTGATGTGAAACGCAGACACCACCTTAGGAAGAAATAGCTGACGAGTCCTGGTAAATTAAATAGGTGCTCTTGTGAGACAATGCCCCCAGCTCCGACACACGTCTTGCTGAAGCCAAGGCCAACAGTGTGACGGTCTTCCACGTAAGATATTTTATGTCCACCTCCTGTAACGGTTCAAACCAGTCCGATTGGAGGAACTGCAGCACCAAATTAAGATCCCAAGGTGCCATGGGATGCACAAAGGAAGGCTGAATGTACAGAACCCCTTTCAAGAACGTCTGGACCTCAGGGAGAGAAGCCAATTGTTTCTGAAAGAAAATGGACAAGGCCGAAATCTGGACTTTTATGGAGCGCAGACATAGGCCCACATCCACACGCGACTGCAGAAAAAGCGGGAAACGTCCTAGATGAATTTCCACCACAGAATATTTTCTGCTCTCACACAAAGAGACGTATTTCTTTCAAATACGGTGGTAATGTTTAGACGTTACCCCATTCCTGGCTTGGATCATAGTCTGGATGACCTCTCCTGGCTAGAATCGTCCATTTAACTTCCATGCCGTCAAACGTAGCCGTGTTAAGTCTTGATAGACGAACAGGTGCTGTTGCAGAAGATCCTCGCGAAGAGGTAGAGGCCACGAATCTTCCAGGAGCATCTCCAGAAGGTCTGCGTACCAGGCCCTTCTTGGCCAATCCGGAGGAATAAGGATTGCTTGAACTTTTTCCCTTGCTAATCCCAAGAATTCTGAAAAGAATAGAATTAGGGGAGGGAACACGTACACCATCTGATAGACCCATGGAGTCGTCAGAGGGTCCCTGACACTGCCTATGGGTCTCTCGACCTGTAACAATACCGCTTCAGCTTCTTGTTGAGACGAGAGGCCATCATGTCGATTTGTGGACATACCCATCGATGTGTCAAGCACCTGAACACCTCCGGGTGAAGGCCCCACTCTCCCGGGTGCAGGTCGTGTCTGCTGAGGAAGTATGCTTCCCAGTTGTCTACTCCTGGAATGAAGACCACCGACAACGCCACAGCGCGTTTTTCTGCCCAGAGGAGAATTCTTGATACCTCTGAGATTGCTGCTCTGCTTTTCGTTCCGCCCTGTGGTTTATGTACATCACCACCGTCACATTGTCCGACTGAACCTGAATGGCCCGATCCTGAAGACACGAGGCCTGTAGAAGGGCGTTGTATACAGCCCTGAGTTCCAGAATGTTGATTGGAAGGACAACTTCGTGACTTGACCATCTTCCTTGAAACTGCACCCCCTAGGTGACCACTCCCCCAACCTCTGAGGCTTACGTCCGTGGTTAGCAGAATCCAATTCTGAATCTCGAACTGTCGGCCCTCAATTAGGTGAGAAGTCTGGAGCCACAACAGAAGGGAGATCCTGGCCTTTGGCGACAGATGGTCCCGCTGGTGCATGTGAAGATGAGATCCGGAACATTTGTTCAACAGATCCAGCTGGAAGGAACTTGCATGAAACCTTCCTTATTGAAGCACCTCGTAAGAGGCCACCATTTTCCCCAGAAGGTGAATGCATAGATGCACCAATATCTGGGTTGGCTTCAGGACATCCCAAACCATTGACTGGATTAACAATGCCTTTTCCAACGGAAGAAAAACTTTCTGCGACACTGTGTCCAGTATCATTCCCAGAAATGGGAGCCCCTGAGTTGGCTCTAAGTGAGATTTCGGGAGATTTAGAATCCACCCGTGATCCAGGAGTAGTTTGGTTGTGAGACCAATGCTATCCAACAACCTTTCCCTGGACGGTGCCTTAATCAGAAGATCGTCCAGGTACAGAATTATGGTCACTCCCTGCTTGCGAAGGAGAAACATCATCTCTGTCATCACCTTGGTGAACACCCTCGGGGCCGTGGAGAGACCAAATGGCAGGGCCTGGTCCTGGTAGTGACAGTCCTGTAGTGCAAAGCGTAGATAAGCCTGGTGAGGTGGCGAGATCGGAATGTGAAGGTACGCATCCTTATTATCCAGAGACACTAGGAATTCCCCTTCCTCCAGACCCGAGATCACCGCTCTCAGAGACTCCATCTTGAATTTGAACACGCGTAAGTATGGGTTCAACGATTTTAGATTCATAATCGGCCTTACCGAACCGTCCGGTTTCGGTACCACAAACAAGTTGGAATAGTATCCCTTGTTTTGGAGATGAGGTGGAACTGGAACAATGACGTGAGTCTGTACCAGTTTTTGAATGGCATCCTGTAAGGTTATACTTGCATCTTGTGAAACTCGTAAGCCTGATTTGAAGAATCTGTGAGGTGGGAGTTCCTGAAACTCCTGTCTGTAGCCCTGGGAAATAAGACCTAAGACCCAGAATCCTGGCATGATGTCCAGATGTGACTGAAATTTTTTAGTTGGGCTCCCACTGCCAGTCTTCCGGGCCTTGCAGTCCACCATCATGCAGAAGGCTTTGAGGATGCAGAACTGGAGCTCTGTCCCTGAGAACCAGCAGTTGCTGGTTTGTGTGGTTTACCGCTAGTGCCTCTGTTGGCAGTCCGAAAGGACTGTAGCGTAGGTCCTGAGTAGGTCTTCATGGTTGGGGGAGCTGTAGAAGGAAGATATGTGGACTTACCCGCAGTAGCTTTGGAGATCCATTTGTCTAATTCATCTCCAAATAAGGGCTTTCCTGTGAAAGGTAGGCCTTCCACGCCTTTCCTAGAGTCCACTGTCGTAACCATAAGCCCCTGCGTACTGACACTGCCATAGCAGTGGTGCGTGCATTAAGCAAACCTACTTCTTTTATGGCTTCCACCATAAAGTTCGCAGAGTCCTGTATATGTTGCAGGAGTAAAACAATCTCCCCCTTAGATAAGGAATCAAAACCTTCAATAAGGTTACCCAACCGATTAGCTATAGTGGGTCTCTGAGCCACCCCAGCAGTTGTGCACAAGGATTTGAGTGTCTCAATCTTACGATCAGCTGCACCTTCCGTGACAACCTGGACACAGATGCATCCACTACCGGTGGACTTTCCCATTTTTTTCCTATCCTCAGGAGAAAAAGGAAAAGATAAGAAATTTCAAATCCCTAAAAAATTATCTCATCAGGATTAACCCACGCTTTTTCAAACGGGGGATTCAATTCCTTTGACACAGTTAAAGTGACTGAGGACCTTTTTTACATTAAAATAAGATTCCTCACACTCCTCTGTCACCTTATCAGGAATTTGCAGAACATCTTTGATAGCTTCTATAAGAGCCTCTATTACCTGTGACAAAGCAGCATCCCCCCCCCTGAGTCCACCTCCCCCTCCTCCATGTCTGACTCTTGATCACCAGAGTCAGACTGCAGGTTATGGGACAGAGTATGTTTTTGCGGTCAAATGGTAGGGGATGATACTGGATACGGAGAAACAGAAGGTATTCCTTCCTTTAGACAAGGCATTGGTAATGAAGTCGATGGTATGGGATGTTCTAAAACCAACCCAGATATCGGTGCATCTATGCATTCGCCTCCTGGGGAAGATGGTAGCCTCTTATGAGGCAGTACAATATGGAAGGTTTCACGCAAGGCCCTTCCAGCTGGATCTGTTGGACAAGTGGTCCGGATCGCATTTTCACATGCACCAGAGGATCCGTCTGTCGCCAAAAGACAGGATTTCTCTCCTGTGGTGGCTTCAGACTTCTCACCTGACGAGGGCCAAAGGTTCGGGATTCATAATTGGATTCTGCTAACCATAGACACAAGCCTCAGAGGTTGGGGAGCAGTCACCCAGGGGGAACAGTTCCAGGGAAAATGGTCAAGTCAGGAAACCATCCTTCCAATTAACATTCTGGAACTAAGGGCCATATACAACACCCTTTTACAGGCATCACATCTTCTTCAAGATCACGCCATTCAGGTTCAGTCGAACAATGTGACTGCGGTAATGTACATAAACCGACAGTGAGGAACGAAGAGCAGAGCAGCAATGTTAGAGGTGTCAAGGATTCTCCTCTGGGCAGAAAGATACGCCGTGGCGTTGTCGGCAATCTTCATCCCCGGAGTATACAACTGGGAAGCAGACTTCCTCAGCAGACATGACCTCCACCCAGGAGAGTGGGGCCTTCACCCGGAAGTGTTCGCGTGCTTGACACGTTGATGGGGAATGCCACAAATCGACATCATGGCATCTCGTCTCAACAAGAAGCTCAAGCAGTATTGTTCCAGGTCGAGAGACCCACAAGCGGTGGTGGATGCCCTGGTGACTCCTTGGGTCTATCAAATGGTGTACGTGTTTCCACCACTTCCATTGATCCCCAAAAATCTCAAAAGCGTAAAAAGGGAAAAGGTTCAAGCAATTCTCATTGCTCTGGACTGGCCAGGAAGGGCCTGGTACGCGGATCTACTGGAGATGCTCCTAGAGGGCCCATGGCCTCTACCTATTCGCGAGGATCTTCTACAACAGGGGCCGTTTGTCTATCAAGACTTACCACGGCTACGTTTGACGGCATGGAGGTTGAGCATCAAATCCTAGCTTGGAAAGGGATCCCGGATAGGGTTATTCCAACCTTGATCCAACCCAGAAAGGGGGTAACGTCTAAACATTACTACCGTATTTGGAAAAAATACGTCTCTTGGTGTGAGAACAGGAGATTTCCTGCTGTGGAATTTCAACTGGGATGTTTCCTCCTTTTTCTGCAGTCAGATGTGGGCCTACGTTTGGCATCCAACCGCCTTTTGTGCTTCCTAGGGCACCTTGGGCACTCAACGTGGTGTTGCAGTTCCTGCAATCGGAATGGTTTGAACTTTTACAGGACGTTGACGTAAAGTTTCTTACGTGGAAGACCGTCACACTGTTGGCCTTGGATTCAGTAAGACGTGTGTCGGAGCTGGGGGCGTTGACTCACAAGAGCCCCTATTTGATTTTTCATGAAGATAAAGCTGAACTTAGAACTCGTCAGCAATTTCTTCCTAAGGTGGTGTCTGTGTTTCATATTAACCAACATATTGTTGTTCCGGTGGTTACCGACACCTCTGCTACTTCAAAGTCCTTGGATGTTGTAAGGGCTTTGAAGATCTATGTGAAGCGGACAGCTCCTCACAGAAAATCTGACTCGCTGTCTGTTCTCTATGATCCCAATAAGATTGGGTGTCCTCCTTCAAAGCAGTCTATTGCTCACTGGATCAGGCTAACTATCCAGCATGCTTATTCTACGGCAGGCCTGCCGGTTCCAAGATCTGTACAGGCCTACTCTACAAGGTTGGTGGGCTCTTCCTTGGCAGCTGCCCGGGGTGTCTCGGCTTTACAGCTCTGCCGAGCAGCTACTTGGTCAGGTTCGAACACATTTGCTAAGTTCTACAAGTTCGATACTTTGACCAAACTGAAGGTCCTGCGATGCCAATCAGTTCTGCAGGAACCTCAGCACTCTCCCACCCAGTTTGGGAGCTTTGGTACATCCCCATGGTACTAATGTGGACCCCAGTATCCTCTAGGGCAGTGATTTTCAACCTTTTTTTACTCACGGCACACCGAACAATGTTTTAAAATTGCCAAGGCACACCATCCGTTCCCCACAGAAACCCCCCCAAAAAACACACATTGGCCGTCACAATAATAAAAAATCCACACATACATTGGCTTACACAGAAAAAAACAATGACATTGCTCCCCACATAAATCATGTTGCTCCTTACATACAACCTATTGCTCCCCACATAAATCAATCACATTGCTCCCCACATAAATCATGTTGCTCACACATAAATCAATTA
Source organism: Pseudophryne corroboree (assembly GCF_028390025.1). Classification (NCBI taxonomy): domain Eukaryota; kingdom Metazoa; phylum Chordata; class Amphibia; order Anura; family Myobatrachidae; genus Pseudophryne; species Pseudophryne corroboree. The sequence goes on from NC_086455.1 coordinate 60,693,678, forward strand.
CATTTCTCCCCACATAAATCCTATTGCTCTCCACATGAATTATTCACATTGTTCCCCCCATAAATCCATAAATCCTATTGCTTCCCACAGGAGAAATAGCACAACAAATATTAGCCCCTACCGGTCAGCTGTCCTCCTCCCTGTCCCTCAGTGGCAGGGGTTGTTCATAGTGGAGTGCTGCGAATACTGAGCAGTGGGCAGTCGGGCAGGTGTGGATGTGGGTGGGCAAGGAAAGCTGTGGATGCAGGTGGAAATTGGAAGATGTGTATGGAGGTGGGTGGGCTGGCTGGGTGGTGAGTTGCGGCGGCCTTGACCTATGATATCACACTGCCACGTCATCAAGGCACAGGACACAGCCGGATTATGAATGATCCTCTTAGAAGAGCCCAGGCCAACAGTTCACTCTGAAGGTGCAGGAAGCTGCTCTGGCTCCGCGGCACACCTTGCAACTGGGCGCGGCACACTAGTGTGCCACGGCACACTAGTGTGCCACGGCACACTGGTTGAAAAAGCCTGCTCTAGGGCGTAAGAGAAAATAGTATTTTAATTACCTACTGGTAAATCATTTTCTCATAGTCTGTAGAGGATACTGGGCGCTTGCCCAGTGCTTCGTTTATTCCTACACTGTTACTTGGTTAAGTATTGTTGGTTCAGCTGTTGCTGTTCCTGGTTTAAAGTTAGGTTAGCTTGGCATTCCTCTAGTTTGCTTGCTGGTTCGGAATCTCACCACTCTCTTTTCTATCCTTCTCTCAAAGTATGTCCGTTTCCTCGGCCACAGTTTCCTAGACTGAGTCTGGTAGAATGGGCATAAAGGGAGGAGCCAGCCCACACTATCAAATTCTTAAAGTGCTCATGGCTCCTAGGGGACCATCTATATCCCATGGAACTAATGTGGACCCCAGTATCCTCTATGGACTACAAGAAAAGGATTTACCGGTAGGTAATTCAAATAAAAACATTTTTCTCTGAAACCACACCGACAGGGCAGCTATATGAACTTTAAGGGAGGCCAGACGAAGGCCTAAATCCAGGCCTCGTTGCAGAAAAGCTAAAAGCCTGGAAGTTCTGAACGAATAGGCATGATAATTCTTAGTAGCACACCATGTGAAGTAAGAGTTCCTGACACTGAAGGGAACACGTATGGCAGCCGAAAGTTCCATGGAATTGCCAGTGCGTCCACGAACGCTGCTTGAGGATCCCTTGTCCTTGATCTGAAGACCGGAACCTTGTGATTGTGTTGAGACGCCATCAGGTCTACATCTGGTAGGCCCCACTTGTCCACTAGGAGTTGAAAGACTTCCGGATGAAGACTCCACTCTCCGGCGTGAAAATCCTGATGACTGAAGAAATCCGCTTCCAGGCTTGTAGGAATTGGACCGTCAGTTCCAGATGACTGAGAAGAACCTCTTGGGAGTTCGCCAGGATCAGCAAGTCGTCCAGATACGGCAGGATCCTGATCCCCTGACAGTGGAGAAGGGCTGTCATCACGGCCATGACCTTGGTGAAGATCTGAGGGGCCGTGGCCAGTCCAAATGGCAGGGCCTGGAATTGATAATGTAGGTTGCCAATACCAAACCACAGATATTGCAGATGTGATATGGCAATAGGTATGTGCAGGTAAGCATCCTGTATGTACAGGGATACCATATAGTCTTCGGGTTCCATGGCCAGTACAATAGAGCGCAGACTTTCCATACAGAATTTGGACACTCACAAATTTGTTCAATGATTTGAGGTTAAATATAGACCGGAAAGACCCATTTGGCTTCGGAACTAGAAACAGGGTCGAATAGTATCCCTTGCCTCTCTGGGACAGAGGTACCGGCACTACCACTCCTGTGTCCAGGAGGGATTGTACAACCAAGTGTAGAGCTTGCGCTTTCAACGGATCCAAAGGGATAACTGTTGAGCAGACCTGGCTAGGGGAACGTCTCTTGAAAGAGATTGCGTACCCATGAGAGACAACTTCCCGGACGCAGGCGTCCGAAGTGGTCTTTAACCAGGCCTGGGTGAACTGCAGAAGTCTGCCTCCCACCCTGGGGTCCCCCAGGGGGAGGCCCGCCCCATCATGTAGCAGGCTTGTCTTGTTTAGAAGCAGGCTGATGGGAGGCCTATGATTGTTTAGGTTTGGGCTTTGGAAGCACGAGCCTGTCTCAGGTATGCCTGACCTTTTGCTTTCCCTAGAGGTCGAAAGGAACGAAAAGTGGTACTCTTAAGGTCCATACACACGGAGCGATATAGCAGAGCGATTTTGACTATATAGTCAAAATCGCTCAGAAAGTTAGTGCATATCTCTCCATGTGTACACAGCCAGCGATAGCAATGCGCGTCCCCGCCAGGTCGCTTTCGCTGCTAAAAATAGACTGTGCAGGCAAGTCAATTTTGGCTAGGTCGCTGGAAAAGAAAAAGCATCCCCTTGCTTGAATGAGTTAGCCAAAATCGGCCATAGCCAAAATCGCTGGAAAACTTAGTCAAAATCGCTGGTAAAGTTAGTCAAAATCTCCTACTGCCAGTTCAAGGGAAAACGCTCAGTCAAAATCTCTCATAGACAAAATCTCTCCGTGTGTATGCACCCTTAGTCTTCGGAGCAGAAGGATTAGTACTTGGAAGAAATGCAGTCTTAGCACTCGCCAAGTCAGTCACAATCTTGTTCAGACCCTCCCCAAATAGGATGTCTCCCTTTAAAAGGGAGCACCTCCAAGGTCTTTTTGGAGTCCAGGTCCACCTTCCAGGACCTCAACCACAGAATTCAGCGAGCCAGGATAGACTTAGTAGACGTCTTGGCCGCCATAACACCTGCCTCAGAGGCCGTCTCCTGAATATAGTGGGAGGCTGTGGTAATATAAGACAGATATTGTCTGGCAGTGTCAGAAAAATCCTGAGGCAGCTCATCCTCAATTGCCTGAACCCATGCTTCAATTCTTTTCGCAGCCCAGGAGGCTGCCATAGTGGGTCTATGTACAGCACCAGTAAGAGAGTAAATAGACTTCAGGAAACCCTCCACACGCTTAGCCGTCGGTTCCTTCAGTGAGGTGACCGTGGTGACAGGCAGAGTAGATGACACCACAAGACAGACGACATGAGAGTCCACCGGCGGTGGAGTTTCCCACCTGTTGCTCAACTCTGCAGGGATAGGATAACGAGCTAGCATCTTTGTAGACAGGGAAAATTTATTTCCTGGAGACGACCAGGATTCCTGACGTATGTCAATTAAATGGTCAGAATGTGGTAAGACTACTTTAATAACCTTCTGATGTTTGAACTTATCAGGTTTCTTAGACGCAGTAGTGGGCTCGATCTCATCATCTATTTGGAGAATCAGCATAATAGCCTCCACTAGGTCAGGAACATCAACCTGGGTTGTAGATTCCTCATCAGAAGCGACTATCAGTGTCTGATGGATCAGTATATTCCCCATCCTGATCGGAAGAAGAATTATCCGAAATATTAGTGGATTGTGAGGAAGAAATGGCTCGCTTAGATGACCCCTTGGCCCCAGAGGAGCATGGGGTGGACTTTTGTCTAACCGTTGTAACTGGGTAGACAGTGTGTACGCCCAGGGCGGATTTACTACAGGGACAATGTATGGCTGTAATGGCACAGGAGGTCCCAGAGGGAGGAGTAAGACGTGTCACAAGCGTACTCAGCATACTTGTGAACGCTGCCCACGGTGGGTCCTGATTGGCCACAGGTGCTGCGGGTTGACTGGGAGGTGTATGGCACCCAGTGCCTGAACCATCAGCTAAGATTTGCCCCTCAGGTAAATCCTTGGTGCCAGCACTGCATGATGCAGAAGCGTCCGTGGATTTCCCACCCTGTGTGGCAGACATTATAGGGAATGTAGCCTTAGAGCGTAACCGTACAATATAGCCAGACAAACACAATACCTGCAAATAACCCCCTGATTTATGTGACAGTAACTACAGGGCACAAACAGGGGCTCTAATCACACACACATACATACATACATACATATAAATAAAAGACCCTGACGCACCCAGTCCCCCAGGGTACAGAATATAGTGATAGTAAGTAGTGTGATACATGAGAATGAAATCCACACAGCAGCTACAGGCACACTCAGTCGCAGGTACAATGCAAAAGTTATTGCAGATAAACAATACAACTGCACTGGAGTAGTAAAACTACATATAGATATGTATGAATATAGATGTAACAATGCACAGTAGATACTGGATGTATATCACAGAATACTTGTACTAAATATTCAGATAGCAGTACACTTGTTCTTAACTAACACTGTCTAAAATGACATGTAGAATACTTAAATGTCTGTATATGCACAGCACTGATGAGACAGGGGCTTTACAGAGGAGAGTGCCCTGCAGGCCCGGAGATCAGCTCAGCTATTTATGAAGATAGCCAAAACTTCTGTCAGGGAGTGGGAAATGCAGCTCCTGGGTGGGAACACCAGCAGTAGATGGTGCCCGTAGCTGCGGGAGGGGCTACAGGTCAGCGCCTTTTCCCCTATGCTGTTCCTCATCACTGGGTACTGTGGAGCCTATGTAAAATGGATTTTAGTAAATCTGACCTGTGCACCCTGCCCTGGTGGATATAGTGGGGTCCCTGTGCAGTACAGTGTCCACGCCAGTGGCGCAGTCTGTCTCCTGGGACCACGATTTACCGGCGGGTCCCACCTGGGGGACCCTCTTACCTCCTCCCTCATTTGCAGCCACGCAATCCTGGAGAGCATCAGCGATAGTGCGCCTGATGACCAGTGCGCCTCCGCTGCAAGTACCCTGGAACCCGGCCGCTGGAGTATGCTGCACTGTTGGGAAGGTGATGGAGCCGCAGCACAGAATGTCAGAATGAAGTCTTCCTAAAAATAGGATTTTGGTACTTACCAGATAAATCCTTTTCTTTGAATCCATAGGGGTCACTAGAGTAACCTTGGGATATGGTCGGTGCGATAGCAGGGATAGACGCATTTAAATATTTAAATGTGTAACTGTTCCTCCATACTCCCCAGATGCCTCAGTGTTTTTTTGCTGAGACAAACAGGAGCGAAAGAGAGGATGAACAATGGAGAATTACATATAACCTTATAATATAACGAACAACTAGAAAGTTGAAACGAGAACAAAGAACAATCACCTAAACCTTTAAACAAACAGGTGATAATGTGTACTATAAGTATAAATGTAACCTAACACAATACAAATGAAAACTGCTCTGGGCGGGCGTCCAGTGCCCCCTATGGATTCAAAGAAGAGGATTTTTGTGGTAAGTACCAAAATCCTAATTTTCTTTTTCATCCACTAGGGGTCACTGGAGTACTCTTGGGATGTACCAAAGTTTCTCCCTTGGGCGGGAAAGCTGGTTGGCACCTGTAATAGTAGACGGCCAAAGCTAGATGCTGCTGCCGCAAAAGTATCATACTGGTAAAGGCGCACAAACGTGTACACTGACAACCATGTAACTGCACTGCAAATTTATATTGTGAACCCCGCACGACCTGCTGCCCATGACATTGAATTTGCTGAAATAGATCCCGTTGGTTCTATGAAATTAAGCCTGAGGAATCGTTAGCTTAATCCATCTAGCCAGCCTCTGTTTGGAAGCTGGCCAACCTATCTTGACTGCATTATACAGAACAACAAAGAATCTTGTTTATGTACTGTTGATGTTCGGGCTACAACAATACAAAGCACACGAACCACAATCAAAGTAGCTGGAGTTCCTGAAGTCCCATGGAGCTGTAGGTGGTATAAACGGAGGTTAAACTCTAAGCACACCTTGCAGTAACATATGTGCTGTTGGCAAGAGTCAAACGGCACTAAAAAGAATAAAAAAAATTGACAAAGCAGAACCTGCACTTTTAGTGTCTCAATCTAATCCAGTCTGTAAAAATAGCAAAAGATGGGATAACTTGAAGATGTTGGAAACTTCCGAACCTCACACCAACCAACATAAGCTCACCCAATTCTGTGATAATGAGCTGCTGTAACTGGCTTCCTAGCACGTAACATGGTTGGTATTACAGACTCTGGAACACCCTCTCGTTGTAAGAGAGCAATTTCAACAGACACTCTGTGAAACGCAGCCGCGCTAAACTGAGGTAAAGAACCAGACCCTGTTGCAGAAGGTGTGGGCGTAGCGGAACAGCCACGGATCGTCTGAGTATACAGCAGAGATCCGAGAACCACGCTCTCCGAGGCTAATGAGGCGCCACTAGAATGGTAGTCGTCGACTTTCCTTACTTGATCCACTTTAGCTACCGAGTAAGCAGCAGGAATGGTGGAAATAGATACGAGGCTGTATGGCCACGTTATTGTGAGAACATCCACTGCCACCCACCTTTGTTTTGAACACATACTTGAGTGTCTGATGATTTTGTCAAGATGCCATTAGAGCGACCTGTGGGTAACCCCACCGCTGGATTAACATCTGGAACACTTGTCGATGTAAAGTCCATTCTCCTTGGTGAAAACCCTGACGACCGCGTTAGTCTGTTTTCGAGTTGTCCACTCTTGGAATAAACACTGGCGATAATATCACCTGGTGATGCTCGGCTTAATCTAGGAATCGAGAAGCTCGCATGGCCATGCGACCTTGAGTCCTTCTTTGTTGATGTATGTGACTACCGTCGCGTTGTTCGACCGAACATGAACAGTGTGAGACTGTAAGATGTGAACTGCCTGTGCAGAGCCTTGTAAATAGGTCTGAGTTCCAGGGTGTTGACAGTAATATTTTCTGGTCTGACCACAAACCCTGAAGCGGACCATGTTGGACTATAGCTCCCCAATAGTTGAGAATTGTGTCCGTCGTCAGAATTATCCAATTCCAGACTCCTAATCTTTTCCCCGCAGTGAGATTTTGTATTTGGAGCCACCCGAGTAGCGATACTCTGGCCCCTGGAGCCATCCGCACCCTCTGATGAATTTGTAGGTGAGAGACTGACCACTGAGCGAGCAGATGAAGCAGAAAAGGATGCAAGTGAAATCTTCTGAATTGGAGTGCTTGGAAAGACGCCACCATCTTTACTAACAATCGAATGCACAAGTGCACTAGATCACAAATACTTTGTGCTTTTACCCCTGACAAGGTAAAATGGTGCTAAACTAGTACACTGCATGGCCATAACGCATGCTGAAAGAGTCTGTGTTGTTACAACATCTTGATTAGGTTGTCTAAGTACGGAACTATTATCACTTCCATGGATCTGAAATGAGCTATCATCACAGACATCACTTTTGTGAATACCGGAGGCACTGATGAGAGACCAAGCGTCAGTGCCTGAGTGATAATGGTTTTGTTTTACCGCAAACCAAAAGTACGCCTGATGCGGTGGCCAAAGTGGAATGTGTAAGTACGCATCTTTGAGATTCAGTTAAAACCTGAATTCCTGTGGTCTAGACCTACAATCACTGACCGCGGTGATTACATCTTGAATCTGTAGTAAGTGATATAGTGATTGAGCCCTGTTAGGTTCAATATTGGTCTGAGTGAGCCGTCCAGCTTAGGTACTACCCAAAGATTGGTATTAAATCCCTGAACTTGTGTACCGGATGAATTAAAACTGCTGAGTCTACGAGAGACTGAATAGCGTGTACAACACTGCCTTTTGGTCTGCTGACACAGGCAAACGTGTTCTGACAAAAAACGCATCGGTGGAAAACTATCAAACTGCCTTTTGTAGTCTTCGAGCACAAAATTACGGATCCACCTATCTGTATGTCTGAAACAACGTCAAATGAAACGTTTGAAAACATGGTAGCACAACCGAAGATCAGAGATAGGCTGGAAGTCCGCCATTTCACTGGTTTGTCAGCTGGCTTTGTGTTTCGACGACAGCTAGTGGTTTGTTGAAAAGCACGTCCTCTACCACGTCTACTGTGTATGGTTGTTCCTTGAATACGGACTTAAAAGGACTGATGTGTCAAAGATTTGAACGCTGGATCAGCATATTCCTTTTAGGAACTTGTGCGTGCAATGGTAGGAAAACAGACTTTTCCCCAGTAGCCTGAAAAACCTTATTTGTCCTAATAAGGACCAATAACAGAACGCCAACCTATGGCAACGCCACTATTTTTCGAATCAGCCTCGGCCCGAATAATAACGAGAACTTACTTGGCCAACATCCATAGATACCGTAGCCAAATACGCCATTGATTCGCAAATGTGATCGTTTAGAAGTAAACGGTGGTCTGAGGAATGACCCTGTTGTGGGCCTATGCAACTACAGCCATGTTAACCCAAACCCCAACTAAAGCAATTTTAAACAACACTACTGCTGCAGTGTAAATGGACTTTACCAGGGCCCTCAGTTGACGCTGCGATGGGTCGTAAAGTGTTGTTGCATCTGGGACTGGAATAGTTACCTTTGTAAACTAAAGAGTCCACTGGTGACGAAATGTCCCAGGTAGTTTCGAAAAGGATAGTAAAACAGAAAGTGCTTTGCAACCGTGTATCTGGATTTAATAAAACCGCATTTGTTTCCTGAGATATTCAGGATTAGAATTGAATTGTCAGATAGTAACACAGAGTAAACCGGTAAACTATGAGACAAAAGATGACTACTTGTAGGTGGACTTTAATACACCTTGCACAGTAATAGTCTGAGCGCTGTGGCTGCTCAGACGGTATTACCCAAAGACAGACTTAGCTGCCTTACGTCCTTCCGTGCAGCGGACAACTGTGACTGTAAACCAGCCATTACACCAGCCATCATCGCTCAAGGAGGATCAGGGCAGAGGTCCTTATTGGGACCCGTATGTACAAGACACACCATGCAAGTGGATGCTGTTCCAGTATTATGCATACACACAGCTATGAATGAGTTAACTTAAATAAATACATAAATAATTGAAGTGTGCATGAGTGCACCACTGGCACACACTATATGCTGTGCAGTATGTGATTTACTGAAGAAACCCTACCAACACCCCTGTCCCTTCTGGTGGCCATGTGTTGTAGGGCCGACACCAAATTCCTGGAGGAATATATATATATATATATATACACACACACACACATACATACATACACACACACACTCTCCCACAGTTCTAACCCATTGCAGAGTGGCAGATGGATAAATACAGCCCCATGGCTGCAGCGTGAGCAGACCCTCCGCTCACTGCAGCAGGGGTAGCGCCTCGTGGGGAATGGTGACATACTGATTTGCGCACATATAGGTAAAACCTTCCCCACAGTAAGCAGTGGCAGAGAGTAGTGCTCTGGCTTGCACGTGCTGAGCGGCGGCAGCGGGAGCTGTCCACTGTGGGTACATTTTAGATGTCAGTGGTGCGGGACAGCGCTGCTACTGAGAGCCGGTGAGCAGTGACGGCGGCCAGCGGCAGCAGTGGAAGCTGACCGCGGCCGTCTGCAAAGGAGCGGGTGGGTTGAGTGTTGGGGAGTGGTTACAGTGCCCAGCGGCGACAGAGAGTTGTCCGCAGCTAGGCGCTGGGGAGCATACAGATGAACATAACTTCCCCACACACGGTGGGCTACCCCCAGCAACAAAAACGGCCCCAATAAAGCGACAGCAATGGGAGCTGCCCGCCGTGTGCAGCACCAGTAATACCGGAAGCTCAGTGGAGCGGCGGTTCAGCAGGGTCTGACCGCTGCGTGTAGCATGAGGGCAGTTAGTGGAGCGTGTACGTACAGTGCAGTGGTATGGAGAGAGTGCCTCTGCCTTCCACATCCACACAGGACGGCGGCAGCAGGAGCTGACCGCCGAGCAGTTCCACAGCAGCGGGTCTGGGGAGAGGGAGTCGGGCACAGCGCCTGTAACCCCCCCAATAGTGAAATTACACACACACATGGAACGGCGGCAGCGTGAGCTGACCATCCTCTCCTTACTCACCACACCTGCCGGGATCTGGAGGCAATGATGGGGCTTCTCTGTAAGCTCCATCCTGCTCCTGCAGGCATGGCTAAGTCAGCAATTGCTAACGAAGGTCTATGGCGGGACTTCTTGTATAAGTGCCAACAAGCCTTATGCTGTTATAGCAGCACACAGTCCCGGACCCACGCTTCTTAGTAAGCTGGGAAGGAACTGTGGATGAAAAAATAAAAACAAAGTCTTGGAGACTTCTGTAACGTGTCCTCCCTGGTGAAGACACAAAAAACACGGAGGCATCTGGGGAGTATGGAGGGGGAGGAGGGTTACACATTTAAATATTTAAATGTGTCTATCCCTGCTATCGCACCATCCATATCCCAAGAGTACTCCAGTGACCCCTAGTGGATGAAACAGAAAAGCTCTTTTCAGGGCTGTCTAGCGCAGCCCCACCTGCTAGTGACATGCTCTGCAGGCACCAAATTACAAACTAAGCTCAGTGCCCGAAGGCGGGGTTATAGAGGAGGCGGTGCAGTGCATCCTGGGAACAGTTAAAGCTTTAGCCTGTTGGTGCCTCGGATCAAGATCCAACTCTACACCCAATGTATTCCCTGTGGAGTCCCAGTGTACCCCGCTGCAGAAATATAATTTTTGTGCCCACAGAACAGGGTGCCTTACAGTATAGCCACTGCAGTTCTAGTATTGATAGCGATAGAACCAAAATGCAAGGCAAGGGAGTTACACCACACAGCCCGAGCGCTGGGGCCTGCTCCCAAAGGGGCCATGCTGTAGTTATCTTCCTATCCTTTGGGTCTTTAATGAACACATACTGAAGATCCCAGGCAGCCAATGGGGCATAGAGGGGGAGGTACTTGAGTTTTTTTGTGACCAGTGAATTTAAACTACCCAAACACCTGTCCCCACACACTAACAGATGGTAGTCAACTGTCCCCAACGGATAAAGAGAAAACCATTTTAACAAATACACTGAGGCGATCATACTGAGATACTGTACAAAAGAGCTGTCATTAACAAATAAAAAATAATTGAAATGAGATGTTCAATCATCTTTGTATATTCCCCAATTATTACACAGAGCTGCGCTGACAACATTGGATTATACTCTAGAAGAGGAGGTCAGTGCTGCTCAGACTCCTGTAGTACCAGTCACAGGTGATACAGCCAGTCCCCACCTACCTTGACGCTGCGCAGTAAATCCTTCTCTCTGGATGAGGTTTCCTTAGAGTGCATGAAACTGTTCAATGCTGTTTTAGCAGCTGTGGAAGGAGAAATGAAATGATCACACACCGGCCTGTAGAAGTAGTTCAGAAGACAGGATTATGGAAATGGAGGTTACTGTATGTCATTAATAGGAATGCCTTTACATTATTATTTTCTAACGACAAACAGGCCTGTGAAGCAGGGACAGTAGGAAGACCATACAGTAAGTACATGTAGAGATCTTTCACTTCCATCAAAGCAGAGATTTAACCATTTCGGTCCCAGTGTCCAATTGTCGGGGTGCAATACTGGAGAGGTCTTTCCCACATTCAGATGTCAGTATAGTGCATTATGACATGAATGTGCTTTAAAAATATATAGCAAATGTTTTTTTAAATGGTCAGATGTTTTAAGGCAGATCCAGCCTACTTTAGCTTCCAGCAGGGGTCACATGCAGTGAGAGAAGGTACTCTGGTGATCAGAGAGGGGGCAGCACCTGGCCCCTTTTCTATAGCACCAGTGGGATGTTGATAAATCCTTATAGTGCGCTGCCCCCTAGGGTTCCCAAGTAGCAAAGCAATAACGCAGAGCTCTGACATCTGACTGATGTCCCACATTTTGAAGACTTGTTTACCTTGGATGGGGCATTAGGTCACGGGGAGCAAGAGTCCTGGAAATAGTTGTAGATATAAAGATACATCCCCAAGCCTAAGTTTAAGGCAGGGGTGGGGAACCTTTTTTCTACCAAGGGCCATTTGGATATTTATAAAATCCTTCGGGGGCCATACAAAAATTCTGAACGTAAAAAATGACTCTGCCCCCCAGTAGGTCTGTCCCTTAGAAGTAGTGTGTGCGCGCGCACCAAAAAAATAGGTGTGGCCAATTAAAATGGGACGTGATACACATATGCCCCCAATAGTGCAGTGGCAGATCCACAAATGCCCCCACAGTGGCAGATCCACAAATGCCCCCACAGTGCCAGGTATACAAATGCCCCCCACAGTGCCAGATCCACAAATGCCCCCACAGTGCCAGATCCACAAATGCCCCCACAGTGCCAGATCCACAAATGGCCCCACAGTGCCAGGTATACAAATGCCCCCACAGTGCCAGATCCACAAATGGCCCCACAGTGCCAGGTATACAAATGCCCCCACAGTGCCAGGTATACAAAAGCCCCCACAGTGCCAGATCCACAAAAGCCCCCACAGTGCCCCCCAACCCCACTGTACTGCTCACCGCTCCTGCTGCTCCATCCGGCGGGGCGGCGTGTCTCGGGTGTCAGGACAGGGAGGAGAGCGCAGCTACTATGTCCGGCGGCAGGTAAGATCTCAAACCAGTCGCCGGTTCGTGAGCCAATCAGAGCTCGCGGACCGGCAGCCAATCAGGAGCCACCGCTGCCGGTCCGCGAGCTCTGATTGGCTCACGAACCGGCGGCTGGTTTGAGATCTTACCTGCCGCCGAACATAATAGCTGCGCTCTCCTCCCTGTCCTGACACCCGAGACACGCCGCCCCGAGTGCGGCTATGTCGGGCGGCGGCGTGTAGGACCTCAAACCAGCTGCCGGTTCGTGAGCCAAACAGCTCGCGGACCGGCAGCGGTGTCTCCTGATTGGCTGCCGGTCTGCGAGCTCTGATTGGCTCACGAACCGGCGGCTGGTTTGAGGTCTTACCTGCCGCCGGACATAGTAGCTGCGCTCTCCTCCCTGTCCAGACAGCTGAGACACGCTGCCGCCGGACTGAGCGGCGGCGTGTCTCACTGACACAAGCAGGTGGGCCGGAACAAACGGCTTTGCGGGCCTTATATGGCCTGCGGGCCGGAGGTTCTTCGCCCCTTGTTTAAGGAGTCAGGCTGAGCCCCCCTTTCTTGTCCTGGCAGCACACTGAAAGGGGAAAAACACCCCCCTCAAACGGAGTCCAATGTTAAATATCATTGTTTATTTTTTACAGTTTTGCATAAACAAAGGGTAAAAAAAACAAAACAACAACATTTCTCTTACGTCCTAGAGGATACTGGGGTTCCATTTAGAACCATGGGGTATAGACGTGTCCACTAGGAGCCATGGGCACTTTAAGAATTTAATAGTGTGGGCTGGCTCCTCCCTCTATGCCCCTCCTACCAGACTCAGAAAATGTGCCTGGAGGAGCGGGTCACGCTTATGGAAGCTCCTGAAAAGTTTTCTGCATTTATTTTCTGTGTTTATTATTTTCAGGCAGGGCTGGATGGCACCAGCCTGCCTGCTTCATGGGACTTGAAGGGGGGGAAGGAACGGCCCAACCTCTTGAATGGTTAATAGTCCCGTTCCTCGCTGACAGGACACTGAGCTCCTGAGGGACCTATTCGCAAGCCCCACCATGGCGAGCGTACATTCCCGCAGCACGCCGCCACCCCTATCAGAGCCAGAAGAATGAAGAGTGTTGAGTACTAAGCCAGCGTTCCGGTTAGCGGGGTGCCGGCCATTATGGCAGCATGAGGGTACTGAGACGCACGGCTTCTAACCGGGGCAGAATGCATCTCCAGACACAGTACACAGCTGCATCTCCGTACACGGTACACAGTACCCACACTGGCAAAAACAGCCTCTCTCTCCATTTTAAGCACCTGATTACCTCAGCCACTACAAAAAAGCGGGAAGACTGAGCGCCATTGAAGGGGCGGAGCTTCACTATGAGAGGATCCAGCAGCTCACCAGTGCCATTTTCCCTCTGCAGTAGACACAGACGCTGACTGACAGGGAAGCGCATCTCCTCCGGAGAGACTCCAGATTACCTTAGCGGTACCAGGGGCTCATAGCAGTGGGGAGCGATTATTAGTGTACTAAGTCCGCTATCAGGGTACTTAGTCTGCGACCCGGCTAAGCTTGGCATTAGCGATAAGGGAGCGGTGGGGACTGGCTCCAAATAACTCTGTCTCTCCCTGAAGGGCTCTTTGTGGGTTAATTGTGCTTAACCTTTTCCTGTGTGTGTGTGCGCTGTCGCATTTACATTATGTCAGGCAAAGAGTGTGTTTCTTGTACAGCAGAGTGTTCCTCTTCACCAGGGGGCTCACTACTGGGTACTCAGGGCAGTGCACCTTCCCAGAATAGCGGGGCTGAACCAGAGTGGGTTAATTCCATTAAAGGAATGATCTCCAATATTTCTACAAAATTATCCCGCAATGAGAAAGAGATGCAATACTACTGTGGATGAGTGTATGAATAGAGACTCAGTCCCCAAACCAGCGTCTGAATCCCTCCCATTTGTCCGCAAAATCGATCTCTGGCCCACATCCTGCAGTCTGACTCTGACGGATCAGACATGGAGGAGGACGAGGTGGATTTGGAGGGGGGGGGGGGGGGGGGTGCTACTCTGTCACAGGACAGAGGCTCTTATAGAGCTATCAGAGATGTTCTGCAAATTCCTGATAAGAAGAGTGTGAGGAATCTTAATGTAAAAAAGAAGTCCCCAGTCACTTTTCCTGTGAATTGAATACCCTGTTTGAAGAACCATGGGTTAATCCTGATAAGAAATTTCAAATCCCTAAAAGACTGTCATCATCTTTTCCTTTTCCTCTGGAGGATAGGAAAAAATGTCACGTAAAATTGTATTGCCTGTCCCTGGTGCAGCCTCCCTAAAAGACTCTGCTGATCGTAAAATTGAGACTAGACTCAAACCATTGTACACAGCTGCTCGGGTGGCCCAGAAACCCACTATTGCATTCGAATGGAACACAAACGCCATTGCTAAATAGTCAGGTGACCTAATTGAGGGGTTAGATTCCTTGTCTAGTGGGGATGTTGTTTTACTCCTGCAGCATATACAGGACTCTGCGAAATTTATGGTGGAATCCATAACAGAGATAGGCTTGCTTAATGCACGCACCACCGCTATGGCAGTGTCAGAACACAGGGGCTTGTGGCTATGCCAGTGGACTGCTGATGCGGACTCCAGGAAAGGCGTGGAAGGCCTACCATTCACTTTCCTTGTTTGGAGATGAACTAGACAAATAGATCTCCAAAGCTACTGCGGGTAAGTCTACGTATCTTCCTTCCGCAGCTCCCCCAACCAGGAAAGCTTATTCAGCTTCAAATTTACAGTCCTTTCTGACAGCAAAGTTTAAGGTCAAATCCAGAGGTACTTCTACGGCCTCCAGAGGCGCAAGAGGTAAACCATTCAAGCCAGCAACTGCAGGTGCTCAGGAACAGAGCTCAGGCTCTGCTTCCGCAAAGCCTTCAGCATGACGGTGGACCGCGATGCCTGGAGGGCTGTCAGGTGGGAGCCCGACTAAAATTCTTCAGTCACATCTGGTCAAGTTCGTGCCGGGATCCCTGGGTCATAGAGAAAAGGTATTGGTAATCCAGTCGATGGTTCGGGATGTACTGAAGCCAACCCGGATATCGGTGCATCTATGCATTCAACTTCTGGGGAAAATGGTGGCTTCTTATGAGGCGCTTCAATACAAAAGGTTTCATGCAAGACCCTTCCAGCTCGATCTGTTGGAGAAATGGTCCAGATCGCATCATCACATGCACCAGAAGATCTGTCTGTCGCCAAAAGCCAGAATCTCCCTTCTGTGGTGGCTACAGACTTCTCACCTCGTCGAGGTTCGGAATTCAGAACTGGATCCTGTTAACCACAGACGCAAGCCTCAGAGGTTGGGGAGCAGTCACCCAAGGGGTGTAGTTTCAAGAAAGATGGTCAAGTCAGGAAGTCATCCTTTCAATCAACATTCTGGAACTCAGGGCCATATAAAACGCCCTTCTGCAGGCCTCATATCTTCTTCAAGATTGGGCCATTTAGTTCCAGTCGGACAATGTGACGGAAGTGACGTACATAAACCGACAGGGCGGAACGAAAAGCAGAGCAGCAATGTCAGAGGTGTCAAGAATTCTCCTTTGGGCAGGGAAAAAACAAACAAACAAAAAAAAACAACAACGCTGTGGCGTTGTCAGCGGTCTTCATTATGGGATTAGACAACTGGGAAGCAGAGTTCCTCAGCAGACACGACCTGCACCCAGGGGAGTGGGGCATTCACCCGGAAGTGTTCAGGTGCTTGACACATCGATGGGGATATCCACAAATCGATATGATGGCCTCTCGTCTCAACAAGAAGCTCAAGCGATATTGTTCCAGGTCGAGAAACCAACAGGCAGTGGCGGTAGATCCTCTGACGACTCCATGGGTCTATCAGATGGTGTACGTGTTTCCTCCACTTCCTCTGATCCCAAGAATTCTCAAAAGAATAAAAAGGGAAAGGTTCAAGCAATACTCATTGCTCCGTACTGGCCAAGAAGGGCCTGGTATGCGGATCTTCTGGTGATGCTCCTCGAAGATCCGTGGCCTCTACGTCTTCGCGAGGATCTTCTGCAACAGGGCCCGTTCATCTATCAGGACTTACCGCAGCTACGTTTGACAGCATAGAAGTTGAACGGCTGATTCTAGCCAGAAGAGGGATCCCTAACAAAGTTATCCCGACTATGATCCAAGCAAGGAAGGGGGTAACGTCTAAACATTACCACCGTATTTGTAAGAAATACGTCTTTTGGTGTGAGAGCAGAAATTATTCTGCGGTGGAATTTCATCTGGGCCGTTTCCTGCTTTTTCTGCAGGCAGGTGTGGATGTGGGCCTATGTCTGGACTCCATAAAAGTCTAGATTTCGGCCTCGTCCATTTTCTTTCAAAAACAATTGGCTTCTCTCCCTGAGGTCCAGACGTTCTTGAAAGGTGTTCTGCACATCCAACCTCCCTTTGTGCCTCCCACGGCACCTTGGGATCTCAATTTGGTGCTGCAGTTCCTCCAATCAGACTGGTTTGAACCGTTACAGGAGGTGGACGTAAATTATCTTACGTGGAAGACCGTCACACTGTTGGCCTTGGCTTCAGCAAGACGTGTGTCGGAACTTGGGGGCTTTGACTCACAAAAGCCCCTATTTAATTTTCCATGAGGACAGAGCTGAACTCTGAACTCGTCAGCAATTTCTTCCTAAAGTGGTGTCTGCGTTTCACATCAACCAACCTATTGTGGTTCCGGTTGTCACCGACACCTCTGCTACTTCAAAGTCTTTGGATGTTGTGAGGGCTTTGAAGGTATACGTAAAGAGGACAGCTCGTCACAGGAAATCCGACTCGCTGTTTGTTCTTTATGATCCCAATAAAATTGGGTGTCCTGCTTCAAAGCAGACAATTGCACGCTGGATCAGGTTCACTATCCAGCATGCTTATTCCACGGCAGGTCTGCCATTTCCAAAATCTGTACAAGCCCACTCTACTAGGTCGGTGGGCTCTTCCTGGGTGGCTGCCCGGGGTGTCTCGGTTTTACAGCTCTGCCGAGCGGTTACTCGGTCTAGTTCGAACACGTTTGCTAAGTTCTACAAGTTTGATACTTTGGACTCTGAGGACCTTCAGTTTGGTCTATCAGTTCTGCAGGAACCTCCGCACTCTGGGAGCTTTGGTACATCTCCATGGTACTAAATGGAACCCCAGTATCCTCTAGGACGTAAGAGAAAATAGGATCATAATTATCTATCGGTAAATCCTTGTCTCTTAGTCTGTAGAGGATACTGGGCGCCCGCCCGATGCGTCTTTCTTCCTGCACTGTTACTTGGTTAAGTATTGCTGGTTCAGCTGTTGCTGTTCCTGTTTAAAGTAGGGTTAGCATAGCTTTCCTCTGGTTTGTGTGTGCTGGTTCGGAATCTCACCACTATCCTTTATTTCCTTCTCTCAAAGTATGCCCGTCTCCTCGGGCAGTTTCCTAGACTGAGTCTGATAGGAGGGGCATAGAGGGGGGAGCCAGCCCACACTATCAAATTCTTAAAGTGCCCATGGCTCCTAGTGGACCCGTCTATACCCCATGGTACTAAATGGAACACCAGTATCCTCTATGGACTACGAGAAAAGGATTTACTGGTAGGTACTTAAAATCCTATTTTTCTACCCTTAGAGTGGGTGTGCCTCTGTGCAATAAACACTACACATAACAGCCAGCACTCTAATACAAGTTGAATAATTTAGCCTTCAAGGATGACTTTTTTCTATGTTTCACCCAGAAGGAAGCAGCTGCAGGTGACAGAGCATGTACACCACCATGTTGGTGTGCAGCTGGCACGGACAATGAGTGTACCGTGGGCCAAACAGCACCAGTAGCGGTGGTCCGTAATAGCACCCAACCACCTGTAAAAATAGGATTTTGGTACTTACCAGGTAAATCCTTTTCTTTGAATCCATAGGGGGCACTGGAGTACTCTTGGTCACTGGAGTACTCTTGGGATATGGACGGGCGTAGCCGAACAAAGGCACTGAATATTCAAATTTAGGACCCTCCCCCCCCTCCATATCCCCAAGTACCTCAGTGTACTTTGCCAGTGTTTTTTACTGAGCGAACAGGATATAGAGAGGTTGACAATGGAGAATCCCTATAACATAACGGACAACCACAAAGTTGACTCGTAACCTTATTGTCAACTAAAAAGTTGACAGCTTAACCGATAGAACTTATAATTTGAACCAACCGGTGAAAATGTGTTACCATAAGCTCCTTTGAGCTTAATACCATCCAAGTTAAATTTGTTCACTAAGCTCCCTTGAGCTTAAAACAACCCAGGTAAAACTGCTCTGGGTGGGCGTCCAGTGCCCCCTATGGATTCAAAGAAAAGGATTTACCTGGTAAGTACCAAAATCCTATTTTCTTTATCATCCACTAGGGGTCACTGGAGTACTCTTGGGACGTACCAAAGCTTCCCTCGTGGGCGGGAGAGCTGTTTGATACTTGTAACAGTAGGCAGCCAAAGCTAAATGCTGATGGCGCCACCATTTATAACGTGTAAACGTGCACAAACGTGGTGCACTGAAGGCTATGTAGCCGCGTCGTAGACTCTCCACGACCCGCTGGGTCTGACATTCCCACAGAACCTGTGGAATGAACTATTACTGACGTAGGCGATTGTAACTTAGCCTTAAAGTAAGCCTGACTTGTAGTCATTATTATTCAACTGGATAATGTCTGCTGAGAAACTGGCTAACCCCAGTTTACAGTATCATATATAACAACAACGTATTCATATCACGTACTGTAGACGTTCGGTACATATATAAACGCGTAACGCGTGTACCACATTCAGAATTTTAGAATGTGCTGTCCACACAGGAACCACTATTGGTATATTGATGTGAAGAATACGAAAGCGGATTTCGTCCGAAGATCTGCTTTGTCATGAGAAAACTCAAATACGGTGGCTTGGAATACAAGGCACCCAAATATGAAAACAAACCCCTTGTCGAAGCACCATTGCCGAAGGCAAGGCTAGAAGAAAAATGTTTTCCAAAGTGAGAAACTTAATCCCCATTTGTTGAAAGGGTTCCAAAATATGAAACTGTAAGAAAATCTAAACCCAACCTCAAATCGCCTGGCGCTGTAGGTGGGATAAATAGAGTCTGAACTTTGGTGACACCTTGTAGAAAGATGTTGACAGACGCAAATAGAGGCAAACACTTTGAAAATAAGTTTACCACACAGATACCTGCCCTCTTAGTGCAGATGAACGCAGTTTGCCATCCCATCCTGTTTAACAGAATACGGGTACTTGAAGTATGATGTTGGAAACTTCCGAGGTTTACACCCTATGTAAGCACACGAAATTTTTTTTTTTTTTTTTTTAGTCATGAGCTGCCTTAAGCGGCTTAGTATTTCGTGACATGGTTGGTATAACCGATACTGTAATGCTCTATTTTTTTAAGAGGGCGGTCTGAACCCTCACCCCGTCAACCGCAGCTGCGGTACATAGATAATAGGTACATAGGTAACTATGGGTAAAAGAACGTTCCCTGATGTAACAGGTTGGACGTATTATGAGCGGGCCAAGATCGTGTGCAAGTATTCCTTGAAAATTCGAGAAGCAAACTTCTCTGAAACCCATGAGATACCACCAGTATGACTGTGACGAACTGTCTTCTGATCCGTTTTGGCAACGAAGAAAGAAGCGGACAATGGTGGAGCCAGATACACGATGCTGAATGACCCCATGAATGTGATGTACACATACTGAGCTTTTGTAATTGTGGCGAGATGCCCTCATGTATACCTGAGGGTAACCCCCTTCTGTGGACTCACATATGAAACACCTCTGGATTTAATGTCCAGTTTTTAAGATCCAAACCCTGACGGTTGAGATCGCCTGTCTAACAGATGTCCACTCACGGATTGATGTCTTGACATTTTCACATAATAGCGTTCTGAGCCATTGAAGATTTGAGTTACCTACCGCCTTGCCATGCGGCTTATTGGTTCTCACTGGTTGTTGAGTATGCAACTGCCTTTGCTTTGTTTGACTGCTTAAGGGCAGCGTGAGCCAGGCATGAAAAAAAAAAACAAAATTACATGAAACTCACGGTTGTTCCTCTCCACAGAAATCTTTAGTAAAAAACGAAAGATTTATTTGTTATGAAGAGAAACCAGAGTCTATCCCTGGTCAGACTGAAAGCGAATCATTTATTGCATTGTAAAATGCACAGAGATGTAGGACATTTATCTATTGCATTGTAAAATGCACAGAGTTCTAGTACCTTTATCGACAGGAATCTGTCGTGTTTTAGAACCTTTGCGTTGATTTTAACTACAAATCCTGACTCTCTGTGACTGTCGTCCAGAGTATACGCACCCTTGTCCCTCTGTGGGAAACGCGATTGAAGGGTGGTGCACTAAATTGAAAACACATCTTTATTCTTAATAATTGAATACACCAATGTACCGCTAGTGTGCGTGTACTTTTGTTCTAGTTGGTGTAGTAGGTAAAAGTCTTTGATTTACCGTATTTATAAACTTACCTAGGAATTGACATCGTTTAGACAGACTTAGATGTGATTGTTTTCGAACTTAATCTGCTACCGCAGTATAACTTAGTAGCGCAAGATAGAGGAACTTTGTTGATACATAGTTCTTATGTGAGATGAGCTATTATTCCAACATCACTTTGGTAAATACCGGAAGCGATAAGCAACGGTATAAATGAAATGGTTA
Source organism: Pseudophryne corroboree (assembly GCF_028390025.1). Lineage (NCBI taxonomy): Eukaryota > Metazoa > Chordata > Amphibia > Anura > Myobatrachidae > Pseudophryne > Pseudophryne corroboree. The sequence continues at coordinate 60,714,694 of NC_086455.1, forward strand.
ATGGTTGTGGCGATTTTCAAACGCTAGAACCTATGATGAAGAAACCGGACTGGGTAAATACGCATTGTGAAGATCAAATGCAATTATACAATTTTGTGGCTGCAATAAGCAAAAACTAACTGCAGAAAATCCATTTTCTAACTGTAGTAAATGACTTGCTGATTGATATTGCAACGGAGCTGTTTGATTTTGCTCAAACAGAGGGGAATAAGTAACTTTGACTCTGTTGGCGTACTATTGCCTGGTTTATAAACCAGCAAAGACTAAATGACAACCTGCCAAACCGTTCGCCAGAAGCAGTTTTGTACTCTAAGCTGTAAATAGCTGAGACATATATGAGTTGAAGTCATGAAACCTCGCAAATGTAACATGAAAAGACGCACTTCCACAATTGTAAAAGAGGTCATCAAACCACTGGCTTGCTGACTGTAACGTCCTGTCGTTACAAGGCGTGACTGTTTCTTATAAAGGAATAAAACACCGTTACAAGTATACTGTATGCGCTAATGGCAGAATATCCTATAGGGATAAAATGCCGTTACACATATATCAAATTCAGGCGCAAACAAGCTCTGGCCTTGTCGCGCTTAACTAGAGACAATGAAAATAACCGGCGTTAGCAGAAGCTTTACAGATATACTCTGCAGCTTTTTTGAACCGTGATCGGCATGGTTTCATACATAGATTCTAGTGACCCAAATGTATCTGTGGTTTTTATAATGTTTGACAGAAACGCATATACCAATGGCGGATCGCGTCCTTTTGGAAACGATTATGTATGGTTGTCCAAAACCCCGCACTATCTGAATGCTGGACTAATGTACCCTTCTCACTTGTAGTTATCGGTGTGAGATTTGACATAGAATCGTGCATTAAATTATAAGACTAGTGAAATAAACACTCTGGTACCCAAAGGAAAATTGTCACTTTGGAAAGATTGTCTTTTGTTAGCGCTGGCGGAGTTATTCTGAGACTCCGATTACCGCTGTTTTAATTTGAATTGCCAATGTTAACATTTTTAGTCTGCACTAGAGCCTTATTTGCTATGTAGACAGACATCATAATAGGCAACAGACAGACACTTGCACGACTTAATAACATTATTATATGGCATATATATCTATATATATATGTTATTGCTGAACAGCATATTTATTAGGAAACTAAAGTGTTCTTTATGTGAAAAGCAGTTCACATAGGCATGAAACCCGAACCAAATTCCTACTAACACCCCTGCGCCTTCTGGTGGCTTAAAGATGTAGGGCAGGAATGTTCTAGATTATCCTGAAGTAAAAAAATTCCCACTAACACCCCTGCGCCTCCTTGTGGAGTAGAGGTGTATGGTCTGGAATTATAACTGGAAAACCAGCAATGATTAAAATGGCCGTCATGCCATGCTTTCACAGAAAATCACAGTACAGGTTACTTGCTGCAGTTTTAATATAGGCTTAATAGCCTATTATACAGTTACTATGCTTAATAGCCTATTATACAGTGATAACCCAGGTGTAGGATACAGTAAAATATATGCATTTAGTCAATTAATATGAGCACTGCCTGCAGTGTATTTATCTTGCAACCTTAACCAAAAATAACAGAAAACATGGTTAAACGTGCAATAGGTTATGCCACTGCTAACCCATGGCCAGCCAAAGCCTCATATATATATTATATATATATACAAAGTGTTTACACATATAATCACAGTTCATGCTGATATTATAGACAGTTCTGCCAGCAAAAGCTTCATTATATATTATATATATAAAACGTGCTGAAACATATATCACAGTACACATGTACATTGTTTAAAGTGCTGCGCTGCTTGTTTATTTTGAACCCATGCAGCCTTTGCTGCTGCTATGGGTATTATTCCCCCTCCCCCCCCTGCATCCCCATGTTACCTGCAGCGTACGGGGATCGGGTGCAGGGAGAGCAGGAGAGCCTGAATGTAGCGCCGGGGAGCTGACCGGAAGCTCCTTCCTACAGCAGTACACAGTCTCCCTGTGTCTGCGGTGTTTCACTGGGAGAGTGGCCGGCGTCCTTGAGTGACGTGCGGCCACTCTTTAGTACCCAGGAGAGTCTCGGCGGCGTGTAGCGGTGCCGGGCCATCCGAGCAGTGAGAGCGGCCGGCGTCTGAGTGACGTGCGGCCGCTCTGCTTAGTTCAGCGCCCGGAGAGTGTCGGCGGCGTGTAGCGGTGCCGCATCAGGGCAGTGAGAGCGGCCGGCGTCTGAGTGACGTGCGGCCGCTCTGCTTATGTAGCGGTGCCGGGCCATCAGAGCAGTAAGAGCGGCCGGCGTCTGAGTGACGTGCGGCCGCTCTGCTTAGTTCAGCGCAGGGAGAGTCATGTACGAGTGAGGTGGAACTTCATATATAAGAAGTGGTCCTTACTACTTCAGCGGGACCCGTCAGCGGCGTGCTCAGCGGCGGCCAGCTCCCTGTACAGTATAACACTCACACAGCAGGGCGGCAGCGTGAGCTGACCGCCCTGACACCCATACCTTGCTCCATCCTGGCTGTGACGAGCTCTCTGTAAGCTCCGTTTCAGTCCTTCTTCCAGCTCTTTGTCACATCCTGGCTGTAACGGATCTTCTTTCTGTAAGCTCCGTTCAGCTTGCAGGAGACAGTGGCTGCCTGTGGCTGTGAGGGTGCTCTTTGTGAGGACCGACACGCCATGCGCTGCCCTATAGCGCCTGTGGCTGTGAGGGTGCTCTTTGTGAGGACCGACACGCCATACGCTGCCTTGCAGCGGCACCATCCCGGACCCAAGTTTTTCCAGAAACTGGGACGGGAAGTGTAAAAATTAAAAATAAAAATAAAAATCTTCTGAAAAGTGGCCATTGCCACAAGCCGATGTTCATCTGTGAGCACCGAAAAAACACTGGCAAAGTACACTGAGGTACTTGGGGATATGGAGGGGGGGGAGGGTCCTAAATTTGAATATTCAGTGCCTTTGTTCGGCTACGCCCGTCCATATCCCAAGAGTACTCCAGTGACCAAGAGTACTCCAGTGACCCCTAGTGGATGATAAAGAAACTATGGTCCCGACAAGGTGGCACAGTAAGCGCATCCTGTCACATACCTTTTCCTTTCTTTTGTGTTCCTGGAGTTAGTTTAACTTTATACCTGAAAATAATGAAAACACGCAAAATATAAGTGTGTAGGCCCCAAATCACATAGACTAATCAGAAACAACGGTGGCTCACTGTGACACCAACATTGATCATTTTACCTTGTACCAATTAGGGAGTCACCATAAAATGAACAATGTTGGGCTACTATCGGCAAAGTTCCTATGGTGTGGATAGGTTAAGCATAGTGGAAATAAGTGCACGTTTCTAGAATGTAAATACAAGTTAAACATACAGAACACCATTAATTTGCGGTATCTTAAAGCTAGAACATTTACAGAACTAGAACATACTTATAATTGGTCATAGCAGTGTAAGGTGCACAGACTGGCACAGAGAAAAGCAGAACGTCTTCTGGGTCTGGCTGTCCCGTCAGGGAGTCCAAAAGATTCTCGGCTTCCTGGAGGAACATAAGATAGATTAATTACATCGGTACACGCAGAGGACCTTACACCAGAGGCAGGCTCTCAGCTGCTGCATGACTATACTATCCCTGGCTGGCATACTGGGACTTGTTCCACAATAGCTGGAGAGTCACCAGCAACCTAAAAATGCCCAAGGCATAGGAATGATGGTCTATTACTTGTATGCATGTTCTATAACCGTTATGCTGCAAACTTCCCCTCCTTTCCTGAACCCACTAACACACTTTATATAACCCAAAACATATACTGTATTAATTGTCCATTTCTCTAAATAAGTAAAAGGTCTGCCCCTCCTCACTTCTGCCATTTCCTAGCTGACTGGACACAGGACCAACCCATCATTGTAGCTCTTCGGAATTCATGATTCACATTTTATTCCAACAATAACAATAAACAGGTAGGTACTAAATTCTTACACGCCCCCATACCCTCTCCCTTATTTTGTAAATAAAGATAATAAATAGCAACCATGAACATGTTCTACAAGTGGAGATAGATACCTCTGATCCAGGAGCTTCCTGATCCGCATCATCCTGTATATATAAAACAGACAAATCACATATACAGTGATAGTGAATCTGGAGCACGGAACTATCTAAGGACATCACAGCTTAACTGTAAGAACCAAGGCGAGATTAATGTCACAGATCAAGGTAATTCCAGCTTGCAAGCTGTCCATGACAGAGGGTAAAAACTAAATGGAACACAACTTGTTTCTCTTCCTATAACTACTGACCATGTAACCTTTCTCAACGCATTACAGAGCAGCTGTTTTGTCAAACATATTCAAGAGAATGTAAAGTAAATGTACTATTTAGACTCACTAAGGCACTATGTGAAAGAAAACACAGTGTTCAGCTTTCAAATTACTTGAAAACGTACGATACTTTGCAGAAGACATTTTGTGGGAAGATTACCTACGAACAAGTGACATTACCAAGAATGCAGCCTATCCATTCCCTAGGAGCCAATTACATCACCGAGAATGCAGCCTATCCATTCCCTAGGAGCCAATTACATCACCGAGAATGCAGCCTATCCATTCCCTAGGAACCAGTGACATCACTGAGATTGCAGCCTATCCAGTCACTAGGAACCAGTGACATAACTGAGTGCAGTTTATCCACTCACTAGGGACCAACGACATAACTGAGAATGCAGCCTATCCATGCACTACGAACTAGTGACACCACTAAGCATGCAGCCTTTCCATTCCCTAGGAACCAGTGACATCACTGAGCATGCAGCCTATCCATTCCCCAAGAACCAGTGACATCACTGAGCATGCAGCCTATCCATTCCCCAAGAACCAGTGACATCACTGAGCATGCAGCCTATCCATTCCCCAGAAACCAGTGACATCACTGAGCATGCAGCCTATCCATTCCCCAAGAACCAGTGACACCCTATCCATTCCCCAAGAACCAGTGACATCACTGAGCATGCAGCCTATCCATTCCCCAAGAACCAGTGACATCACTGAAAATGCAGCCTATCCATTACCTAGGAACCAGTGACATCACTGAGCATGCAGCCTATCCATTCCCCAAGAACCAGTGACATCACTGAGCATGCAGCCTATCCATTCCCCAAGAACCAGTGACATCACTGAGCATGCAGCCTATCCATTCCCCAGAAACCAGTGACATCACTGAAAATGCAGCCTATCCATTACCTAGGAACCAGTGACATCAGTACAGATGTGTGCATGCAACTAGTGCACTAAAACAAAACTCCTCTGAAAATGGGGTTAGCCCACTTCTTACAACCTATCAAGATCTGTAAAGACCTTATTGCCAGTGGTACAGGAGTCTCAGTAATACAAAACAATAAATAGTGTATAGCTTCATGTGTCCCAATTGCCCTTACCTACCTTGTCATCCTGCTGCTCCTCTAATGTAATGTCTTGTAAATCTTGTGTTATAAAGACCTCTGTAAATCCAGACCCATCTTTCTTCATAGGCCCACTTCCACCTTTTCCCTTCTGTGGCTGTTTCTTTGCTGTTTCTTCCTTTGTCTTTCCTTTCTTTCCCTTTTTTACCTTCTCTTCCTTGCTGGACCCTGCGGACTACAGAGCAGCGAGATTACCGACTGCGTCTCCAGAGGGTGAAACCTACACGATTAGCGTATGTTCTTACCCCGAGCAACTGCATAATAAGTTCTCGATCTTCATCATCCTGATCTTTGTACTTCTCTTTCATTTTCTTAATTTTACTCTGGCAGGATCAGAAATGGAGTCATTTGAACACAATTCTCAGAAAATCAGGATTTTGGTACTTACCGATAAATCCTTTTCTCCGATTCCACAGGGGCCACTGGAGCGTAGTTACAATGGGGAAATAGTAGGCAGTAATTGGGAGCTGGCACTTTAAAATTCTCACACTGTGGCTAGCTCCTCCCCTACTATCTCCCCTCCAAGCCAGTCTACGTAAAACTGTGCCCGAGGAGAGCTGGAATAAACAAACCTTAAGGTAGAGGAGGTTAATGACGCCCTGTAAACCAGGATAACACAAACTAAACCTGGAACAAAACCTAACAAAAAGCAGGTTAACCTGAACTGAACAAGCAGGCACCTAGTGATCTGCAAACCTTTAAGCAAAAAACAAGGAGGAAACAGCGCTGGGCGGGCATCCAGTGGCCCATGTGGAATCGGACAAAGGGATTTATCGGTAAGTACCAAAATCCTGATTTCTCCTTCATCCACTAGGGGCCACTGGAGCGTAGTTACAATGGGGACGTCCCAGAGCTCCCAAAACGGGTGGGAGAGCGCTGAGAGTCTTGTAAAACCGCTCGGCCAAACTGTGATGCAGAGGCCGCAAAAGTGTCAAACTTATAGAATTTGACAAACGTATGTCGGCCCGACCAAGTAGCCGCCCGACATAAAGTAGTCATGGAGACTCCACGGGCAGTCGCCCACGAAGGTCCCACAACGCGCATAGAGTGCGCTGAGATGGAAAACGGAGGCTCCCGAGCAACCGCCAATAAGACTGTCTGATGGTCAGATGTATCCAACGGCTATTTAGTACGGGAGCATCGTACAGAACAAAGAAGAAAACACTTCGTCGAATAGCCGAAGACCTCTGTAGAGAGAGTTGGTGAGCCCTGACAACATTCTAAGAGGGCCGAAAACACAAGTGTCAGATTTATATGAAAAACAGATATCCCCCCTGGAAGAAACGACCGCTGAGTCTGAAGCTCAGCCGTAACCCAAGTTGAAAAGGAAGGGGGAGTTGCCAATAGAGTACTCCCTGAAAGAGAGCCCGACTTACGGCCGCCAGGATAATTACTGCTGGAAGAAAACCGAAAGAGCAGAGACCTAAAATTCAGGTCAACGTAATTTGAAGCGCAGCCGAGTAAACCACCCAGAGAAAACCAAAGCTGACGGCTGAATGGTAGATCAAAAGGGGAAAACCCCTGTTATCCACACTATGCCCCTTAAAGTTTCCCAAGTGGCAAAAGCGAGAAGAGGTAGCCGACTTCCGAAATCGGGGCCCAGTAGGCATAACCGAACTAGGGAACTTCTCCCTTCTGAGGTCTCGTGAACAGTCACGCCGTTAAACGAAACCAGTGTAAGATTGAATAAAGAAAAAGGACCCTGTTGAAGTAGACAGTCCTGCAGAGGTAGGAGCCAAGGCTCCTCTACTGACAACAGGTGCAGGCTGGAACTTTAAGTCATGCGCGGCCAAACCGGAGCCACCGGGAGGACTAGCGTGCATTCTCTCCTCCTGTGTTACCAAAAGTGAGGTAGATAATAGGAAAGAAGGCAAGATAGACTAACCAGAAACTCCAAGGAGCCCTGAGGGCATCCTCTGCTATTGCCGCCAGAGGTCACGTCCGAGAGTAGCAAAGGGTTAAAGAGTCAGTCAGAATGTCCTAAGGTCGATCCGAAATCTCCGCCAACAGCGGACCAGCTGACAAAACTCCGGGAAATGTCCCCTCACCCGGGAGTCTAACCTGGCGGCTTGACCTGGAAAGAAGATTGTTGTCCTCCGCTCAGAGGGGAATGTAGGCGACCACTCATCGCGTCGCAACTTTAATGAAGGAATAGAGTACCTGGTCCCGAGGAAGAAAAAAATCCTCTGACGGACCGGGTTGAGAACCGTTTATGAGGAGCAAAAAGTGGACTCGTGTCGAACCAGAAGTTCCTGGATCCTTCGGATATTCAGTAGCAACCTAATCTGCAGAGTGGGATTCCAGCAGTAGATTGTCCCATTAGGGAACAAACGTCACTTCCTGCCTTTGAAAAAGAGCCATCCTGTGATCTTCATGAACCCAGTGGGAGCGGAAGAGAGACCGAATGGAAAGGACTGACCGTGAAAATGAGTATCCTGTAATGCGAATATGAGAAAAGCCCGATGAGGAAACCCAACGGAGTTCAGTAAACAGGCATGCTTGAAGACAAGGGACGCGTAAAACCCCCCTTTCTTCTTCAAACTAGCAATCACAGACTGAAAGGATTCTAAGGCCAGAATAGGCCTAGCCGAGCCATCTGGCTTTGGCACGGGAAAAGAAAACAAAGGCCTGAGAAATGCCCCGATTCAAATGATATGTGAAGACAGGGATCAACACCCTTTGCGGTTAGAAGCATCTGGAGCGCCGCCTGTCTTGTCATCGTAAGCCGGCCGACCCATGCCGAGGGACCACTGAGACGGTTGGACTCCCAAATCGAGTCTGTAACCGCCCAAGCCTTCCCAGACCTCCCAGTAAGACCACCGACAGGCGCCTGCCCTGGGACCCCCTCGGTGGTAGGAAGGTCTGACCTGCAGTGTTGGATGACCTAAAATCAGACTGGACTGAGGATGCTGAACCTCTGCTTCCGCCTGCTACCCTGAGATCCCTTGGCGACGGAGATACCGCCCCTGACCTGGAGTCGAAAGCCTGAAAGGGCACGGAAAGATCTAAAGGAAAGACCGGTAAAGGTCCGTCTTGGAGCTGGGGCAGCAGTAGGGGAAAGAAAAATGGACTTACCCCCAATGGTTCGAGAAATCATGCAGGAAGTTCCTTCCCCTGAACCAGCTGCCCCTTAGGATTCCGTGTTCACCTGTCACTGGCGCAGCCCCAGAGGTCGTCGGGTTAAGACAGCCCAAGCGAAAATAAGATTTTACTTACCGATAAATCTATTTCTCGTAGTCCGTAGTGGATGCTGGGGACTCCGTCAGGACCATGGGGAATAGCGGCTCCGCAGGAGACAGGGCACAAAAATAAAGCTTTAGGATCAGGTGGTGTGCACTGGCTCCTCCCCCTATGACCCTCCTCCAAGCCTCAGTTAGGATACTGTGCCCGGACGAGCGTACACAATAAGGAAGGATTTTGAATCCCGGGTAAGACTCATACCAGCCACACCAATCACACCGTACAACTTGTGATCTGAACCCAGTTAACAGTATGACAACGTAGGAGCCTCTGAACAGACGGCTCACAACAAGAACAACCCGATTTTTTTGTAACAATAACTATGTACAAGTATTGCAGACAATCCGCACTTGGGATGGGCGCCCAGCATCCACTACGGACTACGAGAAATAGATTTATCGGTAAGTAAAATCTTATTTTCTCTAACGTCCTAGTGGATGCTGGGGACTCCGTCAGGACCATGGGGATTATACCAAAGCTCCCAAACGGGCGGGAGAGTGCGGATGACTCTGCAGCACCGAATGAGAGAACTCCAGGTCCTCTTTAGCCAGGGTATCAAATTTGTAGAATTTTACAAACGTGTTCTCCCCCGACCACGTAGCTGCTCGGCAGAGTTGTAATGCCGAGACCCCTCGGGCAGCCGCCCAGGATGAGCCCACCTTCCTTGTGGAATGGGCCTTGACAGATTTAGGCTGTGGCAGGCCTGCCACAGAATGTGCAAGTTGAATTGTGCTACAAATCCAACGAGCAATCGTCTGCTTAGAAGCAGGAGCACCCAGCTTGTTGGGTGCATATAGTATAAACAGCGAGTCAGATTTTCTGACTCCAGCCGTCCTTGAAATATATATTTTCAATGCCCTGACAACGTCCAGCAACTTGGAATCCTCCAAATCGCTAGTAGCCGCAGGCACCACAATAGGCTGGTTCAGGTGAAACGCTGACACCACCTTAGGCAGAAAATGAGGACGCGTCCGCAGTTCTGCCCTGTCCGAATGGAAAATCAGATATGGGCTTTTATACGATAAAGCCGCCAATTCTGACACTCTCCTGGCTGAAGCCAGGGCCAGTAGCATGGTTACTTTCCATGTAAGATATTTCAAATCCGCCGATTTGAGTGGCTCAAACCAATGGGATTTGAGAAAATCCAAAACTACATTAAGGTCCCACGGAGCCACTGGGGGCACAACCGGGGGCTGTATATGTAGTACTCCTTTTACAAAAGTCTGGACTTCAGGAACTGAAGCCAATTCTTTCTGGAAGAAAATCGACAGGGCCGAAATTTGAACCTTAATGGACCCCAACTTGAGGCCCATAGACAATCCTGTTTGCAGGAAATGTAGGAATCGACCCAATTGAAATTCCTCCGTGGGGGCCTTCCTGGCCTCACACCACGCAACATATTTTCTCCAAATGCGGTGATAATGTTGTGCAGTCACCTCCTTCCTGGCTTTAACCAGTGTAGGAATGACCTCTTCTGGAATGCCTTTTTCCCTTAGAATTCGGCGTTCAACCGCCACGCCGTCAAACGCAGCCGCGGTAAGTCTTGGAATAGACACGGTCCCTGCTGAATCAGGTCCCGTCTTAGAGGTAGAGGCCACGGATTTTCCGTGAGCATCTCCTGAAGTTCCGGGTACCAAGTTCTTCTTGGCCAATCCGGAGCCACGAGTATCGTTCTTACTCCCCTTTGCCGTATAATTCTCAGTACTTTGGGTATGAGAGGCAGAGGAGGAAACACATACACTGACTGGAACACCCACGGTTTTACCAGAGCGTCCACAGCTATTGCCTGAGGGTCTCTTGACCTGGCGCAATACCTGTCCAGTTTTTTGTTGAGGCGAGACGCCATCATATCCACCTTTGGTTTTTCCCAACGGTTCACAATCATGTGGAAGACTTCTGGATGAAGTCCCCACTCTCCCGGGTGTAGATCGTGTCTGCTGAGGAAGTCTGCTTCCCAGTTGTCCACTCCCGGAATGAACACTGCTGACAGTGCTATCACATGATCTTCCGCCCAGCGAAGAATCCTTGCAGCTTCTGCCATTGCTCTCCTGCTTCTTGTGCCGCCCTGTCTGTTTACGTGGGCGACTGCCGTGATGTTGTCCGACTGGATCAACACCGGCTGACCCTGAAGCAGGGGTTTTGCCAGGCTTAGAGCATTGTAAATCGCTCTTAGCTCCAGTATATTTATGTGAAGAGACATCTCCAGGCTTGACCATACTCCCTGGAAGTTTCTTCCCTGTGTGACCGCTCCCCAGCCTCTCAGACTGGCATCCGTGGTCACCAGGACCCAGTCCTGTATGCCGAATCTGCGGCCTTCTAACAGATGAGCACTCTGCAACCACCACAGAAGAGACACCCTTGTCCGTGGCGATAAGGTTATCCGCTGATGCATCTGCAGATGCGATCCGGACCATTTGTCCAGCAGATCCCACTGAAAAGTTCGTGCGTGGAATCTGCCGAATGGGATTGCTTCGTAAGAAGCCACCATCTTTCCCAGGACTCTTGTGCATTGATGCACAGACACTTTTCCTGGTTTTAGGAGGTTCCTGACAAGTTCGGATAACTCCTTGGCTTTCTCCTCCGGAAGAAACACCTTTTTCTGAACCGTGTCCAGAATCATTCCCAGGAACAGCAGACGTGTTGTCGGGGTCAACTGAGATTTTGGAAAATTCAGGATCCACCCGTGTTGTTGCAGCACTACTTGGGTTAGTGCTACTCCGTCCTCCAGCTGTTCTCTGGACCTTGCCCTTATCAGGAGATCGTCCAAGTAAGGGATAATTAATACGCCTCTTCTTCGCAGAAGAATCATCATTTCGGCCATTACCTTGGTAAAGACCCGAGGTGCCGTGGACAATCCAAACGGCAGCGTCTGAAACTGATAATGACAGTTTTGCACCACGAACCTGAGGTACCCTTGATGTGAAGGGCAAATTGGGACATGCAGGTAAGCATCTTTTATGTCCAGGGACACCATAAAGTCCCCTTCTTCCAGATTCGCTATCACTGCTCTGAGTGATTCCATCTTGAACTTGAATTTTTGTATGTACAGGTTCAAAGATTTCAGATTTAGAATAGGTCTTACCGAGCCGTCCGGCTTCGGTACCACAAATAGCGTGGAGTAATATCCCTTTTCCTGTTGTAGGAGGGGTACCTTGACTATCACCTGCTGAGAAAACAGCTTGTGAATGGCTTCCAATACCGTTGCCCTGTCTGAGGGAGACGTTGGCAAAGCAGACTTTAGGAACCGGCGAGGGGGAGACTTCTCGAATTCCAACCTGTAACCCTGAGATACTACCTGCAGGATCCAGGGGTCCACCTGTGAGCAAGCCCACTGCGCGCTGAAATTCTTGAGTCGACCCCCCACCGTTCCTGAGTCCGCTTGTAAAGCCCCAGCGTCATGCTGAGGGCTTTGCAGAACCCGCGGAGGGCTTCTGTTCCTGGGAAGGAGCTGCTTGCTGCCCTCTCTTACCCTTTCCTCTGCCTCGGGGCAGATATGACTGTCCTTTTGCCCGCTTCTTATAGGACCGAAAGGACTGCGGCTGAAAAGACGGTGTCTTTTTCTGTTGGGAGGGGGTCTGAGGTAAAAAGGTGGATTTCCCGGCAGTTGCCGTGGCCACCAAATCCGATAGACCGACGCCAAATAATTCCTCCCCTTTATACGGCAATACTTCCATATGCCGTTTGGAATCCGCATCACCTGACCACTGTCGTGTCCATAAACTTCTTCTGGCAGATATGGACATCGCACTTACTCTCGATGCCAGAGTGCAAATATCCCTCTGAGCATCTCGCATATAAAGAAAAGCATCCTTTAATTGCTCTAAAGTCTGTAAAATACTGTCCCTATCCAGGGTATCAATATTTTCAGTCAGGGAATCCGACCAGACCACCCCAGCACTGCACATCCAGGCTGAGGCGATGGCTGGTCGCAGTATAACACCAGTATGTGTGTATATACTTTTTAGGGTAGTTTCCAGCCTCCTATCAGCTGGATCCTTGAGGGCGGCCGTATCAGGAGACGGTAACGCCACTTGTTTTGATAAGCGTGTGAGCGCCTTATCCACCTTAGGGGGTGTTTCCCAGCGCGCCCTAACCTCTGGCGGGAAAGGGTATAATGCCAATAACTTTTTTGAAATTAGCACTTTTCTATCTGGGTTAACCCACGCTTCATCACATACATCATTCAATTCCTCTGATTCAGGAAAAACTACAGGTAGTTTTTTCACCCCCCACATAATACCCCTTTTTGTGGTACTTGTAGTATCAGAGATATGCAAAGCCTCCTTCATTGCCGTGATCATATAACGTGTGGCCCTACTGGAAAATACGTTTGTTTCTTCACCGTCGACACTAGATTCAGTGTCCGTGTCTGGGTCTGTGTCGACCGACTGAGGTAAAGGGCGTTTTACAGCCCCTGACGGTGTCTGAGACGCCTGGGCAGGTACTAACTGGTTTTCCGGCCGTCTCATGTCGTCAACTGATTTTTGTAATGTGCTGACATTATCACGTAATTCCATAAACAAAGCCATCCATTCCGGTGTCGACTCCCTGGGGGGTGACATCACCATTACCGGCAATTGCTCTGCCTCCACACCAACATCGTCCTCATACATGTCGACACACACGTACCGACACACAGCAGACACACAGGGAATGCTCTATTGAAGACAGGACCCCACTAGCCCTTTGGGGAGACAGAGGGAGAGTTTGCCAGCACACACCCAAGCGCTATAATATATATGGGAACAACCCTATATAAGTGTTGTATCCTTATAGCAGCTTAAATATAGTAATATCGCCAAAAAAAGTGCCCCCCCTCTCTGTTTTACCCTGTTTCTGTAGTGCAGTGCAGGGGAGAGTCCTGGGAGCCTTCCTCACAGCGGAGCTGAGCAGGAAAATGGCGCTGTGTGCTGAGGAGAATAAGCCCCGCCCCCTATTTCGGCGGGCTCTTCTCCGGAGTTTGTGAGATCTGGCAGGGGTTAAATACATCCATATAGCCTCAAGGGCTATATGTGATGTATTTTTTAGCCATAGAAAGGTATTATACATTGCTGCCCAGGGCGCCCCCCCAGCGCCCTGCACCCTCCGTGACCGCTGTGTGAAGTGTGCTGACAACAATGGCGCACAGCTGCAGTGCTGTGCGCTACCTCAGGAAGACTGAAAAGTCTTCTGCCGCCTGCTTCTGGACCTCTTCCATCTTCGGCATCTGCAAGGGGGGTCGGCGGCGCGGCTCCGGGACCGGACTCCATGGCTGGGCCTGTGTTCGATCCCTCTGGAGCTAACGGTGTCCAGTAGCCTAAGAAGCCAATCCATCCTGCACGCAGGTGAGTTGACTTCTCTCCCCTAAGTCCCTCGATGCAGTGAGCCTGTTGCCAGCAGGACTCACTGAAAATAAAAAACCTAAAAACTTTTTCTAAGCAGCTCTTTAGGAGAGCCACCTAGATTGCACCCTGCTCGGACGGGCACAAAAACCTAACAGAGGCTTGGAGGAGGGTCATAGGGGGGAGGAGCCAGTGCACACCACCTGATCCTAAAGCTTTATTTTTGTGCCCTGTCTCCTGCGGAGCCGCTATTCCCCATGGTCCTGACGGAGTCCCCAGCATCCACTAGGACGTTAGAGAAAATGCAGGTTCCGAGTATACAGACGTGGAGACCTCAAAAGAATATAAAGCAGAATCGTGATTCTGATCTGTCCCAAAGCATCAGTTGATCCTGATGCGAATTATCCAGTACCCTAGAGGACAATTGTTCCACAACCTACCTGCTCCGGATAAGGTCGAACCCCTGCTGTCGCATATGTCTCTCAGATGGATCCCTCAGCAAAGCTGCCCCAGGAAAAACGGCAGCCTGTTGGACCGACGATACATTGAGGGGTATACCCTGGAGAGGTCTGATATCGTTTCCTGCTATCTGCGGGAAAAGGATAGGCAAACAAACATTGTTCGATACCTGAAATTGTGAATTCGGGTGTTTCCCGGCCGCCTACCGGAGCATGCCCAGCTCATTCGAAACTGAACAAGTCGATGTCATTTCTTCCTTGGCGTCAAACCCCGAGGGACCTGAAGTGTCCGACCTCTTTACCTGCAGCACCAGACGAACTGCTGTACAATACGCCTCAATATCCGGAGATACTGGTTCAGTCCGTATCTCGTGTAACCTGGAGGTTAGCAAGATCCTTTTAGAAACCTGAAAACGTGCAGTCGTATGCACCGAAAACAGACATCCTAGGTATCCCGGACATCCATTGCCTCCTTCCAGAGAGGTCTATCATCCGCAGCGTCGTGTAACACTGAGGTTAGCAACCTCCTTTTAGAAACCCGGGGAGAAGAAATGACGGACGGGGTCTCTGGTAACGGTGACCTTACCTGCATAAGCTGAGCTGATCAAACAGGAACGTCCTGCAGCTGCATTGAGGGCTAATTAGATGGCTCCACCGCACAATCTACACATAACTGGGAATTCTCTGTCCTGGGTGTTACGTTTAGTTAAACGAAAAGAGAAAAGGCAGGTTAAAGAAGTGTAACCCTCTATAAACTCTGCACTATAACGTGCAGTGACAGGCGCATATCCCTTAAAGTTGGTGTCTTGTCCCCGCTATAAGCGTACCGAGCCACAGCTGCTATCTGGCTGACACCACACACATTCCCCCAAATTACACACCGTATTATTACCAAGTGACACAATGGAGTAATAAAGGGGTGACAACACCCGTGTATGTAGTGTACTGCTAATTCAGTAAGCTCCACTGGTTGCCCAAAATGGCGGGCAGCCTGTCAGTAAAGCCGGGGGAAAAATCAATGTGGCAGGGTGAAGAAATGTGGGACGTGAACCCAGGTCTTCTATATTATTGTAAATATTCAGTGAGCCTAACTGTGTCCTGATAAAGAACAGTAGTGAGCTGACTCCATATACCAGAAACAGGGGACTCCGTGTTGAATTAACAGCACTAGCCCCCCTTACAAAGGGGTACTGACCTAAGCGTTAGGTTTAAGCCCCCCCCACTCTGGCGCCTAACTTTAAAATTGACGGCGCTAGTTGATTATATACATAATACAAACTATATAAAATATAATATAATATATCTACAAGATATGTATATATAAATATATATATATATATATATATACATACAATATATATATATATATATATATATATGTATGCTACAGGAGGAACACCTTAAGAAAAGACCACTCACTGCAGTGATAAGATCCTGACACTCACAGCAAGCAGTGGAGTCCGGGTAGAGGTTTCCCCTGCAGAGAGGAAATGGCCGCCAGCACCAACCAAGCCGCAGGTGGCCGCCGGGAGCCGAGGTCCAAGACAGGAGGAAGCCCCGCCCCCCGTTATGTGCACTGCAACCCGGGCGCTTCATGAGCCACAGAAGCCCCTTAATTTAAAACCTGTAGCCCTCCTGCCCTAAGAAAGGCGGGGAGCGTCCTGCCTCCCCCGCCGTTCACACGCGCCGCTGCCAGGGAGCTGAGCCCGCCGAGCAGAGCGGGAGAAAGCTCCGCCCCCTCTGCACGAACTGTGTTCTGTATGAAGCTCCCGCGCAAACATTAGCGGGGAGCGCCCTGCATCCCCTGACGGCCCTGTGAGCCGCGGCTGGGGAGCGGGGGCGCTTAGCCCGCCGGGTCGAGCGGGATTAAGCTCCGTTCCCCTAGTAATGGCGCCTAAATATAAAGGTGCCATCTAAAATAAAAATCTTTTCCTTTTTGTCATGCATTACACAGAGGGGTGTTAGACCAGGGTCGTGGCCCCCATGTATGGGAGCAGGGAGCGGGGAGTGAATAAAAGACACAGCACACGTCTGTACTCACCGCTGTTGTCCTGATGGAGTGGCCCCGACACGCGCCGCACGCAGCGGTGTCCGGCCGCATATACTCACCGCCCGGAATCTTCTGGTGGTGGATCGGCCCCGACACGCGCCGCACGCAGCGGTGTCCGGCCACTTTTGAGACTTACCGCTGCCCTGCTGCCGGAATCTTCTGCTGGTGGAGCGGCCCCGACACGCGCCGCACGCAGCGGTGTCCGCCAACTCAGGAGAGCTCAGTGTCTCCCTCAGCCGGGGCCCATCCCGAGCCGCACGCAGCTGCGATGGGACCCCGCCGGCAGCTCCCGCGGTGCAGACTGGCAGTGGCAGAGCTGCCAGTCTGTGTGTGTAAGTAAGAAAAATAAAATAATAAAAAAATTCTTCAGCTAAACCCAAGTGAACCAGCTCACCTCGGGCAATAAACTAAGACTGGGTTGGAGGGGAGATAGTAGGGGAGGAGCTAGCCACAGTGTGAGAATTTTAAAGTGCCAGCTCCCAATTACTGCCTACTATTTCCCCATTGTAACTACGCTCCAGTGGCCCCTAGTGGATGAAGGAGAAAAAGTTGGGACATTTAATGAGAGACAAAAAATGCTAAGTTCTAACTATGGGGGTAATTCTGAGTTGATCGCAGCAGCAAGTTTGTTAGCAATTGGGCAAAACCATGTGCACTGCAGGGGAGGCAGATATAACATGTGCAGACAGAGTTAGATTTGGGTGGGTTATTTTGTTTCTGTGCAGGGTAAATACTGGCTGCTTTATTTTTACACTGCAATTTAGATTTCAGTTTGAACACGCCCCACCCAAATCTAACTCTCTCTGCACATGTTATATCTGCCCCCCCTGCAGTGCACATGGCTTTGCCCAACTGCTAACAAAGTTGTTGCTGCGATCAACTCAGAATTAGGCCCTATATTAGAAAAGTATATTCTACAATGAAAGTTTTTTTTTATTTAAAGCCCCACTTTTCCAGCTTATTTTTATAGGGCTATTTTGGAGGGGAGAAATGGACAACTGAAGCTTTTAAACAACTATACACATGAAACATGACTACTTTATACTACTCTGATTTTCCACTGCAGCATTAGTACAAAATAAAACTATAATTGATTATCTGTATTTCCCCCTCCACCAGAAACGGCTGAATCTCCCACCAGTCCCCAGTAATTGTACAGTTATAATGTGTAAGACAATAAGTGATGATAAACCACAGTATGCCAATTAGGATGGCTGTGAAATCACTGGTCCACGGTCTTTGCTAAACAATTCATCAACTCATACTTTTGTACTGCTTCACAATGATGTGAGATGAAGACACAGCATTCTCCTAAGCTCTGATTGCTCTCTCTAAAAATGATGGAGTAACCTGTCCTTTGTTGTACTGAACTACACACCATCCCCTATTTCCCCTCTGATCTATCACCTATATCCACTATTACCTCCAATAGTTTTTCATGAAAAATCAATAAAGTTTTTTAAAGAGCAACCCTATCCCACTGTTCCATCTGCTGCGCCTTGCCGGCATTGATTTGGATCCCCTCCCCAGTTTCAGAAGTGAGACCATATTTCCCTCTATGCCTTCATACACATCCAGCTACCTATTACTTATGGACAAGCTCTGTACCTACTATAGTCACTTTTGTATACATTGTTATTCAGTACTGTGTCCTGCTCTGGCCCCCGTCCCAATCTCTGCTGCACCGCATCCCCTCTTCCGAACCATACTTACCCCGTTCCCTATGGTCAGGCTGATCATCTACTTGTACGGTGAGGTCTCCCCCATCTCCCTAGCAGTGGGAGCCTTACGCCGTGGCTCCCGCTGTGTGCATGTATGTGTGCAGAGAGGTGGAAAAGTATCCAGAGAAGCAGTGTACAAAGCGAGCGCCATCCACTTAACAACCAATCTTTTCATTGAATCAATCGTTACTGTTTTTAATGATTGATTAATGCCCTGTTTAGTTGACTTACATTAATTATGAGAATGATGGAGTGGTCTTATTACATGTCGCTGGTTTGGGTATGGTGTGTTTTATGCTCAGTATATGCCTGAAAATGCACTTCTCCAATGTACTGCAACATTAAATCACAAAACAGGGTCCATCAAAGTAAAGGGACGAGACTGAGACAGAGAGGTCTGAGCTGATGCAAAATTCAAGTTTCTTTGTGGAATGGAAATGTCCGAACAAGCCGCCAGCACAATGCAATGACCAAACCAAATAATGCAGCCTCTCCGCCTCTTAACCCTTTTTCTCCTTCATCCACTAGGGGACACTGGAGGATCATTACAGTGGGTATAGATGGTGGTCAAGTGGAGCCGGCACTTTAAATTCTTTAGAATTGTGACTTGCTCCTCCCCTCTATGCCCTCCCTACAACCCCCTATTCATAGTGATGGGCATTATTGATAAATGTATTGTGTAGACTGTATTGTGATGACGGCTGCCATTCAAATCCCAATGTATAGGAAAATACGGTTAAAAATTTCTGGCAGATGGCAGTACCGGCTTGTAACGGTCGCTGCGCAAGTCTGAAAGATGGCTTCACCCAGAAAGATCGCTGCAATGAAACTAGACTCATCTATAACAAAGTTACAAAGCATGTTCTCACCCCCACTCCTAGCATGCGTAGATTTAATACCTTTTGTCCTCTTTTCAGTGGCTGCTGCAGAGCACCCCCTTGTGGTGCACTCTGGGGTACAGCCACCCCGGCTTTGTCTGCATCTTCCAATTGCCTGAATTCCTCAGAGTCATCTGGCTTCTTCTTTTTCTTAATTTCACTGAAAGATAAATTCTGTTTACTAACATTATCTCAGGCCAAAGCTTTAACCAGGACAGAGGGGAATATTATGTCAAGTGGGAGGAGCCTGAAAATGTTCTTTCAAAATATAATTTATTGGAACAATACAAACTTACATCAGTTCTATTAAATAGTTGTAATTTAGGATGTAACAAATGTCCTTTTTTTGAAAAAAAATTAAAAAGTCCAGCAAAACCGATGTTTCTAATATTTTTCTATTGTTTTACACAGGATCATTGCCATTTTTTTTTAATTACTTTTACTTACTGTTGAGCTGTAATTCACTTAGAACTAAATTTCCACAATACCACTATTCTAAAAATAGGATTTTAAACTACCTAATGGTAAATCCCTTTCTCGTAGTCCATAAGGGATATTGGGGAATTAGTACGATGGGGTATAGATGGGGTCCAAAGGAGCCGAAGCACCTTACATTTCTTCAACTGGGTGTGCTGGCTCCTCCCCTCTATGCCCCCTCCCAAAAGCAGTTATAGGTAAAATAGTGCCCGAAGGAGAATGGACATACTTGAGAGAAGGAACATAACAACGAGTGGTGAGATTCACACACCAGCACACCAATTACATACATAAAACGACCAGCAACAGCTGGTAACAAACAGCAACAGCTGATCCGGTAACCATAAAAGAGAAAACCTGCCGAAAAGTCAACGCACTGAGGCGGGAGCCCAATATCCCTTATGGACGAGAAAAGGATTTACCGGTAGGTAATTAAAACCCGAGTTTCTCTAGCATCCATAAGCGATATTGGGGGAATTAGTACAATGGGTACGTCCCAAAGCTTCCAGAACGGGCGGGAATGTGCGGAGACGTCTGCAGCACCGCCTGCCCAAACTGGGAATCCTCTTTAGCCAGGGTATCAAACCTGTAGAACTTCACAAAGGTGTTCTTCCCCGACCAGGTAGCAGATCGGCATAGTTGCAAGGCCAAGACTCCACGGGCAGCCGCCCAGGAAGACCTCACCAATATTTTAGAGAGGGCCTTCAGAGACTGTGGAACGGGCAAGGCTGCCGACACAAAGGCCTGTTGGATAGTAAACCTAATCCAACGAGCAATGGACTGCTTAGAAGCAGGGCAACCCTTCTTCTGCACATCATATAGCACGAACAAGGAATCCGTCTTTCTGATCCGAGCCGTTCTCCTGACATAGATCTTCAAGGCTCTCACAGCATCTAACGACTCCGGAGGAGCAGATGTACCAGAACTTGACAGGACTACAATCGGTTGATTCAAGTGTAATGCAGAGACGACCTTCGGCAGGAGCTGCTGTCTAGTCCTGAGCTCAGCTCTGTCCTCGTTAAAGACCAAGTAGGAACTATTACACGATAAGGCCACCAATTTTGAGACACGCCTAGCAGAAGCCAGGGCCAGCAACATCACTGTCTTCCACGTGAGGTACTTGTCTTCTACCCTCATCAAAGGTTCAAACCAGGAGGACTGTAGAAATTCCAACACCACATTCAAGTCCCAGGGTGCCATGGGCAGCACAAATGGAGGTTGTATGTAGAGAACTCCCTGCAAGAAGGTCTGAACTTCTAGCAACACTGTCAACTTCTTCTGGAAGAAAATTGAGAGAGCTGAAATCTGGACCTTAAGGGAACCCAGACGTAAGCCCTTATCCACACCAGCCTGCAGGAAACGTAGGAGACGTCCTAAGTGGAACTCTGCAGGAGGATGTGTGCACCAGGAGACATATCTCCTCCAGATATGATGATAGTGTTTTGACAGAACAGGTTTTCTGGCCTGAACCATGGTTGCAATAACCTTCTTGGACAGGCCTTTTTTTTTTTCAGTGGCAGAGGCCAAGGGTTTGTCACGGACAGGTCCAGAAGATCTGCATACCACGCCCTCCGATGTCAAACCGGTGAATGAGAATTGCCTGGACTCCCTGATTCGTCTGAGCACCCTCGGGAGCAACAGAATCTGAGGAAACAGGTAGACCAACGGATAAAGCCAAGGAGACATCAGCGTGTCTATTTCCCTCGCTTGAGGGTCCCTGGTTCTTGAGCAACACCAGGGAAGCTTCTTGTTGAGTCGAGAAGCCATCAAGTCCATCTGTGGGCAGCCCCACAAGTCGATGATCTGTTGAAACACCTGGTGGTGGAGACCCCACTCTCCCAGGTGGAGATCGTGGCGGCTGAGGAAGATCGCTTCCCAGTTGTCCACCCACGGAATAAAGATGGCGGACATCACTTTTGCGATTCTTTCTGCCCAGAGGAGTAGTTTTGACACCTCTCGCATGCAGGCTCTGCTTTTGGTCCCTCCTTGCCAATTTATGGAAGCCACTGCTGTGGCGGCGTTGTCCGACTGGACTTGGATCACCCGATTCCTGAGCAGAGGAGAGGCCTGAGGTAGAGCATTGTAGAAAGCCCAAAGTTCTAGAAGGTGGATTGGAAGCAGGGCTTCGTGGGCTGACCATCTGCCCTGGAACTGAGCCCCCTGGGTGACATCTCCCCATCCTCTCAGATTCGCATCCGTCGTGAGGAGGATCCAATCCTGAATCCCGAAACTGCAACCTTCCAGCAGGTTTGAGGACTGTAACCACCACAGGAGGGAAATCCTGGCCTGTGGTGACAGACGTATTATCCGATGCATCTGAAGATAAGAAATGGACCACTTGCTCAGGAGATCTAATTGAAACGTTCTGCCATGGAACCTTCCGTACTGGATGGCCTCGTATGAGGCCACCATCTTTCCCAACAATCTTATGCAAAGATGGATGGATATCCGAGGAGGCCGCAAGACCTGTCGGACCATCTCCTGGAGTGTTCTTGCTTTGTTCTCCGGGAGGTACACATTCTGAGCCACCGTATCCAGAAACATTCCAAAGAACATGAGCCACTGAGTAGGCTCGAGGTGTGACTTCTGTAAATTCAGGATCCACCCATGATGTGACAGAAGCTGAATAGTGAGGTATATATTGAATTATAACAGCTCCCTGGATCTCGTTTTCAACAAGAGATCGTCCAGGTAAGGGACCATATTGACCCACTGGCATCGGAGCTGGAACATAATTTCCGCCATCACCTTCAAGAAGACCCTCGGAGCCGAGGACAGGTCGAAACGTAGTGCTTGAAACTGGTAGTGATCGTTCAGCAGGGCAAACCGCAGGTAAGCCAGGTGAGGCGGCAAAATCGGGATATGGAGACAGGCGTCTTTAATATCTAGCGAGACCATGAACTCCCGTTCTGCCAGACTCGCAATCACTGCTCGCAAGGATTCCATTTTGAAATTGAAAACCTTTAGGTAAGGGTTCAAGGACTTTAGATTCAGAATGGGCCTTACCGAACCATCCGGTTTCGGTACCACAAACAGGTTGGAGTACTAACCCTTTCCTTGTTGTTGTAGTGGCACTGGAACAATGACTTGGACTGGACCAACAGTAGGATGGTCTGTCGCAGCGTAACACGTGTGTCCTCCGAAACTGTTAAAGCTTGATTTGAAAATCATTGGGGAGGAGCACCATGGAACTCCAGCTTGTAGCCTTAAGAGATGAGGTCCTTTACCCAGGTATCCTGGCAGGTGCTTTCCCAGATGCGGCTGAAGTGACGAGTGGGGGGACACAGTCATGCTGAGGCCTGTGTGGAGGCTGAACTGGTACTGGGGTCCTGAGATCCAGCTGCAGCCTCTTACCTCTGGTGCCTCTCGCAGCATTGGAGGCACCTCTGGCTCTTAATCTAAATCTTGTAGTCCGAAAGGACTGGGTAGATGGTCCCGGGTAGGCACGCCTAGCCGGGAGAGCCCCAGTGGGGAGAAATGTGGATTTTTCCCTCAGTAACCTAGGAAATCCACGTGTCAAGCTCAACCCCGAATAGCCACTCCCCAAAGAAGGGAAGAGACTCCACATTGCGCTTGGAATCTGCGTCTGCTACCCACTGACGCAGTCACAAAGCTCTGCGCGCCGACACTGCCATGGCAGTACTCCTAGCATTTATAGCGCCTATTTTTTTGAGCGAGTCACACAGGACGCGTGCAGTCAGTGTCGTGTTTTTAGAGGGTCACCATAGTGACCAGGGGCATATCTCCCACAAGGCCCTCTTGAATTGGAGTCGCCCATGTATGTATGGCATGTGACATCTAGCAACCTGCCAGCACAGGTCTCTGTAATACGCCAGCTGCTGTAAATAGACATTAGTGTAGTATCTATCTATCTATCTATCTATCTATCTATCTATCTATCCCCAGGGTCCTTCAAGGGAAAGGATCCGGAAGTACCACCTCTTTTGAGAGGCGGGAGACCGATAAGTCTACGGCTGGGGGTTCTTCCCAATTTTTCCCATCTATAGGATCAAAGGGGAAAGAGAGTGTTGCTTATCTTTAAAAATGGAGTCAGTAGAGGTACACCCAACGCGTTTCGTCCAGACTTATCAAGGGGCCTGATGGACGAAACGCGTTAGGTGTACCTCTACTGACTCTCTCTTATCTTAGACTTTTTATCAGTATAATATTGATTTTACTGAATTTATGTGATCCAGGGTTCTAGCTATATATTTTACCTCGTGTATTTTTGGTATTTTATATCCTCCATATTTTAGCCCATCCCTGTTTTAAATTGCATAAATAAATATATTGTTATTTTTTTCTAATACGTATCCTGCAATAGTCTTCATATTTATATAATTTATCAGACACTGTTAGTCGCTTACACCCCTATCCCTTTTCCCATATCTAAATCTAAAGGCAGCTTATCCCTGCCAAATATTTAGGGGTCAGCTGACACCTTATATTGTTAAAGGAGTGCCCGAACTATAGTATTTTACTTCTTCCGTCATTGTATCTATTCACACACACCTGTAGCGCCATACTTCCACTACTCATATATATATATATATTTTCAGGATTTTCCCAGGCTTGCTTAATATGTCTAGTTACGGAGAGACAGGAAAATGACACACAGTTAGGAAAAATTACTGCGGTGAGGCAGCCTCCTCCAAAGGAATTTTTAATAGATCCCTGGCAGCAAGTATAAGGGGTTCAATACCCTGTGCAGAAGTAGAGTCCTCTGTAGTGGGATCTAATTCTTCCCCCTCGTCCTGTATTTCCTCCTCAGACCCTGAGAGTATAACAGTCAGCGTTTGTGAAGACCTGACCCGGGGATGGGGGTGCTGTTTTTCAGCTTTTGCAGTCAGGTCAGGCTGCTGCAATCGTTGTGTCTTCTGTTATTAGCAGTGAGCTGGGATAACATATCTGCCATTATACTCTTTATGGCACTGTGCCAGGATGGTTTCAAACCCTCCCTCTCAGTCTCTTCTGAGTTGGGAAGACTGACTGCATTGTTCACATGATATGTAACCATAGAGGGAGAAAATCTGGTGCGACATACCCTGCATAATTGGTTTTTAACCATGGTGCTTACACAACACACACACACACCAGTATTGTAAATAGCAAGCCTGCCCTTACTGTATGTGGGAAGGAGACAGAGTGAGAGGGGGACAGCACACTCAAGCTTGTCAGGCTCAGTGAGACTGCAGCTTTATCATAGTGAAAACCAGATTATTGTCCTTTTTAGGACACTATATAGTGTGTATGAGCGGCTCTCCCCCGTTTTTACCCCTCTGTATGTGTATCCTGGCGTGTCTGGAGGGGCGGTGTGTCCTTGCTGCTGCAGCTGTAAGCAGAGGAAGGTACCAAAATGCCGCTGGTCCCGCTGTGGGGAAGCTCTGCCCCCTGTAATGGCACCAGAGCTTCATAATTTTTTTTTACTGAGAAAAAAAACCTTCTACTGTGCAAACATCACAATGGCTGTTAGTTTCCACTACCGCTGCCAGTGTACACAGGGGAGCTATAGTGTGTCTCCCCGTGGAGGGCCCCGTATGCTGCACCAAGAACCGGGGGACCCCACTAGCAGGGTCCCGCTTTGTACTCACCACTCTTCTCACCTTTAGGCTATGTTAGGGGTGTGCTGCGTGCTGCGATTGCGACCGCCATGGTGCAGTGCCCCGCGGAACAAACAACCTCTCAGGATGGTGGTCCTGCAGCGGAGAAGCGGCTCTGACGCCTTACAGAGGCCGGTAACTGCCACCTCTCCTCCCTAACTCCCACGGTGCAGGTATACTGTTGCCCAGACAGTATACCGAAAATAATAAAGTTGAAAATAAACTGAAAAAAAAATCCTCTGGAGCTTCCAGAGTCTGCATCCTCTCCCGAGATCACTTTTTTCTAAACTGCCTGTGGGAGGGGGCATAGAGGGGAGGAGCCAGCACACCCAGTGGAAGAAATTTAAAGTGCACCGGCTCCTTTGGACCCCGTCTATACCCCATCGTACTAATTCCCCAATATCCCTTACGGATGCTAGAGAAAAATAAAGTGATGTCTTATTGATCTATGTCAAATGTGTGATATACGTAAAAGCCCACGAGAAATGGTGCGATTCCGGCGGGACCGTCACTAGATTTAAAGCAGCAATTGGTTTAGCTTTTAAACTAACTGCCACTTTAAATCTCACTGGCCTACACAAATTGCAGCTATTACATTTAGTCCATAAAGTACAAAGCAGAATGATTCTAATATTAGGTTAAGGCAAAATTTCCCTCTGTTTTCTAGAATATTCCCATGATATTAATTTATTTCTCCGATTCAGCTCTTAAGCGCAACAGTCCATACCAAAGGGATGAGGCCATCTGGGTCCTGAAGGAAGGGCGCTATAAATGGTTTGTTCCCAGGGTGCGGAAGCAGTTTTTGCAGTGGAAGTTATCTTGGATGCGTCACCATGTAGGAGGTGTCCCAAGATATTAGATGGCGACAGCACCAGCTGCCACTAGGAAACCCTCAGGAGTTTGCATCCCCTGCAGAAATTGTTCTGCACAATGAGTACAGACCTAGCCACCGAGGAGTCTGCAGAGTTGGGCATACACGCTGAACACGGGGGGGGGGGGATAATCACTGTTGTGATACATGGTGAGACCTACACTTCCAGCTCACCACTGGATGCTCTGTTTCAAGGGATGCTTTACAGGGGGCGGAGCTTGGTACTTTGAATTGCTGTCATATAGCTGACTGGGGGCAGATTTTACAATCAGTGATATTCAGCCAGCTGGAACACCATTTAACATGGATGGCGAGTGATAACAGGAATATCACTGGTTCAGGGACGTGCTCCCTATCATACTCAGAGTTCTCATTATAAAAATGATTGGAAGAACAGAAAGACGATATTTATAACTTACAGTATAAGCATCTTCTTTGTATTAATACAATCATCATTATAGATTAAATTAAATAACTGCAGGGAGAGACAGAGATGAGGCAGTGGCAGCTCAGCCTCATCTCTCACACTGTCGGACACTGCTTGTACAGATGGGCGGGGCTACACAGCAGCCAATCAGACCGCATAGAACAGGGGGCATGTGTGAGCTCTGATAGACAGCTTGGATTGGTCATGTGACCAATCCAGGAAATTAAGAAAGGCAGACACCGAAGCTGAGCTTCTTGGCAGGGGAGGAGGGAAATGGGGACCTGCAGTGCCAGCAGCAGCCACCTGTGCACAGTGACTGGGGTGTGTAATATTTGTAGTGAGTGTGGGGCAGGACTGTGTGTGTGTAATCTGTAGTGAGTGTGGGGACAGGATTGCGTGTGTGTAATCTGTAGTGAGTGTGGGGACAGGACTGCGTGTGTGTAATCTGTAGTGAGTGTGAGGACAGGACTGTGTGTGTGTAATCTGTAGTGAGTGTGGGGACAGGACTGCGTGTGTGTAATCTGTAGTGAGTGTGGGGACAGGATTGCGTGTGTGTAATCTGTAGTGAGTGTGGGGACAGGATTGCGTGTGTGTAATCTGTAGTGAGTGTGGGGACAGGATTGCGTGTGTGTAATCTGTAGTGAGTGTGGGGACAGGATTGCGTGTGTGTAATCTGTAGTGAGTGTGGGGACAGGATTGCGTGTGTGTAATCTGTAGTGAGTGTGAGGACAGGATTGCGTGTGTGTAATCTGTAGTGAGTGTGGGGCAGGACTGCGTGTGTGTAATCTGTAGTGAGTGTGGGGACAGGATTGCGTGTGTGTAATCTGTAGTGAGTGTGGGGACAGGACTGCGTGTGTGTAATCTGTAGTGAGTGTGAGGACAGGACTGCGTGTGTGTAATCTGTAGTGAGTGTGGGGACAGGACTGCGTGTGTGTAATCTGTAGTGAGTGTGGGGACAGGATTGCGTGTGTGTAATCTGTAGTGAGTGTGGGGACAGGATTGCGTGTGTGTAATCTGTAGTGAGTGTGGGGACAGGATTGCGTGTGTGTAATCTGTAGTGAGTGTGGGGACAGGATTGCGTGTGTGTAATCTGTAGTGAGTGTGGGGCAGGACTGTGTGTGTGTAATCTGTAGTGAGTGTGGGGACAGGATTGCGTGTGTGTAATCTGTAGTGAGTGTGGGGCAGGACTGTGTGTGTGTGTAATCTGTAGTGAGTGTGGGGACAGGATTGCGTGTGTGTAATCTGTAGTGAGTGTGAGGACAGGACTGCGTGTGTGTAATCTGTAGTGAGTGTGGGGACAGGATTGCGTGTGTGTAATCTGTAGTGAGTGTGAGGACAGGATTGCGTGTGTGTAATCTGTAGTGAGTGTGAGGACAGGATTGCGTGTGTGTAATCTGTAGTGAGTGTGGGGACAGGATTGCGTGTGTGTAATCTGTAGTGAGTGTGGGGACAGGACTGCGTGTGTGTAATCTGTAGTGAGTGTGGGGAAAGGATTGCGTGTGTGTAATCTGTAGTGAGTGTGAGGACAGGACTGCGTGTGTGTAATCTGTAGTGAGTGTGAGGACAGGATTGCGTGTGTGTAATCTGTAGTGAGTGTGGGGACAGGATTGCGTGTGTGTAATCTGTAGTGAGTGTGGGGACAGGACTGCGTGTGTGTAATCTGTAGTGAGTGTGAGGACAGGACTGCGTGTGTGTAATCTGTAGTGAGTGTGAGGACAGGATTGCGTGTGTGTAATCTGTAGTGAGTGTGGGGACAGGACTGCGTGTGTGTAATCTGTAGTGAGTGTGAGGACAGGACTGCGTGTGTGTAATCTGTAGTGAGTGTGGGGACAGGATTGCGTGTGTGTAATCTGTAGTGAGTGTGGGGACAGGACTGCGTGTGTGTAATCTGTAGTGAGTGTGAGGACAGGACTGCGTGTGTGTAATCTGTAGTGAGTGTGGGGACAGGACTGCGTGTGTGTAATCTGTAGTGAGTGTGGGGACAGGACTGCGTGTGTGTAATCTGTAGTGAGTGTGGGGACAGGATTGCGTGTGTGTAATCTGTAGTGAGTGTGAGGACAGGATTGCGTGTGTGTAATCTGTAGTGAGTGTGGGGACAGGATTGCGTGTGTGTAATCTGTAGTGAGTGTGGGGACAGGACTGCGTGTGTGTAATCTGTAGTGAGTGTGAGGACAGGACTGCGTGTGTGTAATCTGTAGTGAGTGTGGGGACAGGACTGCGTGTGTGTAATCTGTAGTGAGTGTGGGGACAGGACTGCGTGTGTGTAATCTGTAGTGAGTGTGGGGACAGGATTGCGTGTGTGTAATCTGTAGTGAGTGTGGGGACAGGATTGCGTGTGTGTAATCTGTAGTGAGTGTGGGGACAGGACTGCGTGTGTGTAATCTGTAGTGAGTGTGGGGACAGGACTGCGTGTGTGTAATCTGTAGTGAGTGTGGGGACAGGATTGCGTGTGTGTAATCTGTAGTGAGTGTGAGGACAGGATTGCGTGTGTGTAATCTGTAGTGAGTGTGGGGACAGGATTGCGTGTGTGTAATCTGTAGTGAGTGTGGGGACAGGACTGCGTGTGTGTAATCTGTAGTGAGTGTGAGGACAGGACTGCGTGTGTGTAATCTGTAGTGAGTGTGGGGACAGGACTGCGTGTGTGTAATCTGTAGTGAGTGTGGGGACAGGACTGCGTGTGTGTAATCTGTAGTGAGTGTGGGGACAGGATTGCGTGTGTGTAATCTGTAGTGAGTGTGAGGACAGGATTGCGTGTGTGTAATCTGTAGTGAGTGTGGGGACAGGATTGCGTGTGTGTAATCTGTAGTGAGTGTGGGGACAGGACTCTGCTATGTTTCTGCAGGTGAGGGTGCAATGGGGGGCACCTCACCACACCAGTTTACTCACAACACTAGGGTGAAGGCTGTGACCTGGCTATTACTGTATGTATGTTCTCCCAGTGTTTGCATGGATGTAGTGCAGGGACATAACAATTAAATTGTGTAGGGGGTGATAAAGGCTCCTGGCACTGAGAGCCTCCACCATTTGTGCATCCCCAGTCTCTGACCTCACCGCACTGGTTGTAAAATCTGCCCCAGTGTTCCAAATTGACAAAGGCTAATTCCTAGGCAATCATGTGATCACTTAAGAACCAGTTGATTGGAGGTCTGCGCCCATTTACTTTGAGTAGTTTAGTTATTATCTGGCTTTTATAGGTGCAGGGATTCTAAAATAAGATTTTACTCACCGGTAAATCTATTTCTCGTAGTCCGTAGTGGATTCTGGGAACTCCGTAAGGACCATGGGGAATAGCGGCTCCGCAGAAGACTGGACACAACTAAAAGAAAGCTTTTAGACTACCTGGTGTGCACTGGCTCCTCCCACTATGACCCTCCTCCAAGCCTCAGTTAGGATACTGTGCCCGGAAGAGCTGACACAATAAGGAAGGATTTTGAATCCAGGGTAAGACTCATACCAGCCACACCAATCACACCGTATAACTCGTGATACTACACCCAGTTAACAGTATGAACTATAACATGAGCCTCTCAATAGATGGCTCACAACAATAACCCTTTAGTTAGGCAATAACTATATACAAGTATTGCAGACAATCCGCACTTGGGATGGGCGCCCAGCATCCACTACGGACTACGAGAAATAGATTTACCGGTGAGTAAAATCTTATTTTCTCTAACGTCCTAGTGGATGCTGGGAACTCCGTAAGGACCATGGGGATTATACCAAAGCTCCCAAACGGGCGGGAGAGTGCGGATGACTCTGCAGCACCGAATGAGAGAACTCAAGGTCCTCCTCAGCCAGGGTATCAAATTTGTAGAATTTAGCAAACGTGTTTGCCCCTGACCAAGTTGCAGCTTGGCAAAGTTGTAAAGCCGAGACCCCTCGGGCAGCCGCCCAAGATGAGCCCACTTTCCTTGTGGAATGGGCTTTTACTGATTTAGGATGCGGCAATCCAGCCGCAGAATGCGCCAGCTGAATTGTGCTACAAATCCAGCGAGCAATAGTCTGCTTAGAAGCAGGAGCACCCAGTTTGTTGGGTGCATACAGGATAAAAAGCGAGTCAGTTTTCCTGACTCCAGCCGTCCTGGAAACATAAATTTTCAAGGCCCTGACTACGTCCAGTAACTTGGAATCTTGCAAGTCCCTAGTAGCCGCAGGCACTACAATAGGTTGGTTCAAGTGAAAAGCTGATACCACCTTAGGGAGAAACTGGGGACGAGTCCTCAATTCTGCTCTATCCATATGGAAAATCAGATAGGGGCTTTTATATGACAAAGCCGCCAATTCTGACACACGCCTGGCCGAAGCCAAGGCCAATAACATGACCACTTTCCACGTGAAATATTTTAGATCCACAGTTTTAAGTGGCTCAAACCAATGTGATTTTAGGAAACTCAACACCACGTTGAGATCCCAAGGTGCCACAGGAGGCACAAAAGGGGGCTGAATATGTAGCACTCCCTTTACAAATGTCTGAACTTCAGGCAGTGAAGCCAGTTCTTTCTGGAAGAAAATCGACAGAGCCGAAATCTGGACTTTAATGGAACCCAATTTTAGGCCCATAGTCACTCCCGACTGTAGGAAGTGCAGAAAACGACCCAGCTGAAATTCCTCTGTTGGGGCCTTCCTGGCCTCACACCACGCAACATATTTTCGCCAAATACGGTGATAATGGTTTGCGGTTACTTCTTTCCTGGCTTTTATCAGCGTACGAATGACTTCCTCCGGAATGCCCTTTTCCTTTAGGATCCGGTATTCAACCGCCATGCCGTCAAACGCAGCCGCGGTAAGTTTTGGAACAGACAGGGCCCCTGCTGTAGCAGATCCCGTCTGAGCGGTAGAGGCCATGAGTCCTCTGATATCATTTCTTGAAGTTCTGGGTACCAAGCTCTTCTTGGCCAATCCGGAACCACGAGTATCGTTCTTACTCCTCGTCTTCTTATTATTCTCAGTACCTTTGGTATGAGAGGCAGAGGAGGGAATACATAAACCAACTGGTACACCCACGGTGTCACTAGAGCGTCCACCGCTATTGCCTGAGGGTCCCTTGACCTAGCGCAAAATCTCTCTAGTTTTTTGTTTAGGCGGGACGCCATCATGTCCACCTGTGGCCTTTCCCAACGGTTTACTAACAGTTGGAAGACTTCTGGATGAAGTCCCCACTCTCCCGGGTGTAGGTCGTGTCTGCTGAGGAAGTCTGCTTCCCAGTTGTCGACTCCCGGAATGAACACCGCTGACAGTGCTAAGACGTGATTTTCCGCCCATCTGAGAATCCTTGTGGCTTCTGCCATCGCCATACTGCTTCTTGTGCCGCCCTGTCGTTTACATGGGCGACTGCCGTGATGTTGTCTGATTGGATCAGTACCGGCTGGTTTTGAAGCAGGGGCCTTGCCTGACTTAGGGCATTGTAAATGTCCCTCAGTTCCAGAATATTTATGTGTAGGGACGACTCCTGACTTGACCAAAGTCCTTGGAAATTTCTTCCCTGTGTGACTGCCCCCCAGCCTCGAAGGCTGGCATCCGTGGTCACCAGGACCCAGTCCTGTATGCCGAATCTGCGGCCCTCTTGAAGAGGAGCACTCTGCAGCCACCACAGTAGAGATACCCTGGTCCTTGAAGACAGGGTTATCAGCCGATGCATCTGAAGATGCGATCCAGACCACTTGTCCAAGAGGTCCCACTGAAAGGTTCTTGCATGGAACCCGCCGAATGGAATTGCTTCGTAGGAAGCTACCATTTTTCCCAGGACTCGTGTGCAGTGATGCACCGATACCTGTTTCGGTTTCAGGAGATCTCTAACTAGAGATGACAGCTCCTTGGCTTTCTCCTGCGGGAGAAACACTTTTTTCTGTTCTGTGTCCAGAACCATCCCCAGGAACAGTAGGCGTGTGGTAGGGACCAGCTGTGACTTTGGAATGTTTAGAATCCATCCGTGCTGTTGTAGCACTTCCCAAGATAGCGCTACTCCGACCAACAACTGCTCCTTGGACCTCGCCTTTATAAGGAGATCGTCCAAGTACGGGATAATTAAAACTCCCTTTTTTCGAAGAAGTATCATCATTTCTGCCATTACCTTGGTAAACACCCTCGGTGCCGTGGACAGTCCAAACGGCAGTGTCTGGAATTGGTAATGGCAATCCTGTACCACAAATCTGAGGCACTCCTGGTGAGGATGGTAAATGGGGACATGCAGGTAAGCATCCTTGATGTCCAGGGATACCATGTAATCCCCCTCGTCCAGGCTTGCAATAACCGCCCTGAGCGATTCCATCTTGAACTTGAATTTTTTTATATATGTGTTCAAGGATTTCAAATTTAAAATGGGTCTCACCGAACCGTCCGGTTTCGGTACCACAAACAGTGTGGAATAGTAACCCCGTCCTTGTTGAAGTAGGGGCACCTTGACTATCACCTGCTGGGAATACAGCTTGTGAAATGCCTCTAGCACAGCCTCCCTGCCTGAGGGAGTTGTCGGCAAGGCAGATTTGAGGAAACGGCGGGGGGGAGACGCCTCGAATTCCAGCTTGTACCCCTGAGATACTACTTGAAGGATCCAGGGATCCACCTGTGAGCGAGCCCACTGATCGCTGAAATTTTTGAGGCGGCCCCCCACCGTGCCTGGCTCCGCCTGTGGAGCCCCACCGTCATGCGGCGGACTTGGAAGAAGCGGGGGAGGACTTTTGTTCCTGGGAACCTGCTGTTTGTTGCAGCTTTTTTCCACTACCTCTGCCTCTGGACAGAAAGGACCCGCCTTTTCCCCGCCTGTTTTTCTGGGGTCGAAAGGACTGTACCTGATAATACGGCGCTTTCTTAGGCTGTGAGGGAACATGGGGCAAAAATGCTGACTTCCCAGCTGTTGCTGTGGAAACTAGGTCTGAGAGACCATCCCCGAATAACTCCTCACCCTTATAAGGCAAAACTTCCATGTGCCTTTTCGAATCTGCATCCCCTGTCCACTGCCGAGTCCATAAGCCTCTCCTAGCAGAAATGGACATTGCACTTATTTTAGATGCCAGCCGGCAGATCTCCCTCTGTGCATCTCATGTATAAGACTGAGTCTTTTATATGCTCTATGGTTAGCAGAATAGTGTCCCTGTCTAGGGTGTCAATATTTTTCGACAGGGAATCTGACCACGCAGCAGCAGCACTGCACATCCATGCTGAAGCAATAGCTGGTCTAAGTATAATGCCGAGTGTGTATATACAGATTTCAGGATCGCCTCCTGCTTTCTATCAGCAGGCTCCTTTAGGGCGGCCGCATCCAGAGACGGTAGTGCCAACTTTTTTGACAAACGTGTGAGCGCTTTATCCACCCTAGGGGGTGTTTCCCAACGTGACCTATCCTCTGGCAAGAAAGGGAACGCCATTAGTAACTTTTTAGAAATTACCAATTTTTTTAATCGGGGGAAGCCCACGCTTCTTCACACACTTCATTTAATTCTTCAGATGGGGGAAAAACTATTGGTAGTTTTTTCTCCCCAAACATAACACCCTTTTTTGAGGTACCTGGGTTTATATCAGAAATGTGTAATACCTCTTTCATTGCCTCAATCATGCAACGAATGGCCCTAGTGGACATTAAATTAGACTCTTCGTCGTCGACACTGGTATCAGTATCCGTGTCGACATCTGTATCTGCCATCTGAGGTAGTGGGCGCTTTAGAGCCCCTGATGGCCTTTGAGTCGTCTGGGCAGGCACGAGCTGAGAAGCCGGCTGTCCCGCATTTGGCATGTCGTCAAATTTTTTATGTAAGGAGTCGACACTTGCACGTAATTCCTTCCATAAGTCCATCCACTCAGGTGTCTGCCCCGCAGGGGGTGACATCACATTTCTAGGCATCTGCTCTGCCTCCACATAAGTCTCCTCATCAAACATGTCGACACAGCCGTACCGACACACCGCACACACACAGGGAATGCTCTGACAGAGGACAGGACCCCACAAAGCCCTTTGGGGAGACAGAGAGAGAGTATGCCAGCACACACCAGAGCGCTATATAATACAGGGACTAACTGAATTATATCCCCTTATAGCTGCTATAATTATTATACTGCGCCTAAATTTAGTGCCCCCCTCTCTTTTTTACCCTTCTGTAGTGCAGACTGCAGGGGAGAGCCAGGGAGCTTCCTTCCAGCTGAGCTGTGAGGGAGAAATGGCGCCAGTGTGCTGAGGGAGATAGCTCCGCCCCTTTTTCGGCGGACTTTTCTCCCGCTTTTTTATGGATTCTGGCAGGGGTATTTATCGCATATATAGCCTCTGGGGCTATATATTGTGATTATTTTGCCAGCCAAGGTCTTAATATAGCTGCTCAGGGCGCCCCCCTCCCAGCGCCCTGCACCCATCAGTGACCGGAGTGTGGTGCAGTGCTGTGCGCTACCTTGGTGAAGACTGAAGTCTTCTGCCGCCGATTTTCCGGACCATCTTCATGCTTCTGGCTCTGTAAGGGGGACGGCGGCGCGGCTCCGGGAACGAACACCAAGGACGGGTCCTGCGGTCGATCCCTCTGGAGCTAATGGTGTCCAGTAGCCTAAGAAGCCCAAGCTACCACCAGTTAGGTAGGTTCGCTTCTTCTCCCCTTAGTCCCTCGTTGCAGTGAGCCTGTTGCAAGCAGGTCTCACTGTAAAATAAAAAACCTAAAATATACTTTCTTTCTAGGAGCTCAGGAGAGCCCCTAGTGTGCATCCAGCTCGGCCGGGCACAGAAATCTAACTGAGGCTTGGAGGAGGGTCATAGTGGGAGGAGCCAGTGCACACCAGGTAGTCTAAAAGCTTTCTTTTAGTTGTGCCCAGTCTCCTGCGGAGCCGCTATTCCCCATGGTCCTTACGGAGTTCCCAGCATCCACTAGGACGTCAGAGAAAGGAAGGTGATTCCCTGCAATGATGCGAGCCATGACCCTCTTCTGACCTATGGTTCCCCGACCTATACCTAGAATTGACCACGGACGTTTGCAGTCTGCCTGATCATTGCCAACTGAAGTTGTGCTAACTGTGTTTACCTTAGTCTGGATACTGACCTGACAGGTGTCTGTGGGGTTTTTAGAAGTGGAGATGTTGCCCATAACAACCTATCAGATTCTAGCTATTGTCCTGTAGAAGGTGCTAGTTAAATGATAAAAATCTGGTTGCTATGGACATCTCCTCTTCTACAAACCAGCACTTTTGCAAACCTGTTCCTGGTTCTGATGTCATCCCCAGGTACAGGCCCTGAACCTGCCTCAGGTCTGCTGCAGCTGTTTTATGTTTTATTACTTTTTTTATTATAACTTTCCTGGCATTGTCTCCATCTCCTTCATGTGCACCCACATGGAGCCTGTGAATAAATGCCTAACACAGTGTACTGAAGTCCTGGGGCCGACAGCTGTAAGGGAGACAGACCACAACAAGTGATCGCAGGATTGGTCTAGTTTCTGGCTCTTTCCCCGCGGTTTTCTATCTATATGTATCACAGAATTCGCTTAGACATTTAAGATAAAACTTAGGAAGAATTAAAAATAATAAATCAGAGCAGAAGCCCTGTGCCAACTTCCAATGCTGGGCACTGTATAAAAGGTACATGGGATTTATCCGGAGAAGTCCCTTTTTCCCCCCATTGCCCTAGATATAACCCACTATCCATGTTTCCCTGATGGAGAAATCACACCTACAACTGTATTTGGCAGCCTAGTATGAGAATGACCACAGGAGCTGCCGGGGTATTATGGATCTGAGAAACCCTTAATACACACTGCAGGTTCTAACCAATGATAAACATGCTAATTAGCCGTCATCAAGACTCAGATCGCAGACATCGCTCACCGTCTCTCCTTAGCGGACAGATGTTTTCGGGACTTGTCACTCTACGGCAAAGAGAAAACGGGTCACACCTTGGAATTGATGGCTTTGGCTACTAGTTGAGGATTCTTATCTTACCGTTATGGCTGACTCGACAGGTTCTGTTACAGCTGCTGTGCTCAGTGTCCTGCAAGGTAGATAACAGCAGTTTTATCAGTCCACATTAGAACTAACATGTTCATGATCTAGCACTACACGTAATTACATGCCTACTTGTGCCTCAATTGAAGGGGCAATGATCCACAGCTCTTACAGCCTCTCTGATGTTAATAAAGGTATAGTGCTTGGGAATACAATGTAGGTTTCCATGACCCACAGTACTAAGATCAGAAGCTATTTTTCATGGTTTTGGCAAGTAGGAGAATTTAAATCACTGCAGCTAAGAAATATGGCAGCTTCCGGGTGACATACTACGGACATCTCACTGCCTTGCTGCATTCAGCTGTAGCCCCTCTCCCGCATGCCCCCTCACTGGCTTTGCTATCACTGCTGTAGCCCACTTTATTATAGGCGGCGTGGAGCAAATAGGAAAACATTGATGCTGTATTGGAGGACGTTAGATGTGAAGGGGGCGTGTGATGCAGACAGCAGCTGTCCAATCAGGAGACACATTCAATACACATCTTGCCAACACAGTCTAAATGTTTTTTTTTAGTTATCGGACTATAGTCATCCAGTCTTTTATACAGTATGTACCTAGGTCTACCCCACTGCTAAATCATAGACATATACACAGTCGCAGATGCGCGCTCCTTCTGGAATAACTTGCAATTAGTGGACACCGGAAAATCTTCAAGAGTCAATCAATCTCAAAATGAGGTCAGCTCTTCGCTAGCTATTATCTCCCCATATCCATTTTCCTCAAACAAAACAAAGGTAGGGGATAATAGTGAAGTACAATTTATTGTAATACATATAAAATGAAGAAGGACAACTTCAATAAAATCAGTTCCAAATAAAATCCACCAAAATTCTAGGTAGAGTGTGCGTACCAAAACACGTGGGCTGTCATCAGATGCACACCCATCAGCGTTTGTATACTGTTACTGGGGTACCTCCCGGGATGTCTGCACCCTTTCACTGCTGGCCAGGCACCTTCTTTTCGGGTGTAGTATGGTATGCCGGCGGTCGGGCTCCCGGCGACCAGCATACCGGCGCCGGGAGCCTGACGGCTGGCTTACCGACAGTGTGGCGAGCGCAAATGAGCCCCCTTGCGGGCTTGCTGCGTTCGCCACGCTATTTTATTCTCCCTCCAGAAGGGTCGTGGACCCCAACGAGGGAGAATAAGTGTCGGTATGCCAGCTGTCGGGATTCCAGCGCCGATATAATGTGCGCCGGGATCCCGACAGCCGGCATACTGAAGACCACCCCTTCTTTTCCATAGTTGGTTTGCTACAGTCTGTCCCAGATACCACCAACGCGTTTCAGCTCCTGAGAGCCTTTTTCAAGGTGTATCCCCTACCTTTGTTTTGTTTGAGGAAAATGGATATGGGGAGATAATAGCTAGAAAAGAGCTGACCTCATTTTGAGATTGATTGACTTTTGGAGTGGAGGTGACCACTTTAGCAGCTGCTGCATCCCCACTGAGTTGGAGCGCGGGTTTGAAACTATCTCTTTTGTGCTAATCATAGACAGTCCAGGGTGATGGGAAGGAAGGGGGTAGTAAAGTACACCTGTATCACACCGGTATTGAATGCAGAGTGGTGTACTGACCAAGTAATGATAGTTGGTTGTGTCCTACAAACTAGAACACTTCCGTTTCTTTGTAAACACCAGCAGCGGACCTCTTACCTCTTTTTCTGCAGATGAGACAGGTCTATAGAAGTATCAGGATAAGCAGCATCCTCCTCCTTCACTGGAGAGTTATTCTCTGCAGAATGAGCGCTGCTGCTGTCACTGTCATCAGCTGAGGCCACTTGTGCAGGATCACACAACCCTGTGCTAACATTGATATCTTCCCCAACATTGTCCTCTACACCTCTCCCTCCTTCGCTGTGAGGTTTCTCCTGGTCCTCGCTGCTGCCATCGCTGTCGTCTTCCAGGGCTTCTGTAAACAGACAGAACAATCCGCACAATTATCCACAGAGGTGATCTGTACAAACCGTACTGCTCAGACGAGGGTGATTACATGGGTTAACATAGAAGAGAGACACCTAACTGGTGGTTTAAAGGTAGGATGTGGCCCCAGCCTCTATGAGGGCAGTTACAGTAGAGCAACTCTGCTCGTTTTACCTCCCACCCCTATGAGAATGGAAGCTAAAATGTCTTGTGCTGCAGTTACCAGAATTATAGGCCAAATGTTATCCTTCTGTGTGTTGTAATGACAAAGAAAAAAAAAAAATTAACACAACCGAAACAAAACCGGAATTACGTTCTCACAAACGGACATAAAATGATGCTATAAAATTGTTGCTTTCTACCTAAAGATGCCAAAAGCTGTGAAGACCCTATTAACTGGATAATTAAAAGAAAATGTAGTGTCTAAACAGGTGATGTAGAATTGTTCTCTCATAAGTGGCGAAGGGAAGAGATGAGACATGAGTAGGGAGGGCCCTGCTCCTGAGAGCTGACAATCTAATGCGAAAAGGGAAGAGATGAGACAAGAGTAGGAAGGGCCCTGCTCCTGAGAGCTGACAATCTGTGTGCAATTTTGGGCACCATATTACAAAAAGTATATCCTGGAGCTAGAAAAGGTTCAGAGGCGGACGACCAAACTAATCAAGGGCATGGAGACGCTGGAATACGAGGAAAGGCTTGCAAGGCTAGGCATGTTTACATTGGAAAAGAGGAGACTAAGAGGGGACATGATCAACATCTACATATATATATATATATATATATATATATATAAGGGGTCAATACACAGAGCTTGTGAGGGACCTGTTTTCTATAAGATCAGCAAAGAGGACACGTGGTCCAGGGCCGTAACTACGTGTGTGCCAAGTGGGCTTGGCACACAGCGCAGTTGCCCTGAGGGCGCACGGCCAGCGGCATGTAATGAGTCAAATTGACTCATTACATGCCGCCTCTGAAGTCTGCGCCGTGCGCCGCGCTGTGGAGGGAGAAGTCAGCAGCGCCGGGCAGCAGAGAAGGAGGAGGAGGGAGGGGGACTGGAGCCGCAGCAGCGCTATTTCATTGGTAGTAAGCGCCGCTGCAGCATCTCCCTCTCCTTCCGTATTGGCTGCCCGGCGCTGCTGTGGATGCTGGGATGCGGTTCCTCCATCCCAGCATCCACAGCAGCGCCGGGCAGCCAATACTGCCATTTTACGTTTATAATGCATCCCTCAACTACCTTATCTTACTGTATTTACACCAAGCCATTTTCTCACCCAATGGCTCATTTTCTTCTTCTGCCAGTGCGGTGTTACTGCTCGTCACACTTTCCAGATCCTCATCCTGTACTTTCACTTTGCGCTCCCCTTTGTGCCTCCAAACGCATGCCTCATCCACCTGAAACAAGGGGTCAGCACCTATCATTACCAGCACATATCTTTAGAGTCCATGGAAAATACACTGAGTGCTGCCCTCTACAGGTCAGCTAGAAAGATACAGATAGGAGTTGCACGTACATCAGCCACATGCCTCCCAGTCGCTTTCAGCGCACATGCTCATCTATGCGTATGTATGGAGGTATTCTAACCTTTATGTAAGTCGCACAGATCTCCCCTTACAGCATTAGTTCCCTAACTTGGTCTTCAATGCACTCTAACAGTCCAGGTTTAAGGGTATCCATTCTTCAGCCAGGTGACTTAAATAGAACTTCAGTCAGTTTGATTACTCCATCTGTACGCAAGCATGACTGTCCACAAGACCTTGACTGTTAGGGTGCCCCGAGGGCTGAGTTTGGGAAACCGGATACAAGAGTGTGAAAGGGCTGCAGCTGGGAGAGAATACAAAGCCTAACGTAGAAATGGGCGTGCAGCTGGTAGAGAGTACAAAGCCTAACGTGGCAATGGGTGTGCAGCTGGGAGAGAGTACATACCCTCACGTGGCAATGGGTGTGCAGCTGGGAGAGAGTACACAGCCTAACGTGGAAATGGGTGTGCAGCTGGGAGAGAGTACAAAGCCCAACGTGGAAATGGGTGTGCAGTTGGGAGGGAGTACATAGCCTAACGTGGAAATGGGTGTGCAGCTGGGAGGGAGTACATAGCCTAACGTGGAAATGGGTGGGCAGCTGGGAGAGAGTACATAGCCTAACGTGGAAATGGGTGTGCAGCTGGTATAGAGTACAAAGCCCAACGTGGCAATGAGTGTGCAGTTGGGAGGGAGTAAATAGCCTAACGTGGAAATGGGTGTGCAGCTGGGAGGGAGTACACACCCTAACGTGGAAATGGGTGTGCAGCTGGGAGGGAGTATATAGGCTAATGTGGAAATGGGTGTGCAGTTGGGAGGGAGTACATAGCCTAACGTGGAAATGGGTGTGCAGCTGGGAGGGAGTACACACCCTAACGTGAAAATGGGTGTGCAGCTGGGAGGGAGTACATAGCCTAAAGTGGCAATGGATGTGCAGCTGGGAGGGAGTACATAGCCTAACGTGGCAATGGATGTGCAGCTGGGAGGGATTACACGCCCTAACGTGGAAATGGGTGTGCAGCTGGGAGAGAGTACATAGCCTAACGTGTAATGGGTGTGCAGCTGGGAGAGAGTACATACCCTCACGTGGCAATGGATGTGCAGCTGGGAGGGATTACACGCCCTAACGTGGAAATGGGTGTGCAGCTGGGAGAGAGTACATAGCCTAACGTGTAATGGGTGTGCAGCTGGGAGAGAGTACATACCCTCACGTGGCAATGGGTGTGCAGCTGGGAGAGAGTACATAGCCTAACGTGGAAATGGGTGTGCAGTTGGGAGTACATAGCCTAACGTGGAAATGGGTGTGCAGTTGGGAGGGAGTAAATAGCTTAACGTGGAAATGGGTGTGCAGCTGGGAGGGAGTACACACCCTAACGTAGAAATGGGTGTGCAGCTGGGAGGGAGTATATAGCCTAATGTGGAAATGGGTGTGCAGTTGGAAGAGAGTACACACCCTAACGTGGAAATGGGTGTGCAGCTGGGAGGGAGTACACACCCTAACGTGGAAATGGGTGTGCAGCTGGGAGGGAGTATATAGCCTAATGTGGCAATGAGTGTGCAGTTGGGAGGGAGTACATAGCCTAACGTGGCAATGGATGTGCAGCTGGGAGGGAGTACACACCCTAACGTGGAAATGGGTGTGCAGCTGGGAGAGAGTACATAGCCTAACGTGTAATGGGTGTGCAGCTGGGAGAGAGTACATACCCTCACGTGGCAATGGGTGTGCAGCTGGGAGAGAGTACATAGCCTAACGTGGAAATGGGTGTGCAGCTGGTATAGAGTACAAAGCCCAACATGGAAATGGGTGTGCAGCTGGTATAGAGTACAAAGCCCAACATGGAAATGGGTGTGCAGTTGGGAGGGAGTACATAGCCTAACGTGGCAATGAGTGTGCAGTTGGGAGGGAGTAAATAGCCTAACGTGGAAATGGGTGTGCAGCTGGGAGGGAGTACATAGCCTAACGTGGAAATGGGTGTGCATCTGGGAGGGAGTATATAGCCTAACGTGGAAATGGGTGTGCAGCTGGGAGGGAGTACATAGCCTAACGTGGAAATGGGTGTGCAGCTGGGAGGGAGTACATAGCCTAACGTGGAAATGGGTGTGCAGCTGGGAGGGAGTACACACCCTACATGGAAATGGGTGTGCAGCTGGGAGGGAGTACATAGCCTAACGTGGAAATGGGTGTGCAGCTGGGAGAGAGTACACACCCTAACATGGAAATGGGTGTGCAGCTGGGAGGGAGTACATAGCCTAACGTGGCAATGGGCTGCAGCTGGCATGCATGGAGAGTAACTGTGTGATTCTGGGTTGTGCGCACCCAGTGTGGCCTTGTGGAAGTGAGGATGATAGCGATGACTGTTAGCTGTGCTGCTGCTGTTTAGGGGGTGGTATGACTGCACGCTATGTGGTTCTCATATCGGAGTCTGATTCTGAGCTGCATGCAATGCCACTGCAGATGGAAAACCCAATCAGACCCCGGTATGAGACCCCCGTAGCGTCCGGACCTACCACCCCCTAAACTTCAGCAGCACAGCGAACAACAGTCATCGCAATCATCCTGTGAATGAATCAGCAGCAAGAAACATTTCAGCCTCTCGTACATACAGACCTTAAACAGAAACCCAAATCCCATCATTAGGTAAGAGGGAGGGAGGAAATTCTTTTTCCCTAAAAAAAAAAAAAGCATATATAAATTTCTAGATGTCCAAGTGTGATAAGCGTAACCCCAAAAGTGCCCCCGCAGCCTACATAACGTGGAATATATGTAGTTATGGTAGACTTACCATCGATAACTATTTCTCCTAAGTCCACAGTATCCTCAGGATAAACATTGGGATATGAGGTAGCGACAGCAGATTGGCACCAACGATCAAAGCTTTCGGCCTCCCAGAATGCAACGGGCCAGTCCCCTATATCCCCACCTCCTGGCAATTCAGTTGTTTTCCAAAGCTCAAGGCAGGAGTATCATAGAGAGCCCTAATCAGGCGAGAAGAACACACATACACACCCTTCCGTACAAGAAGGAAGAGGTTAGTAGGCGAAAGGATCCTCAAATCAGGTGCTTCAGGGTGGGATCCCTGTGGATATTGTGGACTTGGAGCAATAGAGTTATCGACGGTAAATCTACCATAACTACATATTTGTCCTGCAGGGTCCACAGGTTATCCACAAGATAACAATGGGATGTCCCAAAGCAAATTTAGTGGTGGGGACGCTCTTGATTTGACAGGAGAATCCTTTGCCCGAATTCAGCGTCCTGAGAGGCAAAGGTATAATGTCTAATGAATGTGTTAATGGAAGACCATGTGGCCGCCTTACATATCTGTTCAGCTGAAGCACCACGTTGTGCTGCCCATGAAGGACCTACCTTACTAGTAGAGTGAACAGAGACATTAGCCGGAACAGGTAGATCAGCTTGAAAATATGCTTCTGAAAACGTCATCCGAAGCCACATCACCAGTGTCTGCTTGTCAGCAGGACATTTTCACTTGTGAAATCCGTAGAGAACAAAGCGAGAATCTGTCTTTCTGATAGCACTGGTACGATCTACGCAGATCCTTAAGACCCTTGGAAGGCCGGGACTACAATTCCTTCGTTAAGGTGGACTTTAGACACCACCTTAGGAAGATAACCAAATTTGGTTCTGAGAACCGCTTTATCTGGATAAATAAAAAAAATTCAGAAAAGGAGGGCGTCATATTAATGCCCCTAAATCTGAAACTCTTCTAGCTGAAGCAATAGCCAGTAGAAAGAGAACTTTAGCTGTCAACCATTTAAGATCCACTTGCTTTAGTGGTTCAAATGGAGCAACTTGAAGTGCCTTTAGGACTAAACTTAAATCCCAAGGCACTGCAGGAGGAACAAAATGAGGTTGGATGTGTAACATTCCCTGGAAGAAAGTGCGAACATCCTGTAGGTTAGAAATTTTCTTTTGGAACCATACAGTCAATGCTGACACCTGCACTCTCAAGGAAGCCACCCGTAGACCTTTGTCCATTCCTGCCTGAAGGAATGCTAGGACTCTGGAAACTCTGAAAGACCTAGGGTCAAATTTCCAGTCACTGCACCACTGAATATAGGCTTGCCATATTCGGTGATAAATGCGAGCTGAGGATGGTTTCCTTGCTCTGAGCATTGTTTGGATTACCTGTTGTGAGAATCCTCTTAAGATCGTGGTCCGGCTCCTGCCGCACCAATAAAAAAAAAACTGAATTGCCTGAGCCAGGAGGCGGGGATACAGGGGACTGGCCCGTTGCATTCTGGGAGGCCGAAAGCTTTGATCGTTGGTGCCAATCTGCTGTCGCTACCTCATATTCCATTATTTATCCTGTGGATAACCTGTGGACCCTGCACGAGAAAAGCCATTTTTTTAAGACTAAACCTATATTTATGAGAAGACTAGCAATTAAGCAAGAACTATAGACCTCACTGAGGCATGAGGCACCCAGCCCACACAAATAGCTTCCTGCTCTGAGTATAGGCACAGGTACACATCAAGGCTGGAAAGGGTCCCCTCACCTCTGATCATAAAGCTCCCGGTTGTCAGGTACTCTCCCGTTGGAGCGGTCTTTGACACCTGAATGGAGAAGAAGTATGAAAATGTAGGATT
Organism: Pseudophryne corroboree; assembly: GCF_028390025.1. NCBI lineage: Eukaryota > Metazoa > Chordata > Amphibia > Anura > Myobatrachidae > Pseudophryne > Pseudophryne corroboree. Next base: position 60,759,200 of record NC_086455.1, read on the forward strand.
TCAATAAATCAGGCGACAGGAGCCCTCCCCCCCCCCCCCCCATCCTAAAGCCAAGCTTTCTAGTAAAGCAAAGTGAAACACACAAGGACGTGTGGACATTACCTGATTATGGTGGACCCACCAGGCACTAGTAATGACACGCGCGTCCCAGGCAGCACTATAGCAGACGGCCATTGTGCCAGCTTCTGTTAAGGTACGGGGAGGTACTGGGTCACCTATGTAAAATAATAGTCAAAAGAACGCATAAGACAGGGTAAGGAAGGCCCACTACACTAAGACGTTCATATCTCCCACATACACAGGGCCGGATGTAATGGCTTGCGAAACGTCCGGAGCGCCGAGACTCCGCCCGAACTCGTACGTTTTTTTTAAAGTAGCAAATGTTTGGTTTTGCACTGTAAACGTTTGCTGCTTTAAAAAAAAGAGGATTTTGGTACTTACCGATAAATCCATTTCTCTGAATCCTCTAGGGGACACTGGAGTTCCTCTTAGACATTAGGGGTGTGAAGCCTGCAACCGGAGGTGTGGCACAATCTAAAAAAAAATTGCATTGTCTGCACAGCCGGCTCCTCCCCCTACACGCCCCTCATGCCTCAGTTTTGAAAATTTTGACTGAGAGACGAGGACACGATACGAGAGCCTATAGCGAGGAACCGAACTGTACAACATGCCAAACAGCATCCAAGAACTTCTTTAAACGAAAAACCAACGCTGTTTTGTACGAACTGTATGAACAAAAACTATAAACCCAGCAGGATTGACAGCACCGAGGCGGGCGTCCAGTGTCCCCTAGAGGATTCAGAGAAATGGATTTATCGATAAGTACCAAAATCCTCTTTTCTCTTTCATCCACTAGGGGACACTGGAGTTCCTCTTAGACATTAGGGGACGTCCCAAAGTTATCTCCCAGGGTGGGAGTGCTGTCTGTTGCCTGCAAAACCAGACGTCCGAACTTAGCATCTTCGGACGCAAAGGTATCAAACTTATAAAACTTCGCGAACGTGTGGGCTGAGGACCACGTTGTCGCTCTGCAAAGTTAAGAAGTGGAAACACCTCTGGCTGCCGCCCAGGAGGCACCCACTGATCGAGTGGTATGCGCCCTCGTCCGCAACGGAACCTGTTTACCACAGGCAATATAAGCTTGCCTAATGGCAAGTCTAATCCATCGAGCTAGGGTCTGCTTAGAAGCTGTCCAACCCTTCTTTGGTCCATCATAAAGGACGCACAAATGGTCCGACCTTCGGAAAGACGATGTAATCTGTACATACACCTTTAAAGCTCTGACAACATCCAAGGACACATCCCCATCCGCTAGATCCTTGAAGGATGGGACCACAATAGGTTGGTTTACATGAAAACCCGAAACAACCTTAGGAAGGAAATCAACTCTTGTACGGAGCTCTGCCCGATCCTCATGAAAAATCAAAAAGGGACTTTTACACGACAAGTCTCCTAACTCAGAGACCCGCCTAGCCGAACCTAAGCTAGCCATAACGTTGCCTTCCAAGAAAGATATCTTAGGTCTGTCCTTGGTAACGGCTCAAATAAATGTGATCTCAAAAAATCTAACACCAAATTTAGATCCCATGGTGCCATGGGGGAACGAAAAGGGGGCTATAACCGCAGCACCCCATGTAAAAAAGTCTGAACTTCTGGTAAGGATGCCAACCGTTGTTGAAAAAGAATGGAAAGGGCCGACACTTGCACCTTCAGAGATCTCAACCGCAGACATAAGGTGAGTCCGGCTTGAAGGAAGAGTAAACGTCTGGATAAATGGAAGGTCTTCGAATCCCATCCACGTTCCTGACACCAGTCTATCCAAATTCTGTAGTAATGCTCAGCTGTCACTGGCTTCCTGGCCGCAATCATTGTAGGAATAGCTCTACTAGGTATTCCTCTGTTCCTTAAGATCCTGGTCTCAACAGCCACCCCCACAAACGCAGTCTGTTTAGGTCTGGGTGAAGAAACGGTCCTTGAGACAGCAGGTCCTCTCTTTGAGGTAACCGCCAAGGGTCTTCTGACAGCAACCCTTGTAGGTCTGAGTACCAACTCCTGCGTGGTCAATCTGGAGCGATCAGCATCGCCCACACTCGTTATCGTTTCAACCTCTTCAGTATTTTTGGAATGAGTGGGAAGGGTGGAAAGATGTAAACCATTTCGTAATCCCAATGAAGTGTCAACGCATCTACTCCTTCTGCTGCAGTATCCCTTGTCCTGGATACATATCTTGGCAGCTGGTGGTTCTGCCTCGACGCCATAAGGTCGACCTGCGGAAGGCCCCATTTCCGCACTACCATCTTGAAGATCCGTGGATGAAGACCCACTCTCCCGGATGCATGTCCTGTCGACTGAGATAATCTGTTTCCCAATTTTCTACCCCTGGGATGAATATTGTCGAGAGGATGATGTTTCGCCTCTCCGCCCACAACAGGATCTTTGTTGATTCTTTTAACGCCATCTTGCTCTTTGTTTCCTCTTGACGGTTTATGTAAGCCGTCTTCGTGACATTATCCGACTGTATTGGTACGTGCTGACCCATGACCAGGTCTTCTGCCAAGCGAAGTGCATTGTAAACTGCTCTTAATTTGAGAAAGATTATGGGTAATCTGCTCTCCTGCAATGTCCATCTCCCCTGAAATTGATGTTCTTCCAGGACGGCACCCCAACCTCTGAGACTGGCGTCCGTTGTCAGAATCCTCCAGTCCCAACTGCTGCATCTTTTCCCTGCTGCAAGATTCTTGTGCCCCAATCACCATGTTAGGGAGACACGCACTTGTGGTTGAAGGCAAAACCTCTGATGCAGCAGCCAATGCGACCCTGCTCTTTGAGCAATGAGGTTCATCTGAAAAGGTCGAGAATGAAGTCTGCCGTACTGGAGAGCTTCGAACGATGCTACCATCTTCCCGAGAAGTTGTACACAGAGGTGTAGAGAAACCGTTGGTGCCTTTAGTACCTGAGTCACCATTTATTTCTGTATGTCCTGAATCTTGGATTCTTGCAGAAAATTCTTAATTCCACAGTGTCCAATATGAGGCCTAGGAACTGAATCCTTTGAGTTGGAATAAGGTTGGATTTCTGGAAATTCACAATCCATCCGTGTTGGATCAGAAATTGGTGAGATGTCCAAGCATCCTTCATCAGCTTCTCCTGAGAAGAGGCATTGATTAGGAGATCATCTAGATAAGGTATTATTGTGATTCCCTGTAACCTTAATTCTGCCACCATGACCACCATAATCTTCGTGAAGATCCTTGGGGCTGAGGATAGGCTGAATGGTAATCTGAATTGGTAATGATCCCTCACCAGTGCAAACCCTAAGTAAGCCTGGTGGGAGGACCAAATCGGGATATGTAGGTACGCATCTTTTATGCCATGAACTCTTCTCGTTCCAAACCTGCAATGACCGACTGGATTGATTCCATCTTGAATCTGTAGACCCATAGAAATTGGTTTAAAACTTTTAAATTGAGAATAGGTCTGACTGTCCAGTCTGGTTTTTGGCACGACAAAAAGACTGGAATAAAATCCCGTTCCTTTCTGAGAGGTAGGCACTGGAACAATGACCTCCGACTGTCCAGATCTCTGGAGAGGTGGTGGCCCATTTGTCTTGAAACCTCTCCAGTCGTGCGCCCACCATGGAAGGCCCCAGGTGAGCTGGGAGACCGTCATGCCACGGTTTTGTCAGTAGGTTTATCTTGTTTTCTGGTCGTTGCCTGTGAGCGGCCTCTACCTCTACCCCCACGCGCCGACCCACCAAAACCTCGGCCTCGAAAGGACTGAGATCTGAAGGAATTAAACGGTGGTCCCGAATAACCTCTCTTAACCTGTGGAGTGTTTTTCGTATAAGGAGTAGGCAGAAATGTGGACTTCCCAGCCGTAGCCTGGGCTATCCATTTGTCCAATTCTGGACCGAAAAGAGTGTCCCCCGCAAAGGGAATAGCTTCCACTGCCCTTTTAATGTCAGAATCTCCCTGCCATTCTCTATTCTCGAATGTGTTCCACCCGTTGAGTGATCTCTTCCAGGCTATTTTCCTCCTCAATAGCCTGTATAATACGGTTGGCCCATGTTCCCATGGCCTTGTTAACCCAAGCACAGATGAGGGTAGGTCTCTGTGCCCCACCTGCTGCTACAAAAATCGACCTTGTCCACTTTACGATCTGAAACATCCTTTATAGTCGTTACATTAGGTATCGGCAAAATTGTCTTTTTTGATAATCTTCCTAGAGAAGCATCCACCACTGGTGGATTCTCCCATTTATCCATTACCCCCTTAGGTAAAGGGTACGTTACCTGAAATCGTTTCAGGAATTGAAAACGTTTATCAGGTTGTTTCCATGCCTCCTCCATTTGAGCTTGGAGAGATTTAGGAATGGGAAACACTGCTGAATGTGGTTTCTGTGCATCAATTAAGGAGTCAATACCTGAGATTGCCGAATCCTCTTCTGTAGAGTCGGCGTCCAGGTTAGATTCAATTAACTCACCTTCCTCTGTATCCATAATAATACCGTTCTCTACCTCTGTTACCTGAATCACTTTTAACTGCCTTGCGCACATTCGTGTCTGCTTGTGCGGGCGGCGTTAAATTAATGAGGAACTCTTCCATTGTCTTTGAGAATCCCGCAGCCCACTCTGATTGTTGTTTGCGTGATTCTGCCATTTCCTTGGATATTCTATCCGTAAGAATATCCTCCCATGGCCATGACCTAGACTAAGCACTGCTCCCCGACTGTGCGTCCCTGTCTAAGCAGGAGTCGCACACCCCGGAGCTGCCAACCCTAGTGCTTTTCTTGTTACACTTTGTACACACATAATAGGTCTTAGATGTCTTGGTTGCAGCCTTAGACATGTTTATCGGTTTATGCAACAATGTAAACAGTGCTTTCACCCTTTACGACAGGACGAGAAAGCCTGTATTAAAGACGGGAGTGAAGTTTTGTTTGAAACCGGCTGTAAAAACTTTTCCCTTCCTATGTAGAAGGGAGGACAACTAACTAAAAAAATAAATAAAAAATAAGAATTTACTTACCGATAATTCTATTTCTCGGAGTCCGTAGTGGATGCTGGGGTTCCTGAAAGGACCATGGGGAATAGCGGCTCCGCAGGAGACAGGGCACAAAAAGTAAAGCTTTTCCAGATCAGGTGGTGTGCACTGGCTCCTCCCCCTATGACCCTCCTCCAGACTCCAGTTAGGTACTGTGCCCGGACGAGCGTACACAATAAGGGAGGATTTTGAATCCCGGGTAAGACTCATACCAGCCACACCAATCACACCGTACAACTTGTGATCTAAACCCAGTTAACAGTATGATAACAGAAGAGCCTCTGAAAGATGGCTCCCTAAACAATAACCCGAATTAGTTAACAATAACTATGTACAAGTATTGCAGATAATCCGCACTTGGGATGGGCGCCCAGCATCCACTACGGACTCCGAGAAATAGAATTATCGGTAAGTAAATTCTTATTTTCTCTATCGTCCTAGTGGATGCTGGGGTTCCTGAAAGGACCATGGGGATTATACCAAAGCTCCCAAACGGGCGGGAGAGTGCGGATGACTCTGCAGCACCGAATGAGAGAACTCCAGGTCCTCCTTTGCCAGGGTATCAAATTTGTAGAATTTTACAAACGTGTCACTGTTCTCCCCTGACCACGTAGCTGCTCGGCAGAGTTGTAATGCCGAGACCCCTCGGGCAGCCGCCCAAGATGAGCCCACCTTCCTTGTGGAATGGGCCTTAACAGATTTAGGCTGTGGCAGGCCTGCCACAGAATGTGCAAGTTGAATTGTGTTACAAATCCAACGAGCAATCGACTGCTTAGAAGCAGGCGCACCCAACTTGTTGGGTGCATACAGTATAAACAGCGAGTCAGATTTTCTGACTCCAGCCGTCCTTGAAATGTAGATTTTTAAAGCTCTGACAACGTCCAACAACTTGGAGTCCTCCAAGTCGCTTGTAGCCGCAGGCACTACAATAGGCTGGTTCAGGTGAAACGCTGATACCACCTTAGGGAGAAAATGCGGACGCGTCCGCAGCTCTGCCCTATCCGAATGGAAAATTAAATAAGGGCTTTTATAAGATAAAGCCGCCAGTTCAGATACTCTCCTGGCGGACGCCAGGGCCAGTAACATAGTCACTTTCCATGTGAGATATTTCAAATCCACATTTTTTAGTGGTTCAAACCAATGGGATTTGAGGAAATCTAAAACTACATTTAGATCCCACGGTGCCACCGGAGGCACCACAGGAGGCTGTATATGCAGTACTCCTTTGACAAAAGTCTGGACCTCAGGAACTGAGGCCAATTCTTTTTGGAAGAATATTGACAGGGCCGAAATTTGAACCTTAATAGATCCCAATTTGAGACCCATAGACAATCCTGATTGCAGGAAATGTAGGAAACGACCCAGTTGAAATTCCTCCGTCGGAGCACTCCGATCCTCGCACCACGCAACATATTTCCGCCAAATGCGGTGATAATGCTTCGCGGTGACTTCCTTTCTTGCCTTAATCAAGGTAGGAATGACTTCTTCTGGAATGCCTTTTCCTTTTAGGATCTGGCGTTCAACCGCCATGCCGTCAAACGCAGCCGCGGTAAGTCTTGGAATAGACACGGTCCCTGCTGAAGCAGGTCCTGTCTTAGAGGTAGAGGCCACGGATCGTCCGTGACCATCTCTTGAAGTTCCGGGTACCAAGACCTTCTTGGCCAATCCGGAGCCACTAGTATCGTTCTTACTCCGCTTTGCCGTATGATTCTCTATACCTTTGGTATGAGAGGCAGAGGAGGAAACACATACACCGACTGGTACACCCAAGGTGTTACCAGCGCGTCCACAGCTATTGCCTGCGGATCTCTTGACCTGGCGCAATACCTGTCCAGTTTTTTGTTGAGGCGAGACGCCATCATGTCCACCATTGGTCTTTCCCAACGGTTTATTAGCATGTGGAAAACTTCTGGATGAAGTCCCCACTCTCCCGGGTGAAGATCGTGTCTGCTGAGGAAGTCTGCTTCCCAGTTGTCCACTCCCGGGATGAACACTGCTGACAGTGCTATCACGTGATTCTCCGCCCAGCGAAGGATCCTGGCAGCTTCTGCCATTGCACTCCTGCTTCTTGTGCCGCCCTGTCTGTTTACATGGGCGACTGCCGTGATGTTGTCCGACTGGATCAACACCGGTCTTCCTTGAAGCAGAGGTTCCGCCTGGCTTAGAGCATTGTAGATTGCTCTTAGTTCCAGAATGTTTATGTGAAGAGACTTTTCCAGGCTCGACCACACTCCCTGGAAGTTTCTTCCTTGTGTGACTGCTCCCCAGCCTCTCAGGCTGGCGTCCGTGGTCACCAGGATCCAATCCTGTATGCCGAATCTGCGGCCCTCCAATAGATGAGCCCTCTGCAACCACCACAGAAGAGATACCCTTGTCCTTGGAGACAGGGTTATCCGCAGGTGCGTCTGAAGATGCGTGCATTGATGCACAGACACCTTTCCTGGTTTTAGGAGATTCCTGACCAGGTCGGATAACTCCTTGGCTTTTCCTCGGGAAGAAAAACCTTTTCCTGAACCGTGTCCAGAATCATCCCTAGGAACAGCAGACGAGTTGTCGGCATTAATTTGGATTTTGGAATATTCAGAATCCATCCGTGCTGCTTTAGCACCTCTTGAGATATTGCTAATCCCATCTCTAGCTGTTCTCTGGACCTTGCCCTTATTAGGAGATCGTCCAAGTATGGGATAATTAATACGCCTTTTCTTCGAAGAAGAATCATCTCGGCCATTACCTTTGTAAAGACCCGAGGTGCCGTGGACAAACCAAACGGCAGCGTCTGAAACTGATAGTGACAGTTTTGTACAACGAACCTGAGGTACCCCTGGTGTGAGGGGTAAATTGGAACGTGGAGATACGCATCCTTGATGTCCAAGGATACCATAAAGTCCCCTTCTTCCAGGTTCGCTATCACTGCTCTGAGTGACTCCATCTTGAACTTGAACTTCTTTATGTACAGGTTCAAGGACTTCAGATTTAGAATAGGCCTTACCGAGCCATCCGGCTTCGGTACCACAAATAGAGTGGAATAATACCCCTTCCCTTGTTGTAGAAGAGGTACCTTGACTATCACCTGCTGAGAGTACAGCTTGTGAATGGCTTCCAAAACCGTCTCCCTTTCGGAAGGGGACGTTGGTAAAGCAGACTTCAGGAAACGGCGAGGTGGATCTGTCTCTAATTCCAACCTGTACCCCTGAGATATTATCTGCAGGATCCAGGGATCTACCTGCGAGTGAGCCCACTGCGCGCTGTAATTTTTGAGACGACCTCCCACCGTCCCCGAGTCCGCTTCAGAAGCCCCAGCGTCATGCTGAGGCTTTTGTAGAAGCCGGGGAGGGCTTCTGTTCCTGGGAAGGAGCTGCCTGTTGCTGTTTCTTCCCTCGACCTCTGCCTCGTGGCAGATATGAATAGCCCTTTGCTCTCTTATTTTTAAAGGAACGAAAGGGCTGCGGTTGAAAAGTCGGTGCCTTTTTCTGTTGGGGAGTGACTTGAGGTAGAAAGGTGGATTTCCCGGCTGTAGCCGTGGCCACCAAATCTGATAGACCGACTCCAAATAACTCCTCCCCTTTATACGGCAAAACTTCCATATGCCGTTTTGAATCCGCATCGCCTGTCCACTGTCGCGTCCATAAAGCTCTTCTGGCCGAAATGGACATAGCACTTACCCGTGATGCCAGTGTGCAGATATCCCTCTGTGCATCACGCATATAAAGAAATGCATCCTTTATTTGTTCTAACGACAGTAAAATATTGTCCCTGTCCAGGGTATCAATATTTTCAATCAGGGACTCTGACCAAACTACCCCAGCACTGCACATCCAGGCAGTCGCTATAGCTGGTCGTAGTATAACACCTGCATGTGTGTATATACTTTTTTGGATATTTTCCATCCTCCTATCTGATGGATCTTTAAGTGCGGCCGTCTCAGGAGAAGGTAACGCCACTTGTTTTGATAAGCGTGTTAGCGCCTTGTCCACCCTAGGAGGTGTTTCCCAGCGCTCCCTAACCTCTGGCGGGAAAGGGTATAATGCCAATAATTTCTTTGAAATTATCAGCTTTTTATCAGGGGCAACCCACGCTTCATCACACACGTCATTTAATTCTTCTGATTCAGGAAAAACTATAGGTAGTTTTTTCACACCCCACATAATACCCTGTTTAGTGGTACCTGTAGTATCAGCTAAATGTAACGCCTCCTTCATTGCCAAAATCATATAACGTGTGGCCCTACTGGAAAATACGGTTGATTCGTCACCAGTGGAATCAGTGCCTGTGTCTGGGTCTGTGTCGACCGACTGAGGCAAAGGGCGTTTTACAGCCCCTGACGGTGTTTGAGGCGCCTGGACAGGCACTAATTGATTGTCCGGCCGCCTCATGTCGTCAAACGACTGCTTTAGCGTGTTGACACTATCCCGTAATTCCATAAATAAAGGCATCCATTCTGGTGTCGACCCCCTAGGAGGTGACATCCCCATATTTGGCAATTGCTCCGCCTCCACACCAATATCGTCCTCATACATGTCGACACACACGTACCGACACACAGCAGACACACAGGGAATGCTCTAAACGAAGACAGGACCCACTAGCCCTTTGGGGAGACAGAGGGAGAGTCTGCCAGCACACACCAAAAAGCGCTATATATGACAGGGATAGCCTTATAATAAGTGCTCCCTTATAGCTGCTTTATATATATCAAGATATTGCCATTAAATTTGCCCCCCCTCTCTGTTTTACCCTGTTTCTGTAGTGCAGTGCAGGGGAGAGACCTGGGAGCCGTCCTGACCAGCGGAGCTGTGAGAGGAAATGGCGCCATGTGCTGAGGAGATAGGCCCCGCCCCTTTTCCGGCGGGCTCGTCTCCCGCTATTTTGTGAATACAGGCAGGGGTTAAATATCTCCATATAGCCTCTGGGGGCTATATGTGAGGTATTTTTAGCCTTTATATAGGTTTACATTTGCCTCCCAGGGCGCCCCCCCCCAGCGCCCTGCACCCTCAGTGACTGCGTGTGAAGTGTGCTGAGAGGAAAATGGCGCACAGCTGCAGTGCTGTGCGCTACCTTTAGAAGACTGCAGGAGTCTTCAGCCGCCGATTCTGGACCTCTTCTTACTTCAGCATCTGCAAGGGGGCCGGCGGCGCGGCTCCGGTGACCATCCAGGCTGTACCTGTGATCGTCCCTCTGGAGCTGATGTCCAGTAGCCAAGAAGCCAATCCATCCTGCACGCAGGTGAGTTCACTTCTTCTCCCCTCTGTCCCTCGTTGCAGTGATCCTGTTGCCAGCAGGAATCACTGTAAAATAAAAAACCTAAGCTAAACTTTCTCTAAGCAGCTCTTTATGAGAGCCACCTAGAATTGCACCCTTCTCGGCCGGGCACAAAAATCTAACTGGAGTCTGGAGGAGGGTCATAGGGGGAGGAGCCAGTGCACACCACCTGATCTGGAAAAGCTTTACTTTTTGTGCCCTGTCTCCTGCGGAGCCGCTATTCCCCATGGTCCTTTCAGGAACCCCAGCATCCACTAGGACGATAGAGAAAATAAAAATATTTTAACTATGAATATCTTTCCTTTTCAAACACCAGCCTGTTTTGCAAACTTCACAGACCCAGCTGTCAAACATCAGAGATGTAGGGTCGTCCCGTACCCTTCAGTATTTCCGTCAGGATCTTTGAGTAGAAGTCCTTGAAAATACACATATAAATAAATAATTAAATTTCAGGAGATCCTCATTCCTATTCTATGTATATACATAACACCTGTCTATCTACAAATGTCCAGCAGAGGGAGTTCCAACTACAGCTCTAGTTCTGTCAGCCTATTATGACCCGAGGGGGCGGGTTAATCCCTGCCCCTCATCTTGGCGCCTATTTGTGAAACCAAAATGGCCGCTATTAAACTTTTTTATTCACTTCATTAAAAAAACACCCCTTGCCTGTTATGTATGAAAGCTGAGGTAAATTTCAACTTTCATAGATCCCTGTGGCTGCCTCACTCCTTCGCCCTCCGTGCGCACGCCAGTGGCCGCTTCCTCGGTCCCAGCGCAGTGCCTGTCAGCGGAGGAGAGTATGTGCAGCGGCGGTGACTCACCCGGCCAGCGTGTGCGCTCTCCATCGCGCTCAGCGCTGGCCGCTTGTCAGTGTGATCGCGGTGCCTGTCAGCGGAGGAGATTACATCTCTCCCTCCGTGCAGCGGCGGTGACTCACCCGGCCAGCGTGTGCGCTCTCCATCGCGCTCAGCGCTGGCCCCTTGACAGTGTGATCGCGGTGCCTGTCAGCGGAGGAGATTACATCTCTCCCTCCGTGCAGCGGCGGTGACTCACCCGGCCAGCGTGTTCAGCGCTGGCGCCTGTGTGCAGTGTGTAGAGTGCTACTTTCCCAGCCAGTCAACATAGGCTGTATACTAGGGCTTTTTTTCAACCAGTACTCACGGTTATCTCCTGATGAGAGATGCCGTTCCCTTCAAAAGGGATCTTTGTCTCTTATTAATATTTGGACTTTGTCCCCCTTTTATTAGGTTGACGCAGTCACTTGCAATTCTTTTGTATTATGACCCGAGGGGGTCATGAGCTCAGTGCTCCGACGTGCTACTCCTCCAGCACAATTTTCAAAACTGAGGCATGAGGGGCGTGAAGGGGGAGGAGCCGGCTGTGCAGACAATGCAAATTTTTTTTAGATTGTGCCACACCTCCGGTTGCAGGCTTCACACCCCTAATGTCTAAGAGGAACTCCAGTGTCCCCTAGTGGATGAAAGAGAAATGTACGAGTTCGTCAGGAGTCTCGGAGCTCCAGCCGTCTCGCAAGCCATTCCATCCGGCCCATTATATCAGTTCTCCAGGACCAGTCACATATCAGAGGCAAGTGGCTGCATTCTGATCAACATACGTTTAGCCAACAATATGCCTCCGCAATAGTTAAGCAATCACCTCATTTGTAAATACTCGCTCTTCTTTACTAGGACTCCCACCATTTAGAATTGGGAAGAAGCGGACACAAGGTAACAGACACTTTGCCCAGTTTTACCAAATGCAGTAAAGCAGTTATAGCTGAGGAAAACGGGGCGTTACAGCTTTAATAACCACTAAATCTAGCACCAATTAACCCTCTTCACTTTATTATGTTCAGTCACTGAGGGATGCAATCACCATCCCAGCTGTCGGCATCCCGGCAATCAGGATCCCAATACCGGCATCCCGACACCCAGTGAAATGCCGGTGCATGCAATCCAGGCACAACCCCCCTATACCACGGGTGGTGATCCACGTCACCCCTGGCGGGGCGAGAGCAGCAAGCCCGCAAGGGGACACTCTGCGTTTGGTGCCGGGATTCCATCTGGCGGGTTCCCGGCATCGGCCTGCTGACCCCCGGGATCACATACTGATTCCGTCACCGATACCCTCAGCTCAGTATGGGGAGCAGTCCTCTCCGGCAATAAAATGCCTGTCATTTATAGACTGTCTGTATAGTTATCAGAGACAAATACTGGGAGAAGTTCCATCCAAGCACACTGTATATTACCTCTGGGGTTCTTAATGACGCAGCTGGTCGCCCCGTGCAGGTCCGCATGTACATATATATCACCTACACATACAGGAGACATCATTCAGAATATTGTAAATTGCCTATGCACAAAAGACAGAAATGACGATGTGATGCTCTTATAAAGACGTAGTCACGTTCACCCAAGCTGCGGCTATTTGTACCCTCGACTCGTTTGCCACGGTGCACATGCGTATATTTGCACCCGTGGCCCATTCACTTAACATTGTGCGTTCGCGGGTACAAATAGTCGCAGCCTGGCACACTGAGTCGCTCCCGCATTGGGTTTGCATGCATTGCGGGTAAGCTGAACATGACTACATCTGTATATACATATATCAGTAGAGTGTGATGAACCCACATATCACTCATGCCTACAGAGCAAGGTGGGGTTGATTCAGTCTCAGACAAAATGCCAATATTTGCGCAAATGTTCATCGCTTTTCAACTGCACGTGTCTAATTTGCTGTAAAGTCGCATAGCGCATTTGTCATGCAATTTGTACGCAGAGGTGCAGTAGCAATTGAGATGCGTGGCCTCAGAAACATATTGGGGCATTCATGGGCGGTGGGGGCAGGTGCAAGTTTCTATGTAGCATCTGATGGTGGCATCTACAAATGTTTTAAATGGGGGTCCCAGTCCTTGCACAATCGGGTGCCTGCTGAACACCAGGGGAATGGCTGCTACTAGCATTAGCGTCAAGTCGCGGGCGCAGCTACGACAAAAAACACTAAAAGAGCAGCGCATGACTAGTATCAGCCCTGTCTGTGTATTATAATATACACACGCATACACATTTCTTAACATGCATACATAAACACAGCAGAACTGAAATCCCTCCTATTGATCATTCCTGAAAACTTATGCCCAAGTCCTAAACGTAAATTTAAGAACAAAGATGACGAGTGAATAAGAAATAAGAGAGGTCACTCACCTGAGCGCAGGTATCTCTTCACAATCATCTCATTCTGTTGCTGATCTCTCCCAGCGATTACCAGGTAATTTTCAGAGCTTATGAACCACAAGAACTTCTCAAACCTGGGGATCACCAGCACAGTGTGACTTAACACATATACATAAGAAACATTATTTTATATTATATTAAACATATTATAGCTCGGATAGGATAATGTATGTGCAGTTTCTATAAAGACTATGCAGGTAAGGGGTATTGTGTGGCCTCACCAGTACACTTTTCTGGCCTTCTGAATGGTGCTGACAGTCTGCACCTCCTTCAGCGTCTGTTTGGTTTTCTTCTCTGCCGATTTGAACGCCTGTTATACAGAGTTTACAGTTATCTCCGCAAAGTGCGTTTTCCATTGATATATTTGACCAATTCAACTGCAACAACCAATCTCTGTTACAGTGTGTGGTCACATCCTAAACAATCTCAAACCAATCAAGTGGGATTTGACCTGATAAGAAGGGGAACCAGGTCAGTCTCCTCCCTAATGGAGCATGCCCGTTAATCAGCTGACCCTTGCACCATTGGGTGATGTGCAGCTAATTTTCAATGTATTCTAAACATAATGGATCACAGTGGTTCAATGAGATCTATGCATTGTGGGCGACCCGATTACCAAGCGGAAGAAACATGTCAGACAAATTGCTGAATTCCAATGAAATCCCGCTGCTACCTACTGTCTTCCACTTCAATCAGTACAATTTAGCCCTTCACGCATGCTTACAGATATGATTGGGTTACAACGTGTGTGACCAGGGTAACTCCTAGCAACCACTCCTACAGCCAATGATGCATTGGTAGAGAAAGGGTACAGCACAATTATACTATTATAATAGACCAAGATGATGCAGACTATTCATTTATTACCGTAATCAGATCTTAATACAGTGCACAATATTAATAACAACCCTATACATAGGCAAGAGATGAAATAAAACTTTAATCATTTATTAAATGCTGCGTACAAAAACTTGATGCATAAGGAAAATTATCCAGAAATAGTTCTAAACCAAGACTTGCGGCAAACATTATTCTCCCTCCCAATCCTGCTAAGGTCTACCTCTGTAGCCAGCGTGACTCCTCGTATGCTGATGCAGGCGGTGGCCGGGATGACTAGTCACTCAGCCATCACTATAGCCTCCATTCTGCGGCACCGTACGGATGAGTATACTAGCGCTAACAGGAGGACTCAGGGTCTAATTCAGACCTGATCACAGCAGCAAAATAGTTCTCTAATGGGCAAAACCATGTGCACAGCGGGGGGGATGCAGATACAACATGTGCAGAGAAAAGAGGATTTTGGTACTTACCGATAAATCCATTTCTCTGAATCCTCTAGGGGACACTGGAGTTCCTTATACATTAGGGGTGTGAAGTTTGCAACCGGAGGTGTGGCACAATCTAAAATTAGCATTGTCTGCACAGCCGGCTCCTCCCACTTCACATCCCTCCCCCCTCAGTTTGGAAAATTTGACCGAGAGAATAGGACATGACACTATAGCACATGGCGAGGAACCGAACCGTAGAACCTACCAAACAGCATCCAAGAAACTCTTAACGGAATAACTAATGCTGTTTGTCCGAACAGTTTGAACAAGAACAATGAACACAGCAGGTTTGACAGCACCGAGGCGGGCGTCTAGTGTCCCCTAGAGGATTCAGAGAAATGGATTTATCGGTAAGTACCAAAATCCTCTTTTCTCTTTCATCCACTAGGGGACACTGGAGTTCCTTATACATTAGGGGACGTCCCAAAGTTATCCCCCAGGGAGGGAGTGCTGTCAGGGGCCTGTAAAACTAAACGTCCGAACTTAAGTAACCGGGCGCCAAGGTATCAAACTAGTAATATTTTGCGAACGTGGGGGCTGAGGACCACGTCGCCGCTCTGCAAAGATGAGTAACGGAAGTACCTCTGGCAGCCCATGAGGCACCCACTGATCGGGTGGCAAGAGCCCCCGTCTTAACTGGAACCTGTTTGCCACAGGAAACATAAGCTTGCCAAATGGCATGTCTAATCTATCTAGTCAAAGACTGGTTAGAGGCTGGCCAACCCTTCTTAGGCCCTTCATAAAGAACCAAAAAAAAATTACATTTTTTTTTCGACCGTCTGAATGACGACGTAACTTGTACATATACTTAAGATCCGGGATTCAATAGCCACACCATTAAACGCAGCCTGTTCAGGTCTGGGTGATGGAACGGTCCCTGAGATAACAGGTCTTCTCTCTGAGGTAACCCCCAAGGATCTTTCACTAGTAACCCTCGCAGGACTGAGTACCAACTCCTGCGGGGCCTTGTTGCGATTAGGATCGCCCACACGCGTTTTCGTTTTAACCTCTTCAGAACCCTGAGTATGAGTGGGACAGGTGGGAAGATGTAAACCTTCGTGTAATACCAAGGAAGTGTTAATGCGTCCACTCCTTCCGCAGCTGGATCTCGTGTCCTGGACACATATCTGGGCAGGTGGTGGTTTGGCCGAGACGCCATTAGGTCGTCCGGAGGTAGACCCCATCTCCTCACCAGCATGTTGAAAATCCGTGGATGTAGGCTCCACTCTCCTGGATGCATGTCCTGGCGACTGAGATAATCTGCTTCTCAGTTCTCCATACCTGGAATGAACATTGCTGAGAGGATGATGTTTCGCCTTTCTGCCCACAAGATCTTTGTGGCTTCTTGTAACGGCATCCTGCTTTTTGTTCCTCCTTGACGGTTTATGTAAGCTGTCGTTGTGACATTGTCCAACTGTATGTTTAAGTGCTGACCCCTGACTAGGTCTACGGCTACGAGAAGCGCGTTGTAAACCGCTTTTAGCCCGAAAATGTCTATGGGTAGTCTTACTCTCATGTAACGTTCATCTGTCCTGAAACTGACGTCCCTCCAGGACAGCACTCCAGCCTCTGAAACTGGCATCTGTTGTTAGCATTCTCCAATCCCAAATGCCGAATCTCTTGCCTGCTGCGAGATTCCTGTGCAACGACTAGCAAATTAAGGAGGTTCGTATGCGTGGTGGAAGTCAGATTCTTTGATATAGAAGCCATTGCGAACATGCTCCCTGAGCGATGAGGTTCATTTGGAATGGTCGGGAATGAAGTCTGCAGTACTGAAAAGCTTCGAACGAAGCCCCCATCTTTCTGAGAAGTTGCACCCCGAGTTGTAGAGTAACCATTTGTGTCCTCAGTACCGGAGCCACTAATCTCTGTAGGTCATGGACCTTGTTTTCTGGTAGGAATACTCTCAATTGTACCGTGTGCAAGAGGTGACCGAGGAATGGAATCCGTTGACTCGGCATGTGGTTGGATGTCTGGAAACACACAATCTACCATGTCGAATGAGGAATTGATAGGATGTCCGAACATCCTTAATCAACTGTTCCTGAGATGATGCCTTGATCAGTAGACAGTTTAGATAAGGTATAATCGTAATCCTCAATGGTCTCAAACCTGCACCCATGATTGCCCTAAACCTCGTAAGGATTCTTGGGGCTGATGACAGGCCGAACGGCAAGGCCCTGAATTGGTAGTGATCCGTCACCAGTGCGGACCTTAAGTAAGCCTGGTGAGGAGTCCAGATAGGGATAAGCAGATATAAATGGTAATGTGTGGTTTTTATTTTTCTTTGTTTTTTTTGGTTTTTCTTTTTTTCTTTTTTTTTAAACCCGGGGCGGGGGAACTGCAAGGCAGTAGCCCTATTCATTAGGCTATGCCTGCTGTAACTGTATCCTTTATGGCCATGGATACCATGAACTCGCCTTGTTCTAAGCCTGCAATGACCAACTGGATTGATTACATCTTGAATTTGACAGTCCCGTCTGGCTTTGGTACGACAAAGAGATTGGGATAGAAAACCCGTTCCTCTCTAAGAGGTGGGAACTGAAATAATGACCTCTGACTGTAGCAATCTTTGAATTGTTGTCATCTGAGGGCACCGAGGCATCGGTTATCCAAAGTTCTGGTGAAGCTTTGGCCCCGATGTCCAGACGTGCGCCCACCAAGGGGGACCCTAGGTGAGCCGGTGACCCGTCATGTCACGGTCTTGTCAGCAGGTTAATCCTGCTTTCTGGCTGCTGCCTATGAGCGGCCTCTACCTCTTTCTCGTGCTCGAAAAGACTGCAATCTAAATGATTTAAACGCTGGTCCCGAATAACCTCTCCCAACCTGTGGAGCGGTTCTCGTATAAGGAGTAGGTAGAAAGATTGATTTTCCTGCTGTAGCCGGCGAAATCCACTTGTCCAGCTCTGAACTGAAAAGTATCTCCCCTCCAAAGGGGAGGGATACTACCTCTTGGTGTCAGAGTCTCCTTGCCATCCTTTGAACCATAAAAGCCATCTAGTGCTAATATAGTTTGAGGCTTGACCTAAGTATGAAGCAGATTCTCAAATCTGTTCCGCTAGTTGGGTAACTCTTCTAAGCTATTGTCCTTTTCAATAGCCTGTACAATACATCGATACCATGCTCCCATGGCCTTGTTGACCCAAGCACAGACGATCGCCAGTCTCGGTGCTGCACCCTTTACATTAGATATTGGTAAGATTGTCGTCTTCGACAACCTTTCTAGGGAAGCATATACTGAACCACTCATGAACACAGCTTTTAGAATTCGAATATCTTCTGTTCCTCTACTGCTTCTACCTTAAAGTTTAGGAACTCTTTGACTGCGTCAATTAAAGAATCCAAACCCGAGATAGCCGTGTCCTCTTCCGGAAACTCGGCGTCCAGGTTAGATTCAATTAACTCACCTTCTGTATCAATGAGAAGACCCTCTTCCTCCTTTCCAGTATAAGAGGAAGAGGTCTTTTAACTGCCTTGCACACAGTCGTCTCTGTTTGTGCGGACGGCATTAACTTGATGATAAATTCCTGCATCGTCTTGGAGAATCCCGCCGCCCATTCTGATTGCTGCGCGATTCTGCCATCACCTTGAAAATTGTATTTGCAAGTTTGTCTTTGACCTAGCCAGAGCACTGCTCCCAGGTGGAGCGTCCTTGTTTAAGCAGGA